>NW_017728996.1:45187199-45213781 GCF_001723915.1 Gavialis gangeticus | reverse complement strand
CCCCCCCCCCCCCCTTTTCAAATGTGCAGTTAGGAAGCATGACATAATCTTAGAGGTTTCTCACCACATAGGGATCATGAGATAACCGCAGTGTGTTTTTCACTATGTAAGGAGTATGAAAGGCTTCTCATAGAAGGTTCTTTCACCTGATCGCCCCTTGTCACAGAAAATTCAGAAGCATTTCTCAAAGGAGCCCAGAGGCTGGCCAAATCCAGTGTTTTCCAAATGTATATTTAGAATACATGTCCCGAATTTGACTGATTTCAGGAATACTCACCAGATGTGGAAAAAAGTACCTTCTCATCTCTCTCTGCAGCTAACATCAGTACTGTACTTTTATTTTTTTAAACAGTGATTCAAAACATCACCTTCTAGCTCAGAGACTTCAACTTGCAATAAAAAATGTCAAAATGAGATTTATAATTGTTAAAGAAAAACTACTGGGCAGAGTAATTACCTTGCATTTGGTATATGCCCCTAATACTGAGCAAAGGGCCTTCCTCAATGCTTTTGTTCCTTTCTTGACATTTCTTTCTGAGGATCTCATTACTGAAGGAGATTTAAATCTCATCCTAAAGCCTACTGTTATTTCAGACCATAGAAGAGAGGAATCCAATTCCCATGCTCCATATTGGAAACAAAACCTTTTCCAGCTGGGGGTATTTGAATCCTGGATGATGGGGAAGCCATCAGCAAAGGATTATTTATTTTATTCACACCTACCTTTGCCATTCATTCAAATGCCTTCTATATCTTTGTCTACTCACTTAAAGGATTTTCTAACCAATACAGATGGAGGTGAGCTGATCCAGTCAGTCCCTATTCCTGTCCTGATGACACACACACATTGGCTGGGCAGCAGAAGCCATAGCAGCTGGGAATGGCACAATGCATTTTTTAATGGGTTTGCAGCCTGGGGTGCCATCATTAGCAAATCTAAAATTTATTTATATGATGATAAAAATGGCAAGCTAGCTCCCGATACAGTATGTGGGACTTACAAAGCAGGGTTAAGGGGAAAGTTATTGCCGACAATTTCTACAATTGGAAGGGAAAGACATGCAGAACACAGATTTCTCCTCTCTGAAATAAAAAACATAATTTTGCATAAAAATATAGGTGAAAGAAAAAATGTAAAGAAATCTATCTCCCTGTGGGGCCTGCTTCATGCTTCCTTGTTAGAAGAAACAGAAAATGTGTTATATCAGTTCAGACAAAAATACATTGAGATGGGAAACAAAGGCCATAAATATTTAGCAAAGATATGTACCATGATTTGGATGAGAGAACAAAACAGCGAGCTCCATTACACTGGAGAAGCTGGCTTCCGAGTTATATCTGACCCCATGCAGAATGAATGGGAGGGAGGCAAGTCAGTCTCACTCTCAGGAAAGGGGTGTTGCCCAGACAGGTTCTCCATTGAATTGTACATGTCTCTGATGAGTCACTTTCTTTGCAAACTTACCAATCTTCTAAACATTATTCAGGACTTCCAAACTTTAGCCAGTAGTAGGAAAGAAGCCAATACTGCTGTGATATTAAAGGCCAGAAGTGATAAAACTGAAGTTACTACACATAGACAGATCTCACTGTTAAATACAGAGTTTAAGAATTTTGCAAAGGTGTTGGCAGCCAACTTGGAATCAATTTTACTTAAAATAACCAGCATACAGCAATTGGGAATCAATCAGGGAAGACTGCTATTAGATAACGTCCCTAGGCAACTGGCTGTAATCCCTTTGATTTTACTAAAGGCAAAGGCAGATATTTTATTTTCGTTAGAGGTGGAAAAGATCTTTAATCAGGGTGAATGGAAATTACTGAAGGGAATAATTCTAGAAAAGCCAGTTAAAAAATGTACTGAAATCTTACTCTATAAACACTCAAAGCCCCTCTCGCTTCATAGAGGAACATGGCAAATTTATCCACAACTAATCAGAAAAATATTTGCACAGAAACTTAGAGAAAATCAACCAACGCAATGCTCAACTGCAAGCAGATCAGTCCATAAAACAGTGCAGTCTGCAGATGAAGCTCTATTAATGTTTACAGAGCCACTCAGATCGGTGGCATATGTGGGGTTTAAAATTAATCATAGCAGTACACAAGCCACATCAACATGTCTTAAATCTCCAAGTGAAAACAGACTACAACTTCATTTAAAGTGGCCCAAATACCACACAAAAAATGTGGTGGTCAGCATGATTTCCAACACAATAACATTGTATGAAGCCATTGGTCCACATTTCTGGAAAAAACTAAAAAATGATTCAGTAGTAAAAGATCATTATTACATGGTTTGACAAAACTATTGTCATAGCTACAGCGTTGCGCCTGAGGAGCACCTCTGCCTTCCAAAATCTCTGAAGAGAGATTTCCCTTACCATGTGAGAGCTCATTTGGGAAACAGTTACAGCCCTAAATCAAAATGCTGCCTGGCTGTCCCCAGTACACAGCCTTGCTCTCAGGGTGGCAGAGCACGCCAAAGAGAGGAACAACACTAGGCAAACATTAGTCTCCTCTTCTACTTGTTTCAGCTCGTATACCAACACCCAGGGGGGATATAGAGCAAAGTCTACTATCTGCTCTAAAGATTCAGAAAGAAGCGTTAGAGAGAGCCCAGCTCTTTCATCACTCACTGCGCAAAATCCCAATTCTGTTCTTCCTTTCAGGATTCATTTCAAAACAGAAAAGGGAGGGAGATGAGCTTCAATAGAATGACCCAGGCATCTAAAAAGGGAGATGGGTGGCAGGTGCAATACAGAAAATATTTGCCCAAGTCAATCATTTCAAACATAAGCACCATTCTCACTCTGTGAGTTATCAGTATTGATTAGTGTTCTCCGAATGGAAAAGATAACCCCAAAACTGAAGAGAACAAAAGATCTCATTCCAGGCAGCCAGGGGCCAGACCTGGGGGCTGCTTGCTGTGTAGGCCACAGACCCTGGGGTCACAAGTCACATGGACAGGCACCCTCTGGCTCCTCACCACCACTTAGGCTGTCAAATACACCCTGCCACCTTCCACCACTTGAACAGGACAGCTTGCACAGTGCAGGCAGCCCAGCTCCCCTCTCTTCCAACTGCGCACATAGGTGGCCTCCCCCTCCCAGCTCCCACAGTACAGGAAGCCTGTCCTCCCCCACCTCCCACTCACTCATGCAGAACCCAGGCCCACTCTCCTGTCTGTACACGCCAACCACCTCCAGTGCAGGCACCTTTGCTCGCTTTGCTGTGCCGGGCTGGGGCACTGGGATAGGAGCAGCTGAGGAAGAGGGGGTGGGGGTAGCAGTCAGCCAGGACCCTCCAGCCTGCATGCTAACCCTTCAGGGGGCACATACAACTCATGGGCTGCTAGTTGGACAGCCCGGGTGTAAATTATAAAAGAGGAAATACCAAAGCAGAAGGAATAGCTGCATGAGGAGATCTCTTATGAATAGTGGTTATGGGTGTATTATGGCATTACTATCTCTTCTACACGTTACCATGGAAAAACCCTACAACATCATGTTCCACTGGCATTTGGCTTCTTTCAGATGTAGACACAGTACCAGAATATTTTAAATTGTTGCTAGAGGAAACTGGGGCTCGGCTTGCAGTTTTTCCACTTCTAGTAGAGCTACTTTAGAGTCCAGGATTGCCAGTTGCGAACTCTATTATAATTCTGTAAAATACACTAATCAGGTTACTTGATGATTCCCTAAGAGTTTTATTGGAGAAATCAATTTTGTAGTTTTGTAAGGTAAAAATGCACAATCTCATAATTCTTCTTGATAGCAGCTAGATGGTAAACTGAAGAGCTATAGAAAAGATAAGGCACACCCCTTTGCCCCAGGTAATACCAAATAAGTCAAAAGCACCTAGACATAAATCATTTATCATTTTTTCTCCATTGAGGAGGAGGTTCATACCTTTTAGCAAGCAAGCAGGGCTACCTTTCTTATTTTAAAGAGAAAGAGCACACAGATACCAAAAGGACATCAAAAAAAACTGAAACTGTTTTTCTTTATTGTACAAAAAATTGCTACCTTGTTATTATCAAAAGTCCATGTCTCTTCTTGCTTTCTTTTTTCTGATCATAGCCTGTGTAAAAAGCTATCTATGTATCTGTATCTCAACCGAAATGCACAAAATAAAGTATTTAGTGTAGACTGCCAGCAGCTTACGCTCTCTCTCTGTCTTTTTTGTATTTGGGCCAATGTTCAAGAGAAATATTCTCTCATGACTGATTCACACAGTTTTTATACCTCTATTTGCAGAGCAATGAAAAAAATTAGAAATTACTGTGGAGCCTAAAAAAGGCAAGAAATCGCTGTTTCCATTATTGTGGAGGAACTCTAGTGTTCTCTCAAACATTAACTTCATAGGCCACTCCTAACAAAAGCCACTTTAAAGGCACCTGTCTACCCAGTGAAACCCCTGAATGTTAATTTCTCAGCATACACAAGGTAAAGACTTTTTTCAAAACATATTGCATATAGAGCAACACTGATCATTTGACCTCTTCCTTTTTTGCATGTTACCTCAAAAGGGACCTAAAATGTATGTAGGATCTTTCAAAAGAATGCTATGCCACATAAAGCCATGTTATACCGATTGTTTTCTTCTCCTGCTACTCCGAACATTATTTCCCTACTTCCCCTCAGCAGAGAATTCCAGGATCCCATCTGATACACAGCAGAGCTAGATTTTTAACTGAGAAGTAAATAAGAAAACATACTTTTCAACACACATTTCTCATGGTCTCACCAGGCACCTTTGCCATAGCTGAAAGTCAGTTTTATCATTTGCATGATCCCTGCCAAGAGGACATGACTCACCCTGACTCACTCATTTGTATAATAAGGTTTTTCTATTAATAACCTGGCCAAATCTTCAGGCGCAAAATGCAACAAAAAGCTGGGATCAACAGGTTTCTGTGGGTTAAAACCCCTTTCAGTGCCGTGTGGCTTCCAATCTCTTCGCTTCTAATAGATCACCCTTGCAAAGCTGCATTAGAAGTAGCCATATAAGCTGCATCCCGGTGAGCAGACACATACAGTTTGCAACATCTCAAAGCCTTTTGAGGTGCTGTGAAATGCACATGGTGCTCATGATTCTGTTTGCTGCGCTGTGTATTTGCAGTGTGGTGGCAAAATTAGATACTGGGAAATTCCAGTATCTAAAAAACCTGCACCAGAAAAAAGTGGGGTGGCACACATGGCTGCAGCATGCGCTGCCTAAAACTGGAGCCAGGTTGGCTGCAGTCCCTCTCTGGCTGCTGGCCAGGTTCTGCACATGTGGATCACCGCTGCTGCAGCCCCAGGAGGCCCCTAGGAGCCCAGGTAATTTGCTGCGCTCCAGAGCATGCGTGCAAGGGACAACTATGTGCTGCTGCTATTTGTCCCTGGGGAAATGCATGTTCCTGCTCATGGGGACATACCCATAGAACACATATAAAAATCCTAATTCCCCAGACACAGCTTTTGCCAGATGAGTCCTTTGAAGGCCACATTTCAGCCACTCTATGTAATTCCAGAAAAAAGTGTATCCCCTTTTTAAATATTTAAAATTTATTACAAAAGGAAACACAGAGGAGGCTGCCATTTGTACACCCAAGGTATAGTGAGGAAGAATGAGTAAGGTGCATGCTGTGCAAAGCTTACAAAAATCGAGCAGTTGGCACAAATTTCAAGCAGCTATTTGGCACATCTTAAAAATCATAAAAAATTAGGGTTGGAAGGGACCTCAGGAGGTCATCTAGTCCGACCCCCTACCCTGCTCAAAGCAGGAGCAGCCCCAACTATATCATCCCAGTCAAAGCTTCGTTCAGCCATGTTCCAAAAACCCCCAAGGATGGAGACTCCACCACCTCTCTGGGTAGCCTGTTCCAGTGGTTTACTATCCTCCTAGTGAGAAAATTCTTCCTAACATCTAACCTAAACTTCCCTTGCTGCAACTTGAGGCCATTGCTCCTTGCTCTGTCTTCTGCCACCACTGAAAACAGTCTCCATCCTCTTTCAACCCCCCCATCAGGTAGTTAAAAGCTGCTATTAAATCCCCTCTGAGTCTTCTCTTCTCTAGGCTAAATAAGCTGTTCCCTCAGCCTCTCCTCATAAGTCATGTCCCCAAGCCCCCACACAATTTTTGTTGCTCTCTGCTGGACTCCCTCCAATTTGTCCACATCCTGTCTGTAGTGGGGTGCCGGAAACTGAACACAGTACTACAGATGTGGCCTCACCAGTGCTGAATAGAGGGGAATAATCACTTTCCTTGACCTGCTGGCAACACGCCTACCAGTGCAGCCCAGTATGCTGTTAGCTTTCTTGGCAACTAGGGCACATTGCTGACTCATGTTCAGCTTATTGTCCACTGTAACTCCCAGGTCCTTTTCTACAGAGCTGCTGCCCAGCCAGTCAGCCCTCAGGCTGTGCTGGTGCGTGGAATTGTCCCATCCTAAGTGCAAGACTTTGCACTTGTCCTTGTTGAACCTCTTGAGATTCCTTTTGGCCCAGTCATCCAATGTGTCCAAATCACTCTGAATCCTAGTCCTAATCTCCAGTGTATCTACTACTCTCCCCATCTTGGTGTCATCTGCAGACTTCCTGAAGGTACACTCCATCCCATCTTCCAGGTCATTGATTAAGACATTAAACAAAACTGGCCCCAGGACTGATCCCTGGGGGACTCCATTTGATACCGGCTGCCAACTACACATTGACCCATTGATTGCTACTCTCTGAGCCTGATGCTCCAGCCAGTTTTCTATCCACCTTACAGGCCATTCATTCAGCCCATACTTCCTTAACTTACCTGTGAGAATGCTGTGGCAGACCGTATCAAAAGCCTCACTAAAATCAAGATACACCACATCCACTGGTCTCTCTGCATCCACTGAGTCAGTCACCTTGTCATAGAAGGCAATCCAGTTGGTCAGGCATGACTTTGCCCCTGGTGAATTCATGCTGATAGTTCCTAATCACCCTTTTCTCCTCCAAGTGCTTACAAATGGGTTCCTTGAGGATCTGCTCAATTTTTCCAGGGACTGAGGTGAGGCTGACTGGTCTGTAGTTCCCTGGATCCTCTTTTTTCTTTCTTAAATATGGGCAGTATGTTTGCCGTTTTTAATCACTTGGGACCCCTCCTGATCACCAGTTTTCAAAGATGATGGTTTAAGATAAGCTGCACAAAAGTATATGGACTGTTTCCTTAGTTAAATCGTCATCCAAGTTAAATAGTAGTAAAAATATGACTGAAGGGAACATCTTCAGAGGTGGCAATCCCCAACTCTACGGGAAAGTCAAAAAGCCTCACTGAAAATTCCCCTTTTAAAAGGACCTTAACATATCAAACACTGCAAAATACAGTTAAATGGGATAATAAGGATTTTTTATGCCAGACGTATCTATACTTTTCTATAAATCATAAGGAGTTCAGAGCACAGTTCGTATGCATTCTAATTTCAAAAGCCAAAGAAACAGTTGATCTAGGGCTCTGCTCAAAGCTGCTTGGAAGTCAATGTAAAACCTCTGAGTGACTTAAGTAAAATTTGTACCATAGCCACCTACTATACCAGCATTATAATGATTTCAGCTACCAAAAACCTAGGCTTGAACTTCAGAAAAGTCTGTGATCTGCAGCACAACACTAAGTTTCTTAGTGCTGGTTTCAAGCTGCTGGTATAGTAATCTTGTGTTCCGGCCCCTCTCTGAAATACGCGCTCCCATTAAGAAGTCCTTACTCAAGCTTTTCTCTTTACCTGCTGCTGCTACAGCCAGAATTGCACCATTATTGACTGGGAGCAGGTATATAATTTCATACCATAAACCCTTCTCAGAAGCCAATGACAGATGGTTATTGAAGTAGAAAGAAGCTAAATAAAAAGTAAGGAGTACAGTGCACATATGATGTTCTAACAGATGGGTAAGGGATCTAGATTTTACCAAAGGTAGAAACAAGGAAAAGCAACTGTATGAGGTTTCCTAATTGGAGAGCCATATGGGAGAAGAGAGATTGAACCCTGATTTTTTCCGTCAGCACAGAACAGATTAGTGTCAGTGTCACTATGAGAATGAATATTGGTGACAAGTTTTGGCAACAGGACATGTCATGGCAAATGTTACAAGGTGTGTACTATAGACAGCAGTTATAAATAGGTCACAGTGCAACAGACTGTCCTAAAACAAAACAAGCCTTCCCATCCCATGGGAGACAGCATTATTTTATCTTGAATTAGGATTTCCCTACTGTATCAGTTTGGTACAATGTCCTCATGGGGCTGGCACTGGCCCATCATCCCATCTTTCATGCCATATCTGGTATTTGGAGATGGTGTGAAATACAGCAAAACATGAGTAATTTTTTCTCATCTTTATTTTCACTGATTAAGATAAGGAAAAATATTTAAATTATAATAAAGCTCCACTGACAGAACAATCTGAAGTACCCCTAGTTGTATTGATGCAAATGAGAAACCATGGAAAATGGCACATTTAAGAACTTCAACCCAGAGAAGCCTGGGGGAAAAAAACATGTCCATTAAAGTAAAAATGAGATAAACAGGCAACACCTTTTTCTTCTCTTCCACCCCATGACCCTACTCCTACAGAGACTAATATATAAACAAGTAAAGAGTATATAACATATTCAAAACTGTTTGACTACAAGGTGTTTAGTCATGTCAGTTTATAACTGGAGAGCTTTCCTTTATATCACATTTTTCTTTCTTAATATAGACAATACTAGACATCTTACATATTTTGTATTTTATTGAATGGATATGGCATGATTCTTATCCAAAGATTCTCACTCATCTCGCCTAAGAAAGAGAGGCCTTTTTGTTAACAGGTTCCAATTCCAGATGTGGAGAGCGTGTGTAGCTGTCTGTCTTGAAAACAGTTTCAGTGAAATCAATCACATGACCATCAGTAGCTTTCCCCAGACTGTTTTATATATATTTATAGAATAGATTACATCAAATACTGACTTCATTGCTACACTGTTGTGTTAATTTGGGACTTGACTGTCATATGTGCAAATCCTAGATTTAGAAAAAGAAAACTTCTTTCTATTGCAAGATTCCATCACATGTACATTTACCTGCAACTGACTTGTGCACTTTATTACACAAAATGCAAAGCCTTCCCACACCTATTATATTAAACTCTATTCTGACTACAAGATCTGAGAACATTACAAGAAAGCTATTTCCTTTACATTCTGGAAGATGCCTTCACTGCAAACATATCCACTGTCCCAGAAGCCACCAAGGAGCTCAACTGATGCTTAAAAAACACATTTAAACCTGGTTGGGTTTAGCTGAACCAAGATGAATAAGAGTCATAACTGTAGTATACCCATGGAGCAGATTATCCTTTATGTCATTACATTCTCTCAGTATGAAATTCCCGGTGACTATTCGATCACATCCTATTTCTCCATGTCCAAAAAAGCCAAAGAGGGGAACGTTTGGAAAAAATTTTCTAAATGCATCTGCTTCAAGATTCCTCTTGGTTTTATAATGCTGGTAGCCCCTGCCCACACATGCAAACATGAAGCCAATGGTGTTGTGCTCTGGAATGTTTGCTGCTTTGAGACGCTGCATGGCTGCTTCTGCTGTCCTCTCGTCAACGACATCCTGGTCTAACAAAACTGTAGCACTCTGTATTTGGGGTCCACTGAAAGCCAATCCAACGACCCCACAGGAATCACCAGGCTGATTGTTACCACTGAAAGGTAATGCACACCAAATTAGAGGTTTCCAGAGGAATCATTCTAGATTTCAGTACAGGCTGTGGCAGAAGTTTATACCGACAGAACAGACAAGGCTCCAAGGAGATCTTTACTGCCATCCACAAAAGACAGACCCAATCAGCCAGACTGGCGTTAGTCTGGCATCAGGGCCAGACTGGCATGCACCCTGTGCGCAGAGGCACTTTATACCAGCCAGTGGTAAGTCTTTCCCACCCCTCAACAGAAGGAAGAATCCCTTGCTGGAGATGAGGCAGAAATATACCTTTTCAAGCCAACTGCAATTTGGACCACCCATTCACAAGCCAGGCTGAGCTGTTTGGGGAATTAGGGCCTACTAAACTGGGCAAATCAGGCTGCTCGGTGTTCAACTGTCAGAACAAGGGAGCAGGAGGGAGTGGACTGTCAGTAAATCTGCAGGATCTTGGTGCTTTTCCCCTCTTCTCAGCTGCCTGGGACATGCTGTGTTATCAGGTGATGACCTCAGTCACTTTGCTGTGACAAGGCTCAGCCGTCGGTAGCACTGTTTTGTAGGATACCCTGCTGGTTGCCATCAAATCCTAAGCATAATGGGGCATTAGGAACACTCCCAGCACAGCACCTGAGCATAGGTGACAGGAGTGGTGCATACAAGCACCATTTCATTGCTAGCCAATAAGTTTCCAAATACCAAAAAATGCACTGCTTAAGAAAATTAGAGATTGCCGATTTCTCCAACCCCAGACGGAGATAAATTATAAAGCTCTTTTATATCACAAATTTATACAGAAAATAACCCTAGGTGCTGTCCAGAAGCACTTCACACCCAAACTGGAAGATGAGCGTGCAAGAACTTGTGAACCAATGATAAAATAAGTGGGACACAATCCTGAAAGCAAGCATTAACAGAATTGCAGGATTGTCCCCACTGAAGAAGGAACAGGCTTTTATACTTTTACTAGCTAAAGCATGGGGCTCTGACCACTGAAATGAGAGTGAGAAGGCATGCAGGGGGACACAGAAGACAACTGCTTTCAGGTGAAGATTTCTCAAGATGGCCCATTAATGGGAATTTTTCAAAGCAGACGTTTTTCCTCTACAATTCCCCTGCAGGTTGGTTTCTAGCACTTGAGCATCTACTGCTTTGTTTTTGTAACAGTCCACCTGAAGCTGCAGCCCTGTATCATCTTTCTCAATGCAGATTTAATGCCACTGTCAGCCTTTCTTTCTAATACTTCATTCCTAATATTAAATTATGCTATTTCGAACATAAGGCTGGCCCTTGGGTACTCCTCCTCTTCCTCCTCCCTTCTCCCCCCACAACAAAAGTAATAGAGCTCATCTACAGTTGTTTCGTGGCTTTCACTGCTGTCTGACTCCGCTCTATTCATAGAGATTTCATTCATCTATGATGCTCCAATATTTCATCACAGGTATCCAGAATGAGGTACCCACTTTTCTGAGGTTAGTGATGTGAAGTTCTCCACGTGCCCACCAGCCAGAATGATACTTTTTTCATTCAAAGGATTGACAACTTGGTGAAGAAATCGAGTTGCTCCTGTCCGCCAGGAATTGTAGCCAAACAGAAGAACCACTCGGAGGTCAGGATTGTTCTTGAGACCTAGACATAAAACAAAAACAACAAACTTTCTACCTTTAAAAAGGGTCTCAGCCCCTGGAATCCAAGGATCTTTAATGATATCCTCCCCTGCTCCCCACCATAGCTGGCATATTACAAAAAGTATTTCACTACTGTGGCAGCAGCAGCCAGAGGCAAGTTGAGTTGGGTCCTCCAGCAGTGAGATAAATGGAATGCATTTTCCAGGCACACAAAGGTAAGGGGTACAAAAACATGTGTGCTGAGATTCTCTGCACAGGATGTGAAGACTGACCTTCCATAGGAGAACTGCCTGGACCTTCTTCAGCTCTTTTCTGCTTCCACAGCAATAATGGTATGTTTTATTTTTGAACTGTACTTAGCAACCCAAACTCTGAATACTACAGGGAGGAACACAGTAAGTGTGTCACTGGGAAAACTTTTATGATGGAGTAAATACCTTTCCTTGGAAACCCATGCATCAGGCAGTGGCACTGCTCAGGCACACACAAATTGCAAACGGGGTATCTGTTAGTGCCCAGAAATTAAAAAGGCTCATAAGCCCCGTCTTCCACCCCTGATGTGGCCAAGTTCCTCTTGCAGGGTCAGTTATTCCACTGAGTGCACAGTGTGCTGACTCTATGCTATGCTTTATAGTCAGCAAGGGGAATTCTGCTGGCTCCTCCCCTCCAGCCTACTTCTTATTTTTAAGCATCTGACTAGGAACTATGTGCACTGAATATTAATTTTTAAAAAGCAACTGGAGCTGATGCAGGTCAAGTTGCACAGCCCTGGCCATTTTCTGATGACCTTTTGAATGTATAGGAGGTTTCTAAGAGGGACCGAGTGTGCCAGAGATTGTGACATCCTCACTCGGGCATTCAACTGAAGAGACTTAGGATAATTTCTGGAGGACAGGGCTTTGTAAAAATAATAAACAACTCTGATCTATTGATCATAATGGTGCTATGAATTAGCACCACAGTCTAAGAGATGGACCCCACAGCGCTAGCATTACTGGCAAGCTCAGACTATTGTGCACATCTGCGTGCTTCCAGGGTAGCTGTACTTACCCACTCGGCCAGAAGTCTGCTTGATGTCAGCAACAGTCACAAATAAAGCAACTCACATCCCTCAGGAACCGACAAATCTGATACCATAACACATGAAGCAGCTGATATAAAATTAAACAGTGACTTGCCTGCCTCAGCAAATTTACTTTCATCAAAGACTCTGTTCTTCAGATCTTTAAACAAGTGAAAAGTATGGATCTTCACACCATCAATTTTGGGGAACAATAAAGCAAAGCCAGCTTCACCATCTTCAATTTCTTGAGGCCGATTCCCATGTGAGCCCATAGGAGTAGCTAATAATACAGACATGTAATGTAAGTAACTTGCTTATTTTGATATCTATGATCTTGCCTACATTGTGATATACCTTAAGAGAGAAACCAGGTAAAATCAGCTTCTTGCATCCAGCAGGTTCTTTCTGCAAAATCCTGTTTTCAGAAATAACATGTAATTTTTTTTCAAAGAGATGAAGGCACTTAAAAGCCAAAGTCCTACTGATTTTCCACTAAACTCAGACAATCTCGCTTTGGAAAATGGGATTTATACTTATCCAAAAAATTCAAACTTAAACAGGTGCAGAGAAAGGCCAAGATGAGCAGGGGAATGGTTAGCTTATTTCCTGAGAAAAGACAAGGGCTTAGAGTTCGCTAGGTTCAACAAACCAAAAACTGAGAAGGGAGAGGCTTGTTTTCTATAAATACACAGACAGAGATAAAAACAAGGGAGAGAAAAGACTGATTTAAGCTATAGGATAATGCCATAGGATATATAATGTGGGCATAATGACAAATGGACATTAACTGGGCATGAACAGGGTTCATCTGGGAAAGAGGTTTCTAACCATGAAAGCAGTAATATTCTAGATAGCCTTCCAACTGGAGAAATCAGGAAGAGACTCATTAACTTTAAGATGAAGCTTAATCTGTTTCTGAGCTGGATTGTGGCATAGCTGTCTGCAATAGCCACAACTGGTTACGGCAAGCAGAAGGTCCCCTTCAGTACTATGTTCCTAAATAATTAGGAAAGAAACTTTCCATTCAAGCCCCCCTGCAGGGCGCAGGCGTTCGGGGTGTGTGGATATGTGTGTGCATTTAGCCTGGACCTGAGCACATGCTGCCACTGGCAGGCCTTGTAGCACGTGTCCAGCCTGGCACTGAGCAGGTGTGGGTGCTACTGCCAGCCCTCAGTGGGGTGCAAGGCTCCAGTCCCTGGGGAGGGGGGCAACCATATCCTTGAAGCTGCAGGAAAAGGGACTTCAGCTAGGAACTTGGTGCTAGCTCTAGGGGTAGAGGAGGAAAGCCTCCAAATCCTTCCTGGAACCACTCCAGTTCAGTCCTGGGAAAAGCACACTTCTTTTTGCTGGCTGCTCACAGCTGACATCTACCTGACAGATGACTGGGAAGCAGGAGGAGGTGTGTGCCCAGCAGGTAATCAGAGGTGGCCTTCCACTCAGCTGCATCTGGCTCTCCTTGGCAGTCTCCGGCAAGCATGCAGAAGAGTCCCCAAGTTGCTGGCCTCCACCAGTGCAGGCAGCCTTTGTGCCCCCCAGCCCCTCCCCATGAAATGGTGAAATTGTGTTCACTCCCAAGCTAATGTAGCCCACTTAGAGAAACCCATGTAATTTAGCATGAATATGCCTTAGGCTTTCTGAATGCCTGTACCTAGCTATAAGCATCTTGAAAGCAGGGTATTATCCAGTTAGACATTACTTCTTACCTACAATTCCAGGGGTGACCAGTCCCAGAACTTGGCATCGTTTTGGCAATAGTTTCTCTAATGAAATTGCTGTTTCTTTACTATTTCTTTTTCTTGCTGTAAGAGAAGAAGGGTAAACTGAGATACAGGAAGGGTTAAAGTAATTGGCCCAGGTCCCCAGCCTCTGGACTTAGAGTCCTCTGCTCTATGTAATAACAGAAAAGACTTTGAACAGGGATTAAACAGTGGCTTATAATCAACCCTGGGCTATTTAAACAAAGCAACTCATCACTGGCTAGCTTTTTCAGCATGTGACAAATCTTATCAACTAAGACACATTACAAAACTACAGCATGCAAAAGAGGTACAGTGAAATTCAGTATCCTGAATAGGATGAGCTGTATTGACATGGATGCGAATGCAACATGACAATTTCACTTCTGTTTTACCTAGTGATTTACTTTCCTCTGATGCTAAGTAAGGATGATACCACATTACCCAATGTTTTCCTTTAAGCATTTGACTCTACTCTTGTACCAGACAAGACTTTCTTAATACAGGGAGTACAGATGGATTTAGTATTTACCTTTCTTTTGCCCATGACAGTCTTCATGCCCACTGAAAGTCTCTGCATCTGCTATGTAGAGCACAGTTTGTGGCAGGACATGCACTTTCTGTAAAGTATAAAAAACAACATAAGAAAAACAGACTTTGCCACTTAACTGCAGGATTTAGCACCTTGACTCAAAGACAACTAATCCAGACTAGATGTATGAGAGGAAGATTCCTGAAAGCCAGTGATGAGAAAGTCCTGGCTATAACAAATTGGCTTCTTTTCTAATCCTTTTCAAAGAACCTCAATACATTTTAGAGACACGGAACTGCACTACATTCCTAATCAAACATTAGCTGTGTCACTGCTGACCAGGCACAGGAGTAGACAGTACTGTGCCTAGCTACCCATCTGTCACATGAAAGGCTAACTTGTTTTTCAGTCAACAAAAAAGCCTTTTATCCAACTACATTTACTTGTTCATCTGCATTTTTAGATTAATGCTTAATTTGAATATCCATTGTTTGTAACCAGAAATGCTTTATTCATTTGGTGGTCCACATTCTTCTACAGCCTGGGTAAGATGCTCCTGGTCTCCTTTCACTTAATAGCACTACGGAATGCTAGAGAATGATTAATGCCTAAGGACACGTCTACACATGCACTTCAATGCGAATTAAAATGTCACTAAAATGTGCTATTTAGTTAATGCTCATTAAAATAGGCCAATGAACATTAAGCACCACTAAAAACCATGCTCTTTAGTTAATGTGTATTAAGACAGGATAATGTGCATTTTCCTCTTACCTCACAATAGAGGTACTAGATTTACTGTGCATTAACTAAAGAGCATTAATGCATGTGAAGACATACTCACTATGGCTAAATAAGGGCCAGAGATGAAATACTGAAGTTTATATTCAAACTGCTGGTATCCTGGAACCCCAGACTTGCTTCAGAAAGCTTAGACACTGGTGCCTGGCATATGGATTTCCAAGATGTATTTAATAGTATTGCAGTCTTCAGTAGTGTGGGAAGATCATGACATATGGTTAAAATACTCTCTCAAATTAAAGAATGTCAACAGATGGGCATGTTAAAAAATGAACTTTCCTTCCCATGTTGCTATCACTACCTTGTACTACTATGAGTAACTGGAAAGGGTCCAGCAGAGCACAACAAAAATGATCAGAAGCCTGGGAAACAAGCCTTAAGAGAAAAAGCAGAAAGAACAAGGATTATTTAATCTGGAGAAGAGAAGAGAAGACAGAGAGGATTCAATAACAGTCTTAAAATTCCTGAGGAGTGCTTACAAAAAGGACAGAGACCACAGGGGACTGAACAAGGAGCAGTGGTCTTAAAATGCACCAAGGAAAATTTAGTTTGGGCATTAAGAACAGTCTTGCTCTGATTAAGTACTGGAACAGAGAAAGGCTGTATAGTCTCCATCCCTGGGTATTTAAAAGCAGGTTAGACAAATACTTGACTAGGATGGTTTAGTTGGGGATGCTCCTTCAGAGGGCTGGACTGGATGACTTCCTAACGGCCCTTCCAGCCCTGTTTTCTATGATTCTATGAAGTCAAAAGAAAATTTAAAACCCAGTTAGAAAAGCCCCTGCTTGTTGAAACCTGGGTCAGGTGTCTCTCTGGATACCAACTTATTGTGATTTGATCAAACTGTTGAAATCCACATGCTGCTAAGCCCCTTGGGTCTGGACAGTGCCTGGTTGCTGTTCTTTCCTTGGAATTTCTCAAGAATGCTCCCAATCGCTGACCTCATTCTGATGGTCCTCTTGGGCAGCGAAGCCAAACTGTGGAAAATACTAATGATTTTGATGACATAACATATCTTGGGTGTAAAATAAAACATAGGCTTAGGGCCAAAATTATTATTAGGGACCCACTATTATTTATAAAATGAATAAGATGTATACAGAGCCAGCTCTACAGAAAGCCAACATTTCAGCAATGCCTTGGTGATCCACTCTTAAATAACTCTCATTTGAGATCATTTGCTTTTTTATATACTAATCCTTTTTAGTAACACGCCAAGCCAAAATAAGCCACGCTTTCTCTCATTCTTACTATGTTGATGAGGGGCATATAGAATAATAAACGTACGAATTTTTCTAAGCATTTTTTATTTCTCCTCCTTTTGACTATTTTTAAACTGTGGAAACCCACCCCCATAAAAGCCAGTGTTCTCATTATTCAAGGGAAGTTACAAAGTTCTTTGAAGCAGCTGAAACAGTAAATATTTGTATTTTATGCACAAAAAATAACTGTTGAACTTAAAAAAAAATCACCTTGAATATACATGATGAGAAAGCTACAGGTAATAATTAGAAAACACTTGACACTTTTCTGGTCACAGTCTACCAAATGAAGTTTAGTAACTAGCTGTGGCAGTCATATTTTCTGACTTTGCCAAGTCAGGTCCAAAGTCAGCACAGCTATGCTGGGAGACTTGTGAGCTGTATGACCAAAGACTGTTTTTTAAAATTCCTTCTCCATGATATAGCTAGATGATTCTTGGGAGAGACAGATACATAAGGTCTGTTATAAAAGTATTGAGACTGAATGTGTATTTTTTGGTACAAGTATAGGGTGAAGGGCATTGCTTTGCTGAACGTGTCTGGTAGGGGCATGCAAAGTGGGCCGTATTCGATTTGGATTCAGCCTGATTTGGGGGACAGTGATTTGATTAATTGATTTGGATCACTGTCCCAATTTGATTTGGCCAAATCCAAATCTGAAGATTCAACACTGATTTGGAGACTCAGTGATTCAGCCATAGACACAATTTAAATGTTTTTTCTACATACCTCAAAGTACCAGGTGCAGCTCATGAGCGCTGAGATAGTGGGGTGGACAGAGCGTCCCACAGGAGTGCAGTGGGGGCCCCCCCATGTGTTCAGTGGCGGAATCAGAAGTGGACCAGAAGTACTTTCAGTCCACTTCTGGGTCTGCTGCCGAGCGCACAGGGGATCCCCCCCACACCCCACCAGCTCCGTTATTAGCTGTGGAGCTGCCCCCCCAGACCCAGGAGGAACTAGTCTGGGGTCCCGAGTCCTCTGCAGCGAACCCAGAAGTGGACTGGAAGTGCTTCTGGTCCACTCCTGGGTCTACCACTGAGCATGCTGGGGACAATCCCACGCTCCATCTGCCTCACCATCTCAGCATTCACAAGCCACCTGGTACCCTGAGGTATGTAGAAAAAACATTTAAAGTTGTGTCTATGTCCGAATCATCAAAGCTCTCCGAATCAATTCAGAGGGTTCCGATTTGATTCGGAGAGATTAAAGGGTCTCCTGATTCAATTCAGAAATTCAGCTGCCGAATCGGGCCAAATCAACTCAGGACTGAAACTGCACACAGCTCTAATGTCTGGGCATGTTAGGACTCCTCTGGACAGGTTTGGAGCTCATGGTGGCCAGCAGTTGAAGCAAGATAGTTTGCATCTCACGTCCCCTTTCTTTATGTCAGTGTCCAGAACAATGTATATACATTACATTTTGCATGAAAATCAGGAAAACGGCAAGTGAAACATCTGAATGACTTAAAATAGCATTTGGTACTATGAGCCATGCAAGAGTTTTTGAATGGTATCGTTGGTTTAAAGAAGGGCAATCATCGGTCGAAAGTGATGAGCGTTCCGGACGCCCTTCAACATCAGGAAATGATGAAAATGTGGCAGCGGTTCCGTTTGTTTTGATTGACTGTCCAAGAGATAGCAGAAGTTGGAATTTCTGTTGATTCATGTCATTCAATTCTAACCAGCAATTTGGGAATGAAATGACCAGAAAAACAACCAGAGAAATGGAGGTCCCACTCTCTGATGCTTCACCATGACAATGTGCTTGACCACTCAGCACAGCTTGTGAAGCAATTTTTAGCCAAATACCATATCCTACAAGTGCCGCAACCTCCATATTCACCTGATACAGCCCCATGTGACCTTTTTCTCTTCCCTCAGCTAAAAAAAAACCTTGAAAGGAAGAAGATTTTGTGATGTGGAAACTATAAAACAAAATGCGACTGACCAGAGGTGCTTATCAGAGGTGTTTCCAACAATGGCAGAAACGTTGGGAGAAATGTGTGGCTGCAGAAGGAGCATACTTCAAAGGAGATTAAGCTGAAACCCCTCTAAATTAAATCTTTTGTTTCCTACAGCATCAGTCTTGATACTTTTTGAACAGACCTCATATATATATGGTGAAACTTAAAAAGGCTACGGAAGGACTGAAAAATACGTCAGCAGAAACAGGAGTCTGCTCAAAGATCTTGCCACAGTAGCTAGAAACTCAACCACGAGTATCAATGTAATTGTGACACTTTCTCCTACCTCAAGTTCCTCTGCTAATGTGCGGACGAGCGAATGAGTATCAGATGGACCAGGCTCAAGGGCAGATACCCAGGCTATGCTCTGCTGCGTTCTCAGTATTCTACGAGCGCATTCTCTCCATAACCGGCACACACTGAAATACAAGGATTCCACGTCACAACTACAAAAGAGAACTTTGGCACATGTCAGTCCCCCAGTGTTTTCCCTTTCGATTTGGAAATGCTTATCACATGCTGTCAGAAGTTACCCACACTCCTTTAAAGAAGTACATGGAATGACTAAAATGGAACTGGGATTATTGTGGCTTGCCACCGGGGTGGATAAAAATCAACAATTACAAAAATAAAATAAATTAAAATAAATTGATTTTTAAAAAAATGTAAATCAAAATTTTTTTAAAAATGCTTAAAAAATAATTTATATAGTTTTAATTTGAGATCTGATAAAGCTCACAGATATAATCATAGAATACAGATTATAACTTCTAATTATATATACACTATTTGAGACAATATATTCATGTAATTTTCTTTAAAGTTTTATAAATAGGTCACAACAGCCCATGGACTATATTAGGGGTCCAATCTTATGGGGTTCCCAGACTCCTCTATAGATTGTAAAGATTAAAGAAAACCACCCTACCCAATGGGACTTTGTGCTCAGTCTGGAAGATCCCATTAAGCATCTCTGTGATGCTTAGTTTCAGTTCTCAAATGGTGGATTTGTCTCCAGAGATCACAGGCAGACAAAGTTCTTTGAGTAGATGCAAAATCTTTTATTACTCCAACTAAATAGTTGGAAAAATTGTTCTTTGCACGCTTTTGGGCACAAGTGCCCCTCTTCAGGCATAGGGAGAGTTTGTCGTCTCCAGAGGTAACATCCTTGTTAACAGCAGTATACAGCGATGCAAGATAACAGACCTGATTACCTACCCATCAGCCCTACTGTCTCTCTGCAAGTTTGCATACACGCAGCCAAGCCCTTACCTTTCTTTAAAAGTGCAAAGTTTCAAGAAGTTAAATGAATAGAGGATATCAAACAAAGATGCACTTTTTTGCAGAAAACAGTGATTAAATTGAGGCTTCATGACCAGTGATTTAAATCAAATGCACCCTGTTTGCCACTGCCTTCTATTTAACTTGAATAACTTATTTGCATGGGTACAGGCCTAACAGTTGCTCCCAGTTATAAAATGTTTTTGACAGTAGCCAGCAGTAAGTTGCCTCACTTAGAGACGGCCGTATGTTAAGAGACTTGGTTTTTTCTCCCCCACAAGAGGAGCACATTCAATAATTCATTCCCAGTTCTTCTGCAGCACAAACATAGGTATCAGTGACATAAAATCCTGATACGGTACAGATGCCGAGAGTGCTGCAGAGACGGCTTGGCTTGGCTTGCTCCTTGCTCTCTGGATCCAAGGCGTAAGCAGCCCCCGGGTTCTTAGTGGTGATCAGGATAGCACGGAGCAGACGCAGGTGGCACGGATGCTGTAGGTTTCTCAGCCTCACAAACAAGCCTCCATTGGAAACATTTAAACCTGAGAGACCTCGGCCCTGGCTGGGCCGGGGAAGGGCCGCCGCAGACCTGCTCCAACCTGCGTGCAGCTTGGCCCCGCAACCCCGCGCCCGCTCCTCCCGCCTAGGGCCCCGAGTGCCACCGGAAGGACACAGGGGCCTGGCGCCGACCGGCCCCAGCCCAGCCCCACGGTAGGGAGTAGGCGGCGGGGCCCAGGCCTCAGCGGCGGGCGGGGCCGGAGCTGGGGGAGCCCCACGCACAGAAAGGACGGGCGAGGGCTGCAGGGCCGGTGCCTACCAGGCCGCTCGCAGCAGCGCCTTGGTGGGCAGGAAGCTCAAGACCCGCTCCACCACCTCGGCCAGGTTGCTCAGCACGAAGGGCCCCTGCGTGTCCGTCTCCATGGCGACCGCCGCGGCTCTGGGCCTGGCTCCGTACAGCGAGCGGGGACCAGGGTGCAGCCCGGCGGCGCGCTCTGATGGCGTCATTACACGGTGTCCGCGTCCGGGCCTCAGCCGGGGTCACGTGGCCGGAAGCGACGATCACTGCGGGGGGAAGGTTTGGGAACTATGGTTCCGCTTCTGGGGTGTGGCCACGTGATAAGACTCGTCAGCGCCGCAGTCCTTCCGACTCCTTGCTGGGGGGCGTTTACAGAAACGTAGCTGGGGAGGATAGAGGGGGCCTCGAGGTTTCCAGCACATTTGGGGCAGGGCCCGAGTCTGGCGTTTAAAAAAGAAATGCGTATAGATATGCCAGGACAGTGCTGCAGGTATTGAGTCGGGGAACGTGTTACAGCAGGCTGCGAGAGCGCGAAGAACGGCAACTGGCTGCAGAGGAGACTGGCGCCGCAGTCCACCAGACACCGCAGTTTCAGAAGGAAGCTCTGCAGTGAAAGCTGTTTTTTAAAAATGTTTTCCATCAGGCATGAAGACTAAGCAGTGCCTTTTGTTGGCCTAGTTATGCCATCAGCTGGTCATTCTGGACAAATGGCTAAGAAAATAACTCCGCTTAAAACTAACCTCCTAGTCTTGGTGCCACAGGACATCCTGTTGTAATTGTGCAAGATCCCAAGCTAAATTAGAGCAAGCCAGACCAAACCCTCAAGGAAACAGCTGTTACACAAGTGCCATTGGCAATTGAGAGGGCAGTGCCATTACCTTTGGGTTAGTATTAAAACCAGCATTGTGCTGCATAGAGAGGATAATTCCATTTGAATGATATGTAAACCTAAGTAGTCATCATTTTGCCAATGAATGGGCACTTCTATGCAAGGCAAGGTATTGGTGACAATAAATGCTGTCAATCTCTAACTCAGTTAGTTATATGCTTTCAAGTTTAAGCTCTAACAGCATCTTAAAATGGTTTCACCCTAACCAGCCATTTTAGTACTTCTGGTACCAGCAGTGGAAGATACGATCCCAGGATAATTTGTACTATTCAGTGTTTAGTGATCCTTCATTTAGGGCAAGGGTTGTCAACCAGGGGTACATGTATATACTTGGGAAGGCCCCGGGGGTATGCAAGGCAGTGGCATGCTTCCCAAGTACCCCTGCTTCTTCGCACCACCACAGTGTACCTGGGAAGCATGCCAAAAGTACTTGAGAAGCATGGTGTGTGTTGACCAGTCACTGAGAGACCCACCCCCAACTCTTCAGGGGGGTACACTCCTTAAAGGTTGAAACACCCCTGATTTAGGGGATAATGAAAGAGCTGCCTGATAGCAAGACTTCACTGTAAAGAAAAGTACCAGCAACCTGTTAAATTCCCTCCTACACGGATAACACAAGGTACTCATGAACAGAATGCTGCCTGCATCCAGAGACAGTAACCACAAAAAGAATAATTCTTAAAATGGTTCTTTATTCATAAACTTGATGCAAGTTTACAAATTACTGTACATTGCCAAATAATTCTGCAATGAAAAATGAAATCCAAAAACAAAGCATGCCAAATGTGCATCTGTCAACCTGCTAGCCCATTAGAATATTAAAGAATTCAATAATGTATTCAAAGATTTTAGCCTCAGGTTTTAAGGAACTTTAATGCTTAAGGAGTTCTGCCTTTCACTTAAGGTTGCTATTTGAGCAATTGGCTACCAGGATTTAATACAAATATACATACAACCAAGGAAGCAGAAAGGCTGGGAAGTCATTCACTATACTTCCTATAAAACTATTTGAAATAATATATAAAATTAGGAGTAGTGCCAAATCTCTTCAGTCTGTTCTTTCAAGCTAAAAACTGGATCTAGAAGCAAATGCACAAGGACCCAGGGGTGCCTGATAGAGAAAAGAAGAAGAGCACAAATTTGATAGTCATAACTAAAAAAACAAACCACACATGCTTCTGGGCTTCTAAAAAGTGCTTAATCCATGGTACACACCCTTATTTCAACCCCTGGGGGTAAAGGTCTAATCCCTAATGCTACAACCAAAATAGAATTGATTTAGATAAGGCAATGAAACACAGTAATTACACAGACCCAGATTCATTTCCTAAGAAAGAATAGTTCCCGTTAGTCTTTCAATATCAAAACCACTGTCATGATTATGGCAACACTTTTAAAATCTCTGAATCGGGTGATGTCTTTCTGTACTTTATTTAGCTTTTTCTATAAATTTTTTGCTCAAGGATTTTCATCTTGATTTGTGCCAATCACTTAAGTTCATTAGTTTACAAATGATTGCAACAACCCGTTAATAACAAAAATGGAACACCTAAAAAGGTTTTTAGTATCTTAAATAAACTTCAAGCTTCATACTGTGGCTGTTGTTAAGAGATTGAGCCAACAAGTAGCAGGAACAGCCCAGCAAAATTCTGATGCCCCAGTGGAAGTGACTAGTTACAAGATTTTATTGGCACAGCCTTGCTCTGCTTATAAAATACAACATAATCTAATTAAGAGTATCTCTTCCAAGAAACAGTTCATATCCTCAACACAGCCATGAAAAAAAGTTTAATGACTTAACATACATGTGGTTTTCCTATATCATTAATTTGGCAATACTACAAATGTTGTCATTTTAGACCAGAAAAACTACTGTGATTTACAAGACCCGAAATTTCCTAGAACAGTATTAAACAATGTATTAAACTTTGTTGGCTTTAAATGAAATAATACAATGCAAATCTCTGCAGTCCACATTCTGCAAAAAGGTAAGAAGTACACAGAAAAGTGTTGTGAGCAACTCCTATTGAGTGATCTTTAGTAACTTGATAGCCTGCTTTAACGAGTTTACACTTTTAAATTAAAAAAAAAAAAAAGGGAAGAAGGAGGGAATGACCCAAGTATACTTAATCCAGAGGGACAAGTACAGTAAAGGCCAAAACTGCTCAGTCCAAGATACCTAAGAAGAGCGGAATGGTAAGGCTGTAACTTATACTGAATGTGTCAGTTGACAGATTATCCACTAATTTATCTAATAGCTAAAGTCTTCAGTACGGCTGTTGTAGGGGCACTCATAGCTTGAGTCTGTGTGTGTTGGAGAGAAATAAAAAAGAGCTCTGTTTGTTGATGTTGGTCCAGGTGTAAAACAGTCCTCAGTATTAACCATCTTCTTTTGGAGGAGTGTACCACCCTGTAGAAGAAACAGGTTAGGTGCAGATGTTAGAACAACTGCAAAGCCCACACTAAGTAAACAACAAGGCAGCTTTATGCTTTATCTTGATTTGTGCAAGATGGAAGCTTAAAATTTGATTATAAAAATAGGAATAATTTAATAAAAAGGCACTAACTGCCCTAAACATCACCTGGCAGAAGGAAAGCTAGTATTTATATCTGAAAATAAAGCATTAACATTTGAGGCTTCTCTTGGCATGCTGAATTGGACAAGAATCATCATCTTGTTTTCATACATCTCAAAACCTTAAAAGGACCTTATTTTACAATCCAGCAAGCCATGTATATAGCACCTGCAGTTTTAATTACATAGGCATATGCTTATATAAATCTTATTTTGCCTGCTAAAGTTGGACATATGCCAGTTTTGAAATCTATACCAGTGATTCTTAGCCAGAGTGCTGCTGCACCTGGGTTTGCCATAAGATCCTTTTAAGGGTGCCAGGCAATTTTAGCTGTGCAAACTCCTTCATAGTAGGCTTTCAATACGACTGATAAACCTCTCATCTGGAATGGTTTAGGTACACTAAATCCTGCATCTGTGCAAGGGGTTGAACTAGATCAGGGGCATGTAATCTCTAGCTCAAAGTCCAGATCCGGCCCACAAAGCTCCCCACAGATCCAAAAGCTTGATGTGTAGGGGAAGTGGTGGTAGCATTAACATTGCTGCTCCCTTGCTGCCAAATGTCCAGATCTCTGAGGGGCCCTGCAAAGGGCAGAGGCAGCATGGAGCTGATGCAGGCTGTGCAGAGGCAACACAGAGCCTGACCCATGTATGCAGGGCTGGGTTCCAATCTGGGTGCACAAGGCTCGGTAGAGGCAGCACAGCCTGAGTGCAATCACTCATATGGCTTGGGAGCCAAAAGGTTGAATTAGATGACACTTGTGAGGTCTTTTCCAATTGAAGGATCATGATAAAATTTCTTTAGACCCGATACTTGTTTCAAGTGGTTCATTCTACTAGACAAGCATTAACATTAAATCTTGGGAGGCAGCCACATCCACATGGCCTCACAGGAACTGGTACTCAAGACTGGGAAAAAACAGTAAAGAGACTTGTTTCTGGCCTTACTGCCATCTTGTCACTTGAAAGTCATTTAACCCCTCAGGGTCTCAAACTATTTGCACCCCTTCCCAATTGGGAAGGTGGATGTAATTTTACCAGTCCCATATCTAATGTACTTTGAGAAAGTGCCAGTTCTGAGAGGACAAACCTGGTGGTAACTAGCTTTGTATGGGATGCGTGCCACTACTTTCCAGAGCAGAACTGAATAGTTCAGCCAAGCTAACATCCCCTGGACATGCTGCATTTAACTTGTAGTCCTCCTGTAAACTTGATCCTTTCATTAACTGTTGTCTGCTTGTGTTATCATATGATTAGCTCTTTGGGGAAGGAAAAGGAGACTTATGCAAGACAAAAGATGTCATAAGAACAACTTTGCACATTGGAAGTGAAAATACAGTACAACACACAGCAGAAGCATGGAATAGTTTTACTTGATATAGCATAAGTTTATAGTGAACAGTAGATTGGTTAGTTGCAAGCACTGCTATCCTTCTCTACTAAGATGACAAAAGAAGCAGCAGGAAAGTATTTTTAAGCAGCAAAATGCTTCAATATTTTAAAAAGTTTTATTGAATACCAAAGAGCAAACAACAGATGTAAAAAAACATTTTCTATGCTGCTGTACAATTTGTACAAACAAGCAGAGTTGCAAAACTGACATACCATTTTTCTCATGTATTTGTACTAGAGACTTATAGGACTGTTGTGCTCTTGCTAGGTTATACTGGTTCTGAAAGAAAACATTTAAAATACTACTATAAAAGAAATGACATCACAACATACATCATCAAAAATACATGCAGGTACTTAATTTTAAAGAGCTTTTTTTTAATATCATGCTTATGTTTCCTATTCATCATTCCCAGTTTTTCACTGCCCTGTACTCAGTGAGAATATTAGGTCAGTAGCATTTTTAAAATCTCAGTCAAGGAGGTGTCATGCAGCTTGCTTAGTTGTAATTATAAAATGGGCAAAAAAAGTAGTCTCCAGGATTGAAGAGCTGATTACCTTTTGATCTGATCCGAACCATACCTGGTTTTAGTATACTAGAGGACTTAAAATACACCTCGATTGACCACTCCCTCTGGAGAGAGTCCAACAGCAGGCAACCAAAATGGTGAGGGGCTGAGGCACATGACTTCTAAGAAGAGGCTGAGGGAACTGGGTTTAGCCTAAAGAAGAGAAGACTGAGAGGGGATTTAATAGCAGCCTTTAACTACCTGAAAGGGGGTTTGAAAGAGGATGGAGCTGGACTGTTCTCAGTGGTGGCAGATGACAGAACAAGCAGCAGTGGTCTCGGGTTGCAGCAAGGAAATTCAGGTTAGATATTAGGAAGAATTTTCTCACTAGGAGGGTAGTAAAACCCTGGAACAGGTTACCCAGGGAGGCTGTGGAATCTCCATTCTTGGAGGTT
>NW_017728996.1:45179940-45187115 GCF_001723915.1 Gavialis gangeticus | reverse complement strand
CTTTGGCCAGGATGATCTAGTTGGGGATGGTCCTGCTTTGAGCAGGGGGTTGGACTAGACCTCCTGAGGTCCCTTCCAGCCCTAATTTTCTATCATTTCAAATGACAGTGTATACACTGAGGCTTAAGGCAGACATAAAAGTAAAAAAAAAAACCAACAGAATGATTCCATAATGTCAAATCCAGCAAATAGTAGAGACAGAAAAATAAATTAATCTGTTAAATACTCAGGGGCTTGGCAGGGGGAACTCCCCCCCCCCCAAAAAAAACCCCAAACAAACAAAACCCAAACAGACGTCACAATAAATCTACCTTACACACATCACTGAAGATCCTTACTCTCAAACAATCTAAATCAAGCTTGCAATACTAGATCCCTGCTCCTAAAACAGGAATCACTTCCTGCACAACTAAAATGGGACAGACTGAGGTAGAGATGAAATAACTTGTACACACTTAGTGTCAGAAGGGCCTCCAACATCAGGCGAGTCTCAATTTGAAATGCTTTGGAGGGCTGTGCTACAATTTGGAGCTTTTCAGGCTAAAGGTGTTGGAGCATAAAACTCCACTTGACTTTAGGGAAGTAATCAATTTTAGAGTTCTCTACCGCAAGATAAGGAAAGACAACAAGTAAAAAATTGTCAGTGCCAAAGGTGTGGACAGAAGTAAGGAGTATGCTGCTATTAAAAGATACAGGCATAAACTGTTACAATATAACTAACAGCTGGGTGCTCCTACAGTGATAGAGGTGTAGCAAAGGGTATTATAAATTGAACTGTTTCAATTACAAGCAACAGTGATTTAACTTGCCTATACTGCATACACAGAGTTGATGCATGTTCCAAACCTGCAACCCTCCTTCCCCTTTTAAAAATGGTGGGAAATTCCCCCTGTCCAGAACTTAAGTGACAAAGTCCTAAGTTCCATTTTAAAAAATGACTTGGGAGCATACGTTGAATTGACTTAATTGTTTAAGTCACCTTTGGAAAAAAACCAACACAACTTGAGTACTGTTACCCAGCAAGCTGACTTGTCCTTCTCAGGCCTATAGCTTTTTATGCTTATATAATTAAAAGTGAAAAGGAAAGAAAAGATTCACACCCTTCTTGGTCAGGTGAGAAGTACTTTCTCTCAGTTCTATACAAATCTAGGATACATTTTAGTGATACTTTGTTTACTTTTCCCCCCACCCTATGTTACATTTTTGTAAAGTCTGGATTTTTTTTTACTTGGTTAAAAAACCAACAAAGCAAGGCACACTGATGAGAAAGAACTTAACCCTGACACAGTAACACATCTGCAAAGAGGAGCATAAACTAGACTCCTGCATGATGATGCATGGCTGCTCCAAATCATTCCATAAGGAAAGGGCAACATGGGTTCAAGTAACTATAAGAAGTGTTTACAAAGGGTTGCAACCTCTTCAGGGGCAGAGCGCACCTGCAGGAGAAAGCCTAGGAAGCCAGATACACAATTGTGGAAAAATATTTTGTTGCATTAAAAGTTACTGATGCCAAGGATGGGGGTAGCATATGAACTTTACCTGCTTACAGCCCCTTCAATCTCAAAGTGTCTCCTTCATATGCACTGCTTTCTAGGCAAAATCCAAACAGCAACTTTCCAATAAGATGCTGGAATACACCCATGTTTTTGCACAGGAAACTAAACCAATGTGAGTATACTTTGGGATCTTGAAAAGGAAGAGCTGGGTTATACTGGGTCTTCCTTCAAGAGTCAATATTAAAACAGAACACTAGAATACCCTCTCACAAAAAATCATTTCAGTTGCACCGTTTATATTTACCTTATTGGCTCCAAACTGTACTCTGGCTTTTCCTTTGACTAAAGTGGCATTGATCTGCATGATGACCGATTCTACTGAATAGGCACTACTCCAGCCCTAAAGGAAGAAGGAAATACTTCTACAGAAAGCGTGTTTGGATTCTTAGGCTCACCTTGCAAATCCACTTTACAAAGAATGTCTGGTTTTGCTGCACTCTAGCAAACCCATCAATAGCTTTTAAAAACTATAAAACGATTAGTTATTACCCAGAAAACAAGAAACTAAAGTGAACCATGTTAACATTAAGAACTTGTAGGAAAAAGGAAAATGCCAAGTTGCACACATTTCCAGAATCTGGCAAGACAAAAACAAAAGAAAAACACAACTACATTATACTATTCTCTACTCACTTTCAGAAACTTCACAATAGCATTTACAGCTTTTAAAGTTCACTTTTCAGTGAAGCAATTAAGCAAGCAGAGAGAGTTTTGCTCCCATGAAGATGGTTGCCTCTCTGGCACTGTTTCACCTCTTCAGGGTTCAATGGAATCGCTCTGCTGGAACTTTACAAGGGATTATTTTTCTAAGAGGTAGTGATCAGTCACTACATTCTTCAGGTGGCAAAGTATTTATACCCATCCCAGTCCAGATTGTGGGGCAGCTGCCAGAGTAGGAGGTGAGATGTGAGTTTGAAGGGGAGGGGGGAAAAGGAGAGGACTACAGTTCTGTCTTCCCCTTTTGGCATCTCTCCCCAGCATAGAGGGAGAAGTCAGAATTAAATACCCCAATCTTTGGGCCTTGTTCAGGCTCTTCCCAGAATGTCTGATTTGGTCTTTTGTTCTTAAAGTGTTTTAAGATAATAAAAGCAGGTGTTGCCATGAATTTAAGCATGGTTTTAGTCAGAATGCTAACAGGTTTCACAAATCACTTTTAATCCTACTAAGAGGTGCTCTTTCACCATTACTCTTGAGAATACAAAGTAAGATGGAATCTATAGTCACCTGTTTAGTAAGAAGTTCCATGCATAATGCACCTCCACCCAGGACATACCTAAAAATAAATACTATATTAGAAGCAGTGAAATTACTACTTTTATCATCTCTGTTGAGATCAGTTAATTAAAAAAAATATCACAGTCATAGGATCTTAGGCTGCACAGAGTTAGTCTGTCATACTGTTTTCACAGCTATAAATAAAATTGGTGGGAACTGGTGATCTACAGAGCTGATTAAGGTCTTACAAGAGAAACTAATTTGCTTTGCCCAGATGAGGGAAGGCTTAGTAAGAATCAATAATTCAGCTAATCTGCACAGTTGTTTATACTCTCTAAGTACTCTTGTGAATGTAGTACTTGCATGTAGTTTTTAAAAGCAACTTCCATAAAGGAATGTAACAATTCCAAAAACTTCATAATGGTGTGTAATGCCCTCTGCTCTACAGAGGACATAGGCTAGAGAAAGACATATTTAATCTTAACTCAGCTTTTCCTAAAATACTTTGCTACTTCTGGTCCAAAAATGACCCCAGATACACTGCATTTATTAGTAATCTGAAATCCACAACATGTTAGAGCATTACAGAACCAGTAATGGAGTGGGTTAAGTTCACAAAATGCAGAATGGCTTCTTAGTCTGGACTACTGGGGGCATTCCAGACATACTTCCGAATTAGAATTGTGTTACATTCCTCTGCAAACAGTCATTATATATCCAGGCCCAGTGAGTTGTTAACCTTTTTTTTTCCCCCAGCAATGTTGCTTTGTGCTGTTCTGATATTATGTACATACTGACAGCAGTAGGCATATTTACCATCTAACATTTATTAAAATTAAGTTTGGCACAGGTTAAAACAAAGTCAGAACAAGCATCATTTCCACAGGCTCTGACTTCTGAAGGGAAAAAGAAAAAGAGCAAAAGCCCCGTATCTGAGAACTCATTTTAGGAGGGTGATGAGAGTGCACTGCAAATTGATTAATTTTATTGCCTCCCCTCCAATACCTACAACGTTTCTGCTACATATGCCAGCTAAGGTACTGCAACCATATTTTTGAGATCACTTTATGGAGCAAGAATGTCATTAAGTTGAAAACACTCTTGGGCTACACCTGCGCTAAACTTTTTCATAACACTTCCTGTTACCAGAGGCCCAGCATATATTAGCCAGTGTAACACCATTACATCATCTTGCAGAGCAGGTTGACTCAGAGTTAAAACCATCAATGGTTACCTTTAGTGCTACTGCACACCTACAATAATGGAGGGTCAGGAAAAAGTTGGTGTGGTTGAACACAGAGGTCACTACTTGGAAATTACCAATTCCTGATATCAGTCTCCATGGTTTTGCTAGAACACATGCATTTTGGGAAGACTCTGAACTCCAAAAGTACCCCGTCTCCCCATACGAGAAAGGAACATTCAATGACGTTTCTACTATAAAACAGGTCTTAAAAGATTGGATTTAAAAAAACTTACCCTCCTGTAAGCACAGGAGACACCACTCGCACAAAGGGAGGATCAAAAGGAAAGTTATCCTGAAAAGCACAGATACAAAGGTTTAAATGCTAAGCTTCAACATGCGTACCCACGAGAAGGGTATTTCAGCTACCTCTTTTGGACCACAGTCCCATACAGATTTTTGGAAGCTGAACATATTCATCCCTCATTTATACAGAAATAACTAATTGCCCAGAAAATTAGCTATGGAAGGTTTTTTTTTTATATTACTAGATTATTTTTTGAAAAGTATACCATCACCCCTGAGCAGACATTGCTTATAGATTATTTAAACCAGTATCTACTTTGAGATAGTAATTTTAACCCCAGTATTCTTCTGATAATCACTTACCTTAAAAGAGAAATTGAGCAAAATGTATTCTACACCTTCTTTTTCTTTTAAGACCTGAAGATCACTATGTAATGGGCTGTCTGGATCAACCCTAGAAGTTACAGGTGGAAGAAAAAGAGCAAAAGAATTAAGTCAATCACTTAATTTTCTATAAAAGAAGATGCTCTTTAAGGTCTTATACAAACAAGTAGGGGAATGCGCTTGCAGCAGCACAAACAGTAGCAGCACAAATCTGTGCCGGAGTGCATGCCCCTGCACATGCACTTTGTTGAGGAACGCATTGTTTCACTGTGGGCAAACTGCCCGTGTCCCGCTCCTCCTGGCTCCCAGCATGCTGGAGCAGCCGGGGCACAAATGGAGCACAGAGACACTTTGGCCAGCAAATCTCGGAAGCAGATTTTGCCCCTGTGCTGCAAATTTGCATCACAGGACAAGTTTCAACATTCCACACATGTAACTATGGGGCCACAAATTACGTTTGTGGTACCACAAACTGCATGCCTCTGCTCGTCTGGACACGGGTTGAGTCTTATCTACTTCCATGTATTTGCAGTTTCAAAAAAACTGTAAAAAATTCAAGATCAGTTACAAAGTAAGTAATCAGCAAGAAAACCTCCCACCATTCCTGATGTTTTTCTTCACATTCTTAATAGAGATATTCAAAACCCTCTTGTTGTTTGAAAGAGGAAGTTATTGTTCCTCATAGTTGATATGCTACTAAAAATTAACAGCTTTTAAATGAAGGGACTGAAATAATGCTCTAAGTTTTAAGGCCAGACTGTCATATGTGAAAAGATTTCTGCATCAGATTTGATGATAAATTCTTCAATTTTGGAATGAGTAACATCAAAAGCCTCTGTTAGTCGCAGAATTTCAATACCTTTGTTTATAGCAAGAGGCTGATGGTAGGGCTACAAATAGCTTGCAACCTGGTTATGAGTTCTTGCAGAATTGGGTTAATTCTGTGTCAGGAACTGGTACCTTCATAGGCTTGAATAAGGACAGATGCTATATTTAAGAACACAAAATATGAGGGGAACTTCTGGGTCACTGAGTCCACTCCCTTGCTGTAAAACACACGGGGTGGGCAATTCAGGTGGAAGGCCGCTTACTGAGTTTTGGCAAGCCAAATTGAGGGCCACATGGCAGGCAGCCAGGGGCAGATAAATATTGATTTTCTAAATTTTTAGGGGACCCGCGGGCCAGATAGAATGGCCTGGCAGGCTGCATCCTGCACCTGTTCCAATTAGTCCTCTGCTCCTGTTCCAATTTGAAGATGGGCAACTAGAACTGTTCACAGTAGTTCAGAGATCTGGTACAATGGTTTGAATATTTTGTTACATATCTGCTGGATGCATTGTGCACTGTACTGCAGAACAGGGACTTCCCTTTGCAAGTCAACATAACAGTCACCACTCCTGGTTTGAACAATGACTTGCCTGCATACCTAGAAATCCTCTTTCAAATTGCAAAGGAATTTTCACTGCTGGGATCAAACAGATCCATGCAGGGGAGGTTTTTTCCCCCCTAAAGGAATGCACACACATCCATGCAGTTCTACAGTGAACTTCAGACTGGATGGACACAATCCTCTCTATTGCTTCTAAAGATAGATGCCACTCACCTTGTTTGTGGTATGGTTTTCCTTCCTAAAGTTAATTTGTGCAAAAGGTAGTGGGTTACCCTTTCAGCAGGGGTAATTTCCAAGAGAAGTGGTACTTAAAAAAAAACAAACTTCAAACAAAGCCACAAAAACCCTCAAACAAAACCTATTACCTATCAATACAGGTAGACATTTATAACAAGTATAACTGCTTAGGGGAAACTTATTAATTGAAATGCCTTTTTAGGACAATGAGACATTAGCCAATACGGGCAGTAAAAGCATTACACAAGTGAGGATGTTACTGCTCTCATTTCATAATTCCTGAACAGATAGGGGAACTGTTACATTGACAAACAGATTCTCATGTCACTGCTGAGTTGTACAATTAGAAAGAGATGTTAAGGCCAGCAACACAGTTGTTACTCTTGCTATGCAAGAGTGAACCCAAATCTTCTTTCTTCAGAAAAAGGTTACTCACAAGCAGAGAGGAGTCTGTATAATGAATTTAATCTCAAGAGGTTTTATTTTTGGGGGGTGGTTTGGGTAAAGAATTTAAGAAGTTACAAAGGTTTCCTGAGAGCACACCAGATTGATAGTGCAGAAGAGCATATTCAGTGCCAGCTCTACCTAGCTATTAGGCCTATGCAAAGTGGCTAGCATTTGCTTCGGATTCAACCAATGAGGGGGACAGTGATTTGATTTGGTGATTCGAATCAGTGTCCCAAATCAATTCGGAAATTCGACCGCTGCCGAATTGGCCGAATCTCCAAATTGGACAGGTCCCATTCCCTGCCTACTCTCCAGCGCCGTCAATGGCTGCCCCGCCCAAACCCAACTCTTAAAAAAAAAAACAAACAAAAAAAACCCCACTACCAGGCGGGGGGGGGGGGGGGGGGGGGATCCCCGCTCCCCCACACGCCCCCGGCCGGGGGGGGGGGCTCGC
>NW_017728996.1:45173041-45174940 GCF_001723915.1 Gavialis gangeticus | reverse complement strand
GGGGGGGGGGGGGGAGGGGGGTGATCCCCGCTGCCCTACACTGCCCCGTGCTGGGTGGGGGGCTCTGCCACAAGCCCCCAGAAGCCCCAGTACAGCAGCTGGTCGAGTGGAAGCTTTTTTTAAAAATTTTTTTATTTTTACTTTTTGGGGGGAGCTGGGGCTGGGCAAGGCAGTCATGGTGGAGTGGGGGAAGGTTCATGGTAGAGCCCCCCATGCAGCATGGGGTAGTGGGGGGGCAGCAGGGATCACCTCTTCTTCCCCCACCTGGCAGAAGCCTGAGGTTTTTCATTTATTTATTTTTAAAAGAGCCAGGACCTGAAGCCAGGTGGGGCAGCCATGGTTCCCTCCCCACTCTTACCGGCACAGAGTCTGGGTCCAGCTCCCTGCGGCAGCAAGCAGGGACTGCCCAAATCTCCGAACCTCTCAGAATCTTTTTCAAATCAATTCAGACCTTTTTACTGGTTTCCCGATTTGATTCGGATTCAGACATTTCGGCCACTCCAGAGGTGGAGAAGAGCAAGCCGAATTGGGCTGAACCTCCTCCAAATCAAATCAGACCCTGAAGCTTTGTACACCCCTACTAGCTACACATTTCAGTCCCAGCATGCTTCCAGTTGGAGTCCTCTGGCCATGAAAGCCCAATGGCACACACCAATTAGACCATACTGTCATCCCTTCAACAGTGTCAATACAGCATACTGCTTTGTGAAGTTAAAAAAAAAAAAGTCACTTACTTTAAAAGTTTAACGTGCCACTCATACAGGCTGTCATTTACAAGTTCCACTGAATAAATCCCTGTGGAAACATCAGAGAAGTAAAATTTTCTTTCAGCAATTGACTGAATGGTTTTTATTAATTTTTTTAAAACATTAGAATCTTTTCTCTAAGTGCCTTTAGCACAGTCTATAAATAAAAGCAGTGGTTAATCCGCTATATGCATGGATAAGGTACTGGTATCAAGCTGTACACCTTCAGGAGAAGTGCAAGAAGGTCATTAGTTTAACTCTTAATAGCATCAATGGAAGTACCATTTGAATCCAGGGTGTCCTATGGTCCCATTAATAGTAGATTTCTGCCACTTCAATTCAAGCAGAGCAGTAAGCAGTCAGCAACTGCACCAAGATAAGCAGCTCAGCAGTAAGACTGCCTTGAGGCTTTCCTGGGAGCTAGTGACTTTGGGTGTCTGATTTGTGCTTGAGTTTGCATATTGCCTGGTGTGTGGTTTTTCTAGTGTGGCTTTTTTTTTTTCCTTCTCCCACCCCCTCTTTCTTCTCCACCTCTGGAGTGACTGATTGACAGGACTTGGTCTGTCTGGGCCTGCTTTATCTAATTAAGGGGTGGAATGAGGCTAGGCAGTTCCCAGCAGAGAGAGAGAGGGAGAGACAGAGAAGCAAACAGATCCAGGGAGCAGGAGCCTGTGTGGGTGTGCACAAGGCACCAGGTGTCAACGTTTTGTGTGTGGGTTTCTGTTCAGTGGGTTTGTTTTCAGCTTAGGTGTCCTCCAGGGAGGAAAGGAAGCACAAATGGAGGCTGGGTCAGCAGTTGTGACCTGCACAGGATGTGCCATGTTTGCCTCCCTCCCAGAGGGTCAGGACCACTTCTTTTGCACCAAGTCTAAGTTCACGTGTGCCCTGGAGGAAAAGATTTAAAGGTCTGAAGCATGGGTATCTATATTACAATTACATCAAGAAAAAGGAAGAAGATTATTTAGACAGGAGTTATGAGAGGTTGATACTGGAGAGGCTAAAGGGAAATGAAGAGACATGGCAGCATATGACTACTTGAAGCAGTGCCCCCCCAACCAGAATTGAAGAGTGGACTTAAGTCAGCAACTGCTTTCAAGCACTCTGTGGTGGAACAGCTGAGAAGTCGGACCAGAGGACATCAGCAGGCATGATG
>NW_017728996.1:45167128-45168041 GCF_001723915.1 Gavialis gangeticus | reverse complement strand
ACCATGCCAGAATTGAAGAGTGGACTTAAGTCAGCAACTGCTTTCAAGCACTCTGTGGTGGAACAGCTGAGAAGTCGGACCAGAGGACATCAGCAGGCATGATGCAGAGCAGTGCTTCTCAACCTTTTTTGCACCAGGACCCATCTATAAACATCAATGGCCAGTCCCGACAGTAAATACTTCAAGTAGAAAACATACAAGTATTTTGGCCCCAAAATACTTATTACACACTACAAATTAAAGTAGCTCTATAGTCTTCATTTTAAAAGAAGAATCAGCACCAACAGGAAAACATTAACAGCAATATCAACATGTGGCCCTCCATTACTCCCAAGTGACAATCATCATTGCACAATTTGCACAATGCAAATTGCTGGTGCCCCTCACTCCTGACCCACAGCTCCCTGGCCCCTCAGGCCATGCTGGTGCCCCTCACTCCCAATCTGCAGCCCCCTGCCTCCCTAGTGCTGCTACAGCAGGGCCCCCAACTGCCTCTGTCCCACCTGGACCAGAGTGTGGTGGCTGCGGCCTGTTAACATAGGTAGAGCCCCACCTTATTCAATATCCATTACCTTTAGTAACAGTACATTTACACACAGATTGACTACGAATGCACACTAGTCTGAATACAGAATGTCATAATTCAAAGGCAAGGAGTCAGCACTACTAGAAAGATAAAGGATCTGGGGTGGAATTATAAATAAGAAAGATCTTCATCACTATTGGGTGTAGACAGACCAGGGGTGGGTAAAATATAGCCTGTGGGCTGTATCCAGCCCATCAAGGGATTTTATCCAGTTCACAGTGGGTCCTTGACCCTGCCTGCCCCAGGCCATTGGGCACATGGCTGGTCCTGCCACCCCCAGGTGTAAGCCTTTGGGGGGGGGGGGGGGGGGGGGGGCCCACACCCCCC
>NW_017728996.1:45165112-45166836 GCF_001723915.1 Gavialis gangeticus | reverse complement strand
GGGGTCAGGCTTTGGGGGGGGGGGGGGGGGTATGGCAGCCAAACTCCACTTCCCAGCAGCCCAGGCTCCTTCTAGCTGATGCTGCTGGCGTCTCCACCACTGTTGGACCTGGACCCGCTGTCTGGGCAGTCCAGCCTGTCCACCTCCACGTCCATCACTGGGGCACCAGATGAAGTGAGTGAGAAGGGTCTCCATGGATACCAGCCACGACCTCTGTGGGCAGGGCACACTTGGCTGGGTGGATAGGATGGAGCCTCTGGCAGCGGAGAGGAGCCTCTGGGAGTAGGGCAGATGGGTGGGGGCCAGGATCGTGGGGTGGTGACAGCATGGGGCCAGGGCCGAGGCTAAACCACTCCTCGCGTGTCCTTGCCATTCCATCTGCCCAGCCAAGCGCGCCCTGCCCGGAGGGTCCTGGCTGGTCTCCACAGAGACCCTGCCCACTCCATCCAGCATCCCCAGCAGTGGGTGTGAAGTGGATGGGCCTGGGCCAGATTGTATCAACTGCCACCTCCCAACGTCTGCACTGTGCCAGCACTCCTGCTCCCCCACACCCCTGCTCCCAACAGCCCACCCCAGGCTAGATAATCCAAGAGCAACCCAAAAAGCAGGGTGGGGAGGTTGGAGTGAAAATAAAAGAAAAAGAAAAAGATGACAGGCTACCAGGAGGCCTGTGAAGAAAGTATATTTGGGACTATTCCTTTTATTTTTTAGACGATGCTGAATTAGAGGCGGGGGTATAGCTCTCTAGGTTAAGGCTACACGTCCCTGCAAGCTGATATTGGTGCCCAGGGTGGACGACTGGAGACCCTCTGGGTTAAAATCCATGGGGAACATGGCACAGGGGACACCACGGTGGGAGTCTACTACAGACCTCTCACCCAAAGTCAACAGCTTGACTAGGGGTTTGCCCGGGAACTGGCTGAGGTTGCATGCTTCAGGACCATGGTTGTCATGGGTGACTTCAGCTACCCAGACATCATGGGAGGATCACTCAACAAAATTGGAGTGGTTGCAAAGCTTTTTATCGTGCGTGGATGACCTCTACCTAACTCAAGAAGTCTATGGGCCAACAAGAGGTAAAGCGCTGTTCGACCTGGTACTGGCAACTGGGGATGACCTAAATCGGCAACCTAGTTATTGATGGGAAGCAGGGTGACAGCGACCATGAGCTAAATCACCTTCACCATCTGCCATAAAGCTGGCAAGTCAGTCAGCAATACAGAAGTCCTTGACTTCAGGAAAGCAGACTTTGACAAGCTCAGGACGGTGGTCAGTGAGGCCCTAAGGGACCATGACCCCAGGGGGAGGGGAGTTCAGGAAGAGTGGTTGCTCCACAAGGGAGTGATCTTTGATGCACAAGCTAAGTCTATTCCATCTCGGAGAAAAGGCAGCAAAAGGGCACAGCAGCTCCCTTGGCTCTCCAGGGATCTAGCAGACCTCCTGAGGCTAAAAAGAAAGGCCTACAAAGGATGGAGGATAGGATTCACTTCCAAGGAGGAATATTCTGCACTGGACTGGTCCTGCAGGGAGCAAACCAGGAAAGCCAAGGTTGCAACTGAACTCCAACTAGCTTTGAGCATCAAGGACAATAAAATGCCTTTTTCAGATATGTGGGGAGCCAGAGAAAAAAGCAAGGGCAACACTGGACCCCTGCTGAACCAAACAGGACAACTGACACCCAGGAAAAAGCCAACCTATTAAATGGGTACTTTGTGTCGGTCTTT
>NW_017728996.1:45164412-45164858 GCF_001723915.1 Gavialis gangeticus | reverse complement strand
GACCAAGTGACCTATCATTTGGACAAGGGAGAGGAAATTGATGTCATATATCTTGACTTCAAAAAAGCCTTCAATCAGGTATCCCATGATCACCTCTTGGCGAAACTGGCCAATTGTGGCCTTGGGTCCACCACGATCACCTGGCTGGGAAATTGCCTCCGTGGTCAGATCCAGAGGGTGGTAACTGATGGAAGTCACTCGTCATGGTGCCCTGTGACCAGTGGAGTCCCCCAAGGCTCTGTCCTTGGACCCATATTGTTCAACATCTTCATTAATGATGCAGACATTGGAGTCAGAAGCAGGCTGGCCAAGTTCACCAATGACACCAAACTTTGCGGCAAAGCATCCACACTAGAAGATAGGCAGATGATCCAGGCTGGCCTGGACAGGCTCAGCAAATGGGTGGACAAGAACCTGATGGCGTTTAACACTGAAAAATGCAAGGT
>NW_017728996.1:45159236-45164350 GCF_001723915.1 Gavialis gangeticus | reverse complement strand
GGCCATCACTGACCACAAGATGAACATGAGCCTGCAATGCGATGCTGCGGCTAGTAAAGTGACCAAAACACTGGCTTGCATCCATAGATGCTTCTCAGGGAAATCCTGGGACTCCCTTGTACTCGGCCTTGGTGAGGCCGCAGCTGGAGTACCAGGTCCAGTTTTGGGCCCCACAATTCAAAAAGGGTGTAAAGAAGCTTGAGAGAATCCAGAGAAGAGCCACACACATGATCAGAGGTCAGGAAAACAGACCTTACGATGACAGGCTGGGAGCTATGGGGCTCTTTAGCCTGGAAAAGCACAGGCTCAGGGGTGACCCAACGGCCACCTATAAGTTTATCAGGGGTGACCACCAGTATCTGGGGGAATGTTTGTTCACCAGAGCGCCCCAAGGGATTACAAGGTCAAACGGTTATAAACCACTGCAAGACCGTTTCAGGCTGGACATAAGGAAGAATTTCTTTACTGTTTGAGCTCCCAAGGTCTGGAACAGTCTGCCATCAGAGGTGGTTCAAGCACCTACATTGAACACCTTCAAGAGAAAATTGGATGCTTATGTTGCTGGGATCCTATGACCCCAGCTGACTTCCTGCCCTTCGGGCGGGGGGCTGGACTCAATCTTCTGAGGTCCCTTCCAGCCCTAATGTCTATGAAATCTAATTACATAGATCTTAATTTCCAGTTTGCCAGGTGTCTTTGATATCAAAGCTTCAACTCTGTATTGTATAAAATAATGTAGAAGGAATATATAACTAAAAATTATTTGTGTAAGTCAAGGCTATCAAGAGGATATAATCTGTATACCTTTAAAAAAAAAATCAAGTCACACATGCAGACATATTTTGAAAGTTAGCTGCATCAAGATCCTGATGATTTTCACACCCCTACTCCACCCCCCTCCTTAAAGGAATTTGTAAACCATTCCTTTAAAAACACTCAAGGCTGCAATTTTACTGCTGATAATTAGCATGAGGTATTATTCTGAGATCCATTATGTTGCATTTGGAATGATCAGAGTTAGTGCAGATGTGACGTACAGGTTTCTCTTTGCCAACCAGTTTTGCCACCATGGTTTTGAGTATCTATGCTTAAATCTTCTATATAACATTTTGGCTACCACAATATACAGTTTTGAGTAACCATGGTTTTCTGTGGCCATGCACCAGCCTGCCCTGCCATTTTTCCCATAAGCCTTTTGTCTTGCCAACCAGAGGAACTTTCAGGAACCTAACCCGAGTGGCTGGTGAGGGAAACCTGTATGCATGCCCAAAAACATTCAGAAATTTGACCGCATTATTTGTAATAGGACAGTGCAGATATGTCATGATAGCAAAGACACATAATATACAAGTGGAAGTAGCAGCAATGATCATAATTTCATGTGTGCCCCCTTACCACCTGGAAAATCAGGTAGGTAAGGAGAAACGTATCTACAGGGCTCTCAAGCCTCACTTAATAAATAAAGTCAGGAAGCACAGCAACTATACCACACTTCTACTGGAGAAGACAAAGTTATGTTTTTTTCCCCAAAATTACCTAGATGAAAGGACTTTTTCTGAATTACCCTTGGGAAAACTGGAAGTCTTTAAGTATTATTTCAATTTGTGCTGCTCTGATATAACAAAAAGGGTGCTGGCATTTGAAAACTTCACTCAGGTCTTCAACGTATTGATCATGGACACAATTTCCCTATAGCATAGGATATTTTCTTCCACCCACATCCAAAATTAATGATTTGGAGACAGAAAGGAGAAGCCTCTTAACAGTATGTTTGCTTAGTATGAGAATAACTGAAGTACCACAAAACTCATTACAACAGACTGCAAAACATAGTCAAGAATGATTTGGAGAGTGAATCCCAAACGTCAAGATTCCACAAGAGACTTTTCTTTGACTCCTGTCCGATTACTAAAATGATAAGTCTATCTTTTGTTTTTAAAGATTCAAGTTGCTAAAATGTTTCAAAGTTCTAGAAAGATGACCAAGCCCTCATGGCCTATTGCCATCCAACAGGCAAGTGACCAGAATTCCCCAAAACGACCCTTGGCTTGGAAAGACCACACATTTCACTAGCAACTTCTCCAGCTGTCTAAGGAACAGCCTTTTTTGATTCTTGGAATCCTCTACAGGCTAGTCTGTGAGTTGTAACATGGGGCCTCAACTATGCGTACACAGTTTAATGGGGAAAATTTAGGCTCCTCCAGACAGACAAGGGTACAATGGTACCACCACCAAAAAAATTATTATTACCAGGAAATATTTCAGCACTGTTTGAACTTCAGAGGTAAAGAAAGTTCCTCGTCTTTTATCGTTTTAAAGCCATGCGTCTGTCCTCAGAGTGAAGAATAATTCATAATTGCTCTTCTTTGCTGGTTAACAAAATCTTATGGATATATCTTTAGAATCACCTCTAATGCATCTCCATTTAGCCAGATATGCTGAGAAAAGGGACAGTCAACATGAACTTCTCAACCAATATAAAATGTACACATTCGGATTCCTGAAACAGGCTTTTTAAAAGTAAGTTGTCCTGATTAAAACACAAAACCAAACCAAAAAACCCCCACACCACTACTCCTTCCTATTTTTATACTAGTTTTTCTCTCTCCTATACTGTTCTATACGGTTTCTCTCTGCAAGAGACAAGGTAGAGGTGATCAAGAAAGAACAAATATACAGAGGCTTGTCAAATAAACAAGATAAACCAAGGAGATGAACACAAAAAAAACTGACTACTCTGAAGTTTGGTGTCTGAAGCGACTCCAAACATAAATACACTTCTTATATTTTTTCCCCACTATATAATTGTAGTACACAATATTTACAGCAAAAAGGAACTAAGTTGATGGTATCCTTTTAAGGATTTATTCACACTCTAACTTTTATTTTCTAATAGAACAGCTGTCTCTAGGCATTTCATTCACTGTGGCTGTTTTTAGAAGTGGAAACACTAGCTGTGCAATAAATGTACCAACCTAACACCTACCAATTATCTGCTTCTCATCTCTTCGAGTTCACAGTCAGAAGCCCTTGGTGAAGATTTGTGCAGGATTAGAGGCTTAGAAAGATATTCCATATGGACCAACCAAAACCTTAATTTTATATTTAGAGAGTGGATGCCTCCATAGTTCTGTAAGCCTAGGCTTCTAAGTTTGTCAAAAGAAATGAGGATTTTTACCTAGTTTACTAGAGAATGATTGAATTACTGAGATATTTGTCATTTATGCAAGAGCTCAGAATGAAGAAAGCTCGTTTTTATTAGGGTAGTTCTTCACATAAGTGAAAGCATATGGGTAGGTGTCTGCTGTCATCTAGTTATTCATTGGTTCAATATTATTTTTTGACATCTGGGCTAAGGACAGAAGCTACACATAAACCAGTTTAAAGTAATAAGAAACTAGTTTTAACCTGCAACAGAACAGAAGTTCAATGCACATAAACTGGTTTCAAAATGGCCAGCACTGATTTAAGATAAACCTGGTTCAATGTAGTATCAGACTTAACTGATTTGGGTCAAACTGGTTTATGAAACCTCTATCACAGACCCCTTCCTGGTCTAAGTTAAACTGGTGTCCCCCAGCATCCTCTGCAGCCCTGGGCTGTGTTCTCTGCTACAGCAGAGCAGGGCTGGCCCCGCCACAGCTGCCAGCAGGGACTTTTCTATCTCTAGCAGCCGAAAACAGGGTGGATTTCCACACCTCACCCCCTTCTCAACCAGGGAGTAGACCCAACTCCCAGCTGGGGCAGCGGAGTAAAGCCCCACTGCCAGCTTACCCCCTCCACCGGGCACGGGGTAGGCCACCTACTCCCACCTCAGCTGGCCCACAGGAACGGGAGGGGGCATGGCTGGGAATCACCCCATCTCCCTGCTTGGGAGAGAGGAGTAAAACCCCCACTGTGGAGGAGTAAAGCCCCAGAGCCCATGGAAGGGCTGGCACTCAGGCAGCAGAGGCCCCGATGCACTCCCCGTCAGGCCAGCCACCCCCAGAGAACATCCGGGTCAGGACAGCAGCGTGCTCTCCCCTGGCCTGCTGCGCGACAGTCTGGAGTAGTGGAGCTGCAGCCAGTGATGCAAGCTCTAACCTTACTCCCATATTAGTGGCACTCCCATCCTGTACCACACCCTGGTGGGCCAGGAGCTGCTGGGGCTCTGCGGGCAGGGCCAATGGGAAAAAGGTGCTAGCTCCTGCCATGCAGGTGGGAATGAGCTGGGGTGATCACCTAGCCACGCTGCCTGCTCAGCCGGCAGGCCAGATTGGAGGGGAAGGGTGGGGGGAAATGGCCCCCACTGTGGGCTTTCCACTCTATGCCAGGCACAGGTTGGCTGGGGATCCAAAGCCAGGCAAAGGAGCCATTTTCCTCCCCACTCCTTCTTCAGCCAGCCTGCCAGCTGAGCATGGACCTTGGCTGGGTGATCACTCCAGCTCCTAGCTCAGGCAGGGGAGTAAAGCCCCTACTGCAGGCTTCTCTGCAGCTGGAAGCCAGCTGATTACCTGGCCATACGGGAGTGTGGCCTGTCAGGCCCTGATGCACCAGTGCTCTCAGGGGGTGCACATGCACCCCCATGCACCCCTTGTGTCACCACTGGGGGGCATGGCCAGGTGAGTGGCTCAACTCCTGGCTTTGAGTTTGGGGGGTGGGGGAAGAACTGCCCTGCTGGGGGTTTCCCCCTCCCCCAACACCAGGTAGACCTCAGCTGGGGGTCCAGTGCCAGGTGGAGGGGAGGGTTTCCCCCCACACCCTCTCCTCAGCTGGCCCCCCAGAGCGAGGAGGCAGTGTGGCTAACAGGTCTGGCTCTGGGCACAGGGAGAGAGCAGAAGAGCTGCTTTGCTGGGGGCTTCTCCCCTCCCCACTTTGTGGGGGAGACCCTGGCTGGGGTCTAAGGTAGGGGCAGTCCCTCAAGGCCTGCTTCACAGCTGGCCAGGACTGAGGAGGTGGCATGGCTAAGGGAACCAGCTCTGGGCACAGGGAGAGAGAGGGAAAGACACCCCACTGGGGGTTTCCCTCCTATCGCTTCCCCAGTACTGGGGAAGACCCTGCTGAGCTCTGGTGGGGGAGTTACCCCCACACCCTCTCAGCTGACTGGAGGCCAGAGAGGGGCCGTGCCTGGGGGG
>NW_017728996.1:45155931-45158909 GCF_001723915.1 Gavialis gangeticus | reverse complement strand
GGGGGGGGGGGGGGGGGGGGGGGAATCACTGTCCCCCGGCTCTCTGTGCTGGCCGACAGGCTGGGAGGCGAGTTCTAGCAGCCCTGGCACCTGGAATGGCCCAATGCAGGGGTCTGTCTGCCTTTCACTATTGAAAAGCAAACATCAGTTCACTCTTATTGGTTCAATCTAAGCAGTTTACAGAAGCCTGCGAAGATTGAATCAATTTAGGCTCAGGCTTTCTGATAGTCTGTCCCTAGCCCTGAAGACCTTCCATTCCAAGATATTTTATTCATTCAGAAATGGTCAAGGGAACTTTCATAGTTACTCTATTTGCTCACATAATAAACGTAGATGGAAAAGAAAATGAACATTTTTTAAAAAGATCTGTACTGCTATGAGACAAGTAGTCATGGTTCAAGTGATGAACCAATACTTTAAAGAAAAAACTCTCATATGTAAAGACTTTGTGGACATTCTACACAACCCAATGCTTCATTATCTATAGAGGAAGTCTTAGATTTCATTTTAGTTTCTCTGGTACAAACCAGTACTGTTTAAAATTATCTGCCAAGATTATCAGGAATTTTTCCAAGTTTCTTGAAAAACTGTTTGGTCTGTTAATACTTGCTCATGCAGCTCCCTTGAAATGGATTTTTTATAAGTATTTTATAATTTATTTGGATGCAATATCAAAGCACCAAAAAACCCGTTGCAATTAGTGCTATATAAAAGAACAAATTTTTTTTAAAAATGGACCATAACAAATAGAAATATGAGGGATTAGTTTGTACTTGTGACTTATTTTAGTTTCAGGAATTGCACAATTTAAACAGGAAGGGAATAACTGATTGTGAAGCTCTTTAAAAACAACAACATCATAAGGCACTGGAGCTTTTTCAGTGTTGTAGCTTCTTTAACCTCTGTCAGTTATGGAGGTTTTCAAACAGCTTCTGTTAGCTGAGGAATTTGGCCTCTCTATCCTTATATAATATTTCAAGCTCAGAAATTTACAGTATAGAATTATACATGTCTGTAATTAAGTCTTTAATGATTGTGGGAAAGAAAAAAAAAGTAAAGTGTTAAACTAGCAAGACAGTTCCTTGCTCCATCCACTTTTTTTTTTTTTAATAGATAAAAATGCAGAACACGGTTCAGACTATGTTGTGTGATGACATAAGAGATTCTAGATCTTGTTTAGTTTCCTACTGTTTCTAAAATTCCTTATACAAGGAGTACTCTGTCCACTCAAAAATATATAGTTTGTTCTTGACACTGATAGAGGATATTTTACTCTTTAAACAATAGCTTTATTATTCAGTTATCCAAGAAAAGTTTGGTAGTTTCTTCTGAATCTACACTCAAAATAATTTATTATGGAGCCCTTAGTTTGTGACTAAATTAGTAGCTTAAAAAAAAAAGAAAAAAAGATAATCATGAAGTTCCCAGTTGTAGTCCTTTAAAAGCAAGGATGGCACCAACCTGTGGTACATGTACTGCAAGTAGTATGGGCAGTCTGTGTGTGGCATGCAGCAGATCAGGGAGTGGACAGGCAGGACAGCAGATATTAAGGCAAAGAGAAAGAAGAGCAGTAAATCAGAGAGGGGAAGGAGACTGGAGTGGCATTCAAGAAGGGTGCAGGGCTAATCTATGGCATGCCTGCCAAATAGATTGGCCCCCACTACTTTAAAAATCTGTTGTCAAGAGATAAAGTTAGACTTATTTGGAGAATTGGAAAATTGAAATCCTTTCCTGCTTAGAGTACATACCTCCCAATACCACATATTTCAAGAGTTCTATATTATTACTGTTGCTCTTCTGATTTTGAAATAGTTAGGGCATGGTCTTATTTATATAGAAAAATGGCAGCCCCAGCATAAGTTTGAAAAAAATCCTGCTACTTTTAGAAAGTTATCCTTAAAGGCTTTTGCTTGTCACTTGGAAAATAGTTATTTATTGATATGATGAAGGATCCCAGTGGTTTCTTCTAGTGTCTACTCTGGTTGAGGAGAAAGCATGCAACTTTTCACTTGCATGCAAGACACCCAAAGCATATACTCATTTTTCTAAAAAGGACCTGAAACCGGTATATAAACAGTAACACACACTTTGTGACCTGAGGCAGATGAACTAATTCTAGATTCTTTACAGATGCACCATGCTATTCTCTACTGGACTGAAAGGGGATTGGGAACAATACACATGCAACCCAAATGAGCAACTGATGGCAGCACTAGACAAGATATATTGCCTGATCTGATCTTGGTTTCAAGCCAGACTAACACTATTCATGCTATAAAAATCTAGGAGCTATTTGTTTCAAATTCAAATAAATATTCAGAATCAGAACAAAATACCACTCATGGTCTTACTTGCTCAGTTTTTATTCTTCTTTCAATATAAAATGAAATGCTATAGCCAGATATTAACAAGTAAATAGACTGCTCTAACTTTTATCCGAACCTAATTGGCACAAAACTGATTTTTTCCACCCAGGAGATCTTACACCACCTTCAGCTCTCCTGTGAAATATGAATTTGTTTCCACCTAGGAGAAATTTTACCATCTTTGCATTCTCCTATGCCTGAAGAAGGGGAAGTGTGTCCGAAAGCTTGCAAATAAATAATTTTTTTGCAAATATCTAGTTGGTCTAATAAAAGATATCACCTCTACCCCGAGTTCCGATTCCTTTTACCTGTAGACCAATATGACTACAACCTGTATCCCTGAAACAGCCAGAGACTGAGATTCAGGCATACTAGAATGTGAGAAACTAGAACAGTGGCTAAAAATGGCACTAAAAAGACGCAGGGAAGTGTTTTCACAGAGAAGTTTCTTTATATAGTCATAAACAGCAGCATTCATTCATTTAAATTTGTTTCTTAAATGACTAGGACAGACATCTTCCTGTCAGACAACTAAATCCATGTCATAATCAGATATTTCCCACTCCTACCACAGACTGCTTTTTTATTTATTTATGGGGGGGGGGGGGGGGG
>NW_017728996.1:45147266-45155793 GCF_001723915.1 Gavialis gangeticus | reverse complement strand
GGGGGGGGGGGGGGGGTTGTGTAGGCTTATATTCTGCCAATGGGCTGACAATATAAATACAACCCAACTTCAGAAGTTAAAAAAAAATGCTAAAGAATTTCTACTCACTAAACATCCGGGCAATGCAACACACTTTACAGTTGTGTTTCAAGAACAATCTATAGTGTGAAGTGTTAACACAGAATCCAGGAAAGTTACCAGTGTAATCTGCAATAAGTGACTGGCAAAAGCAGGGCCAAAACCAATTCTTGCTGAAGGCTTTTAACTGTTGAATATAAGCCAGAGTATTTTAATATTGCTTCAAAATAGTAACATGCAATACCAGGGGACCAGGGTGGCTTCACAAACTTACCCAATTTACTTGAATATAAGACAACCCTGAATTTAGGATGACTCCCACAATAATTAGATTCTATATATGGAACATTTATAAAATGTTATAAAGTTTCCCAGGTACACAATCTAAGAATTGGAAGGTTGCCTTGAATCCTCCCCCCACCCTGCTACAGTGGGGGGAGGGGGGGAGAGAATAACACAAAATCAGTGGCTGGGGTTAGGGAGAAAATCAGGTGCACCACCCACTTCTTCCCCCTGTAGTCTTCTTGTACCCTGCCACCTGCACCCTGCTCCAGCTCCCCACAGCTTCTGCCCCTTTCCCCCTGCTCCCCAATCTCTCCCCCCCACTCCCCCTTACTGTCAGACACCGCTCAGGCTGCTCCATCTCCGAGCACAGCAGTGGAAGCTCAGCCTTTGCCTGGCCACGCAAGTGTCGGCACTGCTGACTGGCCAGACAGGGGAAGGAGTTTCTATGCCCAGGAGAGATGCCAGCCTGAGCTGGAGCTCAGCTGCTCCTGAGACTAAGGGGGAGGGAAGGGGTGGGTGGGGGGTAGAAGCTGCAGAAGGGAAGTGGAAGGCATGGAGCAGGTGACTACTGTGTCTGACTGGCCCTGACCCAGGCTCAGGGCCAGAATCAGAGCTGCAGCAGCAGCCGCCACCTGTTGCCCCCTCCACTTTGAGATTAAGACTAGGGCTCTCCCCCTGTCAAATGCTGATGGGGGGGAGAGTTGTTTTATATTTTAGTAAATACAGTATACATGTGGAATAACAGGGCTGTATTTTCAGTAGCATGAATTTTAGTCAGGCAAAGAAGCCCTTTCAGAAGCAGTGTGGGGAAGAAGGGTGGGGAAGTCATCAAGCCAGGATAAGAATGTTTCACAGATGGAATACTTATTGGAAATTATTTCATGATGTGCACATTTTAAATATTAGCTTCAGTTTTTCAAGTTAAAGTATAAAACAGAGGGATTAACAGATGTTTACTACTACTAATGAAAAACAACAAGTTATCTGCATTAAGGAGATGTAAAAGCACTTTACCTGTTTTATAACTCTGTGATCTGTATATATCCCTGAGCTCTTTCATAAGTCGATCTGAAGCCTGAACTGACCCAGAGACTGCACCCTGAAATAAAAATGGCAACACTGAACACCAGGAACTTTGCTTGCATTGTTAATGGTTGGAAAAAAACAAAACGAAAGAAAAAAAAATCTATACAGCTATGGAACTTATGCAACTGTATTAAAAAAGGTACCACACGATGATAGGTAGGGTTACATTGGATTTAAAAAAAAAATAAAAGCTTATCACAAAGGTTGAGACAACTGAGTATCCATAAAGTCAGAAAACCAGAAGAATTAAGCCTCTCACAACAACAGCTTGGCAACAATACCCAGATCCTATAAATTATGGAATCATTAAAATGCAAACATTTAACAAGGCAAACAGTACAAGAACATCCAGCAGAGCTTTTGGAAGTGCAAAATTCCTCTCTAGGAGTAGATTTAGAAAAAAAAAAAAATCAAGTTCCTCAAATAGAGTGCAGGTGGAAGAGCTGCAAATCTGTGGAATTTAGGACCTGTACAGAGTCAAGGGGCACATTTTAGAAACCAACACATTCTAGTGCAGAGGTTTTCAACCTTTTTTCATTTGTGGACCCCTAAAAAGTTTCAAATAAAAAGTACAGTCCTCTGATTTTTAAGTGTGGGTATTCACATACTTTTGACTGATCATAGTCATCTTTTGTAGACCCCTTAGACATGATTTGTGGACCCCCACGAGGTCTGCGGACCTCAGGTTGAAAACCACTGTTCTAGTGGTTCCAAACAAGACTGTTAGCTTTAAACATCTGTACCTTTAAAGCTACTTAGTAGGAGAGCTCTCTTTTTTTAAAAAGAAACCACACATTTCTTGTTGTAAAATAGCTATACATCTAGATACTTGGCTATACAAACAATCATTTTGATCACTGCGCACAGAAAAAAAAGGTTTCTCTTCTCCCCATTCAAGTACTTGTAATTTAACTGAAATAATCTTCTTAAAATAAATTGCTTTAGAAAGGGTGTTTTAAGCCAAGACAACACAGTAGTAATTAAGAAAAGAATTTTAAAGGTTTATAAACAACTGAGAAGACAAAAAACTTTTCAGAAGCTAGAATAAATCTTAACTATAGGGCTCAGTGGGTAGCTTTAATAAAGTAATGAAATAACAAAAAGGTTATACAGCCATTTACCCAAAACCCAGAATCTTTTACACTTACCAATATAATTAAAGGGGGAGGGGGAGGAGGAAGGGAGTAGAGATTTTTAAATCACCCCTTCTAAAGAACACTGTGAACAAACACTAGCTCATATTCACACCTATTACAGAATTGGGTTGATTTACTTTGAGATCACTCTCCGGTCAAATCATGTGCCAGATTAAACTATGGGGAAAAATGGAGAAGAGATGGAAGTTAGGAGACTTTCAAAACTCCATTAAGCAGAGACACAAAGGGGGTTATTTCTGTCTTGCAGTACCTACATTAGAACTACCCTGTTTTTCACTGTGCAAAAGGATGCAATTGATGAAACCAGTCAAAACCAAAGCATCCATTTTGTCCATCTTTGGTTCAAGCCCATAGACTCTTCAATCGTTCTCTCCCAAAATAAGATACAAAATGTAAACACAGGTCTTACATGTCAGGATAGGGCAAATGTGGAAATCAAAATGAAGAGCTTAAGATTCTAGGAGTAAAATTCTATTCCATCTTCAGGAGTGTATTTTGCTTTCATTTTGGTGTAAGCCACAAATCTGAGAAACTCTTTCAACAGAAACACTAGTTTCAAGGTAAAGTGGGGACAATTAAGGAAGCGTTGCAAATCCTTTGAGGTGGTGAAATGTCAAGAAACTTGGTACATGTAGTGAACGCATGTCAAATTTGCTTTTTAACTATAATGTTCAGAAATTAAACTGCAGTTCTCTCCTCTCTTCTACACAGAAGGGATATTAAAATAAATCAAACTACCAAAAATTTAAAAATAACTCAGTTTATTTTTACTGTAACATTTTCTAATGGTTAGAATTCCTACAGGTGGATTACAGCAGAACACAATGTCTTTGAAATCTGTCCTACAACTGTTTTCATGTCTACCATTTAATGAATTATGTTGAGCGTACAAGAAATATAGGCTCATGGTTATACCTTTTCCTCCCTTGATTTTATAGTCAGGTGTGAAGAGTGCCTGAGGTTATTAATCCATTTTTTTCAGTTGCCTGGATATTAAAAAGGGCTCATTTGTATCCAAAATTATTAAACAACACCTAAATTACTCAATGTGCTGACTAGATAATGCCCAGACGTGTCTTTCATTAGAACAACGAGTACTGGAATTAGAATACTCCAAGCTCCAATTCCAAGGGTGACATTTCAATAAGCTCAAGACATTCTCTTAACCTCTCTGCCACAGTTTCTTGATCTCGGAAGTAGGGATATTTCCATCTTAAAAAGGTGAGGTAAAGATTAATAAAAATTTGTGAGCAAACATGGAGATAGAAAATGCTACATAAATATCAAGTTCCTCCTTTTTAGGTTTTTCTTTTAATTCTGGTCATCACAGACTTCAAGATAGCAAGGTTAAGTTTTAAATATTTATCACAACTGCTTGCATGCATTCAAGTCTATTTACATTTTATATTCAAGCTTCTTGGGGGAGAAAATGGAAAGGAACTGGGGGGGGGGGACAAAACCCCCAAGCCTCATGCCCCTTAAATTTAAACCCTCCAAAAAAAGTAAGGTTGTTGCCATGATGATCCAGGAAATAAGTGATAAGCAAAGATATTTGGCGATATATTTTATTGGATCAACTGTATTAGTTGAGGAGATATACTAGACATGGAAAGTTTCAGACAAAATCCACTTCCTTGTCTAACATCTCCCCCATCTATACAGTTAGTCCAATAAAAGATAAAATCACACAATAACCCTACTTTCTAGCAAAGAAAGTAAGGAAACCATTACTTCTTTCCCTGCATCCTCTGGATCTTCCAAAAAACCCATTTGTTTTTCCTGGTTTTTGCATGGCAGCCAACATGTTAGAGGAAGTATATTTTATTAGACACACAAAATCTCACTGAAATGCCACATACAAAAGAATTAAGGACCTATATAATGTTAATGAACTTATGTGGGCTTTAACAGGGTTGTTACTAGCAATTTCAGTGCCCTAGGAACAGATGCTCTTGTATGCTGAAGAACAGGAGTGCTGAGCGCTGCAGGATTCTGCTGCCATTCCCTCTATATCAGCACCTGGGGCTACTGCCCTGTTCACTTCACCCCTAGGCACTCTAATGGGCCTTAGATACCCTGATGCACCAATAATTTGGAAGGAGTTTGCTGCTTTGGCTTCCTGAGAACACTATGAACAGCCAGCAAACAGGTCTTTTCTGTATACAGCAAATGAAGATAAAGTTTGGGCAGGAATCAGATTGAAAAACATTTACTATTCAAGTATTTGATGTGTCATTCTAGCATGCCTGAAGCGAATAGAAATATGATATACTTACTTAGTGTTAAAGGAAGAAAGACTATGCAGAACTGACTTAATTTACTCCCTTGCCTTGTTAATGAAAATAAGGATCAACAACAGTTAGGAGCCATGTTAAAAGACTGCATTTTCTTCTGCCTGGTACTTGCAGTGGTAAGCTATAGGCTGGGGCAAGACACTAAGGTAGTGATTTTCAGCCACAGTGCTACAGCACCTGGGGGTACCGCACACCTGTTGGGTGTACAAACACTTGCACATGATTTGTAAGATAAACCCACAGGTTTCAAAACAAGAATCCACAGTGTCAAAAATATGCTCTGGAACAGAAGAATTGCTCTATAAATTGTCCACAGATATGTTTCTATTCCATTTTCAAGAACCAAGTGAAACCTAAGAGCTGGCATTTTCCAAGAGCTACCCAAGGAGACTGCTGTATTATGGGTCTAGAACATTCCTTTTGGGCTATTCAATTTGAAAATTGAAAATATGGTCTGCAATTACATACTCCATGGAGAATCTCCTTAATTTGATATGCAAAAGTGCACACAATGAGAGGTATCCATGGAGGCCATGGCTCATTTTGCAGTAGTCCTTGCCTTCTTAATGAAACAGCTGGGTAGAAGGTAGAGCTACTGTGCTCTCACAACCACAGATTCCAAATAAAGGCTACACTGAAGAAAGTTCAGTTTGCTCTAGAATAATATTTGGAATCCAAAACTAAGGTTGGTTAGACAAGGGAAAAGTGTCAACATAATACAATTACCTGATCTCTCATCACATTCTGTGGAATTGTTACATCAATAAAGTGGAAATATTTACTTACAAGAACACTTTAGCTAAAAGTGCTCATGTACCCTACTGGGAAGCTGGAACCTACTTCTTCCAAGTGTGATAATGCACCTTTTTTCTATTCTCCAAGATTTTTTAATTCTCATTTGATATTTAAGTGGGAGCTATCAGAGGTTTAGAATAAGTCTGAAGAGATTATGTGAAGGCTATAAGTATGGACATAGCACATGAGACAATGTAAGAGACCTAACGTGACTGATGCTTTAGTATGGGCATCTTAAAAGTTAACATTAGCAAGAATAAAGTTTAAAGTGTTGCTTTTGTTTTGCAGGTGCCCAAAACCCCAGAAAACCAAAAAAATCTAAACCAAGTCACAGCAGATTAATAAATTACGTTTTTTGTTTTTTGTTTTTTTAAATGTCTGCTAGGTCAAGACCACTGTACAAAGTGACACTGGATTTGAGCTGTTGCTGCACCAGAACTTGCAGGAGACAGTTTAAGGTTGGCACCCATGCTTCTGGCAAAATCAAATCAAATTGCACTATTCTTGCTGGACATGTATTCTAGTTGACATTTTGCCCCCTCCTTTACAGGCAAAAAAAAAAAAATAAAAATCTAATCCAGGGCCTTGCTCCTCAGACTAAGCATTTGGAGGAGCAGGGGTAAATTCAGGAACACATTTTTACTGCAATCTGAAGTTGTATAGTAGAGTGAGTGGGTGCATCTACATGTTCATTTAATGCCACGCAATAAATTCTGGAGCCGTTTGAGCTGAAATCAACTGCTCTTGGGCACAGCATCTACACGTGTGCCTGGAGTGGCAGCAGCTTGAGCTAGGGTGGAGCAGCCCTGGGCTGACAGCAGGCTTGAGGAGACGGAGGGGGGTCAACCCCAGGCTCCAGGTGGCAGCACTGGGGTTGGCTAGGGCATGAGGATGCAGAACTTGCAGAGATGTGTGGCTAGGCAGCAGGCAGCCCCCGCACTTTAGCGCTCGTGTCCCAGCCAGCCCCTGTCACCATCTGCATATGCGTTTAAATGCAGTAAATGACTCCACCACAAAATAGTACCGTCAGAAATGGTACTCACTGACATCTGAGTTAATTCATTTACTGTGCCCGAATACCAGCGCATGTGTAGACTCTGACACTTTAATGAATAGCTAATTAGTCAACTCTGCAGTAAAGCACACATCTAGATGTATCCAGTGACCATAAAATTACTCCAGTTTGAATACTGGCTTTTATTTACAGTTTATCAAATCAGAGATTGCCTACATCAGCTGCCACAAGTTACAAAAATGCATTTTTGCCTTTTAGATTTCAGGTAACCGAGCTGAATGTCCAATGTTAACTTCTATTTAATTTTAGACAGAGTGAGCAAAAAAGGATCTGATTGCTGTGTTAGTATTCTCACTGTTTCAGTATCTGCCTAGGCAAGTAACAACTATTTGGGTCAGTACATATATCCACAGAAGTTAGCATAGACTAATGCCAAGGATTAAAAGGAGTATAGTGGTATACGACACCTTAAACATTTTATCATGTAAAATGCATACTAACACAAAAAGCATACTAACTTTATACCTGGCTGCTACTGAGCTTTCATTTGCACTTGTAGCAGGGCTCCCAGCCACAATGGTGCACCATGCCCAATGAAACTCCACCCTAAATCCTAGGGATTATGGTTGCTGCAATCCCCAGGGTCTGGGAGTTTCATACACCTGAGCCCTGGGGAACATGGCAGCTGTGATCCCTAGGGTCCAGGGGTTTCCTCATACCCCTGAGCCCTAGGGATTGCTGCACCAGTGATCCCCTAGCCCTGGGGGTTTCCCACACCCCTGGAGGTGAGGAGATCACTGCAGTGGGAATCCTCCAGCCTCAGGTTTGCATGGGATGCCCCTGTAGCTGGAAGCCCCTCAACTGAGGAAGGCACCCAGCTTTGGGAGCTTGTTTACTGCTGGTGCAGGGGGAGCCCCCACTTCACTGGCAGTAAGGTGTGATGGGTTATGTGCAAATCCCACAATCATGCCTTCTGCCATGCCACACATGCAGGCCAGGAAATGCAAATGTGGGATCACATTAGATCCCATCACACCTTTACATGCACATGTAGAGAGGGCCTCCAGTTAAAACAGATCTAATTTCTTCTACACTTAAAGAAAAATTTGGGAAATTTTCTTTCTAGAATGGAAGACTCAAAACAGATGTGTCCTTATCCTGTTAAGGTTAAGGTATGCAACTTGCAAGTTGGCTACCTTCTTTTTACACAAGATTGTGTCTTTTGTGAGAGAACAGTTGATTGAGAATATCTATTTCAATTCATGGGAGTCAAGAGCAGCTTGCTACTATACAGGATTAAGACCAAAGAGTATATATGTAACTAGCAAAACTGTGGATGCTTATATGCATTTATATGCTATGAGGACCACTGGTAGTGGAAAAGGGATGGGGCTACCAGGGCTCAGACCTCACAGATGCAGGGCAGTAGGTATGGCCACAGGGCATCCTGGCTGCAGGCTCCAAGCTACTGCAGCAGGGGGGCAGGAGCACGTACACTCAGATATGCAGCCAGAATCACAGCCCCAGTGTGTGGCTGCCCACCACAGCAGGCAAGGTTTAGTCTACTTTCTTTGTGAAGAGGGTGGGGCTTGGGGGATGGGGGCAAATTGAGCCCCCCACAGTGCAGGAGGGAGTGGGGCAGGGGCAAATAGGGCCCTGGCCAGGCTGGGTAGTAGGAAAAAAAAAAAATCAGAGCCTGGGCAGTGCATCTAGGGGTGTGTGTGGGGGGGGTGCACCACAGGGGAGCCAACGTGGCGGGGCATGTATCCCCCCAGTCTGTGCATGGGGCAAGGGTGGGCTACTGCAGTGGGCTGGGC
>NW_017728996.1:45131933-45146967 GCF_001723915.1 Gavialis gangeticus | reverse complement strand
GGGGGGGAGAGGGTGGGGCACGTGTCCCCCAGGCCTCTGCCAGGGTGTGCACTGCAACCGGAGCCTCCTGTGCCCCTGGAGAAGCCACCTGGGCTCCAATTTTTCCACCACCCGGCCCTCCCAGGGCCCCATTCCTCCCAGCCCCTGCCTCTGCCTCGCTCCCTCACTGCTAGGGCCTCAATAGGCACTCCCCCCCCCACCATGGCCCTTTTTCCATTGTCCTGCCCCATCCCCCACAGACTTAACTGCTGGTGGGGGTGGCATGTGCACGCATGCTCAGTCCCCCTAAATGTTTCTTCTCTCCACCTATGACAAGGACATCAGTCAGAAAGTTCTTGCTAAAGCGGTCGTAGAATCATAGGAGATTAGGGTTAGAAGGGTCCTCAGGAAGTCATTTAGTTCAACTCCCTGCTCAAAGCAGGATCATCCCAGCCAAGGTTGTCTAGCCAGGTCTTAAAAAGCTCCAAAGATGGAGATTCCACAACCTCTCTGCGTAACCTGTGCCAGTGCTTTACTACCCTCCTAGTAAAAAAGGTTACTAAGAGAAACTAACTTCTCACCTAAACTTCCCTTGCTGCAACTTGAGACCACTGCTCCCTGTTCTGTCATCTGCCACCACTGAGAACAGCCTAGGCTCCATCCTCTTTGGAGCCGCCCTTCAGGTAGTTGAAGGCTGCTATTAACTGTCCCCTCAGTCTTCTCTTCTTCAGACTAAATAAGCCTCAGTTCTCTCAGCCTCTCCTCATAAGTAGTGATCATTGGAATTTGCACAGGAAGTTCACTGGGTGGTGGCTCCTTTAATCTTGCAGTTTCCCTCACTTGCCCCCATTGCAGATTGGCAGAGGGGCCTCACTGGGCCCCCACTTGCTGCTCATTCTTTATGACCAGGAGGTGAAAACCACAGCTTTAAATATGCTGCAGTTTTTGCCTCCTATTTGGTCAGCAACAAGTGGCAGGTCCACTGGGACCCCTCCACAAATCACTAGAGGGAGCCAAAAATGGTGGCATATTTAAAACCATGGTTTTCACCTCCCTACTGATCAGGACTTCCCCACCTCAGCACTCCACGTGGCCTCACCAGTGCTGAAGAGAGGGAAATAAGCACTTTCCTCGATATACTAGCAATGCTCCTACTAATGCAACCCAGTATGCCATTAGCCTTTTTTGCAACAAGGGCACCACTGTTGATTCATATTGTTTGTTGTTTATTGTAACCTCCCAGTGGCAATCCATAGGGGGTGCGTGTACACTCCCTGACCAACTGTGCTCCCCGCTTAGGCGATGGGTGGGGGACAGACAGGAGCACTGGTGTGCCCCCTGTGAGCACCAGCTGGGGAGTGCGACCATCACTCACCAGTTGGTAAGTTTTGCCGTACCCCCCCGCCCCCCCGTTGGTGAGATTGGCTGCAGCGGGAGAAGAGACACCTGACTAAGGTGGCACCAGTCACCCATGGTAACCCCAGGTCCTTTTCTGCAGAGCTGCTGCCCAGCTAGTCCAGCCCCCAGCCTGTACCAGTGCATGGGATTTGTTCCATCCTAAATGCAGGACTTTGTGCTTGTACTTGTTGAACCTCATAGGATATCTTTTGGTTCAATCCTCCAATTTTCTGGGTCATTCTGAATCCTAGCCCTACGTTCCAGTGCATCTACTACTCCTTCCAGCTTGGTGTCGTCATGTGCAAGCTTGTTGAGGGTGCACTCCACCCCACCTTCCAGGTTGTTGATAAAGACATTGAACAAAACCAGCCCCAGGACTGACCTTTGGGCACTTCACTCAAAATAGGCTTCCAACTAGATATCAAGCTGTTGACTACTACCCCCTGAGCCCGATGATCCAGCCAGCTTTCTATCCACCTTATGGTCCTTTTATTTAATCCATACTTCCTTAGCTTGTTTGTAAGAATGTTGAGAGAGATCATATCAAAAGTCTTGCTAAAAGTAAAGGTACATCATGTCCACTGGGCTCCCTGTATCCACAAAGCCAGTCATCTCATCATAAACAGCAGTCAGGTTGGTCAGGCATGACTTGCCCTTGGTGAGTCCATGCTTACTGTTCCTATCCACCTTCTCCAATCGTTTAAAAATGGATTCCTTGAGGACCTGCTCCATGATTTTCCCAGGGGCCAAGGTGAGGCCAACTGGTCTGTAGTTCCCTGGATCCTCCTCCTTTCATTTCTTAAAGACGGGCACTATGTTTGCCCTTTTCCAATAGTCCGGGACCTCTTTCTTCTGATCACCATGAGTTTTCAAAGATGATGGCCAGCAGCTCTGCAATCACCTTGGTAACTCTCCCAGAAGCCTTGGATACACAGTGTCTGGCCCCATGGATTTGTACACATCTAGCTTTTTTACATAGTCCCTAACCTGTTCTTTCACTACTGAGGGCAGTTCAGCTACTCCTCAAACGGTGCAGTAGTCTAGGATCTGACCTTGCCTGTGAAGACTGAGGTGCATTGAGTATTTCAGCCTTTTATGCATCACTGGTCACTAGGTTGCCTCCCCCATTTAATAAAGGACCCACACTTTCCCTGATCTTCCTCTTGGTGCTGACATACTTGTAGAAACTCTTCTTGTTATCCTTCATGACCCTTGATAATCAACTCCAACTGTACTCTGGCCTTCCTGATTTAATCTCTGCATGCCTGAGTATACCCTTATACTCCTCCCTAGTTGTTCATTCATAGTTTCTACTAATTGTAAGCCACTTTTTGTGTTTCAGCTCATTGAAGAGTTTCCTGCTACTTCATGTTTCTCAATCACATTACAAATTTGGAAGCATTTTATTTGTGAACAGACACTATATAGTTACTGCCTGCCACTTCCCTATTCCCTTTTTTATCGTTTAAACGTTAACAATTAAAATGTCTTCCACTCCACTTCTGTTCAGCTTTGCTTGTTTTGCCATTCTCTGTAGAAGATGGGAAATATACTGAAGAACAATAGTTTGTGTAAAAATGAAATCAAGTTGGACACTTAAGAACTGCATTTGTGGCTCAAAGCACTAAGTACATTCTCAATGAGTTTATAGCCAAAGTTGGGCTTGTAGAACATATTCCCTAGCATTTGAGGTGGGAACAATATTTTGCTATAGTTACACCTCCTGGTGGGTATGTATACAAGGATAGAGCGTGTCACTAGCATCTTGATTAACACATTCTCTTTTGGATCAGCAGTGCAGCTATAGCTTTCAGTTCTCAAGTCCAAAGGATGAGGCCTTTGAGAAGATATTTATCTAGGACAGCGGCTACTATATCTCATGACCCACAAAAGGACTGTGGTTCCTCAGCAGCAGCAGAATACACAATTCCCTGTACTCAGCTGACCTTGTTTATGCACTGGCATCAACAAGAGCATCTTGGCATGAGGAACTGTTATTATGTAAGTTGAATCTGCTGTTGTCAAACAAACCAGCAATGTTCATTTCAGTTCCACTACAGACAGAGGGAGAAGAAAAGGGAACCCAATGTCTGCCAACTGGAAGAGAACAAGTCTGTAGGGAAAGAAAATGAGCAGCTTTTAAAAATATTTTACAAGCAAAAGAACATCAGTTAAACTTAATACTAAACATGACCTATTTTCAGCTACATTTAATTTCAAAAGAAGAGTTTGAATGACTGCACCATGACCTCCAGCTTCTGTGCAAAAGGGTTTTTTTACATTATGCAAGTCTTAAGTTTTAAGTAGCATCTGCCACAAGCTCTACGTAACGACACCTTTAAGAGTATGCACAACTAAGAGTCGTATCTGAATGGCTGAGTCCTAGGAGCACTAGTGCCGTTCAGTTTGATGACTGCTTTTGGTCCCAAAAACAATTTTGGCCATGGCCTATTTGTAAAGGGACCCCCCCCCCAAAAAACAAAAAAAACCCCAATACCCCTAGAGAGGAAGTTAAAGATAATATTCAAAACTGTATGATATTCTGTACTTTTGTTTACGTGAAGTCAGAGTCTAGAACAGATATAACAATGGAAGGGAAGGACTACATTGTTCCCTTCAATCCTCTTCAAACAATCACATTTTGGAATAAATCTGCCAAGCTTAAAAGTCAAGCTTTTATTTTTTAATAATATTTTCCATACTTTTCTTTGTGTGTCAGTTATCCAGGTCACTCTGAATCAGTTCCTGAATAATGCAGGTCACCAGATATCTAGAGGTACACAGGGTATGTGAAACAAAGATTTTTATAGTCTGACCTGGGAAAATCTGCATAGAGAAGGGATAGAAAATTATCCTAGATGAATCAATCCCATGCACCAGTACAGGCTTGGGGCCAAGCTCTGCAAGGGACCTGGAAGGTACAGCAGGCAATAAGCTGAATATGAGCCAGCAGTGTTCCTGTGTTGCCAAAAGGTTAATGGCGTACTGGGCTGCATTGCTAGGTGTGTTGCCAAAAGGGTCAAGGGAAGTGATTATTCCCCTCTGCTCAGCACTGGTGAGGCCACATCTGCAGTACTGTGTTCAGTTTTGGGCTCCCCACTACAGAAAGTATGTGGACAAATTGGAGAGAGTCCAGTGGAAGGCAATGACAATGGTTTGGGGGCTGGGGCACATGACTTGAGGAGAGGCTGAGAGAATTGGGCTTAATCAGTCTGGAGAGAAGAGTGTGACAGGTGATTTAACAACAGTCTTCAACTACCTGAAGGGTTGTTACAAAAGGAGGATGGAGTTAGACTGTTCTCAGTAGTGGCAGATGACAGAACCAGGAACAATGGCCTCAAGTTGCAGCAAGGTAAGTTTAGGTTGGATATTAGGAAAAAAAACACAACACCTCTCTTACTAGGAGGGTAGCTCAGAAAGGTGGTGGAACCTCCATCTTTGGAGGTTTTTAAAGACCCAGGTACACAAAGCCTTGGCTGGGATGATATAGTTGAGGACAGACCTGCTTTGAGTAGGGGGTTGGACTAGACCCCCTCAGGTCCCTTCCAACCCTAATTTTCTATGATTCTGTCTTTTCATTAAGTGCTCCTCTACTCCACTCAGTTTGAACTGTGATGGCAGTGAACAGGAGGAGAAACTACACCAGATCCTAAGGTTCAGATGAAAATTAAGGATTTGTTGACCAATAATCATGACGAAAAGCACAGGCATGATGCTTTATGGAGCATTCATGAACCCTGTATGAGCATTAAAATGAAAACAGGTTACAAAACTTACCTTGTTTAAAGCAAGCAAGCTACAATCCCTCTGATTTTGTTTCCATTATTTTAGAAGTAGTTTTGGTTGGCAGAAAAGGTTTTAAAGAGTTTTTATTTTTAGTCTCTTCAATATAGGGATTTGAGGGGAAAAAAATCCCACAACAAAACACCCAACAAAATCCAAAAACCAAAACAAGACACTTGACCAGAAAAGTGTATGCAAAATTTTAAATGAGAGGCTCTTGTGAAAGATTTAAAAAAGGCCCCATTTCCTCCCACAGAAATTCTGTGGGTGGTGGAACCTTATTTGGCAATGAGTACCACTGACTCTGTGGAGATTACATCCCTGGAGAGAATGCAGAAATCACAAAAATCTAAGCAACTTTTCTTGCTGTATTTTCTGTAGTTACCAAAGGATGGTATGGTAGAGAGCAACTGCCTCCTTGTTGCCACTGCTTGTGGAAGGGACAACCCTGAAATTATAAAACCTGAAATGCACAGGAAAGGAGGGATTTTGCAGTCTACATCCTGCTTCTGTGCTGAAAGCCAGTGTTGTTACTACGTTTAAAAAAAAAAGTTTATCAAGAGGTGCACAAACAAGCCATACACCATCTTCTTTGGCATAAGCTGCGAGTATACAAGTGTGGAAAATCCCCTTAAAAGCATGAGCTCCAGGGTTTGCAATATAAGGGTTGATTCCTTTAGAGATAACTTTTGCCTGTGTCTGGTTAATCAGTCTCTCCCAGAGAAACAGCTTATAATCACAACTTGCTTTATGTTCATTTTGCAGTGAAGACAGCCCCCCGATAACACAGAAGGCAAGTAGGGGAACACTTAGAAAGGAAAACCAGCTAAGGAGATGGCTTGATAGCACTAGCAATTAGTAACAGCTCTAAGCAGTGTGAAAAATGGATCTGGGTGAAAAAGTTTCTCTCACCCTTTTCTCCAGTCAGTCATTTTTAAAGCTGAAATCCAAGAATTCTTTAATCCACCTTGACCAAAGAAATTAAAATTTAAACTGGCATATTTTAACTCAACTGAAAGAGACATGCCACAGAGCACTTTGAAGTAGTCATGGCACTTCTTTGGGATGCAGCCTTCCAGCAAAACTCATTTAGAGCCAAGGGTTTTCGAAAAGTTGCATCAAGTGATCAATTAACTTTGGAGTTTTAGAAGACGTTTCACTAAACCAGCTAAATGGAGTATCAGAGCAAGTTTCAGGGCCTGAAGCTACTTGGCCCAAAAATGGTAGAAATCAGTCATAATGTTTTACATAAGCAGTAGAAGATTGTATTCGGTAGACAAAGCATAAGCAAGTGCTGCACATAAATTAAAATCTAATACTCAGATATACTTACATTTAGGTGGTCTTGCCTTTGATTCTTTCTGATTTTTTCTAAAATTGCCAGGTTCTCTTTTTCAATGCCTTCATCCTCAGATTTCTTTCCATCAACTGGCTCTTCCTCCTTCATATCATAGTGATCTAGGTCTTCAATGTCCTACAAGATGGAAAACAATTGACAAAAAAAAAAAAAACACGAATCGTAAATTCCAGTTAGTACAAGACACTACTCTTCATTATACAGCTTGGGAACACAGGTGGTGGTGTCCTGTGCAGACTGAGATAGCGATATTTTAATGTTATTTGTATTCTGCCTGGACTTTGTTCACTTACTCCATAAAATGTATTTACCTTTCTCTGACTGTAGAGAAGATCTAGATTCATCTCATGCTTTTGTTAACAGAAACCATAGCAAGGAGGTAACTTTTGTGGAGTGAGGGCAGGTGGCTGGTAACTGCGGTGGACTACTCTACCTAAGTACATAGAAATAGGTACCTAGTGTATTTTGTAGTGAGTTATCAGGAGAGACTTTGTATTTCCAAGTTCTAAATGCAAATCCTCACCACTACAGTAGAAAGCTAAGAGTACTACATTATTAGCCAGTACTGCATATGGATTAACAAATCTGGAAAAGACAAGTGCCATGTTATGCAATATGCGACTATTTTGGTAGAAGGTGCCAGAAGTACCGTTTGTTATTCAGGCACTTTTAGAGGACAGATGAGGTATGGTCTGAGTTGAGAATGCTGGACTATAGTTCAGGAGACAAGGGCTTAATTTTTAATTCCAGACTATATTTGATGAGTTAGTTAAAAACATGCCTCTAAAAAGGGGGCAATACAATCTTAGAGGTGCAACATGAAGCTAAAAAGTACTTTTTAAAAGGTGATTCAGACTTAATGTATGGTCCCCATTACAAGTACCCAAACTAGCAAGAGTTCATTATTTTCTAAAAGGAGGTATTTGCTCTAGAGTCCTTGCTAAATTTATTCTGTCTAGTCAGTAATGGGATGCTTTTTTGTTTCCCTGACACTGCCCTCCATGCTAAAGTAGAGAGAATGTCATATACTTTGGACTCCTTAGGGCTGCCATGAAAGACCAGACTAAACTGTGAGCAGAGATGCACTGCTAAAGCTAAGGAAGGTTTAGAAATGTCTGTTTGGTGCATCTTTGTGCAAACTTCTGCAAGGATTTTTCAGACAAAGAAACACCAAAAACAATACAATAAGTAGTGATACAGCAGGTATTATAATTAGTTCCCATTTGTTATATTTTAACTAGTCTGAAGAGGATTACTTCTGGTGCTGATATGCACATGGTGACATACTTCCCTGTTCTCCTCAGGTTCTGTTGTTGCCTCCAAGAACCTGCTAGGTCTTACTGCAATGCAGTTCAAATAGGCAGGCAGCAACTATTCAATGCATGCTATATTTTGTTGCATACAACACACCCTGGAATATTATATGGCCCTTGTTTTTTTTTAAAAGGCAGACTATGGCTAGAGTCAGGACAGAGCCTAATCTTCAGCTGATTCACTCTCCCTTTCCTGATTAACTACCTGAAACCCTAGCTGCTACTAAAGACTGGTTTCCATGGGTCAATCTAATATTTAAAAAAAATTTTTAAAAGTGTCAAAGGCTATGAAATAGGAGGAGATACCAGCAGCAGCCAGCAGATTGTGAAACTGCCCTAGCAAAAGGTTAGCTTGATAAGTGGAACAACAAGACCATTAAAAAGGAGAGATGATTGTTATGCAACAGTTGCTGCACTGTGGGGGGCATGAATTAAAGGAGGATGCTTCCATCCTGGGCAGAAAATTAGCTTCCCTGCTCGACACATACCCAATTCGGTGTGAGAAACTATAGTATAAACTAGGGCTGTCAATTAATCACAGTTAATGGATGCGATTAACACAAAAACAAATTAATGCATTAATTTTTTAAACAAGCTTTAAATTGAGCCAGTTTTGACCAGGGTGGACAAAATAGAGCCAGCAGTGGCTGGGCAGAAGCTGCTGCTTGGTGCAGGGGAAAAACAGTCATGTCTATCCTCCAGCCTCGCTGCTGGGCCCTTCTTGCTGCAGCTGGCTGCCTGTGCTCAGGCTGCCCTGCAGCACCTCTGCCACTGTTACTGCTGTCTCCAGACCACTCAGCAGGTTAACCGTAGCAGTGCAGAGAGGCTGCAGGGCAGCCTGAGCATGGGTTCCAGGCAGCTGCAGCAAGAAGGGCCCAGCAGCAGTGAGGGTGGAGGAGCTACTTTCCTCCTGTGCTAAGCAGCAGCTTCTGCCCAGCAGTTGCTGCTGCTCAGCATGGGTGGATGAGTCTGGACCAGCTGTGGGGTGAGCTAGCGTTGGGGCTGTGCACGCAGATTCCAACTGGTCTGCTCTGGCATGCTGGAGTCCAGAGTGGGTGCAGGGCAGGCTGGGGTTGGGGCTGGAGCTAGTGGTGGTGGTGGGAAGGAGCCACAGGGTGCATGGGCTCCAGGATGCTGGGTGTGGGGATGCTATTTAAAAAACTGTGCAATTAAAAAATTAATCATGACTTTTTTAAATCTCACAATTAAATTGGTATTAATAGTCTGTCAGCCCTAGTATAAATCTTAACATAGCCTTTATTCATACTATAAGCCAACAGCAAGGATAGTGCAGGGTAAAACACAAAGTCTACAGTGGATTGCTTTTCTACTCTTTTCATATATTACAAGCACTTATATCAAGCCCATATCATTGCATCTTATAGTATGCTGATTAATGATCATTATAATTACAAGCAGGCCACCATATTTTGCCAACTTTACTGCGCAAAATTTTTGTTTTTTCTGTCTTACGTGTGCTCTTCATGATCAATCATGTTTGGTGCCCTATACCTTTACAATTTACTAATTAAATGAACCTGTTCAATAAATGCATCCCCTATACATTGATTGTTTCAGGTCTGGTCATACAGTCTTGAGTGCTTTTGCCTACTATAGCAGATTGTACTGGTTCTATCCATCTCAGGAAGTTCTTGAACGGATCCCAAAAATGTTCTGATGCACTCTGCTGCCACCCACAGAACTTTAAGTCCTGCAGTCTGGGCCTGCCTTATAGCTTACATGTTCAAGACAACCTTTTTGTCCAGAATGGCTTGTAGGGAAAGTGCGTTGGGCTGCTTGAAAAACAACAAGAAAACTTCACTCAGTCTGTCTACAGGATGTTCTTTTACAGTTATTCTAGTCCATGAAGTACAGTATCTGGCTTCTTTGTGGGAAAACATGTATTCTCTATTCAAAGAGAAAGTTCTTTACCCTGGTTCAGTACTCTTTTAATTAAAAAAAAAAGAAGTGTCCAACTCCAAGCAGTCCTCATCTAATAATTTATACTTGTTTTAACAAAGTAGGCATTTTTCTAAGACATTCTAAAACATTGTGGAAATAATTAAGTGGGGGTTTGGATATTACAAGCAGCTCATTAAAATGGAGCACCATGTTGCTAGACAATCATACTACCCACTTAAAGTTTAGCGCGTCTGCTATTTCACGTTTCTTTTCATCTTCTTCAATGTATTATAGTTAAAAATTAGTCCTGCTGCCTTATTAAAAAATAGTAGCAAGCTACTTTACTAAAGCCTCTGTTTCAACTTTTAAACAAAGTCAGTTTATAGGCTATTGTAAACAGGAGTTTACAGTGCTTGCCTGTTGATCTGGCCTAACATTTAATATACTGTTTGAATAAACCGTGAACAGATGTCTACATTTTAACATTCAAGCACCTCGTTTCCAGCAGGATACTCTGAAAACAAATGAGGAGGAGAAATTAAAGTCACATTGTAGCAGATGAAAAGGTACTTGAGAACCCAAAAGGTAAAGTTTAACACTGTTGGGGTCAATACTCTATAGTGTTGTTGTGAAATTTTCTGATAAGGCACATGGGTATCTTGCTTATATTAGCAGCCAAGGCAAGGACCATGCAGATTTTCCAACATAATGTGAATCTGGTAGAAGACTAGCAATCTAACAAGTTTTCATGTGTGTATATACACATACTTCACCCATATCTTCCTCTTCCTCCTCCTCTGATGTTACTTCTTCTGTTGTTCCATTCTGGAATACAAAATTAGGTTTGTGTATGTCATTTTTTGCTTTACTGCAAAGGAGCTGTGTTGCTGACCAAAAGGAATACAATAAGTGTGCAGTTCATGTTTGCTAACATTCAGTTTAGCCTAAAAGATAAAGGAACCACTTTTGTTTACCCTGTTCCCAGGGAGAAATGAAGATATTTTGTTTTGCAAAGCCCAGACCAAATGCTGTTCTTAGTGGCATACTAGCATAACAGCAAAAATGTTAAGTGGAACCTTAAACAAGAGCTGATAACAAGGATATCCTATTCAGAAAATAGTAACAACTGTGGCGAATTACTAAAATTAGATAATTGATGTCATCCAACATCCAAAATAGATCACCGTATTGAACATTCGGAGTCCATGTATGGTCTCTGTTAATGAATGAATCAAAAACAGTTTATTTTTATAATAGTTCTAGATTTGCAATATTAATATCTAACAATTGATGCGTAAGTATTTTAGTCTGCATTATTTAATGACATATCAACTTTTTTTTTGCAATTTCCAGAGATTATCAGAAGTTTCAAGTAACAAGCCACTACAATGATGTAATCAGGAATCTTCAATATATGTATTCCCTTGTGCAGAGGAGCTACTGACAAGTCCATTCCAAAGTGGAGTTGGTTTGTTTGTTTTTTTGCAGGTAGCTGGGTGAAGACATAAACAATTATAACTGGGCTTGAGAGCAAAGCTAAACAGTCAGTCATTACCACACATTACACCTCTGCTTCACAGGAGTTTTTAGAAAAGTGCATCATCTCACCATGTACAAGTAAAGTACTCTCAGAACCTACTGCAAAGAAAAAGTAGGGCATGCCAGCTGTGCCAGACACTATACGAACAACACAAGATAAAGTGTTTAAATTAACCAGAATGCTTAGTGACCCTTTGCAATTGTTAATTTTTCAAGAGCTCAAAAGCATGCTAGGCACCTCACAACCAAGTACAGAGACATTCCCTGCCCAGAGAGGTGTGTAGTCTTGATTTCACATGACACTGCTAAGGGAAATGGAGGGGAAGGATGAAGTTGGCAGCAGAATCATTCAGTTCCTCAGTAAACCATGCATACTCCTTAGCTTGACATTTTCCTGTGTATTGTTTACCTCTGCTCCACTTGTGAGGAAAAGCAAATTTTGGAAAAAAGGTTAAGGAGCCACAGGAGTTGGCTTGATGGACATGTTTAAGTGAGGAACTCCAGGAACAAAGCAGCATGGAAAGACAGATGGGGATACAAAGTGGAATTGAGGCTAGCATTAATGCAGAAGAGCATGTTTATGACAAACTAAGAGACAAATGCCTTCAGGTAACGAATATGCATAAAGAAGCATGGACAAGAGTGATACCAAGCCTTGCACTAGTAACTGCTCTGCTCCAACACAAAAGGAGAAAGTCATATTAGATTCAGACAGAGATCCAGAACAAAAAAAAAAAAAAAAACAGGGGGAGGGAAAAAAAAAAAAAAAAAAAAGTCAGGGAGAGGAAACAAAGAACAATAAAATGAAGTAACAGATTCAAGGATGAAGTAGCAGTTTTTTGGGGACCTAGATCAGGGGAGGGCAAAATGTGGTCTGTGGGCCGGATGTAGCTCGCCAAGTCATTCTCTTTGGCTCGTGGGGCCACTAAAAAATTTAGAAAATTAACATTTATCAGCCCCTGGCTGCCTGTTATGTGGCCCTCAATGGCTTGCCAAAACTCAGTAAGTGGCCCTCCACCTGAAATAAATTGCCTGCCCCTGACCTAGATGGTAAACAAAAGCTTATGTTGGCTGAATTTCAGGATCCCTAGCTTTTCTCCAAAATGTTCAGTGCATGGAAGCAGAAGCTAAGCATATTTGGGGCTAAAAATACAGGAAGCAGCAGAAGTGGCATATCATACGAGTCCAGAGTATAGGTTAAGACCAGGACCCAAGGGAGGCTATGGATGCAAAAAAGAGCACCAAATGACAAGGGAAAAAGGAAATTCAGAGATGTTGTTGGACTGGATGACAAAAAACTAGGTAATGTTGACATAACCCAGCAGTGAGAAAGCAGGAATTTAGGAAGCAAGGGAACCAAAGTAGTGCTCAAAGCAGACTGGATCCAGGAAATATTTGCCTTCACATGAGACAATGTAAAAAAAAAAAAAAAAGAGACCACGCTGGACAGAAAGACTGGGAAGAAGGCCAGATGGATAGGACGGGGCAGACTCAACGAAAGACCCCAACAATGGTGGGAGAACAGGAAGGTCACTGGCAACATGCCTCAAAAAGAGTTTAGAGTAACTTTTCTCAACTGCACAAAAGGAATTGGACAGGTTATCAGTAGGTTTCACAGCGAACAAAAGGATGGGCCTTTCCCCATATCCCACCTCAAAGCAGGCAGATAGTAGCTCATGGAAATTATTATATGCAGTTTAACTTCTACCTCTTCAATAGAAAGATAAGTTTGCCTGTGAAAGAGCTAAAATATTCTGTTATATTACAGAAAAGATATATTTTACAACAAAATCTACAAGGAGGACCAAGACATCTAGGTTTCGTATGAAAGCAACTATGATCTATGCCCAAGGAGTGACTGCTTAAAAGATTTTTTCTTCCTTTCTTTACATACCCTACTTTGTCAATATTAGAGAGCAGGGTTTAGGTTTCTGTACATAGAAGTTTGGATCTTTTGACTTTACCTGTCCTGTTGGTAATGGCTGATCTAACATCTCAACATCTGGATGCTGAGGAAGGTTGTATAATCTGCACAGGTCACATATCAATCGCTTCAGCTGTTGAAGCAGCTATTAAAAAAAGAACAAAACAACCCAAATAATTATTTGAAACTTGTAGTAATATTTCCAGTATGCTGCACAGAAATGCACTCAAATTTCAGCCAAGCTCTAACATTTAAATACAGTACTAAGTCCACAGAATTACAAATTTCAGTGATTAAGTTTCAAGGTACTTATTTTCTATGGTGATCATACAAATCCCTCACTTGGAAAACCAGCAAGATGGCAGGTAATAAAAAGGGTCAGTTTTAAAAAGGGAGTCAGTGAGGGTGGAGGTGGAATGAAGGGGGATGAAAAAAAAAGAGGTCAGAGATTGTAGCCTAAGGACCAATTCACATCGGAGGCATCAGGGCACAATTTGAAGTAACATTACCCCAAGGAGAAGTGGCATCAATTGTGCCTCTCAAAACACAATATGTACCCACCAACTTCTTCTCTTGGGGGGCTTATGTATTTTTTAAAAAAAAGACAGCAGCTTATTTCTCTAATACCCTGGACCTACAGAATCCCAGCTTCACCTCCTCCTAGCCAACATGAGTAGGTAGCCCTAGCACACAAAGTGTAGTCTCTTTAAAACACGTCCTTCTGTTGGGTTCAGACGTATTCCAAGACAGAATTATTGGAACTACTGGAATCCAAGAGTTGTGTGTGTACCATAGGTCACAGAATCTTCCAATTTATATGCAAGGGATTTCACTTGGTCATAGTATCCACACATTTTTACTGATGAATGCAGAAAATAGTGACATTTATTTTGCTCCCTGGACACTTGATTTACACACAAACTCATTTTCATAATTATTAACTTTCCAGATTCCTGAGCAATCTTCAGACACTCACTTAGTGTTGGAGTTCTTTTTAAATCCAAGCGCTTCCTACCTTTCTCCAGGCCCTGACAAAGTACAATTTGCTTCAGGAGGCACTGATTGAAGACTGTTTGCAAAATTAATCAGCCAGGACTATGTACTACAGACCCTTAGATGATGCTCGCAGGGGCTGGAGATGAGAGAGTTTACAGATGATGCCCCTTCTGTCAGGTATCAGGAGTTTGTCTCTTGCCATTTTTAGAATTCAGTATACAAAGGTGTAAGTTTTTTTACACTGGTCTTTCTGCAATAGAGGCACTTATGTCAGAAAACCCAGTTTCCCTTTAAAGAATATTTCCTTAAGAATGCATTCTATAAGCTTTCTGTCTCACCAAGAGTGTAGCACTTGCTATCATTCTTTCATGGCAGATGCAAAGAATCCATGTTTTTTTGGCGTTTATATTATATGAAAATTATAATTCTTAATAATAACAACACTTAATTCTGTATGCACAGACTTTAAATAAAAGTAATTCTAGGAACAATTTTACAGGCCCCAACCCTTACAATTACTCACTTTAATCTCACTGTAGCCGAATATCCAGGCTTTCCAATGCTATAAAATATTTGTTTCTTGCTCTAACTGATGCCAGGTAAAGAATCCTAAAAAGTCTGAACTCTAGAGGTGCACCAATACATGGTCCGATATTGGATCAGCTGATAATATGGCTAATAAAGCACGGAGCAGAGCTGGCAGCATAGAGACCTCCCTCCAGCTGGTAAGTCAGAAGGGAAATGGGGAGAGAAGGAACATGGGGGTACAGATAAACACCCCCTGTGGTGAGGGAGGGGGCAATGGCAGGTGCTGCCCAAGGGGAGTGGGTGGGGCATCCGGGA
>NW_017728996.1:45117436-45131626 GCF_001723915.1 Gavialis gangeticus | reverse complement strand
GGGGGGGGCATACGCCCCCCAGATCTATGCGGGGCAGGGTGGAGCCGGCGCTGTGCAGGGCTCTGAGCCTAGTCCCTGGCGCGCAGAGAGGGTACCAGTGGTGCTTGGAGGAGGCTGCAACCACCCCAAATTTTGCCGCAGCTCCACTCCCAGCTGTGTGCTGCCACCTGGCACAGCCCCGGCTGAACGTCCCTGCTCCACCCAAGCGCCAGGAAAAGCTGCGGCTGTGCCAGGCAGTGGCACAGGGCTGGGAGCAGAGTGGCAGCAAAATATGGGGTGGCTGCAGCCCGCTCTGAGCCCAGCCCCCGGCAAGAAAAGCAATTACAATATCAATACTTAAAAAAAAAAAATTAAATAATATTTTGCCACACTTTGCTTTGTATGTCAGTTATCTAGGTCATTTTGAATCAGTTCTTGAATAATGCAGGTTACCACCAGGTATCTAGAAGTACACAGGGTATGTGAAACAAAGATCTTCGCAGCCTAAGCTGGGAAAATACGCATTCCTTGTGAGAGCTACCAATTTTCTCAAAGGAAAAAAGTAACATAACTCTTGAGCTTCTCAGGTGTTCAGTTCTTAGGGAGACTGTACAGCAGGTAAAATGTACTTAAGACAGCCAACAGGGGAGTAATAAATATTCTCATGGGCGTCTTCACCACATGTGGCATATGCATACATGAAACAAGAGCAGGAGCACAAAAATGCAGCAGAAACCGTCACTACCATTTCAAATTTTTTGGACATAAAATTTATAGTTTTGGGGGTTTTTTTTAAGCATGCTAATCAGATGGAATACAAGAGCCAGAGCCTTTGGAAAGGTTATAAGGAATTTGGTAAATCTGGCAGTCCCTCCCTACCGTATGGCTGTATACAAGTTCTGAGAAGCTGGGGTGTTTTTGTTTTTATTTTACTTTGCTCTTCCACACTATTCATAGCAAGCCTAAGGAAGAAGTGATTTTAGGGAAGTGGGGGGGAAAAAAAAAAAAAAAAAAAAACGTTTTCCTTTAAGCAAAGACGTGTGTTATAGTAAGGATAAGGAGCTGGGGAGAGGGGAAAACCCACTCCCTGACTTTCCTTCCTCAATTCCCATCTTCACGAGTTTTCCCCAACAGAATCCAAGTCTTGTAAAGAAGATCTTCAATCAGGCACTAGCAGGGCAAGTTTCCACCTTTCTTACATTCAGGACTCTGCGATACTATGCAGTAGACAAGTAGCTTCATTTTACAAATACAGAAGCAGACATTAACTAGAACTACTCACCTAAAGTCACACAGGCCATGACAAAGCTGGAAATAGACCTCCCTCTCTAAAAGACACTCCCCCCTACTGCCCCAAACGCATAGTATTCCCACACGTGCAGAGTATATGGGGGTCCGAGGGCCCTGGCCCCCAGCCCCTTCGGGAAGAGGGCTGTCACCTGAAATGCATAACACTTTCCACATGTCCATCATCTTAGGCCACTCCCAGCAAAAATAAAGAGTCTGTGCCTATGCACACATGGCTATTCCTAGTATTCTCCTACTCTTATATTTCTCAAAACACTTATTCCTTCTGCTAAGTCACCACTACTTTTTTTATATTCTGCTGTGGCAATTATGGCTTGCTAAGTTTGTAACATCTTTATTTCACTGTTACTTGTACAGTAGTAAGCTTTCTTCTGCTAACAGGTAAATAAAGTAAAATTTTCTTGTGCTACCAACACGAGGTAGGAATTGGAAATAGATTATTTAGGATGTTGAATTCAAAATGCCAGCGTACTTGTTTGTAAATTTCCATGTTGACTCTTCTAGTAGCTAAAGTATCAAAGAGAGAGCTATTCTCTTGCACTAGATGACCTTTCCATTTGGAGTACCTAACCTTTCTTTCAAATAAGGCAATGCAGACCAGAGACTGATTTCATAGATTTCTAGGGTCAGATGGGACCTATTAGATCATTGAGTCCAACCCCCTGCTCTGATTGTTAGGTTTATTTTGAGATGAATCTCTGTATTGGAGAAGCCTGAATAAACTAAGTAGTCAGCTACTAATTCAAGAAAACTATTTCTGAGCAAAGTTTGAAGTAAACAGTCTCCATTGCAATTAGGCACTTAGCTGCAAGAGGTTTTGCTAGGCCTCAAGCTTGTGTAGCAGCTCAAAACTAAGGGCATGTATAAACACAGCACTGCCACTCCCTTAACTGAACTACCCCTCTTATCTCTACATAGCACTGCACCATGCCATTTACACCTTCCCAAAGAGGCTGAGCTATCAGTACTCCCATACCAGGTAAGATGCTTATGGAAAAAGCCTGCCTCCAGTCAGATACCTTCTCTTTTTCCATAATGCTGCTGTAAAACAATCCACACAAGTTTTCTACTTGCGCTGTTTTGCTGTCATGATGTCAGAACAATTTTATAAGCAAGAGACCAGCACACTTGTTTTTCTACATTATCTCATCTCATTTCCCAAGATCATAGGTATTCTTAAGTGTCAGAATAGCTATGACTGTTAAGGGTATGTAAGAAAATACAATCTCTCTTCATATAACCCACACCTTTTCTCCCCAGAAAACCAGAAGGGGAAAGTTGGGGTGCACACTGTGAGGAAAAGGGATCCCCATGGGTTTGGAAGGGGTTTTTTGGGTGGGGGTACTTAGGGGGAGCAGGGAGGCATTATTAATTGCCAGGGCTTTGGGGGCCATGGCAATTAATGTTGCCACTGTTCCATCCCCTCCAACTGCTTGTTAGATTAGGCTACTGTATGGGGTTGGTCTGTGATCAGACCAAGTGTGCTGGGTCCAACTTGACATACCCCAGACCTGGCATGCTAAGTCCAGTCCCATGCACTGGCTGCATAGCCATGTGCCAGGTCACACCTCACCTGCCAAGTCTGGGACCAGCTGCTGGCTTCAGGGTTGTGGGCTGGGTAAGACCCAGCATGTACTCGAGAGCCAGCATGTGGCTTTGGACTCAGCATGCCAAGTCTGAGCTGGCATGCAGCCCTTGAGCCAGCATGCCATGTCACACTCTGTGCATGGACTTGATCATGGTGTGCTTGTGGGACTGGGCTGAGGCACAGGGGTAGGCTCAGTTCTCTGCTGAGCTGCCACTCACTCCGTCTTTAGGGTCTCCTTCAAAAAAAAAATCAAGGGGTGTGCTATAAGTGAGAAAATACAGCACAAGCCCAGACAGACATACCACTACCACCATAAAAAGGTAGTGAGTTCATTTGGGTTGTAGAAGTGGTTTTGTTATATTTGAGGCACAGCTACAAGGACAAGGTATAATTTGTTGACAGACAGAAGTTCTGGTAAAGCACTCCTAGGGTGGATACTGTTCTAGGCCATGGGTACTCAAGCCTTTTGGCCCCACAGGCCAGATGGGTGGCGTGGAGCCCATCTGCAAGTTGGATTGGGCCATCTACAAGCTAAATAAGGCCACGGGGCCTGGCACAATCCCCTCCCTGTACCAGGACTGGGTCCTGGGAGCCAGCAATGTCCCCTTCTGCCCTCCACATACCAGGACTGGGTCCTGGGGGGCCAGCACTGTCCCCACCCAGCCTTGTGTGCCAGGATCAGGTGTCAGATCCAACATGCAGGGACCTGGGGCTCCTCAAGGGCCCGTAAATTTGGTTTTGGAGGAGTGGCTTGCCACCAAATTGGCCAGATGACATGGTAGCGTGGGCCAGAGGTTGAGCACCCCTGCTTTAGGTATGTTTAGTTTTGTAAGGTGGTTTAAGTATATTGCATATCAGCCATGCCAACAGTGACACTTGTGTATTGATCTCTGTTTTTTCCATCTGAAGACAGTCTAGAACAGGGGTGGGCAAAATACGGCCCACGGGCTGGATCTGGCTTGCCAACTGATTGGATCCAGCCCACGGGGGGCACCTGCCAACAGACTGGATCCAGTCAGCAGCTGCCCCTGCAGTATTTCTCATGGGGTTGAGCCCTGCCTGGGAAAGCCAGCGCTGCACTCCTGCCCATGCCTGCCAACCTTGGCCCATGCGCAGTTTCTGGTGGGCCTGCTCCCAGTGTAGCTGTAGCTGCTCAGCTCCCCCTGCCTCCAGCAGCAGCTCCCCCTCCTTTCCTGCTCCAAGTTGTAAGAGGAACTGCAGCTGGGCTCTGGATCCAGATCCCAGCTGCCTTCTACTCACTCTGCTTGCCTGGCAGAATGAGCAACTACCAGTGGGCAGCCAAGTGGGTAGAAGGCAGCTGGAAGCTAGAGCTGGAGCCTCATGTGCTATGGCAGGAGCGGCCCAGCTGCAGCTCCCCCTCCCCTCCCCACCACCTGGAGTGGTGTAGCAGGGACAAGAGGAGGAGGAAGAACCACTGCTGGGAGGTGAGAGGAGCCAAGTAGCACCCAGGCAGCTATAGCTGCACCAGGAGCACCACTGCCAGTAAGCTGTAACTACTGGCTGGGGCTGGGCCAGTGAGCGTGGGCAGGAGCATGGTGAGGGCTGTCCTGGGGGGAGCAGATGGGGCTCCGCTCCGTGCAGAGTGCCGTGCAGACAGCTATGGACCACACCATCTGGGCTAGCTCAGCTGCACATGACCCTGCTCCCAGCCATCACCCCTTAACACGCATGCACATGCCACCCCACACCAGGAAGGAAAGTACAGGGAGCAGATCACAGCTCTGCCCTGGGTCTTTACCTTGCATGTCCCCACTCACAGAACCATGGACATTGGCCAGCAGCCTTGTGGGCAGGGCTCACAGCAGGGTGCTCCCTACATAGCCTTGTCCATGGATCCTGTGCTCGTCACAGGGTGTGTGGGAAGGACTGCAGCTCTGCCCTGGGCCTAGCCCCGTGACCTCAGCCTCGCTTGCCCCATTCCCAAACACTGCTGCTTGCCCCACATATAGAGTTTTGGCAAGTTGTTGCGTGTGCAGGGGGAGGAGTACTGATCTGGCCTGTGACAGCTCATTAAAACTCCTTATTAGGCCCATGGGCCCAAACAATTGCCTACCCCTAGTCTGGAACTTTGTTAAACCAAAGAAGCCTCAAGAAAGTACTGCTAGAACCAGAAGTTTTTCCTTAAAGGGCTCTGACCTTGGTTGACAACTCCTACCCACTCCAACTTCTAATGGCAAAAAGTTTGAGAATTACTGGCTTCAATACTTGACTGTTTAGACTCATTTTAATAAGCTTAAATGTCAATAGGAAGAATGTCTTTCATGTGAAAGTTTGTCTAACTATCCCAACCATGCAGTTGGTCCAGTAAAAAGATATTACAATTACCCAAGTGATCCTTGCCAGTACAACTAGAAACATTTATTTTTTTAGCAGAACCTTGCCTCAAGAGAGGGTTTTCCATGTTTCTTTTTAAAGTTTGCATTCCAGGCTGAATTAGCCAAATCTGTTCCAAATCCTATCGACTGAGCAGAACTCATTCATTTAAGTCCATATGGCGTTATCACTGGCAAGTATCCTCCATCCCAGACTCTTCAGCCTGGGGCTTCAGGTGCTTACAAATCCACTGGCAGTCAATCTAACCTTCTGGATCAGAAATATGGGGTCACCTTATACCAGACCGTGTGCGCCCTCACTGCAGGCCACCCCTCCTCTCCTCCCCCACCGCCCTCCCGAGGGTGGACAAGTGCCACAGAGCTGCTCACAGGGAATAGGGCTGTACCAGCCAAGTGCTGAGCCTTGCCCTGTCCCCTGAAAGCGACACTGCCTCAGTTGCACCAGCTGAGTGCCAAGCCTGGCCCCATCCCTTGCCAGCAGCACCGAGTTCAGTGCTCGGCCGGCATGGCCTCATCCCTTGTGAATGCATTATGGAGGTGCTGAGCCTGGCCCTGTCCCCTGCAAGTGGCACTGCCTGAGCCGTGCCAGCGAAGTGCCAAGCCCAGGGCCGCTTGCAGGCCAAGTGGCGTCTCCATAGTGATAGTAAGGTCTGCAGATTTTGATACAGTGTATAAATCAAGGTTGAATTTTAAGAGTGAAAAAACTGGGCTTCAAAACTCAACTTACATACTTTGAAATATGGTAGCCTCCCACTGGGAAGCTATAGTAGCTTCTCGTAAGGTGTCATGTCCACAGTGCATTGGGCAGGTCTGCACCCTGTACTACACAAAGCCATTCTAAAGTGATCTTAGCTGGGCAACAGACTAGTGCAGCAAAACTACACTTGATCTTAGCCTACAAGAAGCCGAGAAGCAATCTTGCATCAAGAGATTTGGGGGGCGGGGGAAAGCTAGAGGACTTCTAAAAACACTAGCATCACAGAAGCACTACAAAACAGTCTGCCTGAGAAACATGCTAAGTGCTGGAGTGACCAGAGTGATGAAATTATTCAAAAGCCCTCAAGGGTTCTGAGAAGTTGGTTGCTTTTGTGGTTGCCATGATAATGTTTTAATTCCAAGAGGTGTTTAGACATTAATTTCAGTTTCCTGTGTTAACATTTTGCAAGTGACTATGTACCAAATTAACTCTTAACCCACACAAAAAAAACAAAAAAAAAAAAAACCAAAAAACTCTTTCACACTTTTGTAGAAAATCTCCACAGTCTGAGAGCACAAGGGGATTTAGAGATCTTAATTAGGATATTAATATATGTGCTGGGCCCATTGTAAACATGTTTCCTACACAACTGTCAAGCAGTATGGGCCAGAGAACAGAACAATACAGCTCTAAATGTTATCCTACCACTGTAGATAAGGTGAGGGAATATCTTTCTTATATATCACTACTCAGCACTGTCAGCTCCTGTGACTCAAAGATTAGCCCCTGAAATTTTAGGGGAACAGAATGAGGTTTTCATCCTCTCAAATAATCAGCAGCAGTGATTGCTACTGAAATTAAGCATTCTTTACTGAAACGAAAGACAGCATATTGAAATTCACAAGAAAAAACCCCCCAGGAAGTGGGAGATTTAAATGACTTGAACTTCTTCAAAAATGCAGACAAAGCTCTATCCCATCAGGAAAACCTCATGCTTATAAAGAATTTTCAAAGATCATACATCAAGTATTTAAGTTTGGAAATGCTAGAATTAGAGTTGTCCATGCAATCTTAATTCAACTCCACTGTCCATATGCATTATGTCAGGTCTTCAAATATGTTTTTTTTAAAGATTCAAAAAAGTAAAACAAAAACAAACCCCCAAACACAACCCAAAAGGGTTTTCTGCTTAACACACACACACCAAGCCCATTATGTAAAAAACTATATCAACACCCACCTTGGGTACAGATCTACCATTTGAATTAACTAGTAGCAGCAGAGGGTCATTTTCTGCACAGAGCAGCCGCTAAAAATGAGGAATGAAAGCCTGTTTCTGGATTTCACATACATTTACTAAAAACCAAAAAATAAAGAAAGAGACTTGGAACTTTGAAATGAAGCCAGGAGATATTGAGCAAATCATGTTTTAGTGATCTTATTTCCTTCTGCACCTACCTCCTTGCCCGGGGTTAGCAACCTTTTGCCACTGTGGGCTGCTGCTTGCAACCCAGCCCTTGCCATAAGGCAGCATTCCCCTGGCAATCAGTAGGCGCTGCAAAGGAATAGATAAAGCCAGGTGCCAGCACCTTGGGGATGCCTCCTTTGCTGCTGAGGCTGGAGCTTGCTGCTCATTCCTTGAGCTGCCCCTGGCCAGATCCAGTCTCTTCATGAGCCAGATTTAGACAGTGGGCTTAGGTTGCGGACCCGTGCCCTTGCTCCATCTGACAGCCTTTCTGCAATGTTTCCTCTTTGCTCCACCAAACCAGCACTTAAGCTGCTGCCACTGGCATCATCTCCCATCAGTTTCTTCTGGTATTTCCTTCTTCATGATGCCTAGCTAGCATAACCACCAAAGAAGAGATTCTCCCTATTCACTTCTACATCATAGCGATGCCCAGCTGCTGGGGAGAGTTCTGTTCCAGCCTCTGCATCACACTTGGAGCATGCTCACTGCAGACTGCTTCTGGATAATTTAGTTGATTAAATCTAACAAGCCATATTGAGTATATGCAAGCAAGTATTTTTCAGAAGGATAACAAAAGACATATGGCTGATGCTAGGGTAAATCCTGCCCAAACTTCAAGTCTTTGCTGTAAAAGTATGAAGGCACAAATCAGCATTTCTCATGAAGAACCTGCAAAGATTTAAACTTGAGCAAAACACAGTTTCCCTTAGACTCCCAAAATTTGCAGCCTCCAGCAACTTACCAACATGGGAATTTTTCAGAGCAAATAGTTAATGTCTGATAAATTATAAGCAAGCAAGACTGGAGCCAACTCTAGAAACAACAAACAGTGCTGCCTATTAACATATACATACATACCTACATGCTCACTATGTGCAATGTGATCAAAGTTACTGTAAGAGCCAAACACTATTCCATTCATAAATACACTGCTGCAGTGACAACTTTGTTTCCTATATCCCTACTGCAGTCTGAAGGCACAAGTTCTGTTAGCTACAACACTCTCAGGGAAACCAGTAAAAGAAAGTAAATTTTGCTTTTTTTTTTTTTTTTTTTGAAACTGCCCTTTTTGAGAATGCAAATACACCAGTCTCTATATATCTACTCAGAGATCCTCTTTATTCAAAGAGCAGACACACACTTGCAACACAAAACAGACCCTTTCCTCAAAAGCAGTAGAAATTAAGCAAGTTCAGGAATATAGGAAGGGGGGCTGTTAGAAGAAAGAAAAAAAAAAAAACAACAAAAAAACAAAACAAAACAGATTTTAAACACATTCTTCAGCCACTCAGCTGCCTTGGACCAGCCCATGATCTACCCTGGACCTCCATTGAGAAAGAAGCCCTGCCTCTTCACTCCCACTCTGCACATCCCCAACTCAGTGTATGCTGCTTGAAATGATCCTGGATATATGCACCAACCCATTTCTCAGTTGTGGTCTCAGATTCAACAGGGAGGCAGTACAACATGGCACAACAGGCTCCAGCTATTTCTGGGCCCTGCATATTTGCGCTTTGTTTCTATCCTCAGGCTTTTAAGGCCTGAAAGTGGCAGCTAGAAGTATGGTCAACCAAGCTACATATTTCACAAAACATAAGACAACAGCTCAGACAGGTGGTACTAAAGAGAAGTCATTCTGCTGCCCCTGCCCCCTCTTTTCCTCTGTGCTTTTTAAGCTTAATTCAGAAATTCTATCTTCAGTGTCCAATCAGCTCAAGAGCTATTGAGGGGGCAGGGGGGAAATATGTTTTGGGGTTTTATTCTACCCAAAAATTTCCATGTGCAACCATACCAAATTCCATAGTATAGTAATCCACAAGTTTGTAATAAGTTAATGCTTTGATGCAAAATAGTCACACAGGCTGCTTACAGACGTTAAAAAAAAAAAATAATAATAATAATAAAAAAAATGGATTTTTAACCTTGGCATCCTCAGCCCAGCACATAACCAGAACAGCCATCATGTTAGCTGGACCTGGCTTGCCCAACATCTGTATAGATTGAGTGCTTTAGTGAGGCTTTTATCCAATAGCCGAATGAATTGGCTTTTGATAAAAACACCAAAAAGCCCCACTGAAGCACCTGATCTATACAGATACTGCAGATCTGGGTTGAGCTACCACATTGCTTCTTTTGATAAAGTGTGCAATTTTTTTTTAAACCTTTGTAAGCAGCCATAACAATATATACCAGGGCTGTCCAACATCTAAGCAACCAGCAGCCACATACCCCATGGGTCCCTGGGCTGCACAAGCAATCTCCTGCCCTATTGCTGCATTGTACACCCATATGGGTGCCCACATGACTGAGCTCACCCTCAGCTCCCCGTGCTGTGCTGCACTGCACTACCCCACCTCCTAGAGCAGGTGCAGAAAGTGAAGCCAAAGGAGGCAAGGGAAGCCCAGAGACTGCATTATGTACCCTGCTGGAGTCCAAGTAATTAAGGTGATATTCCTTTTAATTACTGTGAAGCATATGTAATTTCCTGTTCAGTTGTTGATTTTGTGGTAACAGAAGTGGCTAGGTAAAGTAGCAAAAAGGTACTACTGGAGGTAGTTTTTACTGTGCATTTTTTTACATCCAAATTATTAAAAGCCACATATAACTGACATTACACTCCTAAATGCTTTGGAAAAGTGATTACTTTAAAATCCCTCATTTTTCCCCAGAATAAACCAATGTTGTTCAATTACTAGTTTTGGAATTAGTATCCTAAAGAACCTTAATATTTTCTCTCATATCTGTGGCAGGATGAACACTCTGACAAGACCAAAACTAAGACTGTTCCTTAAGGTACAGGACAACTCATTTTAACCAATTAAGTATATTTTAGCCCAGTGATTTTAACCTTTTTTTTCATTTGAGGACCCCTTTGGAAATTGTGAATGAAGGTGTGGACCCCTTTGAATTTTAAGTGTGGGTATTCACATACTTTTGATTCATTGTAGTCATCTTTAGTGGAACCCTTAGACATAGTCCATAGGTTGAAAACCAGTGGTTTAGCTTAAAGGAAACTTGCCAAATCTTTGTATTTTTTTTTAAAGTAGTAAAACCACACATCAGTTTCCTCTCTGATGTATTGTAATGCTCTTCTTTTTTTCTTCAAGAGACCAAGTACATTTCATTGAAATCTTCCTCCAAGAAGTATGAAAATAAGCCATTCCTTCCTTGGGTAGAAGGAGGTGTTAAGTCAAAACACTTTACTTCATTCTCATCATTATAACCAAGGGCACCCGAGTCAGAACTAATGCTGCTGTACACCTTTAAAATGGTACAAAAAAACCTTGTACTCTAGAATATTAGACTGAGACAGAATCCGTACGTGATGTTTTCCTCTCAAGTTTAAGACAATTTTGAAATGCAGCACCAGCCTGAAACACATGCAGTCAGTCAGAGATGAGTTACCAGTTAAAATCCTTCCTACTGAAAATGAGAAGGAAGTCGGAAGAACCTGAAGGTTTCCCCAGCTGCATGAACCACAGTTCCAGTTGAAGTATGGAGCACAAGTGTTCTAAAACTGCACAATGTTTTGTCCCAATAGTTATAATTTTTGTATAATGCAGTCAATGAATAATACCCTAACTTTTTTCCTTATATGAGAACTATCATGTAACCATTTTCAGCAAGCACAAGTTACAACATTATTAGCAAAACTGTCAAGTTCTCCTAGATATTTGTTTCAAGTCATCTAAAAAAAACAAACCAAACCAAAAATGAGAAACCCCACGCATACCAGAATCTTTTGGGTTTACTGGTGAGCCACTTTGATATCAATGTGCCATCTGCTTTCTGATGTGAAAAGCAGTACGAGCAGCCAAAAAGAAGGGTTTTTTTTGACATCTTAGGGAACTACTAGTCAGACTAATGAAAAAACTAAACGTCTCACCAAAGTATTGCTTTTCTTGATATCTTCTAAACGCTCCAACACTGAAGTCAGGTTTGGGTCATCTGATTCCACAAACCATATTGGTGAAGAAGAAGGGTAAGATTCCTGTAATAAAAGATAGTTAAGATGTGTTCAGAGCAGTAGTCTAGCAATATTGCATTAGTCACATTGTATCTTAATGTACTATAATATGTAGCATTGATAGAATTTGAACAAAATGCTTTTAAGGAATTATTTGTGTCTTTCAGCTTCTCTACCCCAAACTTACTACTCATTACTCAAGTATATTTCTGTTGGCTTATTAAACTTCATTCTATTTTTCTTCTGAAACAATGGACAAGTGTAATGCTGGTGGTAGGGATGGATGGGGAGCAAGTGGGGAGGGTAAAAAGGTGTGTGTGGGGTGGCAGGGGCAGGCCAGGCCATTTAACTCCCCCAGCATCTGACCCTTGCAACTACTTCCCTCCCTAGATGCTAGAAAGCTTAGACCCAGATGAAATGGGTAGGATGTAGGGGAGGAACCACAGGGAAAAAAAAAAAAAAGAGAGAGTCAAGCAGTTTAGTATAGGCAGTTACTACTAAATCATGTGAGACTTATCCTTGTTGAAATAAAGAGTTTAAATAACACCATACCTACATCCCAACTTCCTGTTTCTGAATAATGCTTTAACCCTCTTTAAATAAGCAAAAGTGCTCGTGGAAAAGGGATCAATATTGAGGTACTAAGAATTAAGAGCTTCAGACTTCCACAGAACGGGGGAGGGGGTGCCCTGTTAACTGTGGAACAAGGACTTCTCCAACACTACACCTCAGAGCCCCCGAGTGCCTATTCAACACTTCGCCTCCCAGACCCAGATTTCTCCCAGACCCAGACCCCCAGAGCCATTTTAAAATTTTTGCTTTGGCAACTTAAGGCTTGTAGAAGGCCTTCCAGAGCAAAGATGACCTTCTGTAGAGCATGCCTCAAACTTTTCTTCAACAAGATTTTCAGGGTATCAATTGAGCTCAAAATATATTTTTCAATTAGGCAAGTGCCTAATACATTTTAGGCACATTACACACACAGCTGTGTTACCAGAACATTAAAAATTGGCTTGTCTTATGTTTAGAAGCTACCAAATCTACCTGAATCCAAAGCTACTTTGAATTTAAGGCAAGCCCCAAATAATAAGCTGTTAGATGAGGAAAAATTGTAACAAATGTCCTCCATCTAAAATCTAATTATTGGAGGCTTATGTTAAATTCATACCCCCACCCCGCAAATTGCTGTAGCAGGGGATGCCATGGCAGGGAGGGAAGTAACTTACCTCCCTTTTTCCCTGCCACTTATCCTCAGACATGGCTACGGCTCCAGCCCAGGGCACGCACACCGACTCCGGATCTAGCCCCAGGTCAGAGCTGGAGCCTAAGCCAGGACTGGAGCTGCCACCACCGCTGCTTGACTACACACAGGCAGGAGCCATAGCATACACTGTGCCCCAGGCCAGAGCCACAACTGAGGGTAAGGAGCCTGGGGGGGCGGGGGGCGGAGAAGAAAAGGGAGGGAGAGCAGGGTGCACAGATGCTGCAGCTGTGAGTCCAGTTCAGAGCTGGAGCCAGAGCCAGAGCTACTGCCTGCTTCTCCTTCCTCAGCCTTGTATATATGAATGGGGATGAGCAGACAAGGTAACAACTAAACTTGCATGTCCCTCCTTCCCCTGACCATGTTGAATGGGGGAGGAAACTATAAATACAGTAACTCAGCTTTTAACAGTATATCTTATATATAATGCAGTTTGGACTGTCCCACACCCCCAATCTTTTTAGTTCTCAGAACTGTTAAGAACTAGGGTAAAAAAACAAAAACCTCAAAAAACTTTGAGGGCCACTTGCAAATAACTCTTTCCAATGAAGAGCTAACATCAGTAGGACTGCATCTGATTGGATGCAAAGAGCAAACTGGACTACACATGCAGATGCACAAGCATAAATCAATAAACTGGTGTGCCACAAGGATTTGCTGTTTTGCTCTCTGAATCTTCTTTTTACTGAAGCGGTTTAAATAAAGAACATTGGCAAGTCACTAGTACTTTACTGCCCTCAAAGGCTACATATTGTGCATTCCTGTTTTTTTAAAGAAACCTGCTGCAGTTTATGGAATCATAATAGGGTTGGGAGATTCTCTCACGTATTCAAATGAACCAAAAAAAAAAAAAGTCACAATTAGGTCTTAAATCAGCAAACAAGAGGAAAAAAATTTCAGAAAAAAAAAATGTTGTATCCTATTGCTGTCAGACAACTGCAATTAAAGTTTAAAATGTCTTAACATACTGGCTTTTATAAGAGTATTGAAATACCAAGACATCACTTCAAATCATCTATGAAGTCTTTGTGAAGTACAGTGTTAAGTATCCTTTTACAAGAGGGAGCCAAGACATGCAAGTTAGTTGTTACCTTGTCTGCTCATCCCCATTTCCAAACTACGTCTATATGGACATGCACATCTCCATCTCAAAACAAAGAGGTCCCCAAAGTTTCAAACCCAAGATCTCTCAGCCACTGACCAGGCTGCATATTCTACTTCTCAACCAATTGCTGGACTTCACTGTTTAGTAACTAAACATCACCAACTTCATTCCCATTCCCCCAGCTTCACAGTATAAAAGTAAGGCCTTTTTACTTAGTTCCCTGAAAAACCCCATAAAAACCTCCACTCCAAGTTACAAGTGCAGTGGTACATGATTTTACCAGCCATAAAAAGGAAAAAACCCTGCATATGGTTTATTAACTGAAATCAAAATTCTCAGCGCTACTGCAAGGCTAGGTTTTAAATCATCAAACTCACTAAATACACAGAAGTGTCCAAATGCATACTATATCTGTGGCTTTGTGTTGTTTCTCACTAAGCACTTTTTTTTTTTTTTTTTAACT
>NW_017728996.1:45112371-45117371 GCF_001723915.1 Gavialis gangeticus | reverse complement strand
TTTTTTTTTTTTTTTTTAACTTTACAATACTCAAGAGTGCATTCAGAAGTTCCTAGTCTTTACAAAGACATCATCCCATCTTCAAAATTGTACTGTTCTGCCATTAAAAACTCAAACTTTGGAACCATAAAGCACAGATTTATAGATTGTAAGGGCTGGAAGGGACATTGCAAGATCATACTAGGCAGGAAAGCCAAGAGGGGTAAGGTGACCCAGAGAGGTGACCGTCCAGTCTCTTGAAGATTTCCAGGGTAGGTGATTGCACCACATCTGGAGGGAGTTTATTCCAGTCTGGACACCCTAACCGTGAAGAAGTTTTTCCTAGAGTTAAGCCTGAAACTGTCTTCCAAGAGCTTGTGGCTATTACTTCTTGTTTTCCCTGAGGGTGCCCTGGTGAACGGTTGTTTACCGAGCCCTCGATGTATTCCACTGATGTAACGGTACACTACTACCAAGTCCCCTCTCAGCCATATCTCTCTCTCTCTTTTTTTTTTTTTTTTTTTAAGAGAAAGGGGCCCTGGTCCCTCAGCCTTTCCTTGTATACCTTCCCTTGCAAGTCTCTGCTCATACAAGTGGCTCTTCTCTGGACTCTCTCAAGCTTTACCACGCCTTTGTTGAAATACAGCACCCAAAACTGGATGCAGTACTCCAGCTGCAGTCTCACCAGTGCTGAATACAGCAGAGGAATAACTTCTTTGGTTTTGCCTGAACTGCATCAGTTGATGCATGCCAAAGTATTGCTTGCCCTGCTGGCTACAGCATCATGCTGACCGCTCATATTCATACTATGGTCTATTATTACCCCTAGGTCCCTTTCAGTTGTGGTGCTAGTCATTCTGGTGCCACTGAGCCTGTAAGTAAGTTGGGGGTTGTTGGACACCACTGCCCATTTCTCACCAGGATGACACAGACCCTTTCATTATAACTCTCTGGGTCCTACCCTGCATCAGCCAGCTTCCTGACTGTCAAGATAAGAGTGTGCTAGATCAGGGGTTGGCAATGATTTTGGGCAGAGTGCCAAAAAACCCACAACCTCAATTTGTAAGATGTCGACGTGCCAGGGCAGACGGATCGGGGCCCTCATGGCTCCCCTGCTTTGTTGTGGCAGCACAGCCCTGGCCCTTTCCCTGAGGCATGAGGGCCAAGCAAAATGCCTTTGTGTGCCATGCTTCAGCAGACGTGCTGGGGGTTGCCTACCTCTGCGCTAGATCTTCCTACTGAATACCTTTAGGAATTTCAGTAGTTTTTGGTTTGGTTTGTATGGTTTTTTTAAATGCAAAGTACCCACTACCCAACTTAAATAGGTGGGGAATACAATCATGTCAGAGTTGGCTCTTGTTAGCACTAGACTTTTTCTCCCTGCTCCTCCCCCACACCCACAATCAGCTCCCAGGACCTAGTGTATGGGCAGCTCCCCTCTCCCCCCACATGTACACCCACATCCCCCTCCACAAGCCTCCCCCTGCACAATATGCAAGAGTAAGACTTAAAATTTTGAACTATTATGCAATCACCTCTATATACACACTACTTAAAAACCCCCCATAAATCAGGACTTTCAAAATAAAATTAAAATGTGTTATAGAAGTTTGATTGTTAGTATACAATTTGCCTTTTTTTAAATCTACAATTTGTTAAAATGGTGTCTTCTACAAGACTGTGTGCGCAGCCCTCAACAGCTCACCAAAACTCTTCCTCCAGTCAAAATAAATGCCCATCCCCAATTTAGAGCAAGAAACTGACTTCCAGAAGGAAAGAGATCATTTCAGATCTAAACAATGAGGGACAGCAAGCTGATAATATCCTTTTTCAGTCCACAGCCTGGAGGCAGGACATTGCAGAGCACTCTTCCTGAACAGCGATCTTAAGTCCGGCTTCGTAATTAAGATTTTAGACCCCATCCTAGGGACATGAAGACTGACATGGAGGCTAGGAACAGTAGTTACACATAAACAGGTTTAAGTGATCAGAAACTGGCTTAAACTGGTAACAGAACAGAAGTTCGGTGCACATAAACCTCTTTCAAAATGGCCAAAACTGGTTCAAGATAAACCCGGTTCTATGTAGTATTGGACTTAACTGATTTAGGTCAAACTGGTTTGAGGAACTTCTATCCCAGACCCCTTCCTGGTTTAAGTTTTCACAGGCTCTCAGCATCCCAAGACGCTCTGCAGCCCTGGGCTGGGCTGGACCGTGCCATCTGCTCCAGTGAAGCAGAGTTGGCCCCACCCCTCTACACCCCAGACAGAGCACTATCACTGCTCTGGCCCTCTGAGAAGTGGGGGTAGGAATCCCTGCTCTGGACTGTAGCCCCTGCCAGGCTTTTTCCTGCTCTGGGGTGGGGGGCATGGCCAGATTCTGGCCCAACCCTATGAGGCAAAGGTGGGGAGCAGGAAAGGGGAATTAACTCCCTTCCCCTCTCTCACTTGCATGGGACCCGTCAGGGTCTGCATAGCAGCCCCTGCCAGGCCTTCCCCACTCTAGCTCAAGCTGTGTGGCCAGACACCAGGCCAGGTGGCCCCCCGAGGTGAAGGAGTAGGGAGGGAAAGGATTTAATTCCCCCTCCCACTGGCACAGGACCCCAATCAGGGTCTGCCTGGCAGGGGTGCAGCAGCCCTTGCTCAGGCTTTTTGAATGTCTGTACTTAGCTGGAAGGATTGAGAAGTATGGCCCTAAACTAAAGCTTTTACCAACCATGTTTAGAAATTATTAAAATGGCTCCTACAGTTGCAGTTTTCTAACCCCGTGGCTCTTCCCTTGGCTGGCACAGTTCCAGCCTGCGAGGGGCTGCTTGGGCCCCCCTCCAGCCTCTGGTGCCCCATACACAAGGAGGCATGGGTCAGGGAGGACAGCAGGTCAGGAGTAAGGGGTACTAGGTCAGGACTGGCCACTGATGTTTACAAATAGGTCCTGGTAGGAAAAAAAAAAAAGTTTGAGAACCACTGTCATAAAGGACAAGTATGGAGGATGGCATTAGATTTGTGGAGCCACTAGTCCTCACAGTTTAAAGTGGGGTGGCATAGTTGGCAGGATGCATCAATGTCCTGTACTATACAATATTCTTAGTCTTTCCTCATTCCAACACTTAACCCACAGAGTTGGATTTTCTGCAGGTAGAACAAGTCTTATTGCCTTGAGTTTGGCAGTACGCATTTAGATTCTTTTATCCTATTTAACCCTGAATGTTCAATTTTGTTTTTAAAAACGAAATAAACAGGGCACAGTACACAATATAGTAATCATAACATTAATGGAATGGCACTTGCTTCAAGGGACTCGGGGGGGGGGCAACGAAGTGGAAAAAGCACTCAAGTTCAATATAAACCCATATATCAATACTCAACTTTAATTTTAGCTTCCACTAATCACGTATGTATATGCATAGTCCATTTTTTTTTTGTATGTAATCAAGGTATTAAAATTCACCATGAAAATTCTCAAATCTTAGATCTTTCTTACCATGCATTTAAAAATGGGTAATAACCAAACTTTTAGCTTGTCTAGGCATTTTTAACCCACTATCAATGAATAGGATCACTTCATGATTTTAAAGCGAATAGAATCTTAAAAGGTTAAGTGTCATTAAGATTCCCATAGATCAGCACAAAATGTTCCGTATTTATGACAGCTGAGCTGTAGTAGAGTGAGTCACTATCCATTTTGGAATATGGAATGTAAATACACATTTAAAATATTAGCTGTGATACATCAACACACAGAGATGCATACACATAATTCATATGCATTTGCAACGCAAGACAAAAAAGTTATGATCTTTAAACATCTATAAAAGAGAGAAAGCTTACGTTTGTAAAGCTATCCCAACTACTCCCAGCATAGTCCTTACAAAAAAGTCTGTCAGACAATTAAGTGTATTTACAAGAGATTGGCAGGAAAGCAGGGAGCACCAGTAGGGTACCACATTTCATCTAAACATCTCTAAATAACTCACTGCCTAATTATGGGAAGATATTTTAGGAAAGCAATTCCACAATCACAGTTCTTAAATTATATTGGATACCTGCTGTTTTAAGTACTGTTATTTCTCAGAAGGCTGAAAGTACTTCACCTTTTGCCACAAAATTCATGTGCAGAGAAGTTATATATGGTTTAACTGCAATTACTGTGGCCTGTTACAAACTGGTCGGGGGGGGGACCAGAAGGCATTGGGGGAGTCACTGTTCCCCCGAGCACAGCCAGGAGTGACCAGGAACAATGGTCACAAGCTAGCAGAGGGTAGGTTTAGGTTAGACATCAGAAGGCGCTATTTCACGGTCAGGGCGGCTAGGGTCTGGAACCAACTTCCAAGGGAGGTGGTGCAGGCTCCTACCCTGGGGGTTTTTAAGAAGAGGTTAGATGAACACCTTGCTGGGGTCATTTAACCCCAGTACTCTTTCCTGCCATGGCAGGGGGTCGGACTAGATGATCTTCTCAGGTCCCTTCCGACCCTAGAAACTATGAAACTATGGTTTTCTTATAGAAATCTTTAAGGGACCTCCACAGCTAAAAGCAGGAATTTCTCACAAGAGGCACGGCATGCATGCTTAGATTTGGGTAGCTTTTACAAGCTGATCCGTGTACAGTCCAGATCACCAAGATAATGCAACTGCTTGGTAGGACATGGACATCCTGTGATATGACATCACACTTCAAGTGCATTGAGGCCAAGGACAATGGCTATAAACATTCAGCCTGTCTCAATACAATTGCAATTCATGGTATCACCACGTTTTCATCAGTCTTTGTATTAGCTAGATTGGATTGTGCTGACAAAATCCCCAAATGTTGTCCAGCTTCTGTGCTACACAGATATGAAAGAGAAAAACCGCTCCATTAAATAAATGCCATGTGAGGGGGATGTAACCTAACTAGCTTCCACTGGGACAGTTAAATGCTACTTTCCTGCTAGTTGCCATAATACTGGTATAAGAGGCATTGTATGTGGAAGCAGGCACATTTTTATTCAGCATACTAGCAGGGAAATGGCAGGAGTCGGGGGG
>NW_017728996.1:45098897-45107371 GCF_001723915.1 Gavialis gangeticus | reverse complement strand
GGGGGGGGGGGGGGGGGGGGGGGGGGTAAAAGAGAGAGAGAGAAAGTTCTGAAAGGCCCAAAAGTCTGTATTAGGTGGTAACTCTAAATCAAGGCAATTAAGAGAAAAAAATGGGGCATAAAGAAAAAAGAGCCATCCTTTATGCTTGCATTATGGAACATTATGAGGACCATTACATGTGTGCTGGACTTGTGGGCAATAAAAAGTTTCAAGTGCTAGAGGCAAATCCACAGCCACAGCCAGACATACCTAACAGTAAGTACTCAGAGAAGAATTTTCTTCTTTTAAAATATCCCGTTGTAACTAACAGGAACTAGTGCTATTTGCTATAATCTGAACTTTGAGTCAAAATTAATAACAGGTTTTAGTAACAACAAGTTTGGCTTCTATAGGCAAAAAACAAACCCAAATGAGGGGCAGACTATCATTCAAGTTCTGAAAACTTTGAGTTTCTCAACTGCTTCTGCAGAGCTACCAATGGAAGTTCAATCCATATTCTGGAGACAGCACATGCATGAGTCTTGATCTTATTTTTGTTAAAATGATAAATACCACCAAAAATCTCCACCCAGATGAGCCCAGACAACTGTAATCTATATCAGAAATATGGATTCAGACTTAACATACACACACAAAACAAAAAACCCAAACTCACACATGGTTCATTTTTCATTGGACAGATACCAGTGTTACCGAAGTGAAACTGGACCAATTTAGACAGAATAAGCAGGAAAACTATTAGTATTGCTAAGTCAAATTTTCATTCTGATCTGTATTTATCCTTTAACTGATTTCTATGGAAAAGGCTGGTTCTCACTGATGGGCAGTCACTATGTCCCATACTCTTTGCTTATGAAGAGAATGTACTACACATGCATTTAGTCAGTTATTGGTTAACACTTATTCATATTAGTTTCTGTTATGTTAATATATTGTTCAATATTTTCTATTTACTGTACAATGTTTTTATTTGCATTTGTATCAAAAACACACTTTAAACTGATAGTTAACAAAACTATTTAAGCATTAAAAAGTATTAAGAATTGAAATACTACCTTATTAACTACAGTTAGTTATCTGAGGAACTGTTCTGGCCACATTTTCAAACATTTGGGGGGTTTTTGGGAGGGGGAGAGAGGTGAGGGAAGGGAGGGGGGTAAGATGCTGACAGAACTTAGTAGGCACATAAATACTTAACAACACACCTCCCTCCCCAAAAAAGAGAGTCCACACCAAATAGATTAGAAGAAGCAAACAATAGTTTTCAACATGAAATTGGTTTTCCAAGATATTCTGCTAGCTAAAACTGAAACCAAAAGGCATTTTTTTTTGCACACTGGTTTCTCTATGCATGTAAATTCCTCTCCAAATGCAGAGGACCAAATGCTGATATCAGATTGAAACAGGTCACTTCCTGCGCTAACATTTTTAAAACTTGAATCATATGCAGAAGTTAACTTCTCCATACAATTAAAAAGGCAATATCCTTTAACTCACCAAGATTTGATAGTTCATTCATGCAGAATTTTATTTAAATTAATTTAATACTTTAATAAATTTATTCCTTGAAATAGGTGGTCAATTCCAACATCTAAAAAAAAGCTGCTTTTAATTAAGCATTTAAATCACCCAAGCCAAGGCCAACAAACCATCAGATGAAAAAGTTAAGGTTCTTCTTAGGCACGTCTGAAACCCAATAAAATGGCTATTTATGTGTAATAAATAAATCTTTAGGGTTCACAGCTAACTAAACAAGATACAAGTTAGGGCTGGGTGGCACCTTAAAGACTCTCTCATGCAGAAAGGCAGGTTTTATAGGTGACAGCCTACTGTATCAGATGCTATGAAAAAGTTAAGCAAAGCACACAAGATCTACCTTTGATAGGAAGTAAGTTTATTGCAAAAAATCATTAATATCATTGTCATTTTCTCCACAGTCAAAGTCCTATTTATTTTAAATCAAAAGGAATATATGGGTTGTGACAGATCTCTGCCTTACATGGCACTCATGCAACAGACCAGAAATTCTACTGAAGCCTCATGTCAAATACTGTATTGATAGTACACAACCACACTGTAGGAGAGCTGTGAAGGAAACTGGAGGTTTTGGTGGTGACAGAAAGGGCAGGCAAGGGTCTAGTTATCTGGGCAAGGAGTGGGAAGGAGTTTAGAATAGAATCCCACAATCCTATTCTGGTCTAGGGTCTTTTACCAGACTCACTGTAACTGTAACTCCAAGTGCTTTCCAGTAGTGCATTCAGCAATAGGACTAATACTGTCATGTGGCACTCTCAAAATTTCTCCAGGAGAAGCAGGTATAGCGGTCGGTGTGTCTCGTTTTGGAATGATTTGATTTACACAAAAGTTCACATTTGGTAGATGAGGCTATGTCAGAGTTTGCAATGCTCATTCCACAATCATGAGCCAACCCCCCAAGCAAGCAGTGTCCACACAGGTGACCTCTGCCCTTACTGTGAAGCACCACTGTAGTAAGAGTCCAATGTTTTTGCTTAAGTCAGCAGACAAGCTGCTGACATTTAAACTCCAATGTTTAGGTTTCACAATTGACACCCCTTTTGAGAAGAACGAGGCAGTGCACATACCTAAGCTATCATCTTAGACTTTACAAACTCTGGCAGACCTCTGTACTGCTTTATACACCATTCACATCTTGGCGTTTATTTCACAAGCATGTCGGCTAGCGAAGTCTCGAAAAAACTGGAAGCTTAGGTTCTGGAGCACAGTGCAGCAGCAGATGTGGATTCAGTGACAAGTGCTAGTACCAGCATTCATTAGACCCTGACTACAACATCACGTTCAATACATGCAAAAGTTATCTAATACTTCAAGTTCAATTTCCACATGTGTGGGAAGTCATTCCAATACTAAAAGAAGCATGTAGCTGGCAAGTTTGTATACAAGTTAATTATATAGAAGTCTCTTGCATTTGTTACAGAGCTGTAAATGTAGCCGAAATAAAAATGTTAAAGCAGTAAATATCATTTTAAAAATTAAAAGTATTATTTTGGCAAAAGGAAATTGTATAGCTTTCACATATTATTTTCAGCTCAGGATGACAGACACTAATAATTCTTAAGTTTCTAAACAAATAAAATAAGGTAGGTCAAGATTACTTCAGACCTGTACATTTCTACCCAGATACCCATTCTAAAATGTTTCTGAAGCCCTAAAACACTCTTCCAAAAACAAATCAGCCTTCCAGGACTTAAGTGTTTTACAAACATGCCAGAATGCATGCAACAGCACAAACATGGTAGATGCATCACAATTTTAGGCTTCTTGGAAGCAAAGTTCCTATAGCCAACTATGAGAAATTACACTTCTGGCTATGTATTATACACACTATAATGGCAGGGGTGTCAAACATAAGCTGAAATCAGGCCGTGACAGGGAACCTTTCCCTGGTGTCAGCCAAGTACCCCTTGTTAAATGAAAACAGCTTGTTTATAAATTGTTGTCCAGTGCTAAAGAGAAATTTAATTAATGAATAGATTTAATTAAAGCAAGAAGGTGGAGACAGCAATAGCAAAAGCCACACAGGGTCACACTCATAGTCATATGAGAAATGAAATGTCAATAACTATTCAGAAAAAAAGCAAATTTACAATTAAATGGATATCCCTCCATATTTTTATACATGATAAAACCCCACAAGCAGGAAATAAGGAAGTCTGCAGTAACTGTAACCATGCTATGGCTAAAGAGGATGTAAATGCACAATATAGTTTGTTTGCTACACTAGCAATCGAGGTCAAAGACTGCTTTTAAACAGTTTTAGTCCTCAACCACACCTGCACTGAAGCCATGTTCAGGGGCCTCCTTAGCCAGCAACACAGGATATTCCCTGTAGATAAGACTAGAAAGTGTTACTGGGCAACTCACGTACAGTGTAGACACAAACAGCTCTTACAGAATAATTTTATTTGAGTGACTCCAAAATAAGTGGATACAAGACTTGTTCTCCAAAACTACCTACCTGTAATAGGCACTAACACAGCAATTGGCCAACAAGAAAACAGCTATTCTGGGATTAAACTACTAGGTAAGCAGGCACACCACTGGTGCTTCTCACTTTCAGAGGGGTAATTAGTGCAGAACAATGATTTACACTGTTTCCATGGTAGGTATTCTCTGTAGTGAGAAAGCAAAGTCAAATTACTCCATAAAAGGCATCTTGCATATCCACACCCATGATTTGTCAGGAATTCTATAGCATGGATGAGACTTGTCAGTTTTTACCATAATCTAAATGTCATTTTTTTCAGGGAATTCTTATTTCAAGAACTAAAAAACACAAATATTCTCTCATTGTCTGCTACCTGAATTCATACAACTGGTTTCTGGATTGTCAAATAAGTATTTTGATTCAGGCACATAACCCAATTACTCTATATACTAGTTCATGCCTTCTTACAAGTATCATCTGTACAAAGCAACTTTCACCTAGAAATAGGATGACTACTGGACATGGCAAATTTATGTAGGTGGTAAAAGAGGGAACTTTGATTACATGAAATCAATACAGGCATTCCTTGGACTTATGACAATTGGTTCCTGAAACCCACATCTTAAGTTGAAACATTGTAACTCTGAACCAATTTTCCCATAAGAAAACGTTATAAATGGGGGATTGGTTCCTGAACGAAGGCCCCATATCTTATTTTCACTAAAAATACCCCAGAATTTTGTACTTGGATCAATTACAGATGAGTAATATAGCTACATTCATGTATTTATATTGTAAATAGCAATCATATGGATTTGGAAGGACTTTGAGATGACTTTGCTGGACTTTTTGAGAGGCTCTTAGTTAGACTTTTTGAAGGGTTCTTGGCTGGAGTCTTCTGAGAAGTCTTGGCTGCAAGTTCTTCTGGAGTCTTGTCTGCTTTCTTAAAGAAAGCATCCAAGGAAGTTTGGACAGCTATTCTCTAGGGCGGTGAGTAACGCAATGAACTTGTTTGCTGGCATGGTGTCGCATCAGATCAAGCACTGTAAACTTGAAACTATGACGTCATAAAGTTGAAACAGGGTGTCAATTTATAAACACTGTAAATGTGAAATGTTGTAATTAGAACATTGTATGTCAAGTTAGTCAACCATCTTATTTCTATGGTCATGTGGACAAGCAAGTTTACCAATACTGCTGATGCTCCTCTCATAAAATTAAAGTAGACAGATATGGCTTTTTATATAGCCAGAGTAAGATTTCAAAAGAAAAGGGAATATACTAAGTGGCAAATGCCAAGTTCTTATATCAAAGGCTCAGCATCCCTCCATGTTCTCCTTCCATGATTTTGCTCATTTCAAAGACAAAGTATGCACCACTTAAGCCAACTCCTTCACCTGGCATTCACAGATGTCACTTCTGCTTTTACACTAGTTGTACAGCCTATCCTCTAAAGCCCACATCCTCTTATGTCCCTTGTTCCTTCTTCAAGGAATCAGATTTTCCTAGTGTGGACTACATCTAGCGCTGACAACCTCTTCTGATAACACAAGGAAACTACCACCCTTCTTGCACCAGTGTGCAAATGTTTCTTGGCTTTCATAGAATCATAGAACGTTAGTGTTGGAAGGGACCTCAGGAAGTCATCTAGTCCAACCCTTGTTCAGAGCAGAACCATCCCCAACTAGATCATCCCAGCCAAAGCTTTGTCAACCCAGGTCTTAAAAACCTCCAAGAATGGAAAGTCCACCACCTCTCTGGATAACCCGTTTCAGCGTTTTACTACCCTCCTAGTGAGAAGATTCCCAATATCCAACCAAAACTTTCCTTGCTGAAAACAGGCCATTGCTCCTCGTTCTGCCATCTGCCACTACTGAGAACAGTCTAGCTCCGTCCTCTTTTAATCCCCCCTTCAGGTAGTTGAAGGCTGCTATTAAATCCCCTCTGAGTCTTCTCTTCTCTAGGATAAATAAGCCGTTCCCTCAGCCTCTCCTCATAAATCATATGCCCCAGCCCCCTCACCATTTTTGTTGCCCTCTGCTGGACTCTCTCCAATTTGTTCACATCCTTTCTGTAGCGGGCAGCCCAAAACTGAACACATTACTACAGATGTGCCCTCATTAGTGTTGAATAGAGGGGAATAATCACTTCCCTGGACCTGCTGGCAACACAGCTACCAGTACAGCCCAGTAAGACGTTAGTCTTCTTTGTACTACACACACGCACAGTCCCTGTGGCCGATTTGGTACATATGTACTGAATCGGTCACAGGAACAGCTTTCTATTTATATAAAATAAAAATTTTTATATAAGTAAAAAAGCTGTCCCTGTGGCCTAATATATAAATTACATTTTATATAAAACAGCAGAGTACAGGCCATCCTCAACTTACAATGTTCTAATTACAACGTTTCGCACTTACAGTCTTTATAAATTCGGCCACAGGGACAGCTTTTTTATTTATATAATTTTTTTTATTTTATATAAATAAAAAAGCTGTCCCTGTGGCCGAATTTATAAATTTATAAACATTGTAAGTGCGAAGTGTATAAACAAATTGACGGCCTGTACTTTGCCGTTTACACACACACACAAAGCTGTCCCTGTGGCCAAATCACTGATTCTCTGAAATCAACATCAAATCTTCAGATCCAGGTTTGGCCAAACTGAATCTAGGACAGATATAAATCAACAAATCAAATTACTGTCCCCCGAATTGGGCCGAATCCGAATCGAATATGGCCCGCTTCACACACCCCTAGTTACCAATGCACCCCCGTATGCCATTATCCTTCTTGGCAATAAGGGCATATTGTTGGCTTATATTCAGCTTATTGCCCACTGTAACCCCCAGATCCTTTTCTGCAGAGCTGCTGCCCAGCCAGTCAGCTCCCAGCCTGTACTGGTACACAGGACTGCTCCATCTTAAGTGCAGGACTTTGTGCTTGTCCTTGCTGAACCTCATGAGATTCCTTTTGGCCCAATCCAATTTGGAGGGTAGGGCTGGGATTCAGAGTGACCTAGACAGTGTATCTACTACTCCCCCCAGCTTGGTGTCATCTGCAAACTTGCTGAGGGGGCACTCTATGCCATGTTCCAGGTCACTGATGAAGGCCTGGAACAAAATTTATTATTGATTTATTGATCAATAAATCAATTATATGATTTATTAGACATCAGGAGGCACTACTTCACAGTCAGGGCAGCTAGGATCTGGAACCAACCTCCAGGAGAAGTGGTGCTGGCTCCTACCCTGGGGGTCTTTAAGAGGAGGCTAAAATGTACACCTTGCTGGGGTCATTTGACCCCAGTACTCTTTCCTGCCATGGCAGGGCGTCGGACTCGATTATCTGCTCGGGACCCTTCCGACCCTAGAAGGTATGAAAACTAGGCCCAGGATCAACCTGTGGGGATAAATTGTGATTTAAGATTACTTGCCCACACCCAGACTTGGAACTGCCAGCCTTTGTTACCAACTTAACTCTCAGGCCCTTCAGCCACAGAACAGTCTGGCTTTTCTATACTCATTTTTGATACTTCACTAAGAGCTCCATCTAAAACACTAAATGTTATATATTCTCCCTCACCCACCGCTATCCCTGCTCTGTCATTGGTCCCTCTTAAGCTTAAGCTACGTGCCAATCAACATGGTGTTTTTTTGAAGAATAGCTTAGAACCAAGCACAACTGCCTGACAAAGCTGATACACACCAATATTCACAGACAATTCTAATGGCCAATTCGTGTACTTTTTGTCTGACATCCAAACTCTTTATTGGAGAACCCTGTCTTTCACTTGCAGATTTTTAAAGTATGGTTAAATGCCAGGTAGTAAGTGTCTGCCACTAAGAAGTCAAATACCACATGTTACCACAGTTATTTCTTATTTCAACATTCAAGAAAGTCTGTGGTATCTTGAACACCACTGTGTGGTAATGCTTGGCAAATGTTTTTTTGAAATGCCACCTCTGTAAAAATATTCAATTCTGTCTATGCCTGTATTTCTGTACTGCTGGATGTAGATTCCAACAGCCAAGAAACATCCACTACCTATTTATTCCACCCTTCCCCACCCCAGACTCTCACACACTCAACTCTGTTACAGTAAAAAATGGAGAGAGGAGAATCTACATTATACCTACACCCAGACCCCTACACCCACCCCCAGCCTTGTTGTGATTCACAATACCAGCTGAGTTCTACTGTTCTACAATATCCAGACCCCTGAAAAGCCTATCATATGTCAAGAGGCAATTATTTCCCAGGGTGGTATCTTTTATTGGACCAACTGTAGTTGCAATAGTTAGACAAACTTTCAAAGACAACCCATTTTTTTTTTTAATCAGGTGATTGTAAAAAGAGCCAGAAAAACAAAAGAATTAATATTACAGGCAGTGTAGCAATGCACAAGAATTTCTGATTAAATAATGACCTGCAGTGCACTGGAACCCTACACCATGGCATATGTAAGTACAGGCATACCTCGTTTTATTGCGCTTTGCTTTATT
>NW_017728996.1:45096089-45098886 GCF_001723915.1 Gavialis gangeticus | reverse complement strand
TGGAACCAAACCCGCAATATCTCCAAGGTATGCCTGTATATCTTAGATCACCATAGGCAGAATGTTCACAAAAATTTAAGGGAGCAACATCAGGCTAGAAAAACCTAAGCCACAAGCCACTGTCTTTACCTCTATTAAGGGCACTTCAAGTCCAACTACACAATTTTTGCACTTATCTAACTCTATTGGTCTGGATCAAATACATTTAGATCAGCACAATCCCTTGAGAGGACTGTTATGAAAAGATGTTTATCTCAGCATAATTGTGTCTACACTTGGAGTTATGCCAATTTAATTGTATTGGCACCAAACCAAAGCAATTAAAGTTAATGCAAAAATTGTTTAAGCAAACCCTTAAGTTGTTGATGTTCATATCTTAGTTTTGCCATTGTTTTTAGAAGTTTTTCTTTTAAAGAGAAAACAGAAGACAGTAGTCAGTTTTCATTCATTCCTACATCAGTTTCTCATTCAAAGCATTGTTTCCCTTGCAAATACTTGACTAAACAAAGGAATGTTTACTCAAGTTACAGGCATAAGCAAATTTTAATTGGCCATGACAATTTTTCAAGTAACTTATATACAAGTTGATAAACAATGACCAATAGCAGTCAGGCCTTTCACAACCATTTAAAGATATAACCACCAAAGAGAGAGAAACTGGACAGTCATTCAAGCTAGGCCAAAAGCAAAATTACAACATACACCACCTTTTCACCACCCAGTGCAGTTCTTAAAAGGTCAGCTCTATTAGAAAAGCAGTCTCTTTCCACCAACCGCTACGCTGAGTCCTTTGCTCTCCCTTCTTCTTGAAGAAGATTAGAGGTAAACTTGAAATTGCAGAATTTCTGGGGGTCCATCCTCTCAGTCACTTATGATTTCAAACAGACCAGGTACCTATTAAGCTTCATCAAAAGGCAACTGGACCCTTTGTCCTGTACCCCCAAAAAAGCCACTAGTCCCTCAGAAGGCTTAGACATTGGACACCTGCAATCCTCTGCAGTTTTAGGCCTATAAGATCAGGTGGATTATGGAAGTCTCATTAGCAGTCATTAAAAATAGATGGGACGAGTCATCTGAGAATTTACAGTATACTAACAGGCTTTTATTGATAGGGGAATGGAACATGATTCCAGGCATCTCCGATTAGTATGAAACCAGGCAGTACTACTCAGCTTATTAATTTGGTACTCCAAGTCCCTCTTTCTCTCCCCCTCCCCCAGTGATTTTATCTACAAGATTATGGTGCAAGCTATCAAAAGTAAATTCTACCCTCAGAACACAGGAGACAGACCAGATTTAAACAAGCAAGTGGCTATATGTTATAACAAAAGGGAATAAAGGGCTGGTGCTTCACCCATTGACTCAAAGCAGATGGCAGGTGGACAGTTTTGCAAGGAGAACTGAGCTAGAATTCTTGGCAAATTCCTCAGAAAGAGTGAATCACTTTCTAGCTTGTGCCTCTTCATAAATCCAATACCAAAATGTTTGGCCCCAAATCTGTCTCATCTATGCACTCTTAGCTTCAGTGCAACTGGTAAAATTGACACTGACAAAGCAGAAGGCAACTTAAATCGCAGACAGGATTAGCATCCAGGGTACTTTGTTTTGTTTTGTTTTGTTTTGTTTTTTTACAGGGTGGGAGTGATATTTACATACGATACTGTGGCTCACAATATTTCAAGGATTGAAGCAAATTCAATTCACATTGCCTGTCAAAACCAAGATGCAGAAATTGTTTTGGTTTAAACTATTTTAATATCAAGCCCTCACAAACATTAGCCATGAATTAGCTATTTAGGCAAGCTGCTCTTCCCCATTCCCCCTTTATTTTTCAAGAAAGCACATATAGGCACAGGTGCAGTATTCAACATTTATTTAGTTAATTGAATGCTTGCCACCCCAATTCCTTGCCTGGATTCAAAGTTGCACCAGTTAATTGCTGCAATTTTAAACTGATTTTGTTAAACCACTGCAAAACATCACGGAAACACTTACTTTACTTAAGCCTGACTGCTGATTTTAGAAAGCATCTCTACAGGATTTTACATACTAGTTAAAAGGATAACTCAGCTTTTCATTAAACTAGCACAATTTTGACCACACGCATGACCCAAGGTTATTGTTCCAGGTTTGAAACAGACAACCTTGTATCTTGGTAAAGGATACCTAAAAAATGCCCTGTATTGTGTTACACTGATAACTGCACTGAACATCTTGTGCTTGATAATCTCTGCATGTATCAAATGCAAGACAAATGTATTATCTGGATAAGTATATATTGTACAGGTAGTAAGCAACTGTATTTGCAAAAGTTCAATTGTCATGAAAGGGAATTTCAAATATTTTCCCACATTAAGACTGGGTAAAAACATGTGTAGCATGTGAAAAATAGCCAGCTCAAGTAAGTGCAATTAAAATGAGGTAATTTCTTCTTCATATAAGAGTGTTTTAGCCAACTGCATTTAATGGAAAGTGTCATTTTGTTAGAAATCTAACTGAAATGTAATGTCTCGCTGCTATTAACTATTCTTTCTACTGGATGTCATTATAAAATTATTTTGTCAATGAAATTTTTATTTATTTATTTTTAAACTTGGAAGTGAAAGGTTTGATATGGCAGCATAACTGATTCTCTAACAAGACCCACAGAAGGAATTATGTAAAGACTTCTTGAGAGAGTCTAAAGAAGAGCCACCAGTATGATCAGTCTTAAGAGGCAAGCCATACAAGGAAAGGCTGAGGGATCTGGATTCTTCAGCCCGAGGAAAAGAAGGCCGAGATGGGACGTGGTAGCAAC
>NW_017728996.1:45083102-45091089 GCF_001723915.1 Gavialis gangeticus | reverse complement strand
TTCTTGAGAGAGTCTAAAGAAGAGCCACCAGTATGATCAGTCTTAAGAGGCAAGCCATACAAGGAAAGGCTGAGGGATCTGGATTCTTCAGCCCGAGGAAAAGAAGGCCGAGATGGGACGTGGTAGCAACTTACTGCTACACTAGGGGAGTACATCAAGGGCTCGGTGAGCAACTGTTCACCTGGGCACCTGATGGGAAAACCAGGAGTAACGGTTATAAACTCCTGGAAGATCGATTCTGGCTCAACATTAGGAAAAACTTCACAGCGAGGGTGTCCAGACTGTGGAATAAGCTCTCTCCAGAGGTGGTGCAATCAACTACCCAGGAAATCTTCAAGAGGAGAATAGACAGTCACCTTGCTGGGGTCACTTGACCCCAGTTATCTTTCCTGTTTGGTGCAGGGGGCTGCACACAATCTTTTGAGGTCCCTTCTGGCCTTACAATCTATAAGTAGGAAAACATAAGGTAAGTTTCTCTACATTAGTTTATATACATGAACCTGCCATTCCTATAGAGAAGTTGGAATTTATCAGGAGTTAATTGCTATAAAATAGATTTGTTTGACATCTGCAAGTCTTTTCCACAGGAATATTAAAGTGGTGTATGTAAAAGAATACTGATATGTTCAATAACTTGTCCCTTAAATATTATAAAAAAATCCATTTAATGGTTAATTGTTGTAAAAAGGATTTCAAATGTTTCTTATCTGAGCTGCTGGTTCAATATGTTTGACCCTGATATCTGAAGGAGCTTGGATTCTAAGATTTTGTTATTCCAAGTCTAATAGAGAGAAGACATTCTTTCCATCACAAAGAAAAGCTTTTGACTTGGTAAACAGTTCTACCCAAAATGCATATTATTTAGCTCTGCCACTCTGGAAGTCAATCTGATTCATTTCTGAGAACGAAAGCAAAATCAGTACAGGATGCAACTGGATGCAATTTTCTGCTCCTATTTCCCCTTTTTTCCAATGAACTAAAATAAAGTTTTGACATAGGGGCTGGTTCTAATAATGAAAAAGAATCAGAAGCAGCCGGAGTAAATATCCTTGCTACATACATCTTGTTAAATTAAACACAGAACTAGTAATGCCTTTTATAGAAGTGTCACTTGCACGCATTCTGCTTGAAGTTAAAGCTATTGCTCAACACCTGGACCAAAGCCAATCTTTTTGGCAACATGAAACACAAATAGCCAGTCTATGCAATCAAATACCTTCTAGGCATCTCATGAAGTAATACTATGCCAAGTTCAGTTTCTGCAGAAGTGAATGTTAAGAAACCTGCAAAGACTGTCAGTTACTATTCCATTCAGAATTTTACAGAGACCTCATGGTCTGTTAACATTAGGAGGCTTTAAATTCTAATCCAGCTAAGCAGGTATAATGATTAAATATTCAGCATTTAAAACCAGCTGATCTGGAACATTTTTAAATAAGCCTTATTAGGATCACTGGTCCTAAACCTGAAACTATAGACATCCTTTCAGTTCATACTTGCATGAACAAAGCAACACATGAACCCTATTTACATGAATGGGGTCTATATCTGTGACTATCTGATATTTTAACAGCAATTTATCATTAGGCATACGGCAAGGCTCTTAACCCCTAAGCCAGGGGATGTCAACCGTGGTGTACGTGTACCTGGGGGTACCTGGGAAGGTGCTAGGGGGTATGCACAAGTGGACAGGGATGGAGTGCCACCACACCACACCACCCCACACTGCCGCTGCTCTGTGTCCAGCTGCGAGCCACTCCCCACCAGGGATACACTTACTAAAAAAAATTAAAAACCCTTCACTAAGCCATGTATTCTTGTTAGAGTCACTGCCCCGTAAGTGCAATTAAAGAATGGGAAGTGTCAAAAGAAACACTCACAAGTTAAGTTCTTCAGTTTTGGGAAATTTTGATTTTTTGCTTCCCCTGGGAAAACCTCTCCTGCCTGCCACTCCCCTCCCCCCCCAAACACCCCCTGTTATAGCAAGGTTACATTTTTCAAAGTTTTGCAGTGCAGCCATATACAAGTTCTAAGAGCAGGTTAGACAGGCATTTGACTGGAGTGGCTTAGTCCGAGCTGATCCCATTTTGATCAGGGGGTTGGACTAGATCACTACCTGGAGTTCCTTCCAAGCCTACTGTTCTGTGATTCTATGAAATACAACTAAAAACAGCATCCACTGCTATTAGTATTACCTATTTGCTACTTTGGGGAAAAAAAAGAAAAGAATATTTAGAAGACAGTCCAAAGCGTCAGGGGAGTACCTGGGGCAGGGACATAAGGATATGCTGAACCCAGTGGAAGGGAGGAGTGGTAGTCTTACCTACACTCCAACAGCAGTAACGCCATGGCCAGGCTCCCTGGGACCCAATCCCAGTGCCCCATTTACTCCCCTTCTAGCCCCTGGATACATACATATTGAGCACAAAGCTGAGCCTGCTCTGGCAAGGACTCCCAGGAGGAATGCAGGGAGTGCCCAATACTGTTTACCCCACTTGGCTCTCACCCCCAATACATGGCTTGGTGTGGAGCTGAGTTGCCTGGCTCCTATAGCTGGGCAGTGGCAGCACAGGATTGCCCCTTCCATGGCAAAGACACCCAGCAGGGGAGATTCTTATACCCCCTCACACTCAGTACTCAGAGCTGGTACCCCACTTGTCCCATCCTAATTACATTACTGCAAAGTATATTACTAAACGAAGTGAGGAAACCCCTCACTACCATTAACTTAGGTATCATAAAAGATTATGATCACATGGCAGTTGCCACAAAGGTTATAGATGCCATTTGGCCTAGACTTTTAAATGTCTGATCATTTAAATAATTACAACATTCATTTTCTCCAAAGGGAAAAGCTGATTTTTTTTTGGTAGCTTTCTCTTAATTTCTTATGTTGCATTAAAAAAATGCCCATAAGTCACTGTGAGTGATTTGACGATACTAACAGAGGTTCTGTAGTTTGAGCTTATAGCCTGTTCATTATGAGACTGTGTTTTTTGTACAAACTGAACATCCTTTTCAAAGTTATTAGCTTTGATGGCACTACCTAGAAGGGACAGGAATTTTTAATACTAATACTCAGGAAAACAGGTGCATGCTTTGATATGCCAATTTTTATACTATAAATTATCAAAATGTTTCAAGCTAAAATAAAAATCTGTCCCTTTGTCTGTTTGGGTTTTGAATGAAAAGTAAAGTCCTTTCCCATTGATTGCAATTATCTCTAGACATCAACCCTTTTTAAGTCTTTCACAGCAGCTTGCAGCTCTGATTTAACAGCAGCAGGCTCTTTTCATGGAAGGCAGATGATCCCTCTTTCCAGCAGAAGAGCAATAACGTCCCTTCATCAGTCACATTACAGGAATTGAATTCTGTTGATTTGTGAAGGGTACCCCTACAAACAAAAGTCTGGTGTTCATTTGGGGCAAAATTTCCCTCTGTGCCAAGGACTGGCACAGGTCCAATGTACAATGCAAGACCCATTTAAATTCCTCAATTGCACCTTAAGTGCACAGGTCTTTTGCTGGCCCTCTGCACAGGAGTGAATGTTATCTTTGCACAGATATTAGCAGAGATTAGAGCCCAGCTTCTCTCTCTAAAGAGATCACAGAAAGCAGCATAGCCAATATACATCTGTTGAATTAATCTAGTGTTTCTTGTAAGAATAACTGATACAAAGTGTTGGTCTCAATTAGCAAGTTGCAATTTATTCACAAAAATGAGCCTTTAAATGAAAAAAATTAAGCCACTTTAAAAAAAAAATAAGAACTTTACCACATAAATGGATCTTTGCCTCTTTGCAACTAGCCCAGATAAAAGGCTTATTCTCGTTCAAGGGGAAGAAAGATAAACATCTAGTCACAACATTTAGCTTTAGGTACCAGGCCAGACCCATTTGGCATCGCCAGTCAAAACTCTATAGCTCAAAGATATGCAGCAAAGTATTTACCATACGTACAGTAAGTTATTTAAAATCCACTGGTTTACTTTTTGTCCATAAATGCCCCCCAAAACACATCATGAGAAAAGACTAAATCCATTTGGGGTGTGTAGTGGAGAAGTCTGTTCAACCAAAGTAAGATGGGTCTCAGCTAACTAGAGAGGAAGCAAAAAAAGGGTAAACAGCTCCAACATACTGGTGTTGGCAGCACAAATGGAAGCGCACAAGTACACAGCCTGAACAAGTTCAATAATTAGCACTCAAGACTAAGAAACAGTATTTCTGACGGGATGGACTCCACCCTGAAGAGCCCCCTTTGAAAATAACTGGATTAACTATTTAAGGTCCAATGTGTGTCACTCTCCTGACAGGAGTAAAGGACAGAAATTCCTCGTACTCTGACCTGGACAGATTTGACCACTCCTACTCTATAAAGCAATAAGCCATGAAGTTAATTAGACATGCAACTTCAAAACAAGGTCTGTAAGCATTAGAGGTGCTGCACTCCTGGAAACTTATAGATTCACTGAACTTTGACAGTTCAGTAACCTGTTTTTCCCCAATAAGGCACTATTCTGGGGTCTCCGAAGTGGAAGCGTCATCTCAGCGGGAAATACCAGGTCACATACTTTGTCCTTTAGAACACCAAACTCCCTGTGAACATCCTATGCATGTCCTGAGCTCATGCATTTTTGCCCTGCAGACTCTACCCCCTCTGCCTTCTCTTTCTAGACTGAATAGTTGAAAGAAATTCTCTGTGAAGATTAAATACGAGACTTCAACTATCAAATCTTGTATTCTGACTTTATCCAGCAGTTCCTGAGGACTTCCTGTCCCAGAATAATCAAAGTCCCCTTCTAACTTCAATGTACCATTAGACTGCTTGTTTAGCCACCACACTATACAAGGCATACTAGGATTCTCATAATAAAATTATTGATAAATAACACAATGAAAAAAGTGTCATGTGGTTAGTTAGTTTTCCCTTACAAATAGGATTCTTTAGGTGCCCAGAGGCCTATTCTAAGATGGTTCGTGTTAAGTACTGAACATATGCACTAACTGTCAGTTTTTCACACTGAAAATGGTGCTAAACAGACAGTGTAACATTACCCTTTGCAATATCATGGAGGAGGAAGGAAAGCAACAGCACTTGCTAGGCACCCTCCTCCAAAGTGAGGAAGATATCCCAGAGAGTTTTTTGAGTACTGTAAAGGGTTAAGCTGGGTAGGAGAGACAAATTACTCAAGATACATATTTGCACTGCAACTCCGGAATGTGGAGATAACTCCTCAAAAATGCTAAATTTCTCCAGAGAAAACAGATGTTTACTGCCAACTTTTGCACTGTCACTTGAAATGAAGTTTTAAATCCTGGAGTGTCTTGATACAGCTCTTTAGAAACACTAACCTCAATGCAATATAGAGTCAGAATTAATTTCAGACAACCACATGTAATAGATAAAGCTCTCAGTACTTATGGCTCAAGAGTCAAAGCCACAGCCTATGTCTGCTACAGAGAATATGCTCTGCCTCTTCAGGCCTTAAGGGGAATGAAAGGGTATACTTGTGACAAGGCTCCAGGCTTGGAAATTCTGAAATGAGGGTTCTTTTCTTTTTTTCTTTTTGGCTCTACCACTAATTCCCCACGTAACCTTGAGAAAGTCAACTTCGGTGCCTCGGTTTCCTCTCCCCATATGTAAAAATAAAGTCAGCTAAATCATCAATATTTACAAGATCTGCCAGTTCTTGTAAAGTACTGGGACCCACAGAAAACCCCAAATAAGATTTCCAAGCAGCTTTTCCTTTGACCTCTATTCAGTGCAGGAGCCAAGGCTTGTACGTCTGAAACAATCTTTTTCAGTTCCTTTGTGGCAAGATCACATGCTGCTGAAGCTAGTGGTAAATAAGGGGCCTAGCTCAGTGAGACAAGTGACTGTAATAGTGTGGCCCAGGAAATTGATACCATGGAGCTGCAGAAAGCCTAGCTTACTTTTTACATTTTTAGATTCCTGCTCTGATCCATCATAGCTCTATCACCAAACACCAAGCTGCAGTGTGGAAAAAGGCAATCCAATTTCACTACTGCCAAAAGTAAACCTTATGGCAATAGCTCCCAACCCTTTGAGTCAAGACATACCTCAGAAAATGCCAACTTAGTTTTCACTTGTTTTTTGACTCCAGAAGAGTGCTACAGCAATTCTTCTGTCATAAAGAACTTAGAAAAACAACAACCAGACAGAATGTTTTAACACTATGGATACCTATTTGAAATCTCTGGGTTTATCTTGCAAGTCAGGTTCACACACCTAACAGTGCTAATGCAGTATGTCACCCCACAGCACCACTGAAAAGATCTCAAGGCACCCCAGGGTACCATGGCACCCTGGTTGAGAATCACTGCCTTGAAGAAAGAAAAGTGCTGGAAACACCTCAGCACAAATCTAGAAATGCAATAAACTTTTTAAACATTGCTACTGGCTGCTCTGATACCCATCATTTGATGAAGAAAATCCAACTCTTAGGAGTGTAGGAACACTGGAGCTTGTACATTCGTTCCAAAGACTTATGAAAGAGGTTATGCTCACAGTAAGTAGCAGTCAGCCGTCTTAGTAAAAGAACAAATACAGCTTTCTATTAAAACAAAGATAATGCGGTGGCTGATTTACCTCATCACCCGATATGCCATCAACATGCGGAAGCAGGCGGCATACTGAGCTACCAAAAACACTCTGCATCTTTAAAGCCAACTTCTAGCCCCACTACTTTGTAACCTACCTGGACACAGTTTAGCAACATAATTGATGACACCAACCTGAAGCCAACCTTTTCAAGCTTTGAAAGCAGTCCTGAACCAACCGGTTTATCAATTTCAAGGCAAAGCCTTTTGTGTCTTACAGCTATGGACACCAATAAAATCCACCTGGATCCAGTTAGATGCTTACCTTGTCACCTGTTCCTAACTACAGGACGATATTCCCCCACGTCACATCTCATCTCACTTAAAAGCCTTCAAGAAGAATTCCAACAGCTTTCACAAGTTTTGCTGCTTTTAAGCTCATGAAAATCCCCAACAAATAGGGAATTCTTGATTCTGTTAAGAGGAATCAGAATCAGCATTGCAAGGCTGAAGACTCATTTAAATTCTCTGCTTTTGCTAATCACATCTTTGCCAAAAAAGGGGGCGGGAGGAAATCACTGTTGGAGGGCACTTTCACAGGAACAGTGGAAGTTTTGCTTCTCCTTCCTTGCACCCTCCAATACCTCAGACCTCAGCCGCACCCACTGGAGGCTTGGAAGAACAGCGAAACACACGGTCAAGTTGACATCTTTGTGGACCCAAACCTGCCAAAGGGACCTTGAGGAGAGGAAGTGCCCTGTCTCCTCCTCAGAACTTTTCCCTGACTCGCAGCATTTCCAAAGCAGATCATAAGGTGGACTTGGAAGCGGGACAGGCAAAACCTCCCCTGATGGCAGGAAGGGCCTGCCACCTCCCCCTGGTCTAACTCCACAAGGGCGAGAGGCCTTGCTTGACGCGAGGGCGGAAGCACTCGGCACGGAGGCAAGTGACATTTTCCCAGTCTTCCTCCCCCGCAGCAGCCGCCCTGCACGGCCAAGGGCCGGGACTCCCGGGGAACACGTCCCGCTCCGACTGCAAACGCCTGGATCGGCCCCTGCACACTGCCGGCAAGGAGCAGGGAAAGTTTCCCCGTCTGTCCTCTCCCCCGACTCGGGGCAGGCCCCGTCCCGCCGCGCTCCCGGCCCTGATGGCAGGGCTGCCCGCGTCCCCGCTGCGGCTTTTGTGCGGCGCTTCCTCGTCCGGGCCGCGCGGAGGCAGGTCGTGGCGCAGGCCCGGGCGCGTGGCGCAGGCAGTAATGCGCGCATACTGCGCCTCCCGGGCAGGGGGGAGACACGTGCCCGGGCAGCTCCCCGCCCCGCCAGGGGTCCGGCCCCGGCCCGCTCACCCTTTGTGTGCGCCTGCAGCGCGCCCCGGGGCCCCAGACAAAAGGAAGCGGCGGCCGGGCCGGGGCAGGCAAGGAGGCCCCGA
>NW_017728996.1:45079339-45082400 GCF_001723915.1 Gavialis gangeticus | reverse complement strand
ACGCACGCGGCCGCCGCCCCGCTGTCGCCGTTTGTCCGCGCTGCCCCGCACCAGCCCCTGCTCCCCGCGCTGCCCCGCGGCTGGGCTGGGCTGGGCTGGGCTGCCTGGCTTCCCAGCACCTGCCCCTACGCCCTGCTGCTCAGGACAGTGGCAGCCCAGGGGTTCCCGCGAGGAACCAGTGTCACCTAGCAAGTGTCTGGCCCCCATTTCTCCCCTTCTCCCGGGCAGCCTCTGCGGACTTTCATTTTGCTGGGAAAAACGCAGCTTGGGTTTCACGCTTTGTTAGGTTGCCATCCTGTAAGTTTTTTAGCCCTTCAAAAGGGGGCTTGGCAGAAACAGGGAGGCTGAGGCCTGAGGTATCTAAAGCCGAGGCAGCTGCATTGCAAAAGGAGCCTCTTCAAACTCTGCTTCTGCAGCTCCCAGAGGGTGGACACGATAAATGGTCAGAGAAGGTAGTTGGTGTGTCAGGCTCAAGTCAGTAGACATGCACCTTTACAGGCTAACTAAATAATACAGAGCACCTAAGTTCACTTCCATAGATGCTGTTGATTCATGTAAGCTTGTGCTCTCTCCATATGCCATATATACGTTATTTAATTGGACTGTAAAGGTCCGTATCTACCCTGCCTTCTCACAATAAATGGGACAGCACACTTTTTTTGCCTTGCAGTGAACTCTGCCTCTGCATGTTAAGATGCTTTCAGCTGCTCTAGTCATGCTTTGTAGCATGTCACAAGTGGTAGAGGTCACTAGATGGGGAATCAGGAAGCTCTGCTTCTATGCATGGCTTTTGCATTGACCTACTAGGTGAAAATGGACAAATCAATTAACTTCTGGGCGCCTGTTTCCTTCCCATCATTTATCTGTCCAGGCTACACAGACGGGAAGCTCTTTGGGGTAGGAATTGATTTCACACTGTGTATTTTTAGTGCCTGGTGTAACAGGCCCACTGTAATACAAATAATAAAAAAAAGGGAAAGTATCATTATTCTGTCCTTAGTGGCCTTTAATTAATGTTGCAGGTCACATACAAACTGGAACAGAGAACTGCCTTCCCTTTTGTTACATTAATATTTGCCATTTATGTATAATTTTAAGGATTTGGGAGGATCTCACAAATGATAAACAGTCTCACGAGTGCTCTTGTCCTGCTCCAGGGAAGCAATATACACATGACAAACTTTAAGTACATAATGGTCCCGCTGGATTTAATCAGACCCAGGTCTGTGCACTCAGGATCTTAAAAACTTGCATCTCTCCACCACCAATGAAGGTGCCAGCGCAGATGGCAACAATGAACTGGTATGCAGCACACTTCTAAAGTGGCAGAAGATGGAAATGTTGGCTTCTTAAAAAAGGTGCCATAAGCTCTTTTAAAGTTCACGGAGTGTAGGCAACACCAGGATTTTTTCTCCACATCTCATTTGAATAACCTTCACACATACGACTCAAATCCCACAAGACTCAGTTCCCACAAAAGGGCTGAACTGCCCCTCAGCTTGGCTAGCTGAACATGCCAAAAGGCAGGCTGAGAAGAAATATGACTTCTGTCTGTACATACATAGGGAGTAAACACTAGGGAGGGAGAAGAGCTACTTCAGCTAAAGGATCATGCTAGCACAAAGGCAAGTGGCTATAAACTGACTATGAATACATTTAGACTGAAAATAAGAAAGTGTCCAACTAATTTATGACCAAGGTCCTGGAACAGCCTTCTGTTAGAGTAGGGAGGAAAAAACCCACATTAGTGATCAGTTTATGAAAGGAATTATCTGATGTGGCTGCCTACAACAGCTGACAACTTGTTGAAGAGTCCTTCACAGCTTCATGCTGTGATACTCTAATGCGAAAAGAATCCAGGGAGTTCAACTTGTATCTCCAGCTATGTGAATAAAGGAGTGTGTAAACACTCCCTGAAACACTCCGTTATTCATAACAGGCAATTGGCTAGTTACAAAAATAATGACCCAGGTGAAGAACAGGCCCTTCCGCTAGTAATAATATACTTTATTCATATCTGAATAGATTCCTATAATTTTGAGACCCTCAGATCAAGGACAGTCCCTCCTGAGTGTTTAGAAAGCATCTAAATTATTTTAGTGGAAATTACTGCCAATAAGAAAAAACAAGTGGAATCTTAAATGGAGTTATTTAACATGCATAATTTAGAGATCAGCCCAAATCCAGACTCCAGTTCCAAACACTCAAAAACCTGAGAGGTATCTGCATATTTTAGACACCCTATACCTGTATAATAGGCCAAATCAAAATGCTGGAGTCAAACCCCTGTTGCATGGGACAATCATATGGCAACAGAAAAGAACTTCAGAGTGGTTTCTTCCAAAACTGAACAAGGAACTTGATTAGAATGAGGGGACAATATTTCTTTATAGTTCAGTTTGTCACACTTTTTTTGCTTTCCTTTTTGCATTTTTGTTTAGAATCTTTCCCAGCCTTTCTGCCTGCCCTGCTGCTACATTTAAAGAAACAAAGCACATCTACACAGACTCCACTCTCCTGTAAGTCCCTATAAGTCCCCTGTCACACTTTCTAAATTTAGTAGTACATTGAGCAAACTGTAATGTAATAGGACCTCCTGTGAATTCATTCTTGTGATAAAGATCTTCAGAACACATCAGGGATCTTTTGCTCTCTGGAATTAAGTCTACTGCTTCAGAGCTGGAAGTTGTTGTTCATCTTGTCCAATTCATTCCCTCTTTCAGGGACTTGCTCTGGCCTTGGAGCTGTGTGCCTTCCTGTAAGCCTCATCAAGAAGACTCAGGAGATCCTAGATTATTTGAGCTAAACTGCACAAATATAAAAGCTTTTCAATAAAAAATCCTTGGGAACGTCATATGGTCCACTCAAGTGATGGTCCAAATTACACCAGCTTGACCATCACTAGGTCACTGTGGGTACATCCATAGGCAACGTATGAGGGGGCACGTGACCCCCTGAGATTGGCCACTGCTGAAGCTGTTGCCGGCTTCTGTGGGCAGTTACCATTCCTCCCCCCCGCCGCCGATGTGGTTTCACCGGCGGCTGCAGGCAGTCCCTGCAC
>NW_017728996.1:45078207-45078987 GCF_001723915.1 Gavialis gangeticus | reverse complement strand
CCGTCACTGCAGCCACCTACAGGCAATCCCTGCTCACCGCTGCCATGCCCCCGCCAGTGCTGCCACCGCCTGCAGGTCCCCAGCCTCCAAAGGCATGTGTTGTTCATGGGTACATCTACATGAGATGTTTACTGCAGTTGCCTAATTAGCTACGCAGTAAACATCTGGGCATCTACATGTGCAGCCCTATTAAGCCGCAGGAAACTAAGAAACTCCACAGCAGTAAATACAAGTACTATCCTGCTGTGGAGTTTTTGCGTGTGCAGCAATTAATGTGTAGATGCTGACCTGGCTGGCTGGGGCATGAGGGTGCTTCAGTGCAGTGGCAGCCTGCCAGCTAGCCCTGTACTGGAGCACCTGGCAGCCCCTCTCAGCATACTGAACTAGGTTGGAGCAACTGAGCTAGGCTGGAGCAGCCTGAGGCTGGCAGACTGACCCCCTGCCCTCTCCCCCCCCGCCCCACCCCTGGGACTCCCTGTCAGCCAAGGCTGCTCCAACCTGGCTCAGTGTGTTGTGGTCCTGAGTGCATGTTCAAACAGCACATGTTCAAACAGTGCATGTTCAAATGAACTCCAGTGCAATATGTGCAATAAGTTTATTACTTCACTTTAATTGCATGTGTAGATGTGCCCTATGCATGGGAAATCAACAAACTGATTTACAGGTCACCTCCTCAAGGAACAATAATAGTTGAAGCAAATAGACATTTACAAAAAGCAATCACTACTTTATCTAGCACAGGAAGTTTCATAGTTTCATAGTTTCTAGGGTCGGAAGGGA
>NW_017728996.1:45077085-45078196 GCF_001723915.1 Gavialis gangeticus | reverse complement strand
TAGGGGGTCTATAGTAGACTCCCACCAATAGGTCCCTTTGTATGCAGGTCTAAACAAAATAATAAATTCCTATACACATTTAGCTGCTTCTGTTTCCTCACTACTTTTGAGTACTCTTTGTGATAAGAAGAGTGTCTTCTAAGGAGCCCCAGATCCTCCCCTCCTTTACAATACATCCTTCTAATCATGGAGTTTCTCTTTTTCCAGCACAATTCTTCTTCTTCCTCAGCTGGTCCTGCACTTAAGCCAGCCCTGTTATGAAGTCACGCCCTTCTCTTCCTCTTCTCTGCCCAAGGCACTCTGCTTGTAAGTAGCTTTTCTGAATTCCTTCTTTGCCAAGTCTTCCAGGCCATGTAGCTTTTAAGACCAAGTATAAACTCCTAATTTCTTTGTTTTTCTGAAAAAATTCTACTGCTTTAAGTCCCTGCTCTGCAGACAAACTTGGCTGAATTGACTTGCCAGGGCATCATCTTCAACTTCATCATCCGAATGTTGTCCCATTTGAATGGGAAATGTAAGTATGTAACACCCCTTTCTGTTTTTGTACTGTTAAATCTGATTGGGACCCACATTGCCCTAAGGCAGGGCACACATGCAGCAAGTGGCGCAGACAGTGTCTGTATAAAACACATGGCAGATAGGGGAGGGAGTAGCAAACACAGCAGGAGATAGGACAGGGAGCAGAAAGCAAGGCAACAGATCTGGCAGAAGAAGTGGATTGGAGTGACATTCCAGGAAGGTGCAGGATTAGTTGTGGCATGCTTGCCAAAAAAGTTTGCTCCCACTGCCTCTAAGGTGTCCATCTTACTCAAGGCACCAGACTTTTAGCTCAGTTCTGAACCCACTACCCAGGAGTGAAATCATCAAAGTCACTGCCAGGATATTTAAGCTGCTGTCATAAAGTCTTAGGGCAACTGGTCAAAACAGAAAAGCCATTGAAACAATTGCACAGAACATCAATGCAAATCCAAACAAGCACTAGTGACTATGCATGGACATGCAATAGTGTAGACCACTGGTTCTCAACCTTTTGAGACTTGAGGCTCCCCTGGATACACTCAAGGCATCTCTTGGAAAATATTGGCTCTTAATTTTCACTCTTTTTTGACTG
>NW_017728996.1:45059008-45072085 GCF_001723915.1 Gavialis gangeticus | reverse complement strand
AATCCAAACAAGCACTAGTGACTATGCATGGACATGCAATAGTGTAGACCACTGGTTCTCAACCTTTTGAGACTTGAGGCTCCCCTGGATACACTCAAGGCATCTCTTGGAAAATATTGGCTCTTAATTTTCACTCTTTTTTGACTGCAGAAAAATAATGGAGCAATTTTTCTGTTGCAAAGAACTCAGAAAGATTACAACCATGGGTTTCTGTTTGAAATCCCTGGGTTTATCTTGTGAATCATGTTTGCACACCTGACAGTGCTAACGTTGTGTGTAACCTCATGGCACTCTTGAAAGAATCTTAAGGCACCCTAGGGTGCCATGGCATCCAGACTGAGAATCACTGGTATAGATCCTCAAATAACTGCTTTGCTTTCAAAGGATGCAAAGAATCACAAAATGAAACAGCATTTCAAAATCTACTAACATCCTCACATGGCTTTGCGCTGCTCATTATGCTGTAGTTCAGGCATTTGTGCAGAGGCATTGGGGAGGTGCCAGCAGACATTCAGATACCATGGTGATGAGCTCAGTAGAAAAAAGAAAAAAGAAGGGCAGAATGGTCAAAGGACTGCAGAGGGCAGGTTTGTGAGATTTTGCCCCTTCTTGCTTCATCTATGGATGATGGCAATAAAGTATCACTTTATCCAGAATTTTTCTGCTCAGAAGGTGGAAGCAGTCTGTAAACTTTGTAACCCTAAACGGGAAACGTCAGCCATTTTTTTAAAGATGTCATTAGTGCCTGTATATTTGTGGCTCTGGCCTTTCTCTCTCTCTCTCTCTCTCTCTCTCTGGTGCAGTGCTGAAATAGTCAGTAGCTCTCTCTAAACTGGGCCTAATGATCCTCTTCTACCCCACAGGATGATTGTAGAGTTTAATTATTGAGCAGAAAGGTTCTCTAGAAGGGTAAAGCAATATCAGCCATAGTTTCCTGTTGCTGTACATACAGATTAAAACCCTCCACAGAAATGTACCATAAATCTAACTCTGGGCACGTGTCAATTTAAAGACAGAGGTTGCTGTCAAAGGAGGTGTGAGGTTATGCCTGGTATTCCATCAGGACTTTAACCCATGCAGCATCTCAACAGTGGAAGAAATCATACCCTGCAAATCCAATAATGCATTGTACTTGAAAGACCCAAAAAGCAACAACAGGATCAGAGCACTGGCTGAAAAAGGGAAAAGGTGACAGGATTCTTCCTATCTCCAGCCAAAAAATAAGCTCTGTTTACATGACATGTTGATCACAAGAATACATGCAGGTGTTTAACATATGCTCATATGTATCCTCTGCTGCCCACCCAAGGCTTGGTTCCCTTCTCTTGGGTTCCAGAAGCAACATTAGCTCGCTATGCTGGTTTTTCTCCTTGTGATGTTTGTTCATCCCACTGAGCCTGTTGAACTTTGGAGACAGAAATGGGGAAGCATGACTTGGATGTCACACTGGGTTCTGTGATATACCTTGGTTTGTGGATGGGTGCTCTCATTCACAGTAGATTGTGCAGCTCTTCACACCATGGTCCCCTCTCTCCTTTGTTATATGCTTTGATGAGCAATGAAACAGTTAACCGTGTTGACATTTCCAGTATTATCACTGGACATCTGAGTTGGCATCCACTGAGATGTACATAGTAGGTCACACAGTTATTGTTTCAGGTCCTGCAAATGCAGCCAGACATCACCACATCAGTTAGCCTTGAAAACATGAAATGAGGGTACCTCAGCAACGAAAACAGTTAGAGACTCTCATTAATTTTTGTGCAGTAAGCTTAGACTTTGTAGAACAAAGAAATGCCAGTCACCATGCCAGCTCACTCCAAGCCCTGAATGTAATCAGATTTTACATGTTCAGCGTGTTGTACAACTTCTCATCATTCCAGCCCCCCCACCCCCACAAAGCAGACAAAGAGTATTTTAGTAACCCCATTTTACAGATGGGAAAAATCAGACACAAAGGCTCAAAATCAACAAAGGTATTTTAGGCCCCTAATGTACCAGGAGCCACCTGTAACTTACCTGGGTCCATCTGAATTACTTCTGATCCCCACTAAGTGACTGAGATCAGAATCTAACCTACAGTGCTGATGTGACTATCTCAAGGCTGCACAGCAGTTTGGTGACAACTCTAGCCCAGTTTTTCAGCTGTGTCCTGCTTCTTTTTGATGGGAGAGTACAAGGGAGCTGATTCAGGTCCCACTGTCCTGGGGCAAGGTCCATACCAGCTTTACCCTGGCTTGCCACATATTAGAGCAGAAATGGTTCTGGTTTACACCAGTTCCTTTGGCATGGTATGCCCTGATCCCTTTCCACACTAATTTATGCCACAGGTTGTAGGGGAAATGGTACAGGAACTGGCTACACATACTCCTTGGTTCTAATCTATCTCAGGACTGAGCCTTTAATAAATTAGTGTAGAAGGCCTCATGTCCATTGGAAATAATGCAGATTCTTTTATACAAGCTTCTGCATTAACAGTAGTAGAGCAACTGTCCTGTGCTTTCATTATATGTCCTTCCCTGTACCCCTTGCAGTGACTACCACCACATCCTTAGACCTACTGCATCCCTTAGTATTAAGACACTGATGAACTAGTAGTAACAATATGTCTGTTACATACCTGGCAAACCACAGTAGCTATGTGACTAACCATTTTAAGCATCTAATACCCGTAAATACAACATTATAATCAAGTGCATTTGGAAAGTTAGCCTCTTTATTTGTAAAGGTAAAGAGAGATATTATAGCTATCTAAGCAGACATTTTGAAGCATGAGGTGTCCAGTTATTCTTTCCTTTGACTGAAGAAAAATCACTGAAAACTGGGGGGGTATGGGAAAAGAAAATGTAAGGTTGATCTTCAGAAAAGGAAAGAAGAATGATTCTAGTAATTACCACCTTGTAAATAATGAAATAAAATAACGAAGAAATTTGGAGAGTAAAAACCAACTAAAACAGCTACAAAAATCAAATCACAAACTGTTATATTGACATTGGAAGTTTATAAAGAATAGATCTTGCCAGACAAATGTCAATGTCTTTTTGATATATTTATATGCTCAGCTGATGAAAGGAAAGTGACAGAAATATCTTCAGATTTTACTGATCACTTGAGAGACTGACTTAAAAATCTTACTGTAAACTTAATTCAGATCAGTTTGGACACAGCTGAGCACCCCTTTGGTACACAGGCTACTATAAGAACAGTTATCAAGGTGCTAAAGTAGCAAATTACTGAGCTGAGAGAGGTGTTCAGTACCAAAGGGATCTGTGTTAGGTCTGTGCTCATATTTTTATTAATAACCAAAAAGAGGTAGTGACTGATGAAATGAGAGGAACTTTGAACAGTACTAAAGGCAGATAAATGATGTAAATGGACAGTGAACATGGAAAAAAGGCGATATTAAAAATGCAAATTATTACACATGAGGGGAAATCAATCTCAGGGAGATAAAAGGAGTAAAGCCTCATGGGAGTTAGGTGTGGCAGACAATGGCAAATTACATGGAACTTTGCAATTCGATATGGCAGCCAAAAGGAAGTCTGTGCAATGTTGGGTGGTAAATATTAGGGCATTACCTCATGACAGTCCCTCTTGAAGTAGCTATGGTGCAACTGCACTTGGTTCTGCATGCAGAGTTATGGATAATTGCACGAAGTTCAGAGGAATACCCCACGAATTATACTGGGGCTCGTAAGGACAGACTTCAGAGAGAGATTAAAAGGGTAAAGTGTCATAGATAATAGAACATTGCACCTAGTCGAATGTCACGCTAGGCATGTCTACACTTGCATTAATGTGTCATAATTACGGTGCATTAAGTTTAGTACCTGTAATAAAAAGTACAAACTTAATGTGCCATAATTGGTGCTACTGCACAGTAGTGCCAGTGCACACTTTTTACGTGACACTAATGCACAATAGAATTAGTCTACTATGCTTCTAACATCTTGTGTAGATGCACCCACTGTGCAGGATTCTCCTTCCTACCCCTCTGATTCTGCAGCTGGCTGGAGGTCATTCTGGCCCCTGGACCAACACAGAGCAACCTCAGGGCTACTGTAATTTAAAAAGTACACCAGAATGCGGCAGCACTGCAGCCATACCCTGCTCCCTCTTCTCTTAGCCAAGAACTTCCATGCCCCTACACAGGAGGTTGTCAGGGAGGTGACACAGGTTGAATCAGGGTGGCCATGAACTGCTGGAGGACTCCCTTTGGTCAGCTGGCAGAAGTAGATTCTGCAGGGTTGAGGACCTGGCCTCACATGAATATCTTGGTGAAATGATAACTAGGGCTGTGCGAAGCTTTGGTCCCTGATTCAATTCAGTGGAGATTCGGCCTGACTTGGTGGCTGAAACTCCCAATCCGAATCGAATCAAAGGATCCGTTAATATCTCTGAATCGATTCAGAACCCTCTGAATTGATTCGGAGAGATTCAGACAGATTCAGTGATTCGGACATAGATACAGCTTTAAATGTTTTTTCTACATACCTCTAGGTAGCAGGGGCTCTGAACACTGCAGTGCTCGGGCAGATGCAGCATTCCACAGAAGCATGGGGGCTCCCCAGCCTGCTCGGCAGCAGACCCAGAAGTGGGCCAGAAGCACTTCCAGGTCCACTGGGGAGCATGCTGGGGGCCCTCCCCACACTCTTTGGCTCTGCAACTGGTGCCTTCTGGGTCTGGGGGAGCACCCAGGGTCCCCCTGCAGCTGATCGCCGGGCCGGGGGGGGGGAGGCCTGCATGCTACCAGGCAGACCCGGAAGTGGACCAAAAATACTTCTGGTCCACTTCTGGGTTCACTGTTGAGCATGCTGGAGAGCCCCCCCATGTTGCTGTGGGATGCTCCATCCGCCCCAGCACCACAGTGATCATGAGCCATGCTGCTACCTCAAGGTATGTAGAAACAACTTTTAAATCTGTGCCTGGATCCGAATCGCTGCTTCACTGAATCAGCATTGGATTGTCAGATTTGGATTTGGCCAAATTGAATTGTGGACAGTGATCTGAATCAATGGATAGAATCACTGTCCCTGATTTGGGCTGAATCTGAATCAAATAGGGCCCATTTCGCACACTCCTAGTGATAACTACCAAGAAGAAGGGCATGACAGTCTCATGGTATTTGCAGGATATGAACAATGAGCAAGGACAGGAATTATTTAGCCTGGCACAGTGTGGTATGGAGACTAGAGGTGGTATGGGAAGAGAGGACTCAACCTAAGGAAAATGCAGCCTGAACGTGAAACCAGAGACCCCTGACAGAAAGAAGCATTAGTCTATGGGAACCTTGGTGTGGTAATCAGGGGCTATGTGTAGGGGGTGCACGTGCATGCACATGTACCCCCTGAGCGTGGCAGTGCACCCCCTACAAAAAGGCCTGCCACCAACACTGCTGGTGGCATCTGCAGGTGGCCTGCAATCCCCAGTCGGTGCTCACCACCTCACTCCCTCCCCCACCGCTGACAGTGCTGGTGGCGTCTGTGGGAGCTCCCCCGCTTACCGCTGCTGCACTCCTGCCGCCGCCATCATGCTCCCACTGCCACTGTCCCCCCCGCCCCAGCCGCTGGGGGCACGTGTCATTCATGGTGGTAATGAATGTTCTGTATAGGCAGAGAGGTGGTCAAATAGTTGGGTTCCAGTTCTTACTACATACTTAATCTATTGCAAAGTCCATGTTTTTATGGGGACAAGCCAAGCAGGAAAGGATCAATGTATAGCAGAGAAAAAAATCAAGTTGCCATAGAAAGGAGGAGCTGCCCAGGGATGCCAGGCATCACTGTAACCTGAGCTGTATAAGGCTGAGGTTAGGTGTCCAGACCCAGCAGATAGTTACAAGAGAATAAGCACTTAGATCTGATCAAGGAGATTTTTAGAAAATGCTCCCAAGCTAACTGAGTCTAGGGCTGAAGCACTCTTGGCTACATACTTGTAACCTTAGGTTTGCTCCTGATGGTGCTAACAGTTCTGAAAATAGTAGGGAGAGAAAAAAAACCTACTGGAATTTTAAACAGAGCATCCTAGCAAGACTGGCCTTTTAGCATGAACTCATACTGCCACCTGCTGCTTAACATTTTTTGTTGCATGTAAAGAATGAAGAATGAACTTTTCCAGTGAATTCGGGCTTCAGCATGAAACATCAAGGTCCAGAGCCCTGGCTAGATGTATATCACCTTTATTTTACATGACGTATGGCTGTGCAGTTGTCTGCAGCCAGTGTGACTTAATATCTTCTTCATTGTTGTGTCTCCAGTCCAACCTTTCTATATGGTCTGTTCCCAATATTCTGCACAGGCCGCTGCTTCTGGTGTTAGTATTGCCAGATCTTGTGGGGTGCGTTGTGGTGCTACAGGGCATCTCAGGAGATGATCCATGGTTTGCTTCTCCTGACAAACACATTGGTTAGTTGTATAGAGGCCCCATGATTCCATGAGAAAGTTGCATCTTCTGAGACCCACTCTCAATCTGTTCAGGCTCCACCACATATATCATTTGTAGTTGGAGCCGAATGCTAGCTCCTCACTGGCAGTAATTCCTTGCTGGTTCCATTCAACAGCTTTGTTGCCTAGTTTCTCCCATTCTTTTTGCCAGGGAGTAGTTCTGTCTGATTTTAGTGATGTAGTCAATGGTGTGGTAGAGGACAAAAAGCTATTTCTGGATGAGAGACGATGGTGCACTGGTTGATTTCCATATAGCAGGTGGCAGTCGGCTGACTCTTGTATCTGCTGGTCAATGGCATCTACTACTTTCCTTCTGATGTATGGGGGTGTTATACCGGATAGTGTGGATAGGCAGGGAAAGGGGGTGGGTTTCAGGCAGCTTGTTATAATTCTGCATGCATCATTTAGGGCAGCATCAATACATTTACTGTGACTTGTGCATTCCCAGGTGGTACAGGCATGTTCAGCCACAGAGAAACAAAGTGCTAAGGCAGTAGTGCATAGGGTCGATGGATGTGCTCCCCACTTGGAATTTGTGAGCTTACACAAAATGTTGTTTTGTGTGTTGACTTTGTATTTAATATGTACTTTTTGTAACAAAGTATACAGTCCAGTGTTACCCCTAAGTACAGTACCATACCTAGACTCCTGGCAGCACCAGGTGAACTTTTAGTATCAGGCCCCCTTTCACCAGAGTTAATGATAATCAAATAACAGATTTGGGCCAATACCATTTTTGGGCCCCCTTTCTGTCCAGGCCCCAAGTGGCTGCCCGGTTCCCATGCCTGTGTCCACCTCTGCCTAAGTAAACCAGCTGTTCGAGATTCTGGTCACCCCAGGTGACATAACTTAGATATATTCAATATACACTTAGTTACATGGGGAGTAAAATGGATATAGGCCCTTGGGCTCTGGAAGCATTACTGTATTTTATTGCGTACAACACACCCCCAGAATATAATGCTCACCTTATTTTTGAAAGGCAGAATGAAGAAAAAGTAGCATTAATAAGTAACCTTTTAGTAAGTAACTGAGGGCCTTGTTACACCATACACTGAAGCTAAACAAATGTTAATTGACTTAGTGTTGTTCAGCTTAGCGGAGCAGTTGCACATTAAGGCAAAAAAGGCGCTCTGACTGACCCATACCGGACGGCTGTGACTTGCCACTAGAGACTTAGTGAGCAGGCACTGTGACCCATGTGTCTTTGCTCACTCTGACTCAAGAGGGACCACTATCTCCTAGGATGCTGGAGGACTTCAACTTGGGCAGAAAAGCTGTGGAGAGGAGCCACAAGTTAACGGAACAGAAGCAAAATTAAGTGGATTAGAAATAATACTGCCCTGGAGTGGCATAACATTAAACCAAATGAGTGTTTTAAGCCACTTAAACTGTGCTAACGTGCAGCCAGTCCAGGGGCTCAGAGCTCCAGAAGCCACCTAAAGTTACAGTGTAACAGGGCCCTGAGTAGCAGCAGCTAGGGAGCAGAACCTGATCATTGTTCTGCTCCCTATGAGTCACGTGCACGTTTTACTATCACTTTTGCCAATAACATGCAGGAACTGCTCTAATTGTATTTCTCACATATAATGCACACTATGATTTCCAGTAGCTGGGTTGGGAGGGGTGGGGTGGTAAACACTGTTTAATATGAGGAAATACGGTAATAGCTTTGTCTTCTCTCTCCCAGAGACCTTTTACACACCTTGTGAACAGGGACAAAAGACCCAATTTTTTGCAAGCAACCCTTTAGGTAGCTCATCAGAGTGAAGCACTGCCAACAGAAGGAAGGAGATACATATTTGCATCCTCCTGAATCTTTCTGCAGCATTCAGTATGGTCATTCACATGTTATCCAGATGCCCAGGGAATACACTGAAATGGTGGAAGGCCTGAGACTGCAGTAACTTGTGCCACCAGCTGAACAGGCCCATGGTCAGGCTCATAACTGAGAAAGGCAGAAAAGTAGCTTAAGGTCACCTTTACCTCTCCCTATTCCCCTGAACAGAGTATGAACTGGGCACAGCTGAGGAATAAGTCCAAAGTTTACATAGTATAATCAAGCCCAGTTTGCCTCATGACCAACTGGAAGGACTGAGGCAGTTTCTCCTTAAGGCTGTTGTTCTGTTCTTGTGCTGGCTGGATAATGCTGACTAGAGGTTCTTAGTGATTCCTTTGACCATACCAATTTGATTAGTTAATGGGATGCTAGTTTGTGTGTGTCTTATTGTCTAGTTATTTAGGAATCAGAAAAGCCACCTGAATGATCACTGACTTTTTACTTGTATGTGCTTTATAGAAGCTCAAGCACTTCCAATGAAGGAGATTAGCCTGTAACATTTTCAAATCCTTTCCATTCATATAAACCATAGCTTTTTGCAAACAAAGATTTTGGAATAGTACAATGATACACTGGCTGGTAGAGGTGAGCAAATAATGGACAGATCTGTCTACAAACATTGCTTTGAATTTGAAAGTGGATTGTGACTCAGCTGTACTTTTGTGACCTTTTGCATTTACTTTCCACAAACATTTGAGCTCCTAGGCTTTCAGATCTTTACCCAGGGAAAAGTGTAATAGATGCACTGGATTCTCTGGAGCAATTGACACTTGTTGGGGATCTACCCTTTGAGTTTGGCAGGACTACATGCAAAACACGACTATTTGGTTTGAAGGCTGTTGCATTTCTTGTGGTAGGGGTGGGCTGTTGTTGCAGCCATGATGATCCAGGAAATCTGCAAAAAGGAAGTGTTTTTTTGTTGATTTATTTTATTGGATGGACTCCAATAAAAGATATCACAAAAACTGTTCTATTTGTTGAAAGTCCAATCCTTGCCCATGGAAAGCAATGAAAAAGTGCCCTGTGAGTTTAATGAACTAGCCCTGACAGCAAAAGCTAATTTCAAATGGTATAGTTCAGTCTACTTCCTTTTTAGTTCCACACAACATCCAGTCAGAGAACAGAAAAAACTGCATGTGACTTGTGATTAATCATCACTGTGAATTTATAAAGATATGCTATAAATTGCTTGTAGAACATAGATCTGATCCACAGCTCCCTAAACCAATGGAAGTCTTTCCTACATTCAAAGAGCGCTGGAATACGCTCTTGTAAAGAACAAAATACGTATGTTAAAAATACACAAATATGTTCAAATGAATACATCTGAGAAGTCCAGAATTCAACAAAAGAGCAATATATGTTGAATTTGTTATTCATTATCAACTCTTCACTAGGCTTGACTAGTTTATATATGTATGCATAAGGCTCTTGTAGTCATTGAGATAAATTGGCCTACCCGAGATATTTTGTTTGTAGTAAGATACAGAAAATAAAGTACAGTGGTTTTGGTGTGAACCTTGTGAGGTAAATCTGTAGAATGTCACATTTTATCTTTCAAATTATATTTGCAACATGACTTGCACGTTCAGTTGTGCCTTCAGAAATCATTAGTCCAGTTCACAAAAATAACAAGATTGGCTTGAAAAACTGCTATTTTTAAATATCACAGGTTTTAAGGTCTTTTTGTTTGCCTTCTAGATTTGAGCTTTCAAAAGACTGTGTTTTCAAGCTTCTCTCTGCATCCATGAGAGGTAAAATTCACCTTTTAAAAAACAAAAGCTGAGATCCAGGTGGAAGCGCAAAACTATAGAGACTGCGGTTTCAAGAAAAACACTGACTATTTTAAGTGTTGGCAACAATGAATTATTCCTTAAATAAACCCAGGATATGATATGACAGTGTGGCTACTAGCCTTAACCTGAAACAATAAGGTCAAATGTCTTTATTTTCCATAGCCAGTATTTCAGTCAGTTTTGTAAATCAGAGAATCATAGAAGAAATAGGGAGTGCAGGAACCAACTAGTCCAATTCCATAATCAAAGCAGGCTAATTTCTGCCTCAACTATCCCAGCTAAGAGTTTGTCTAATTAGCACTTGATGTGGGAAACTGAACTGAAAAAACCGTATAATTTCACAATATCTAACTGGCTCTTTTTCAGGTCTCAAAATAAGAGGAATTAGTGTGATATAACTGAGCATCCTATATCAGGGCCCATCATCAGAACCATAAGGTTGTTTCAGTAGGCCCCATCACTTCAGCTCCCATCCAACAAAGAACTTATATATATATTTCACTTTACTCATCTGGATAAATATACACTCCCATTGAATCACTGGGCTTTACGTACACGTTTAATGTTAAAAGCCAGTTTTGCTCAATTTTTTTGCTTTAAATTATGATTTAAAGGTTACACTGTCAAGTCTGGCCTGCCTGTTTAACATGGACCCAGATCAACTCCCCAGCTCCTTCTTCTGTATGTCAATCTCCCTTTCCAACTAGAAAACAATTCTGATACCTCCATGGCATCGTTAGTACCCTTCCCATGAGTCACACGGTCTATGGCAAGGGTGGGCAAAATCTGGCCTGCCAAGCACTTTAATCCAACCCGCAGCTCCTGCCAACAAATTGTACCCTGCTCAGTCCTTCTGCGCATGAGGGTGGGAGCAAGGCACCCACTATACACCCCGCCAACATACCCTATTGCACCTGGCTCCAACCCTTGTGGGCAGAAGGGCCCAGCCCTTCTGCAGCAGCAGCTGGGGACCTGCTTGGCCTCCTTGGTGTCCTGCGTGCTCTGGGCAGCGGGTAGGGAAGCAGTAGGGGCAGGGCCAGGGCTGGTGGGGGAGCTGCAGCTGAGCGGGAGCACAGAGCCTGAACCCAGGGGGCAGCAACAGTACAGAGCTCAGGTGGGTAGTGTGTGAGTGTGTGTATGTGTGGGGGGGGAATGAGCACGCCCCCATACCCTTCCCATGGTGTGCAGCCCCCACTGGCGGCAGCTGGAGCAACAGCAGACTGGGGTGCTCAAGGTGCTCATGCCTGGCATAGGCACTGCTGGCCAGTGGTGCGCAGCTTTGACCAGCACTGCACATCACAGTGAGGAGCGCAGCCTATATGAGCACCTCCCTCCAGAAGTGGTGCAGGCACCTACTATGGACTCTTTCAAGAAATGTTTGGATGCTTATCTTGCTGGGATCCTTTGACCCTAGCTGCTTTCCTGCCCCTGGGCCAGGGGGCCGGACTTGGTGATCTTCGAGCCTAACATCTATGAATTTATTACTATTGCATATATACATATACACACATATACATATACACCCCCAACATACCGTATGCCCCCCTCACACACAGCCACACTCCCTCATAAAGCCCCTCATACACTCCCCCACACAATATACAAGACTAAGACTTTATTTATGAGTTATTGTATGGAAACACAAATCATGACAAAATATTTGTTGTAATACAATTAAAGTATGTTATAGTAGGTGTTTGACTTTTAGTGTATGATTTGGTTTCTTTATGGTTCTAAAATGACAACCCCTGCCTCCCAAAAGGAATATTTCCGGTGGGCAAGGGGAAACACTTCTGGTGGCAAGGTCAGGGGTTAGAGGGCAGGACTTCTGGTCCCAAGATGGCACCCAGGGGGTGGAGCAATTTTCAAGGGGCGGAGATACCCACTCAGGCCTCAAAAGCTCACCAAACCTCATTAAGCAGCCCTCCAGCCAAAATACTTGCCCGCCCCGGTCTATGGGAAGAAATAGAGACTGAAAGGTGGTCTGAGTCAGTTTAAGGCTGAGCTGGGGAGATGCACATTGTTCCTCTCTGCTCCTGCAGACTCCAGGCAAAAAAGATAAATTCAGTCTCTAACTATTATTTCACCAGAGACAAAAGCAGCCTGGAGAAGTCCTGGCTGCACAGCTAAAATGACATTGGCTTGCTGGGAACCTGGAGCTGAGAGACTATGGCCAAAGGCTATGGCCTTGGCATCCTCTCAAAGCCTTTGCTGGGGGAGGGGGAGGGGGGAAAGCCCTGCCCCCATGTAATCAGATGATATCAAGGGCTTCACCAGCCCAATCTTGTTCACAGCTTCTGTGGCCACGTTCTAGATGTAGTTGGCTGCAATAACTCCATTGTCATCTCACTCCTGGCAAACTGCCAATAAAAGTATAGCCTGGCACAGCCTGAACCCTCTGAACCGAGTGTTAGCAGCATAATTTCAGCACACATGAGAGAATCCATTTTGTGAATGCACTGTGATTAACTTATTCTTTGGTCCAAGAACTAGGCAATAACCCCAATTATAAACAGAGGCATTTCCATCCATAGAGGTGTCTTTTGGGAAAGGAGCCCAAAACAGGTTTGGAAGCTTAACTTGCAAACCCTGCACCGACTCATGAGGAAATGAATGAGGGGAAATGAGCTCTCAGCCATCCCGTTAACAGCCTACCCTTTAACTGAAATCACCCCCTCCACTATCCCAGCAGTACTCTGGCAGTTGTGGGGGCACAGTGCCTTGCCTTCCTCACACACTGTGGGCACGTTTACACATTCATTAATGCACTATAGCTACTGCACATTAAGTTTAGTACTTGGATAACCAAGTACTAAATCAATGCACAGTAACTTGCGCTACTGCACGGCAGTGCTGGTACATGGGTTCTTAGTGACGCTTACTGCGCAGTAGTGTGACGGGCTGGCTGGCAGTGACCTGGCCCAGGGGTTCTGAAAGGGCAAAAGATGATTGGAGGACTTGGGATTCCCTTTCCTCACCAATCTGGTAATGATTTGGCCCA
>NW_017728996.1:45056500-45058836 GCF_001723915.1 Gavialis gangeticus | reverse complement strand
TGGGACCCTCAGCAGTGCAGCTTGTGGCTGGCAGGAGAGGCCCCCACAGGGCTCCAGGATCCCCAAGGAGAGGCTGCAGCCAGCAGAAGAGGCTCCCCAGCTCCAGGAAGGATCTGAGCAGAGACCTGAGAGGTTCCCAGCTCTGCTTCCAGCTCCTCCAGTCAGAGGCCAAGCAGCTCTATATGAGGCTGGGGCTCTGGGAAGGTCAAGACCCCTGGCAGGCTGGAGTAGTGCCACCAGTGGTGGCTATGTAGCAGCATTCCTGCCTACCATGTGAGGGATATGGGTTCAAGCCCTAGCTGGGGTGAGTGAGATAACAAGAAACAAATCTTCTTGCAGTGGAAAGGGGCCATTGTGTTTTCTCCCCCTTCAGGTACCGAGGCCCCATGTTTCCTTGTCATTTGACATCTTGCATTTTGTGCCCTTTGTATATTTCACCAACCCATACTGTTTGTTCTGTTGTTTGTATCTTATATTTTGTTAACCCTGTTTCTGTCAATGATTTTAAGTGTCTAACCTCTGTTGAATCCTGCCCCCTTGGGGCATTGTAGTGTCCACTATACCCTCTGATTTATGTCTGTTACATTCCCAGTATTAAAAGGTATATGGTTAAGTCCCCATTGGTGATCTGGCTCTGCTCTAGAGGGGAGGAGAGTCCCTACACCTCCCACAGCACTTGTGCACCTGCTTTGATCCCTTGAATTGGAGAGGGGGTACCTCTTGGAGTACTGCCCAGGTTACAGTAGCATATTAGCACGGGTTTTGCCTGGCATGCTTCTGTGCAGTATTATTAAGCTACTGCACAGTTAGTGTCTCATGTAGACTCACCCTGTATGTATTTGTGGCTGCCCCATATAAGTCCTAGACCTCTGGTGCCATGCTAGTGCCAAGAAAATAAGGCCCTTGGGTGTGTGAATTTGCTTAGTTGTCCCTTTTTAAGTTAGGAAAACACTTTTTTAGCCCAGGGTGTCAAAGATAAGGTCCATGGGCCAAATCAGGCCCACAAAGCTGTTACAACTGGCTTGGAAGAATGCTAGAGGGGTCAGGAATGTTGGAGGCGAGCCGGGACTGGGGCCAGGCTTGCCTTGGAACCCTTAGGTATTGATCCCAGTTAGTGATGCATATTGGCAGTGGCAGGACAGGGGGAGGAGGAGGGAGGGCATGAGCAATGGCTGCATTAGCCCCTGAACCACTGTTCACCCCATCAGTGCCACTGATCATCCTGCTGCTGATGCTGGCTAGCAAAGACCTCATGATTTGGATCCAGCCTGCGAGCAGGGTCAGTTAAGTTTGACACCCCTGTTTCAAACTAAACAATTTACTTTACCAGAGAGGTTAGTACCACTGTGTTTTGAAATGGAGCCTATTTAAAAAATCACAAATGTCCCTCACAAATAAAGTCACAGACCAGCAATACCATGAAAGGCTATTCCTTGGAAAACAGACTTGCTCATTGCAAAATAATTTCATGATGGCTGGACAGTCTCAGCATATGGCTGAGCCCATCATTATTAGCCCAATTAAAACTCCTTTTTTTACATCAGGAGAGCAACTGATGTGCTAATAATATGCTGCCTCTTGTTCAGTGCTACTGCAACATCTGAAGCTGGTGTATGCATGGTCATATAATCAATATGGCTTACTAAAAGGTTTCTAAGTGAGTTAACACTTCCAGGAATAGGTTGGATTTCAGAGCTACTTTATTTATTTACAAAATGCCAGCATTTGTGCTTTTGTTTCTTTTCTTTGTGGAGGTAATCAGTAGGGCTGTGGAAAGCTTCAGCCCCGATTTGATTCGGTGGCCGAGTCTCCAAATCCAGATTGAATCAGAAGACCCTTTAAACTCTCCAAATCAAATCGGAACCCTCTGAATTGATTCAGAAAGATTAGAAGGTTCTGACATAGACACAGCTTTAAATGTTTCTTCTACACACCTCTAGGTAGCAGGTGGCTCATGAATGCTGCGATGCTGGAGCACCTGGAACGTCCCACAGGAGCGCGGGGGTGGCTCCCTAGCACACTCAGCAGCAGACCTGGAAGTAGACCAGAAGCAGTTCTGATCCACTTTTGGGTCTGCCGGGGAGCACGCGGATGGCTGCAGTCCTGTGGGATGCTCCATCCCCCCCAGCATTGCAGTGTTCATGAGCCACACCTGGTACCTTGAGGTACGGAGAAAAAATATTTAAAGCTGTGTCTATAGCCGAATCACTGATTCTCTGAATCAGCATCACATCTTCAGATCTGGATTTGGCCGAATCAAATCAGGGACAGTGATCAAAATCAACTAATCGAATATAGTTTCTAGGGTCGGAGGGACCTGAGTAGATCATCTAGTC
>NW_017728996.1:45055982-45056489 GCF_001723915.1 Gavialis gangeticus | reverse complement strand
CCCACATCCCTCCAGGATGAAAATGACCCATCCACCACCATATGGCCTGCCTCACATGCCCCTAGTATTCAGTACAACTGAACCTGGTAGCACACACTTCAGCTGAGAATTATGTGAATGATATGGTATTATTTCAGTGCAATTTCAGAGAGAGAAGATGACCTTGATCTTAATACATTTGTCTCTGGGCTCAAAAGAGCCAGACTGAAGTCCTGGCTCTACCACAGACTTCCTTTGTAATCTTGGGAAAGTCACTTAATTTCTATATCTCAACCCCACTTCTATAAGATGGGGATAAGAAGACTTCCTTTCTTCCAGTTTTCTTCTATCTGGTTAACTAGAGTGTATGCTTTTTGGAGCAATGCCCATCTCTCTGTGTCTGTACAGTGTCTATCACAGCAGAAACCCAGTTTTGATTAGCACTTTCAATACTACTGTAACCCTGCTACTAAACTTTCCCTTATCTCTGTGGCTCTGAACATACCATTTTGCCCTTGCTCCCTTTCA
>NW_017728996.1:45042977-45050982 GCF_001723915.1 Gavialis gangeticus | reverse complement strand
GGGAAGGTTTAAGTTGGACATCAGGAGGCGCTACTTCACAGTCAGGGCGGCTAGGGTCTGGAACCAGCTTCCAAGTGAGGTGGTGCAGGCTCCCACCCTGGGGGTTTTTAAGAGGAGGTTGGATGACCACCTTACTGGGGTCATTTGGCCCCAGTGCTCTTCCTGCCATGGCAGGGGGTCGGACTAGATGATCTGCTCAGGTCCCTTCCGACCCTGGAGGCTATGAAACTATGAAACTATTCCTCATGCCTATGCATGGTGTTTCAGCCAGGTGCCTCAGACTCCTTGTTGCCCTCTCTTGCTGTATTTGCCCCAGTCTATGTTTCCAAACTTTCCAGGGCTGAAAGCTCTTATCAATACCTTGGGTCACTGAATCCCTGCAGTACCACTTCTATTGCAGAGAGAGGTCTGTGAACATAGACATGGCCCATTGTCTCAAGCTGCCATACTGCATAATGGTGCTGTTACACAGATTAATGTCACCAAGGTCTGGATTAGGTGATCAAACTCATTTTATACTTTTATAATTATTTGCATCTATGGTGCATCTTGCTTTTGCCATTTCAGCCCATATAAGTCCCTAAGGTAGCGATTCTCAGCCAGGGTGCCACAGGATCCTTTAAGGGTACCTTGCAATATTAGCACTATTATGTGCATAGGCAGAGAGAGAAAAAAATATTTGGGGGGGATGAGCGTGTGTGTGCATACACGCACCCCATGGTGTGCAGGGAAGTCTGAGAGAAAGGGCAGGGGGAGGGGGAAGGGCCATAGGGGGAGGCAGATTGAAGCCCCAATGGGGAGGGAGAAAGTGGGGCACAGGCAGGAGCCACTTGCCCCAGCACCCTGCTTCTGCCTGTGCCCTGCTCCCTCCCTCACTGCTGGGGCTTTGATCTGCCCCCCTCCTCCCCCTCCCCCCCCCAGTCATGAGGGAGGGAGTGGAGCTAGGGCAAAGGCAGGCCCTGCACAGCTGGGGCGAGGCATGGGACAGAGCCTCAAGTGGCTTATCTGGGGGCACCTGGCACGGGGAGGGAGTGGTGGCTCCTGCCACTGCACACACCCTGGGAGGGCATGGAGTCCATGTACCTAGGATCTGTGCATGGGGTGAGGGCGGGCTGCGGACTGGGGCTGGGCTCTTTCTGGCAGGGGGGTTGGGCCATGCTGCACTCAGGGCGGGTGGCAGCAGTGCTGGGAGGAGAGGTTGCAGGGGCTATGGCGAATTTTGTGGTGGCTGCAGACCCTCTGTAGCCCCCATTCCAGTGCCGCCACTGACTACCCAGCCCACCCCCCACCCCACTAAGAAGAGCCCAGTGTAGCCCTGGCCCGGGCCTGCAGCAGCAGCTCACTCTGCCTTGCACAGATCTGGGGCACGCTCCCCCCATGCCTCCTGAAGTACGTGTAGCAGCACGAGCAATGGCCCCCAGATGATCCACTCGCGGCTCAGTCCTGCATCCCATGCCGTCCTGCCCCAGCTGTACAGCACCTGCCCCAGCCCCACCCCCACTCCCTCCCTCACAGCTGCATGTTCACCCCTCCCCTGCACCCACCGGAAGCCCATGCCCAGGCGGCCTTGTGGCCCTACCATTGCCCCACGTTTGAGGGGAGGGCTAAGCGCCATTAGCTGCCCCTTCCGCCATCTACGATTATGTGTGCAAACACTTAAATGTGATATACAGGATGAACCCAGAGATTCCAAATAAGAATCCATAGTGTCAAAAACATTCTGACTTGTCACTTTGAGATTTTTGCAACTATTGCTCTATTCTTTGCAACAGCTGTTCTCTTATTTTTCCATAGTCAAAAAGCAAGTGAAAAACTAAGATCTGGCATTTTCCAAAGGGTGCCTAGATTCTAACAAAGAGGTGTGTCCCTAGTCTAAAAAAGTTGAAAATTATTTATCTAAGGGCACATTGACTTTACAGGGCATCTTACATTACAAATGTGCTACCTGCCTGGACTCGATAAACTCATACTGTACATCTCTGATTAGTTAATTTATAAGGTGCAAAACTACCTTGCATTCTCCCTAACTACAGACAAAATAGCTAACTACCTCTCACCTCTTTTTGATGTAAATTAAGCCAACAGAAGCACTCTTCTGTAAGCAAATTTGTCTCTACCATGCTGGCACAGCTACACTGGGCATGAATGTCTGATTATCTCGCATCCGTAGCTGACAAAGCGGTTCTGATGCTTTGTGGTCCTGCACAGCGTGCAATCATTTAGTGCAGACTGGGTGTGAAATGACACCATCTTGGTTTGGTAACACTGCAAACTCATTTTGCTCAGGTATAAATGACCGTGCAATTCATGGGGCAATGCTGAGTCCTCTCCTTGCCTTTCTTGCTTACAGTGATGGTTCTAGCTGTGCTAAGAGTGCTTCTGTCCTTGAAAACAAAAGGTAGATTACAGAAGCCTAAAAATGATGTGCTTATTTTGAGAACAAGCCCACAAAACGATGGCCTGTTTTGCTAACCACCCTAAACCCAGCCTAGGTGCAATGAGGTTCATGAAATTCTGGGTACACCCTTCCGTCTTCAATACACAGGTGAGGATTTACAGTCTCAGTGGATTTGGCTGTGTTTTGCTGATAACCCTAACACAGGGCAGCCCTCAGACTCATGGCCGTCCTCAGAGGAGGCCAGCTCCTAGTTTCCCCTTGTTTTTTGATTACAGAAAAATAGTAGAGCAATTGTGTTGCAAAGAACTCAAGCAGACCACAACAAGTCAGAATGTTTTTAACCCTATATGTTCCTATTTTGCATTTCTGTTTCTCCATGAATCATGTTTGCACACGTCACCGTGCTATTGCATGGCACTCCATGGCATCCTTGAAGGGATCACAAAGCATCCCACGGTGCCATGGTGCCCTGGTTGAGCATCACTGCACTAAGCATGGTTTCCTATATATTTACTATATTCTGAAAAGGCCTCCTTGTAACTGGATACACCCTGGGGTTGCTGTAGCACCCCCTTGATGGTTGCCTTAGTCCTATCCAGCCTTCATTCCTGCCTCTTAGGGTCTTTCTCTGGTGTCTCATCTGCCACGTCTTGTTGTTGTTAATGAAGAAGGGAAGAAGGGAGACTTCTCTTTGGAGGCTACTGAGCCTTAGGTGCGTATCCTAGTTCTTTCTTGGCTACTTCGTGGGCTCAACTTGACCCACTTGACTTGGGACTCAGACCCTGACATCCAAAGCCTCTCTCTTTCTGCACCAGACTAGTACTGGGCCCCTTCAAAACCAACTGGTGTCCAAGCTTCAACCTGTTTAGCCTCAGTTCCTTTTTCTTCCACCCAAGGTCTCTCAGTCCAGGTCTGCTGACTGGGCCCTAGCTCTTTGAGCTTCAGCCTCACAGCAGAGTGCCTGCCACATACCCTGCTCATGGCCTTCCCTGTCCCTTCAGCCACTCTCAGTCCTCCAGTTCTCAACAAACATAAACACCTGCACAACAGAAATATAACCAAACTGCTTTCATAAAGTTCTTCCCTTGTCAAAATCCTTTGGAGGAGATAACTGAAGCTTCAGATCACTTTTTTTCATTTTATTTTAAGGACTTTTGTGTGGGGGGTTTAAAAATTAGGTAAGAGAATCAAAATTAATCTTATTAATAAAGGAAAGCTTCAGCTAAAAGGGATATAAAGCCATTTAAAAATCACTCCCTTTTGGAATGTTTTCCATCTACTATTGTTTCTGAGGTTATTCTAACTGAGAGAGATTAGAGGAAACAGTGGCAGCACTCTGCAGATTTTCAGTTTCCCTAAAACTGTTAATCTCTTTCCCTTGTTGGTTGTGGGTTTGTTTGTTTTTTTTACACAGGAGCAGGAAGGAGCAAAACATTTTTTAAAAATAGGACAACGTAATTGTATAAAACCACCCGAAGTGGCAGAGGGAAACCAGGGCATCTGTAGGATCTGAAACTACTTTAATTTTTTGAAGCTGATGGGACACAGGCCACTTGAAATCCATTTAACCTTGGAGCACTATAATCTTTCTATAATGAAAAGTAGGAGTCTGGGTCACCAAGCTCTGCAAGTGAGGCAAGGAAACAATTTCATCTCTAATGGTTAGATGAGGGCTGGACTTTCTGACAAGGAAACACTCTCGTTTCTTTTGAGCTCAGTAATCGTGTTCATTTCTGCTTAGAAACTGTTTCCCATTCTTTAAAAACCTTTAAAAGAGCATAAGGTGCTGAGTTGAATAATAATGCATGCAGGAGTCTCTTAATATAGGGAGCTGGTTTATGTTTTTCTGGTGAAAAAGAAAATAAAATATTTGTGTGTATTTTAAAGATGGGAAATACAGCACTGTTTTGTCTTTTGCTTTTTTCCAGACAGGCTCTGGAGAGCTGAGAGTCTTCACTAGTTGCTAATCACTACGATTAATTTTCACCAAACTGGGTTGACTGTTTTCCCATGATAGAGAGGCAAAATACGACCCCTCTGGAGATGTGGTTTTTATAGTCAACTGTACTCTCTGCTTAAAGCATCCTGAGTGAATCTGAGGAAGAAAATGCCGCATGGGATTGCTCTTTCCCCTCCTCCCCTCACCCCTCCCTCAGTCTATGGAGAAATACCCCTGAACAGTGAAGAGTGGCTGGGAGGTGAAATGAAGGCACATATTGTGTTGTTGCCTTTCTCTCCCAAGCAAGGCCCTCCCAACCCTTTCCCACATGATTTGAGGTTGTCCAGCTCTCCTCTGGACAGTTTCTGTGGCTTCCAGAAACTCCCACTGTGGAACTTAGGAACTGACACGCTAGTTCAGACCAATGCTCCATCTAGTTCAATATCCTGTGTTCAACAGTTGCCAGTAAAAGCTGACTCAATGGAAACAGCAAGAAATCTCGAAGTGGGCAATTATGGAATGACTATGCCATAAAGCCTTTCAGTGCTAACTTACTACCCCTTATAGTTTTGTCAGAAAAACAAGAATCAGAGACTTTTCCTCTGGGTTCTCCAGGGTGTTTAGTGCTATCTATACTGTATAGTCGTTGGGGCTGTAATCTGCATGCACCCAAGCACTCTTGGTGTTTAATATTAAGTAATACCTTCTTCAAAGCAATCACAGTGTCTCAGCTCCTGCTTGCGTACTATGGGCACTTGTACACAAGACACCGAGGTGATGTGCAAGTGATGAAAATTTTCCTTTGTGTAGCTTAGTAGCATCACACTTTACAGGCAACCCCCGCTTAACACTCTTGATTGGCAATGGAAAAACCTAGCGTTAAGCAGAACCGCGCTAAGCAAAATCCATTTCCCCATAGGGTTTAATGTAAATAGAAATAATTGGTTACTGCTGCTTCTTGCTGTAGCTCCTCACCATCACCACTGCCTCTTCCCACCCCTCCACTTGCCTGCTGGCCACTCTGGCCCCACGTGCCAGTCCATGCCCCACGTCCTGCCAGTTCCTGCACCATGGGGCCCCACACTCACTGCTTCTTGCTGCCGCTGCTTCTCCCCACCCCCCTGCTTACCAGCTGCTCCAGCACCATGTGCCAGCTTGGGCCCCGTGCTCTTGCTGCCCTGCTCTGGGCCCTTGCCGCCACTGGCAGGGGCCCCGCACTCATGCCTGCCCCCTACTTGCTGCTTCTTGTCACTGCTGCTTCTCCTCCCCCCGCCCCCCTCCAGCTACTCTGGAACCACATGCTGGCCCAGGCCCCCCGCTCCTGCTGCCCTGCCCTGGGCCCGAGGTTCCCTCTAAGGTGCATGCATTTGCAGCAATGCACAAGTAAAAGGCTGGCCGTGTACAAAATTTTTTAGGCCGCACACCCGCTGGGATAGGAGCTGGGCTGCGGTGTCAGACACTTACATGATGATAAGTTCCTCCGAAAGCCGAGGTGGAGGCGGGGGCAGGGGTGGGAGCCTGGCGTGAGCTCTGCTAGCTCCAGCAAACTGCTCCATTCCCCCACTTTGTCTTGGGGAGCGAGGAAGCACATGGAATCAGGGCTGGGGAGTGGAGCACTTCCCTGGAGCTGGCAGAGCCCCCGGAGCAGTTCCCTGGAGCTGGCAGAGCCTGTGCCAGGCCCCAGCCCCAGCCTCCATCCCTGCCTTGCCTCACCTCAGGGAGGAGCTGCTGCCTGCACTGAGTGAGGCTCTGCCAGCTCCGGGGAGCTGCTCTGTGGGCTCAGGGGAAGTGCTCCACTCCTCAGCCCTGATGCCACGAGCAGTTCCCCAGAGCCGGCAGAGCCTCACTCGGGGCAGGCAGTGGCTCCTCCCTGAGGTGAGGCAAGGCAGGGATGGAGGCTGGGGCTGGCGCAGGCTCTGCTGGCTCCAGGGAACTGCTCCGCAGGCTCTGCTGGCTCTGGGGAACTGCTCCACTCCCCAGCCCTGATGCCACGTGCCTCCTCGCTCCCTGAGGTGAAGCGGGGGAGCAGAGAAGTGTCCTGGAGCTTGTGGAGCTTGCACCAGGCTCCAGCCCCAAAGCCCCCTAGCCCACCGGTCTCCAGGACCCAGCCCCTCCTGCTTGCCCCAGGTGAGGAGTGAGGAGTTTACCTTCAGTAAGTGTCCCACGCCGCACCAAAGCAGCGTGCTCACAGACCGAAGCGGTGCGCTTGCGGACTGAAGCAGTGTGCTCATGGACCGCTACTTCTTAGAGGGAACATTGCCTGGGCCCCTGCTGGCCTTGGCTCTGGAGCACCAGTGCGGGCCCCAAGCTCATGCCCACTTGCCTGCCCAATCGCTGCCACTCACCACTTCCTGCTGCTGCTTTGCTGAGCACTATAACGAAACTGGCTCAGCACTAAGTAAAATGAGGCATGAATTTTAAATGAGCACTATAGCAAAATAGCACTAAGTGAAACCGTGTTAAGCGGGGGCTGCCTGTACACATATGCAAGCTTTAGGGGTTTTAAATTCTCATAGTTACAAACTAAACCGCATTCTGATGTAGTTTAGTATGTAAGTGCCAAATTGCAACTATGCAGCCATTAATTTGTTATATGTATATGGTAATTCACTAATTGCATGTACTGAGCTGCTTTGTCCACCAAGTGTCACTAAAATTTGTAGATATTTGTATGTAATGAATGTGTTAGGACACCAGGTGTAACTGCAGAACCTAACATGAATCAATCTTCTGCTGATCTCTTTTTATTACGTTATTAAACAAATAATTCAAAGAAACTAATCAGTCCTTGTCATCTCGTATTTTACTTGGTGGGATGGGTGTCCAAAAGGCCCTAAGGTATGTTGAGGGGTTTAAGATCAGGGTAATCCTGGGCTCTTTTGGAGATCAATCAAGGATGTCTATGTATGTGCTCCCGCTCCATTATCAGGGATAATGTGGTGCGTAGTATACCCTGACCCCCTTAGCACTATTATACAAATACTACACAGTGAACAGTGAAGCATGCTGTTGTCAGTGAAGTATACTAGTCTTCCGCTCTAAGCATTTAACACCTAATAGGAGGTTAATGGGGCTGCAAAGTTCCCTTGCTGTTCAGACAGCTGACAGTCTTTGCAACAACAGGGGAGGTGAGCTCTGGCCCTATAGGTGTGTTCTGCTCAGAGCAAGTAACACCTGGTTGTGAGTATAATTGCACACCTTAGCAGCAGCTATTTTTTTCCATCCCCGTGCTCCCCACAAGTTAGCAATCAGGACCTTAACCGGACAAGTGGGTTGCTGGCTTGTAGTGACAATTAGCATGGACTAAACCCTGCCTGACTGGTTTTGATGACTGCCAAACATCTGGTTGAACTCCTGACCCATTCCCCGCCCCATCCCCTCCCCCTCAGGCTTCTGCTACAACAAGAAGAGGGGTCTGATCCCTTCCCACAGCCTGCCTGGTGAGCTGGGGGGTGGGGCTAGCGGCACTGGCCTCTCCCCACCTCGGCCTTGCTCCTTGGAGGCAAAGGGGGATGGCAGGGACCAAGGCGCTGCCATGATGGAGGGGACAGAGCAGGGGGGCAAGGCCAGTGGCGCTGGCATTGCCCCCCACCGGCCCTGCTTCTTGGAGGCAGCAGCGGTACAGGGTGCTAGCAGTGCAGCATTGGCCTCACCCCCCCCCCCCCCCC
>NW_017728996.1:45041217-45042644 GCF_001723915.1 Gavialis gangeticus | reverse complement strand
CCCCCGCACGGTGGAGCGCCGCCATGGCAGCAGGGGCTGAAGGGCTGGAGGGGCCAAAGTGGGCCCTGCTCCTTGGAGTCTGGGGCTGGAGTGGGGGTCTGCCCACCCAACAACAGCTGGAGGGGAGGGGGAGGCAGCAGGGAAAAGAGGGGGAAAGGAGTGGGAAAGGGAGGGGGGTTTACTGGTAGCAGAGCGTGGACACTGCCACACCACTCACCACCATTGCATGCAAGCTCCCCCCCTCTTCCTGGGAGGTGGCAGTGAGGGGTTGAATGGCAGGGGGTGGGAGGGTATAGGCCTGCACCCAAAGCATCAGGGGGGAACCAGACCCAAAACAATGTGGGGGAAGCGGGGAGCGGGCTCATACCCAAAGTGGCGGGGGGATTGGGAGCTGGGGGAATGAGCGTGGGCCTGAAGCGGCAGGCAGGGAAGGGAGGAAGCAGGCCCAGACCCAAGGCAGTGGAGGAGGGGGGGAAGCCAGACCCTGACCCAATGCAGCGTGGAGGGCAATGCAGGCCTTTGTCCCTACCCTATCATTTTTGATGGGCAATTTGTTAGTTATCTTATTTGGGGTCAAGAACTGCAGAAATCCCAGGGGCAGCAGGATTCCCCTTCTCCGTGCCCCGAAGCAGCCCTTGGCAGCAGGACTAAAGCACTGCATGCTGTGTGGTTTGTGGGTCAGTTTGGGGTTGCACCCCCGCCAAGCGTGTGTGCGCGCACACACACACACACACTATGCATTTGCTTTAAGTGGCACAACAGCCTGTCCTGAGCTGCCTGCCTGCCCTGCAACCTGACACTTGAGAGGGAGGGCAGGATAAGGTTCCTTCTAGGCACAGGAGAGAGAGAGAGCAGCGAGTGGCAGGGGTGGCGGGGATCCTTGCTGCCACCTTACCCTGGCTGTCCCCATGGAGCGGTCAGACAAGTTCCCAGCCACCACCTTCCACTAGCTCTCATGCATTTGACTTTCCCCTGCAGGCTAGGGAGTGTGGTGGGTCCCTGCTGTGTCCCCTAACCCCAGGGGGCCCCTGATTGTCAGGGGCCCCTGGGCCCAGGCCCTGTGGGCCCATGTGTTAATCCACCCCTGACGAACAATGCAGTCTCCTGGTCTGCCAGCTCTGAGGGGCTGCTGACTGGGAGGCCTGAGCTGCACTGACTGGCACTGCTGGGCTGATGGAGACAGGGGACCCACCCCAGCGCAGACTCCCACATCCATGCTGTAGAGAGTGGCTGGGGGGATGCCTTCCCTGGGGGGAAGTGCAGCAGTAGCTTTTCATCCACGGCTGTGCCAGCCCGTAAAGAGCATGGCCTAACAGATTGCATGCCCACATGCAGCTGACACATGGCTGGGTCCAGCACTTTCTCCAGCTGCTAATGAAGTCCCCAAGCTGCCAGGCACTCCCAGTGGGGGGGATGGGGGGGGGGGC
>NW_017728996.1:45037416-45041024 GCF_001723915.1 Gavialis gangeticus | reverse complement strand
GGGGGGGATGGGGGGGGGGGACGGGACCAATGGGGCAGCTCTGCTGGGCCCCTGTTCATAGGGGTGGTTGTAAGATATGTGTTAAAAATGAGTTAAAATTTAATTAAACTAATGAAATTAATGAATTAATAATAGGTGTGAGCTATAGAGATGACAGATCTGTAGTGGGGATTAGTGGTATGTGGGCACCCCCTGCTGTGATTTAGTATGGAGAGATCAGGGTGGATTGCTACATGGCACCACCTGCAGTAATTTACTGTGAATAGTACACTGCTAAAACCCAACACTTCAGTGATGCAAAAATAAAACCCACCTTTTCAATGACAACCCCCCCCCAAAGTTGCAATTTAGAGGGCATAAACCCTTGTCACATGTACAAGAGCCCCATGTTTCACATTAGCCCTGGGTAGCTTTCAGGAAAACAAAAGAAAGGAAAGGAAACAGTAAATCTCACACCAAATAGGGACATTTTATTCCTGATTCACCTCTGTGGGCACAAGAGTAAAGATGGAGAAGAGAGTTTCTTGATTCAGAACCAATTAATATGGAACAGACAACCAGAAGATGGCATCAGAGCAATAGTTTTCAGAGGAAGTCTGCGCTGTGGCCTTCAGATAGAAAGTACTACTTTCTATTTCTGAGCTCAATTACACTGTTTTCCTTATCCCCTGGCCTAGTCTCTCTCAGCCACACCAAGGAATGGCCAATGGCTGTGCTGTGGTATTGAGGTGATGCAGTGTGAGAGTTAAGCTGTCGGAAAATACGGCTTCTGAGTGAAATGGAAATGGCCACCAAAAATATCCCCTTGGGTTAGGAAATTTCAGATCAAGAAAAAAGTGTTTTTTAATAAAAATCTGGAATATAGGTAAAAAGTTAAATGCTTTTGAATTTTTGATTGCACAGAAAAATAATCCCAACTAGCTGCATTTTGGACACCTTGGGGCTGATTTTTAGAAGGGTGATGCATCCACAAGTACAGCTGAACTCCCTGGGGGTCATGGGTAGCTTAGCAACCAAGTCAATCACAGTGAGGTAAATCTGGAGTAATGCCAGTGAAATTATGCTAAATTTATATCTGGTACCTGGTTAAACTGAACTAAACTGGAATGATCGAGTTGGGGCTGGTCCTGCTTTGAGCAGGGGTGACCTCCCGAGGTCCCTTCCAGCCCTAATTTTTCTATGATTTCATGAACTACAATGCACTCAAGGCTAAACTGAACTATAATGTTCACATGACAAGAATTATTTCTGGATCACTCAATATACTAGACAAAGTCAATTTAATTTTTCTAGTGATTTCCTAGAATATTTGCTCACGGTATTTTTTTTCCTACTTGATGTATCCCTGCCCAATTAACGCCACTTTAAATCTATTATATCATCTTTCTATTCTGAAATAGTTTCTGTAAAAACATTTACTTTGGGGCTACAAAATATATCCTTTTACCTATGGCCCAGTGTTTGCTTTGTTTTCTTTCAAGCTACATATTTGTAAACAAATGGATCCCCTGCTTGGGCCAGGAGATCTATTTTGTATGATGACAATGCAAAACATCACTGACCTCTTTTGTCATTGAAAGGCACCATGGAAAATGGTTTTGTGCATGATTTTCAAATAAAAGCAATTGGCAATGGTTATATTTTGATATTTTAAAGGGGAAATGTGTTCATGTAAATGTTTTCCAGAGCTAATACATTTTGTTTGATTAAACTGTCATGTTTATTACAGCAGAACAGAAAAAAAAAATGCTCTGTTGGAAGAAGCAGCGACACTCATTAATTCTGCTTGGCTTGTACCCTTCTGAATGCTGGTTACTTCCCTCCCCCACCATTGCAGTCACAGGCTGGGATGGGAATAATCCAGTTGTTTTCCAGAGGTGGATGCTTCGTATTTTCTGCTAAAATGGACTTTTCAAGCTTGCCTTGTTCACCCACACTCCCCTTGAATTTGTACTAATTAACTAGAAACATATCACACTTGTTCCAGGATAAACCATTTTTCCCAGAACAAAATAAAATCATTCAGACAGTCATGTTCAATCCCTTGGAAAAAATCTTAAAAAAAAAAAACAAGCAGTGTCATAAGAGAAAAACTACTACCAGTTTATCCCAGGGCATTGCCAAGTGCATCTGAACAGTTATACCAGGATTGTATCATTGAATCAATGGCAGAAAAGTGGCAATGAATTCAGCCACTCACTAAACCCCAATAGGAAAGGTGATGTGTACATGCTAATCCCATGATATTTCTGTTCTTGGACAAACACAGAAAAGATGTGTCCAGGGACAAATGCAACATTTGTTCCTAGCCATTTTAAGGCTCTTTTTTATAGCCAGAGCAGTCCAAAATAGCCTCAGTGGGCGCATCCACACATGTAAGCACATGCACTTGCAGCTGCTCAAATAGAAGCGTTGCAAATTTGAGCCAGGGCTTTTTGCCTCAGTGCACGTGCTTGGACATGCACTTTGTTGTGGAGCAAATTGTGCCACTTGGGGCAAAATAACCCACCCTGGCTCCTCCTGGATCTGCATCCAGGGGGAACTAGAGCCCGGGCCCAGTACCTGTGCTGTCCCCAGCAATATAAAAAGCTGCCCTGTCCTGGCCCCATCAGTACAAAAAGCTATCTTGCAAGTAGCTCAGGGCTACTTGCTCTCAGGAGCTTCTGGGGCCCAGCCAATTGGCACCTGGGGACACTACCCCTTGTGCCAGCTGGACTGCTGAAGCAGCCCTGAGAGTTCCCTGCACCCTTTACCCACTGCAGCAGTCTGGCAGTCGGGGCTGCTGCCTGGCTGTGACCTTCTGCACACCTGCCAGACCCAGATGGGGACTGCACAGCCAGTAGAGGCATGTGCCCCTCGGCCAGCTGCCAGTGGACCGTGGCTACAGAGTTGGCCTCTGTGCGGCACTACTGCCATGTGTGCCTCCTTCCCTGCCACCTGGGCAGCTAACACCTGGAAGATGTTCTGGGTGGCCTGCTTTTAATTGTCAAATTATGTTCTCCTGGCCCCATTTGGCTAGGTCAGCCACAGCCAGATGGGTCCAAAATGCCAGCTCTGAGCAGGCAGGGTTCTGCCACTGGCCTCCCTAGCAGGAATTCTGGTGTTCCCTATTTGAAAACTGAAAAATCCCTGATGAAAAATAAAAAATCCCCAAACCTATGTTCCTCCACAATTAAAACAAAAGACCATGAGAGAGAGAGAGAAAGAGAGACAGATCAGTTGGGCAATGTTTTACTGATATATCTACAGTGTTGAAGCAATGTGGAAGCCTACCAGTGTCTCTATCATAATAATAAAGTGAACTCTAAATTACGGGTTTCATGAATACTTGAATATATATTTTGCTGCCCTCCCACAGGGCCTATGGCCCCCAAATGGCCCCTGCAGGGGCTACTACCCCCTACTGCAAGGCCTACATCCCCCCCCACCTCCTCCAGATTGCTGCCCCACCTGGCCCCATCTCCCACCAGCTGCTGCAGCCCCCCGAAGCCCCACCACCTCGCTCCCCCAGATCTCCCCATGGCTGTCCTCTCAACCCCAGGCACCACCACTTAAAAAAAAAAAGGGCCTTGCAAAAATTGATTTAAAAAAATTGAATTTAAATTATT
>NW_017728996.1:45008304-45037319 GCF_001723915.1 Gavialis gangeticus | reverse complement strand
TGGGGTCCCCCCATCATCCCCTCCCCCAGCCCCTGTACGGGTAGGCCATGTGCTTCAGCACCAGGGCGACTGGCCAACTACAGAGATGCTCTGGCAGCCAGAGCACCTCTGCAGAGGACACAGCCTCTGGTGCTGAAGCACACTGTGGAAGACCCTGCCCCACTTTAAAATTCCATTATTTTTAGACCCCTGGATATCCAGAGGTCTAATTTTCTCCCCAGACTTGCAGCACTGGGAACATTTTTTCGTCTCAAAGGGGTTTGAGACGGGGCAAGAGGCACGCGCACGCTCGTCTGGACGCGCCCAGTGTTATCAAAAAGAAACCTGCCCTTTCTTCTTTCATATTACATTTTAGGATTACAACATTCATAGATTAGTATCTAAATTTGATAACCATTTGACTGCTTCATGGGTAGCTGCATGGATTGATTTTACATTGCCATTAAATAATCTAATTGGGCAATAATTCACAATGTGTTCCACTGTCTGAAAAGTTGCACAATAATTACAACCAGGACTTGCTTTGGTTCTCCATTTATGGCGTAGGTGTCCACATTTTCCACAAAGTGTCTGGGTGTGATTTAGGGAGGACCAAATCTTTCTCCGTAGGTCAAATCCTGGCTGGGGAATTGTAGGGTCGCTGATGGTGTATTTCTGTGGCAGTTGGTGTTTGCCCAGGCACACCTTTTAGTTCCCATGCAGCTTCAAGGGGGAATAGGATGATCACTACGACGCAGGAACAAGCCCCTCAAGCTGTACAGGCTCTAACCTTGTTCTAGGTGCATTAAGCCATGCTCAGCAGCCTGCCTATCACTGCCGTTGAAGCTTTAGGCTGACACTTTGGGGTGGGTCCAAAGACAAAATATGTGCCTTGGTTGCCTCTGCTCTGTCCCATGTGTGATCTGGTTATCATATGTAGCAGATGGATTTGTAAAGTGTTGGAAGCAGGGCAGAGCTACATGTATCCAGAAGAAGATTGTGACAATTCAGGCAGCATTAGGGACTCCATTTTATGGTGTGCAGCAGGCATTAGCTTTTGGTATCCAAGCTACATCTGGCACAGTCCCAAACAAGCCAGCAAGCCTGGGAGACTCCACTACACGCTATTATCTCATTTGTCTGGTACTAACTTCCTATGTGGTTGCTTCTAGCTGCCAGCTGATTACACCATTTCTCTCTCTGGCTCTCTCAGTCTCATGTTTGGAAAATGCCCCGATTGCCTCACTGTACATCACCACAACTATGTTCCATGTTAGCACCTTGCACAAATGGCCTGCAAAATCCCTGCCTTGTCATTAATAATTTCTATCTGTATAGCAGTAACACCCAAATACCTGCCACTGGAGTTAAGCTCCAATGCTGCACAAACACATAGTAGCAGACAGTTACTGTCTCTAACATACAAACAAGGCAGACAGCAAACAGAAGAAAACAACGTGCTTTACTCCCATTTTACAGCTGCAGGTGAGTGCCATAGGGGATTTTCAGGAAATCTATTCACATCTTTTGGCACCTAAATACCTTTAAAAATGTGCCCAAAGAAAGTATGCGACTTGCCCAAGGTCACACAGGAAGTCTGGCAGAGTTGGGAATCAAACAGCTTTGCTCCACCTTAGGCTTCCCCTTGCTCCTTCTGTTCCCTGGCTGCAATTCTGCTGTCTAATGGTCAACATCAACATTTTATGGTTACACTGGTTCCAAATACTTTTCCACTGGATCCTTTCACTGAACTTATCCAGCAAGGAGAAAGCAAGAGATGGTGAAAAGTATATGAAGCTTTGATTGTGGATTTTTTCCTACTGTCTGATAAATGATGCAGAAGTGACAATTATAATGGCTACCTGGAAATAAGGCACAGTAAAGCTTGCAATATCCCTAATGGGAGAGACTTGCATCTCTGACACCACCAATGTTTGTTTTAATATTGCTTCTCTCCTTCAAGCCACAAAGAGAGGCAGCTGTTCATCAAGCAGCTACAAAAGCTCGACAGAGGGTAAGGACTTCAAGGCATGCACAGCAACATCTGCCCCCCTCAAAGGCTCAGAAAAACAGTGGTGCACATGTACCATCCAGTACAGCAAACCAAATTAACAGAACTACTGAGGAACAACTTTGAGGGGTCCATAGGAAGACCCAGTCCCTTCACCTTTGCTGCTGAAGGAAGGCTGATGAAACATGAGTTCTGAGTGTAAAGTGGGCATAGCAAAAAAATAACAGGATCTTACCCACTCCCAAATTTAAAGGAACACACATGCCATATAAGAAATCAAAGCAATACTTTGCTAGTAACACACCTGTGAAAATGTATAGGAAGCATAAGTAGTTTCTTCATATCTGAATGCAATAAATCACATTTTCTAACAGACATTTGAGAAGGGTGATCTTGTATGACACCTCATGGCCACAAGAGTGTATCCTTGCAGTTTGGCAAAAGGGCATCTCATCCTGCTGCAGTAAGGGTAATAATATCATAAATCTGTCAGAAAATATACTTTGATGCCAATTGCATTCTCTGCCCAGGTTCCGCTTGTTTCACACTGCTGAATACTTCTTTGCTGGTGATCAATGTAAAGCATTCTGCAATTAGGCATTATAGTTAGCTCACAGCAGACACATGGTGGGTGCATCTTCACACGCAATTAATGGGACATGATAAACTCTGGAGCAGTTTGCTCTGGGCTACACTGCTCCCGGATACAGCGTCTTCATGTGTACCTGGGATAGCAGCACTGAGCCAGGGCAGAGCAGCCACGGGCTGGCAGCAGGCTTAGGCAGTCCTGGGCTCCAGGTGGTGGCACTGGGTGGTGGAGGGGCTGGCTGGGGCACAAGAGTGCCAAAACTGTGGAGTCATGTGACTGACCCTGCCCCACCGAGCCCGCTACCAGCCTGAGGCTGTGCCTCCCTGGCTCACTGTGCTGCTGACCCAGGTCTATGGTAGGGATTACTAAACTAATCTCCTGTGCTGAGTTATGTTCACAAATACCATCTCCAGAAGCAATGTTGCAACTTTGTCCAATCAGCTTCTCTGATGCTGAAGTCCTACTTGCACCTGCTTCCAGGACTTGCTCAATTTCAGTGGGCACAGATTCCAGAGATTGGAAGAAGAGACAGCCTGAACATTTCCCTCTCATTTTCTTTCCAGTCCCCAGTCAAGGAGGATATACCCAACCAGACCCATTAGCCTATTCAGTAAGACTATCCCGTTTATTCCTAGCACGCACATGCTGCAGAGGAACCAGGCTCCTTCTGGACTGTAAACTCTGCCTTCTGACAACGGGCCAATTTTGGGCTGCTCCCTAAGTTCTTCATTTCTCTGCAGAGGTGTAAGTGACACCTCTCATGTCTCCATGATGTTCTCAATTCCTGCCTCTCTCAAAGAGAGAGAAAAGACCTTGAACTTAAGACAAAGCATTAGGGCAGTCTCCAAGTATACATTTTTCTCCCCACTCCAGGAGTCTTTCATGGGATAAGCAACATTTCCATTATTTTGATATACAGCCAGACAATATCTTTAGACAACTGACTGATGTCAATGCTTACTGAAGGCAGCATGCTTGGAGGACAGGTCAAAGGGGGTTGAATTCAGGAAGTCTGGTTTCTTTTCCTAGCTTAATCACAGACAATAGGCAAGTTGAATCATCTCCCTGTGCTTCACTTTTCCCTTCTGCCCTCTGTCCATCTTGTCAACTTCGAGCATTTCAGAGCATGGCCTGTGTTTTTGCAATATGGGTTAGTGCATGATCTCAGCTGGGCTGTTTAGAAACTGCCACATGCAATAAAGAGGGGTAAACTGAAAATATTTAATTTGATCTTCCTCAGGGTTCTGCATCAGTCTCCATGGTACCAGTTCCATAGCTACAGACCAATAAAAACTGTCAAAGGATACATGAGGAGCACCCTTGACTTCAGACCATAGAAACAGATCATGGTGCACATGCCTTGTATTTAGTGCTCTAGTTCCAGCAGTGGTATTAACAAATCTCCAAAGACATGATTGTGGTAAGTCTACATCTATTGCTCACAGAACGTTCTGTACATGGAGAGGGGACCAAGTTTTGGGACTGCAGGGCTAGTTAGATGATCGGTCCAGTACAGCTTGGCCCTCTGACTATGGTTGCATCATGAATGCTACACATGTAACATGTGTATCTACTCCACAAACAGCACCTTCTTCCTCAGCCAAGCTGTTCCCTGTTACTGAGGGGCCTATCTGCTCACGCTACTGACAAAGATACGTGTTCACAAGATCTCACTCTCTGCAGCAGTGCAGAGGCATTTCTGCTCTAAATAGTAGTGCTGTCAACAAAGTTCCCACTATAGAAGTGTTCCTGTTGGCACTATTCTGGCAGAGAAGCACACAGTAAAGTGGGGTTTTGAACAGTATAACACCACACCCAACCCTGGTGGCTAGCAGCTATATAGGGGAGAGTATAATCTGAAAACACCTGTTGCCTTCCCAAGGGCAGACTCAAGCAGTCAGAGCCCATACAGAATAGGTACTCTCCTCTAGCTACTCCCCCTGTTCCAACCAAAGGGTGCTTGCCCTGATGGGAACTCCAGAGAACAGTGCCTTCCCACCTACAGCCAATCACAGTTTTCTGGCTGGACGTATGCTGCCTCTTTCCACCCTGTGCTTTCTTTAGATTACCAGAAGGGGTTTTAAAACATGCTCCACTAAACTTACACAGAATATTTTGAATTCAGAATATTTCCTGTACCTTAAAATTTAGTATCTCTGCATTTCTATTGGAGCCACAAGAAACCCTAATTTCCCCCACTTTACAAATTACACTCTTCCCACAACACCCTTAAAGTCCTCATGCCATGACTGAAATCTTTTCAACTTCAAAGCAGTTCTCTTGGATGCTGTCCTACCATGTTCCTTATTAGCTAGTAAGTGCTAATGAGTGAAATGAAACCCTCCTTCTGGGCTAAGAACTATGGGACTTTTATAGCCTCAGGAGACCAAGTAAGGGAGGGTTCAACAAAGATCAGCCCAGCTTTGCCCAGCACTAGCTCTAGCCCACGTAGCTCCTTGGGGTAACAGAAGGCTTGGGGAGATGTAAATACCCTTAAAAATCAAAGATGAAAGTCAGAGCTTAAGATGAGGGAGTGGCTCATTTCGAAAGGAAACTTATAAGCTCATTTAGAGGAAAAACTTAGTTTAAAGTATTAGGAACTATATTTCCAGCCACATTCAATCCAACTACAGAATTGTGGGTACACAGACATATGCAGTACCACTTAATTACTACAAACCCCATGGGGATGCAGAAAGATTAATTCAGAGAGTGTGCTCACTGTAATAAGGTGACTCAATTTGCTGAATCATAATAAAAACAACCAGTTCCTACTGTTGAAATTGCTAGAAATCGGGGTTTGCAATAAACAGGATTTGTGGCAATGAGGTTGTACTGTATGTGACTAACAGGGGGCCTACTCCGTGCCAATCTCACTGTGGCCAGCCCACCTGTTTCTGGGCTAACCACCCACCTTCTTGCCCACCATGCCTTGTTGGTTATTAATTAATAGATGTTAATCAAGTGGGAGGCTGCCCATTTCTTGCCCCAATGCCAGGGGGTGCTATCTGAGGCTCCATTCCTCCCCTACTCTGCAGCCCAAGCCTCGCAGATGGCATCCAGATGTTATTCATATCACCAGCCCTAAACTGGGCCCCAGAATCCTACTAGTTGGACCCCGCCTGGGTTCCTCTCCTGAGGCAGCATATTCCACCTTTGTCCTGGGCAGCATAGCTCTCTGAACTGCTTCCCCTTCAGGTGTGGTTCTCCCCCCCGGGACCTTGGGCTACTGACCTCCAGGCCAGCCAGAACCCCAGGCACACAGCTCTTGGGTGTTCGTTGCGGTGCGCCCCGGCCCTTTGACCCTTCCGGTCCTGGCCCCAGCATGGACCATTTGGGGAAGTCCAGACAGGTGCAAGTCTATGGCCCCACTCTCTTTCTCTGGGTCCACCTTCCACACCCTCCATTAGGGGTAACCCACCCAGTTGTGGGGGCTAGGGTTTAAGGCACCCCAACCTGCCTTTCACCAGGGTGGTCACTAGCCTGGCATTTCCTGGGGGCTCCTGCACCACTGGGAGCACCCCACCAGGCTGCCCACTCCTGGCAGGGTGCAGTTCTAAGTCATGCCCAGGACCAGGAGCCTCCTGACCATCCCCCTACAGCTCTTCCCTTACCTCCCGGTGATACCAGCAGCCAGGCAGCATTGTTGCCTGGCTCCCAGCAGTGAAATGCCCTGCTTATATGGGCAGCCCTGAATCTAAAATGGCTGCCCTCATCAGGCACCTGCCGGCTGCTGTCTCAGGCTCTTAAAGTGGGAGGCACAAGCAATGCCCTGCCACAGTGACCGTATCTGGGCCCTGGGCTTTTTGCACCAGGAGCACTCATATCCTTCAGGGAGTGAGCACCTTCAGCTGGGTGCATTTTCAGGATGCAGCTCAGAATTTGCCCATTTTATGCAGCATGCTGTTACGATTAGCAAAGATAACTCTCATTAGGCCAGGAACTCAGGCAGTGATGCGTGAGCAAGCATGACACACTGAACAAGAGGTGCAGAAGGGGCAGGGGTCTCCACTGCTGGTGGAACTTATTTTGTCTCCTGTGCAGGTTCCATTCCTGCCTGGAGGATGGAGGATGGACAGTGGTGCTTTGTAAACCCCAATCTCTGTGCAGTCCCATAGGAGAAGGCAATGAGTAGAGCTGCATATCAGCAACAGGAACAGAGGTTAGGAAGTGATCAAATTGTTTATCAGCAAATAATAGAGCAGAGTAAATCACATAAAGGTACAGGTGACCAGAGAGAAAAGGAACTCATGACAAATAGTTTGGGACAGACAATGTGTTCATTGAAAGCCTAAGCTTGGAAAGGTAACAAGTACGGGACACTGGCCCAGGATGTGATCTGAAGCCTGTTGAAGTCAATGGGGAGGCTCCCTCACTGACTTCAACAGGCTCGTAGATCACGCCCCTGGGACAGGGGTCACTTTGCATGAGGAAGGGAAATTAAAGGGGAAAAGAAATGAAATAGATCTTGGTTTAAATAACATTTTGTATAGTGAGGAGGCAGATCTGAAAATGGAGATGCTGTAACTACTGAGTGGGGTTTGAAGGCAAGGTGAGGAGGGTGGGGATTACAGGAATTTAGCAAAAAATGTTAGCTTTTAACACATAAGAAAACATAGAGGTAGAGGAGAGACGCTGGAAAAGACAGACATTGATAATCTTGAGGTGGCCAAAGGAAGTAGGCAACTGTCAATCCTCTGGATCATGGTATATGTATAAGAGGTCTAGTCAGGTACACTTGTACACAGTCCTGTGGCCATCACACCAAGATCTTCATCACATACACCCAGGCAGTGTATGGAGGAGTGAAACCTACCTGAGATCTACCATGCCCCCTTTAGGTCATTGTGACAGAATCCAAAGGCAAGACCAAGCCCAGACGTTCAGTGTTTCAATAGTTGTAATTTCTGCCACAGAGCAACAGATAAGGACTGCTGCTGACTGCCAAATGCTCAGCAAGGGTGTGTTTCTGTCAGGGTGATGTCCCTTAGTCTTTCTCCAACCAAGGAGTACCCACTAGGCAGTGGGGGCTAGGGTTTTGAGGTGTCCTATAATCGCCTTACTCTGGAGGTTGCAACATTGTGGCATTTTTAGGGGAACTACCCCACCATAAGTAGCCTCATCATAGTAAGAAGGTAAAACCAAGGAATCCGAATGGACAGTGTCTGATCCTGAACAGGTCAGATACAACTGTAGAAACGAGCCTTCTACAAACCCTGAGTTAACTGGCTAGTAATGCCCATATTGATGGAGGCACAGCATACCCAACAATGAAAATGGTGATGGGTAGATTCTGTTACATATGGGGGAGATTATTCTGCCAGGGGAGAGCAGCACTCACATAGACCAAAAAAAAAAAGGTCTGAGCATGGTGTATTCAGTGAGCTGGAATATGCCTCAGAGCAAGAAGCAGGAAACAATGAGGCAGGAGCCAAGAATTCTATTGCCAACTATTCTGCATTCTCTCTGTCATAGTTCACCTTGTGTAAAATGCCATAAAATAATAATCATACAGGGGAATCATGAGACAGTCAATTAGTATTAGTAAGGTGCTTTAATATCTCCAAATGTGGTACATCTGGGAGAGCCATGCCTCTCAGTTAGACCAGCTTAGTCCTGGCACTACAAGGGAACATACTTTAAAAGTTTCTTTAATTTTGAACAAATCTACTGCTTTTGAGAGAGATTCCCTGTACTAAAATGGGAGGAATATTGCTGGGACTAGGAATCTTTCTCAAAACAGGTCAGCATATTTACATGGAAGGAGAAGGTTTAAATCACCTGTTTATCCCACAGAATTTTATGCAGCAATACCGTTGCTTCCGAAGACTGAACCTAAGGGTGGGTGGGGTGAGTGGGTGGAATCTGTAAGAAAAACTGTTCCACAGGATCCTAGCATTTAAGCAGTATTTTCTTGATGGAAGCAGCCCAAGGAGTTTTTCTTTGAAAGATTTTTATAGCCAGTCAATTGCTTCCAGTGAAAGGGGGAGAGACAGTCAGAAGAGAAACAAGGATGGAGAGAGAAAGAGAGAGAGAATAACAAATGTCCAAAAAATAAAAGGCTAAAGGATGTTTCAACAGGGTTTTTTTATGGTATTTCCTCCCTGGATTTATTCAGTCCCAGTTCCTGCCCTCTTTACTTCCCTTTCTTCCTTCTCTTTATTTTTCCTTTGTTCAGTTTACTCTGCCACAAGATTTATTCCCATGTTCCATCTTTCTCCCTCCTTCAGCTTCAGATAGAGTTCCTAAAACAAAATGGATCCTAACGCATATGATCTGTGCATGTCCATCACTGAGATTTAGGAGTCCTTACTGTAATAAGTCGAACACACTGCACTGAATAGTGCCAAGCAGGCACATTCCTTTGGATGTGGAAGGGAATCCTATTCCAGTTATAAACCTAAATTCTGGTTTACTACAGGACTTTAGACAAGGACAGGACTGAAACATTCTTGATTATAAAATAAAAGAACAAGAAGCTACTTAGTTGATTTGGGAATAAACACTTGGGAGACTCAGGAAAAGCTTCACCGTTTATTGTAGAGCAGTTCTTTAGCTGCTCTCAGTCTGGTGTGTCAATGCAATAGCTTAGTTAACTACAGACTATTTAACCCAGTACTCTTCACCTTGCCTCTCGTCACAAACAATCCTTAAATATCAAAGAAGTGATAGAAACAACCAGGATTCTGGATTTGTGCCCTTCTCAATATGCACTCTTTTACAAGTGGAACGTTTTCCAGTACTCATTATTCCTTAGAGAATTAGTATAACACTGTATTACCTTTGAGTACTATGCTGATTTTCCCTTATAATCACGTAATGATATTCAAGCATAGCATCTTTATGGATTGGTAGTACAGAGGGCAAAGGCCAATTTCTGTACTTACTCTGATATAAATGTGGACTAAATCCATTGCCTTCATACTTCAGAAGTGGAACTTTAGGTAGATTTAATTCCTTTCTCCAGTCCATTGTATCAGAGCACAGATATTGGCCCCAGAGACCAGAGTTGATTGCTTTGTTTAAATCAAAACTTTCCTAGTGAAGCAAGCTGCAAAGAACAAGCATGATTATAACTCATAGAATTGTACCTGGCCAGACATTTTCCAGACTCTTTTTCCAAAAATGGCAGAGAACAGATCAAATTCTGCTCTCTTTCAAACTTGGATCTAACCAGACTTTGATCCAATGCATCATTAGTATAATCCCACCAACCACAGTCTGCTCAGGCTTTTGGAAAACCAGGCCCATGATTCACATGCCTAACCATAGATTCAGAAGCCTAACTCTAGACAAATAGTTTTGAAATTTTTGGTCTCAGTTTTCCTATGGGCCTGATTAATCTAGTTATGATCAGTGAACCACCCTCTCCAACTTGAAGGTAAAGCTGCAAAACAACTCTCAGGATATAGTGTTCTTCTTTGTACCTCTTTAATACAGAACAGTTCTCTCCATAAGCCAGACTGCCCATCCTTCAGAAAGTCTGGAGAAAGGATGACAATTCCCCTGACTCCTGTGACAATTTTCCGCTGGGTTTACAATACCTACTAATTTCCTGGGCATTTCAGAATTACACATCTGACCTTCCTGTGAGGAGCTCATGATATGCAAATGAGCATGCTGCACATTAGGGAACAGACAAATGCCCAGGCTTCCAGCAATGACTGTGGACAATTTTATGCACAATGTATTTCTATACTTGAGTGATGGGCCCAGAAGCACTGTTCTGTATATTTTCCTCTTTATAAAACCACCTTATTTCCAACTGAGCCTCCTGCCAACTACTCAGATCATTCTTTATGTGACTGATAAAGATGTCTGATAACATGACACCTACGTGCTAGAATATTCATCATTAATTATATCCGTCTTTTTAAAAGCCCCACCCAGAATACAGCATACGATTTTAAGTTTATGGGTGCTTGCAGACATTAAAAAAAATGCTTTACCAGACGCAGCAGCACTTTACTTCAACCCAGCTCTGCAGTGTCTGTAAAGATTGGGTGCTTCAGCAGGGTTTTCTGGCACTTTTACTAAAGCTGATTTATTCAGCTATTAGATAAAAGTGCCAAAAAAGCCCCACTAAAGTGCTTGATTTTTACAGATTTCAGGTGAGCCAGGTTGAAATAACGCACTACCTATTCCGGGCGTGTGTGGGGCTCAGTGCAGGAATGCATTGAGTTTAGTTAAAGCACTGTTTGTTTGGGTTTTTTTATGTTGCAAGCATTCTAAGGTAATTGCCCTGAGCAGAGTAAAAGCAAAGTCAGTAAGAAATGAAAACAGATCAGCACTGAAGCTCTTTATACCTGCTCTGCACCTCTGGTAAGGTAATGGAATAACAGGTCTCCTGTCAGCAGCACCACATTTTCAGATCATTGCAGACTAACTTATTTTTAACCTGAGTTAACTTAGCTAGAGACAATAGATCATTAGTCCTGTCATATGACAGGGACTTAACTTTTGCAACCTTAACCCAGGTTAGGTCAATGGGGCCACAAAATAGTTTCACTTTGTAGTCAGTGTTCCCATTCATCACTTCGTTACAATAACTCTCCATCTCTTGCTGGCAAAAGAATTCTTGGGTCCATGTAAGAGTGTCGGAAACTCTCAGTGATACAGCCACAGGGATTTGTATGTCAAATGTCACATACTTTGTTCTTAATCCGCTTTGCATTTATTTGTGGATTACCAAGGCTCCTAGATAGCCACAGACTAAAAGTACATCCAGCCAGGGTATTGCTGGACTTTCTCTCTGGTGGTGCTGGGGTGAGTACTTTGATCACTGCAAAGCAAGACAGGATTGGAGCCTCAGCTGGTATTAGTTTACATAATCCAAGGTCTTCAATGAAGCTACCCTGTTCTACACCAGTTGAGGACTTGGGTCTATTCTGCAAGACACGGACTACCTTCAGTTGGCATTTAGGATGCTGAACATCTTGCAGACCAGGTCTCTCTACGTTTTAAGGCCTAAGGTCACAAAATAGTCCCAGGCTGGCTACTTCATCATTAAGTGCCCATAATATCCATATTACAAAAGGAATGACAAGAACCCAGTGATGGCTGGGAACTCCACTTCAGAGTCTGCTTCCTTGCTATCCAAGTTTAAAATATTGTGCATTCCTTCCTGGTCCCTCATCACGCTCCTTTCCCTGCAGCTGGTGATTACAAGACCCAAAAGGCTATGAGTCAAACCATTAACAAAAGAACTGCTTTTATTCATTATTTATATATCTCCAGGGTTTCAATGCTACTCAGAGTTAGCCTACATCACCTATAAATCATTTAGCATGTTATAGCTCAGTGCAGTTGCATACAGCTCAGAGTATAGATCTCTCATATAACAGTTTTCACTTCAACTCTTTTGTGCACCCCCTGCCCAGGCTTCATGTTCTTTGCCCAGCATCACAACTTTTTTGGCACTGGCTCAATTCTTTTCATTTTAAAAATTAATTTAATGCTTGTGGAAGGTGCCAGATTGACAGCTCAGGAAACTAAAGCTCAGTGTTTACCCTTGGAGCAGGTGCAGCCTGGGCAATGGGATCGCTCAGCTGCATTACACTAAGCTGCTGATGTGTTTCAGGACAATTTTTGAGGGGTGATATCTCAGGGTCAGGAGATGTTTTTCTTAAAATGCTTATTTGCTTCTTGGCTTTGGGGCTGAGACTACTGGTACAGAGACAAGAGATGCTGAGATATTTCCACCCATGCACTGACCTACTGGGCAATTATTTCATAAATTTCATAGACATTAGGGCTGGAAGGGACCTCGGAAGATCATCGAGTCCAGCCCCCTGCCCGAGGGATAGGAAGTCAGCTGGGGCATAAGATCGCAGTGAGATAAGCATCCAGTTTGCTCTTGAAGCTGTTCAATGTAGGTGCTTGAACCACCTCTGATGGCAGGCCATTCCAGACCTTGGGGGCTCAGACAGTAAAGAAATTCTTCCTTATGTCCAGCCTGAAATGGTCTTGTAGTAGTAAAGCATGTCATCACTGTGCCTTTCCTTCAGGTTGCGCGAGGTAGGGGTAATGACATTTTTCCCCATGTAAAATACCTGAGGACTTATGGATAAAAATACTACAGGGAAAGTTAGTTTTGCTATTACAAGTTATCTGGGGACCATAACTGTACCTTGGAACATCGACTGAAACCACTGGAAAACAGACAACCAAATTGTCACAATATGCTAACAACTTTTTGACCACTATGGTATAAAGTTTATTACAGGGAATGCCATTGGCTGACACTTGCCTTTCAGAAGTGCCATAAGGAATGACAGTTCAAAATATGCTCAATAATTACAGACATCATCAGAACAGCTAAAATCCTGATGTGAATTTTGCTGCCTACACCCATTTTCACAGCTGAGTACTTCAGAGAATTATCAAGATTATGGTCTGTCTCTCTTTAAACATGTCAGAAATGTTTGGGTTTTTTTATAACAGATCTACTATAGTTATTCAGAGTGACCAATCATTCTAGGTTTTTTTCAGCTGTCTCTCCATCTTTTTCATGATTTGCTTCCATAGCTATTCTTAAACTATTGCCTTCCTCATGATTACACAAGAAACAGGCTGGTAAATATAGTGTATGAAGTAATCAGTTATAGCAATTATGCTTTTAATGTAACTTGGCATCTCTTAACTCTACAAGTTTGCAGTAGAATTCTGCAACTGGTAATTCTGAACTCATTTTACTTGTATTGTGGGCATGCACAGTAAAACTGAATCATCCACAAGCAGGATGAACAAGAAAGAAGACACAATATTTCAGTTTAGGAATCTTTTAATGGTTCAGGGTATAAGTACATGAACAAGGAGTAAGATCCTGTGAGGTAGGTTAGGGTGAAATCAGTCTATCAGGTGCATGCATGCTCTTAATCCACAGCAAATGTGAGGTAGATTACTCAATCAACCAGATGAAATTCAATAAGGACAAATTCAAATTCCTGCACTTGGGATGGAATAACTACATGCTCAAATACAGACTGGGGAAGGACTGTCTAGGCTGCAGTACTACAGAGAAAGACCTGAGGGTTGCAGTGGACCAGAAACTGAATATGAGCCAAAAGCATTCTCTTGTTGCAAAAAAGGCAACAGTGTATTGAGTTGTATTAACAGGAGTGTTGCTCACAAATCAATGGAAGTGATTCTTCTGCTCTATTCAGCACTGGTGAGGCCTCACCAGGAGTTTAGTTTGGGGCCTCACACTTCAAATGATGTGGACAGATCGGAAACAGTACAGTAGAGGGCAACAAAAATTAAGGGCCTAGGAGACAAGTCTAATGAGGAAAGACTGAAAGAACTAGGGTTGTTTAGTCTGGAGAAGATGACTGGGAGCATTTGGTAACAGTCTTCAAATACCTGAAGGACAGTTATACAAAGGACAGAGATGGACTCCTCTTGGTGGTCATAGGGGACAGGACTAGGGGTAATGGCCTCAAGCTGCAACTGAGGAAATTTAGGTTGGAGATTAGGAAGAACTTTTTGACTATGAGGGTGGTCAAGTATTGGAACAGGCTACCAAGGGACATAGTAGAATTTCCAGCCCTGGAAATTTTCGAAAGCAGGTTGAACAGACACTTGGTCAGGATGGTTTAGTCAGGAATGATCCTGCCTTGAACTGGGAGCTGAACTAGATGTCCTTGCAAGGTCCCTTCTATTCCTACTTTCCCATGATCCTATGCTCCTTCACTATATGCTAAAAGCATGAACATTTAGTGCAGAGTACTTGACACACTATAAAGCTCACACTCTTACAATAAAGTTCACAATAACTTCAACTTGCTCCTCTGCCCCTGCCTTCAGTTCCTCCCTGTGTGAAAGGGAATCATACTTGCCTACCTAGTTGGGTTAATGAATGACTAGATGATTAGAAATTGCTTTGAGTCCCAGCTTGGACTGTGGCTTTAATGTAGACATCATACAAATACTTATTACACACAACTGCTTCTCCAAAAAGTTTATCCTTTAAACGCATGACAGATGAAAAGTAGGATAAAGAAAGAATTAACATCCACATTGAATAATGGGGAACTGAGAAACAGAGATGGGTATACACAGACATAATCTTTGGAGCAGGATCAGCTGTCCCAGGATGTGTCCTGGCACAGCTGATCTGCTTCACAAATGCTGCTCAGGGCCTCTCTGTCCTGAAGGGTCAGGCCCCTGCCACTCCCGGGGCTTCAGAAGCCCGATAGAATTTTTATGGCAGCACAAGGACAACATCTGTTTGCACTCTAAGGCCGCGTCCACACAAGGTGTGGATATTTGGTTCCCCAAGGACAACTAGCAGTGGTGCACCTTGCGCTGCTGCTAATTGTTCCCAGGGAACGCCTGTGCCACAGACCCTCTAGCATGCTGCAAGTTACCCCAGGTGGGGTAGAGGAAGCTGGGGCCAGCACTGGGCTGGCCCCAACAGCCGTACCTGGTGTCCTGGAGGTCTTCCGGGGCTGCAGCAGTGGCAATTCTGCTGTGTGCAGCCTGGCTGCCAGCCACAGCACAGCTTGGGGCGGCCTGGCTCCATTTCTGAGTGGTGTGTGCTGCTCATGCATGCTCCGCTCTGCTTTTTTTCTTTGTGTTTTTTTGTGACCCCTGGATAAAAAAACCCTGCCATGCTGCTCCCTTGCAGCATGGAGAACAACAGAACGTGTGGGACGTGGCCATGTGGCTGCGCTTATTTGGACACGATGTAAGTGACTTGCTAGGGTCATAGAGAGTGCTAGTGACAGAGTGAGGGACTGAATCAAAATCTTGAGCTTCAACCACAAGGTCATTTTCCCCAGATTTTGCTGTCTAATGTGCATGTGCACACACACACACACTCATCACATGCAGAACAACAAAGCATGGGCTATGGTCTTCATCTACTGTGTAGGAAATTCATATTGAGATGTCTTTATTGCGAGTCCAGGGTTTCTCAAAAACCTAGTCAATATTTTATCATTCAGCTTAATGTACTGTTTGTGGGAAAAGAAGTAATTTCTTGGTCTTCTGAACAACCTTCTTTAAACCTTGTATTACGCAACCTGCAAGCAGAGGTATGAGGCTAAAAGCCAAATAAATTCATCCACACAAGAAGAGCTATAATCCTCTAGAATTCATTGCAGGTGAGACTATGTTGCTATTATAAAAGGAATAAATATTCAGGAGAGTGAATCCTGGAAATGTGGACATTTAAGCAGTTTGCTTGATCAGAATTTCTCTTCTGTAGTTCTTTTATGGATACTGCATATGTAAATGAAATTGATTTTTCAGCTGGGGATTGTCTCCCCTTCCCATCTGTTCTTGCAATCTATTTAAATGATCCTCTTGATTGTAGTACTGGACTGCATATATCAAGCTGCTTGTCCTTCACCAAAAGCTAAATGGGCTGAGACACTGATCCCCTATATTAAAATGTATCTATTTTTATATAATAACATATTATTTGCTAAATGTAAAGATGTGAAGCCTGGAATGGCAGTATCCCAAACACTTCTCTAAACTATTTACCTGAGACAATCTACCACTTACAAATAACAGCTATATCCCCAACCCTGAGAAGTACCTGGCAACATACAGTTTGCCCACCTCCACCTTCTTGTGTAATTTTAGACTAAACCATTCCTAAGCCACAAGACAAACATTTATTAGACTACCTGCCAATTAATGTCATTCACACTTCAGAATATACTTCTTTCCCCTGCTGGTGCACAGGGATAAGGAACTTCTTCTATCAACTCCAGAAGAATTTGACTGTACCAATTTGTATCCCAACAGGTAGAATTTAGGAGAAAGAAATTCCTGTGAAAAAGAGAACAGGGGCCTACCCAAAAGAATGAATGATTTCCACTTCTATTTTTTTAATGCTCCAGAGTTCCACTCTGCACACAAAAGGATTGGAACAAAAAATCTATATCCCCCCGTACAATGAAAGTATGAAGAAAGGTTGTACAGAAAGCTAGGAATTAGTGAGGAAATCAGAGGAAAGGAGAGATAATGAGAAATTGTTCATTCATTTTTGGCTAGCAGGAAGCAAAAATAGGCATGAGAAGTCAAAGAAAGACACAGAAAAGGTTAAAGGCTGATCAAATAATTCGAACTACATATTCACTGTCACTCTGATAAGACTGTTGTATAGAAATACTATATCCTTCTTACATTCCAGCTAATACATTTTATTGCTTTAATATCTACTGACCTTTCATTATTGTTGAGGACATAATTTAGTTTCATGCATAATTATAATATTCTTATATTTTTATTGGCAAAGAATGTTAAGGTAGTCTAAAAGAGTAAGATGCCAAACTTCCTATACCCATACCCAACTTCTAATTTCAAATGAAATTTGGGGGTGCCTATGCCCAATTTCCCTAGGCTCCTTCGAAAATGCAAGCCATTACTACTATCTGGTTAAGGTCTCAGAAGTGCCTAAGTGACTTGTAAGCACAATTGCGAGTGAAAGTCAAAAAAATTATGGATTTATCAGCAGCAGCATGCTGCCCAACTGAAGTTGGTACTGGATTTTCTGTGCTCCTAAGTTTGCTTCTTATATAGAAAGCCAGATCAAAGACTAAAAAAAAAAATCTATTGTGAGAAAGAGTACAGAAAAATACCTAAAAGAGATCTGGAACCAAATGAATGAATCCCTTTCCACCGATTCCTTTTCCACCAGTGAACACCCTCCCCCAAAACACACACAATGGGCGTGTCTACACATGCACCCGACTGCAGTTTTTACTGCACAGTCATTTAGTACTTACTTTAGTACCTCTAGTACTGCACAGTCCTGGTGCTGCACCAGCTGTTTCCGACCCTATTGCTCAGTAGCAACAGCATCATGGTTCGTGACTGCCAATGCTATGTCACCGTAGTGATGAGCTACGTGGCTGTAGCTCATTGCTACGGTAACGTAGCACCTTGTGCAGATGCACCCAATGTCAGGAAACATTGGAAGCTACACAAACGTTACCCAGACTAAGAGGTAATGAAATTTTTGTGCTCCCTTCAAGCCAATTCAAATGGAAGTTTAATTTCATTTTGCTCTCTGATAGCAAAAGAAGAAAGAGAATACTCACGTGTGTACAGCATCGTGTTACTAACACACACACACACACATATGTGCACAGCCATGAATGCCTCATGCCTCTTGAGGCTTGGAGGACAAGGTGACTGGCTGCAGGTGGCGGCGGCGAGGGTGTGGCTGTGGCAAGCCGGGACTGCCTACAGGCAGCCATAGTGATGTCAGCAGTGAGGGCGGGCTGAGGAGGGACTGCCCACAGGCAGCCATGGCAGTGTCGGCATCAGCGGCAGTGAGGGGTGGTGATCAGTGACTGCCCGCAGATGCTGCTAGCAGCATTGGCAGCGGGGGGGAGGCGAGCGGTGACTGCCCGCAGATGCCACCAGCTGCATCAGCAGTGGACAATCTCAGGGGGTGCACTCCCGTGCATCCCCTATGTGTCGCCAATGTTCACAGCACTTAACATGAGCACCTAACATGCAGTAACTAATTCTCATAGCATGACTCTGGATCAATGTTGTCTTCATTTTACAGAAAGGTAAACAGAGAAACCTCTCAGTGAGTTGATGACAGAGTTGTCTTTCAATTTCCAGTTTGGCAGTTAATGTGCTACATCATGTAGTCACTTGGACTCCAAGTCTAGGGACAGACATTACACATAAACCAGTTTAAGTGATAAGAAACTGGTTTAAACCTGTAACTGAACAGATGTTCAGTGCACATAAACCAGTCTGAGAATGGCGGAAACCAGTTTGAGATGAACCTGGTTGAATGTAGCACCAGACTTAACTGATTTGGTTCAAACTAGTCGATGCAATGCCTGTCCCAGACCCCTTGCTGGTTTAAATTAAATCAGATTCCCTCAGCATACCGGCATCCTCTCTGGGCTGGGTGGGGCTCTGGCTTCACAGCAGGGCTGGCCCCTCCACCCTGCTCCCTGACTGCAGCTCTGGCAGGCTCTACAGGAATCTGCCTTGCTTCTGCTCCCCTCCTTCCCTCCCCACTCTCTGCTAAGCAGGTATTCCCCTGTCCCTCACAGACACCTCTCAGCATTAGCTAGCAGACCACATGATGGCTGCCTCCAAGCTGTGGCACATGGGACAAAGGCAGAATCAAAAGATAGCTGGTAATGTCCTTCTGTTGTTTTCTTAATAAACACTGGGTGATAAACATGTCCTGCTGGGCTGGTCAGGAGGGGGGGAACCCCTCCCCAATCATAGTGTCCTACCGGGGTCTGGCCACACCCTGCCCTCAGCTCAGCTCTGTGGAAAGGAAGAGAGGGCTGCTTTAGTGCCCCCCGGCTTCTAGCCTGAGCCACTGCAGGGATATACCTGCATTTCTGGGATGTCTGTCTGGTTACAAAACTGATTTCATAGATTCACAGATGCATAGACTGTTCTGGTCTGGAAGGACCTCGCAAAAAGGACCTTGCAAGGAAGTCCTTTTTTAGGTATGTGGGGAGTCGGAAGAAAAGCAAGGGTAACATTGGACCCCTGCTAAACCTAATGGGACAAGTGACAACCGACACCCAGGAAAAAGCCAGCCTGCTTAATGGGTACTTCACATCAGTTTTTCATCAACCCAAGGGGACCGCCCTGCCTAGCAAGATGCAAGATGGCCAGGGTGAGGGTCAATTTATACCCATCATCGGTGTAGACCTAGTAAAGGAACACCTTGATAGGCTGGACACATTCAAGTCAGTGGGTCCTGACATATTGCATCCCAGAATACTTAAGGAGATGGCAGGAGTCATAGCCCAGCCACTGCCAAAGATTTTTGAAGACTCCTGGCGCTTAGGTGAAGTACCTGAAGATTGGAAGAAGGCCAATGTGGTGCCCATCTTCAAGAAATGGAGGAGAGTAGATCCAGGGAAGTACAGGCCAATCAGCTTGACCTCAATCCCTGGCAAGATTCTAGAAAAAAATCATGGAAGAGGCCATTCTTGACAAGCTGGCTGATAGCAACATCCTGAGGGACAGCCAGCACAGGTTTGTTGTGGGTAGGTCTTGCTTGACCAATCTCATCTCCTTCTGTGACCAGGTGACATATCACCTGGACAAGGGAGAAGAAATTGACATCATATATCTGGACTTTAAAAAAGACTTCAATCTGGTGTCCCATGATCTCCTCGTGGAAAAACTGGCCAACTGTGGCCTCGGCTACATCACAGCCTGATGGCTGGGGAATTGGCTCTGAGACCAGATTCAGAGAGTGGTGATCAACGTAAGTGAATCATCATGGTGTTCTGTGACCAGTGGTGTCCCCCAAGGCTCCATCCTTGGACTTGTTCTTTTTAATGTCTTTATTAATGATGTGGATACTAGTGTTAGAAGTGGATTGGCCAAGTTTGCCGATGACACCAAACTTTGGTGTAGAGCGTCCACACCTGAGGATAGGCTGGTGATCCAGGCTGACTTGGATAGGGTGAAAAAGTGGGAAGGTACAAACCTGATGACATTCAATACCGACAAATGTAAGGTACTCCATCTTGGGAAAAAAACCCCCACAGTACGCTTATAGGTGTGGCAGTGCTATGCTTGCTAGCACCGTAGCCGAAAGAGACTTGGGGGTCATGACTGACCACAAGATGAACATGAGCCACCAAAGTGATGTCGCAGCTGGTAAAGTGAACAAAACTCTGGCTTGCATCCATAGATGCTTCTCAAGTAAATCTCAGGATGTCATCCTCCCGCTGTACTCGGCCTTGGTAAGGCTGCAGCTGGAGTACTGGATCCAATTCTGGATCCAATCCAGTTCTGGATCCAATTTTTCATCCTTGGTGAAATGTGATGCCCAGAACTGGACACAGTATCCAGCTGCAGTCTCACCAGTGCTGAGTACATTGGAAGAATCACTTCCTTGGTTTTACATGAGATGCATTGGTTGATGCATGCCAGAGTACTGTTTGCTCTGCTGGCTACAGCATCACACTGACGACTCATGTTCATGTGATGGTCAATTATTACCCCTAGGTCCCTTTCGGTCATGGTGCTAGTCAAATTGGTGCCACCTAGCCTGTAGGCATATTGGGGATTGTTCTCAGTGTTGAACTTCATCTGGTCCTGATTCGCCCAACTCTCCAGACTGTCCAGGTTCACCTGAATCTGCAGCCTATCTTCAGGCATGACCATACTCCCCCATAACTTGGTGTCATCCGTGAACTTGGCCAGTGACCTCTTCACCCCCACATCCAAATAATTGATAAAGATGTTGAAAAGCACTGGACCAAGCACGGACCCCTGAGGGACACCACTGGCCACTTCTCACCAGGATGAGACAAGTCCATTCATAAGAACTCTCTAGGTCCTACCTCACAGCCAGTTTCCTACCCACTTAACAGTCAAGCAGTTAAGCCCACAGTCTTCCAATTTTCCTATGAGGATATCATGGGATACTAGATCAAAAGGCTTCTGGAAGTTGAGGTATATAATGTCAACCTCCCCTTCCTTGTCCTAGTGGCAAAATACCTGGTCGTAGAAGGAGATAAGACTGGTAAGACAAGACCTGCCCATGATGAAGCCATGCTGGTTGTCATTCAGAATCCTACCTTCTGCAAGCATATCACACATAGACTCCTTGATGAGTTTTTCTAACATTTTCCCTGGGATAGAAGTTAGGCTGATTGGTCTATAGTTGCCTGGGTCCTCCCTCTTCCACTTCTTGAAGATGGGCACAATATTGGCCCTCTTCCAATCCTCAGGGATCTCCCCGAGTGCCACGAGTTTTGGAAAAATTTTGCCAGGGGTCCCGCAATGACCTTGGCCAGCTCCTTCAGTACTATCAGGTGGAGTTCATCTGGTCATGCTGACCTATAAATGTCTAGATTTTCTAGTTGGTCATGCACCAGCTCAGCGTCAATTGTAGGAAGGCGGTCATTCCCACGTTCCCCCTGTGAGCCTTATCTAGCATGTTTTTCCCCTTGGTCCAGTATAATACTGAAACAAAGTGGGCATTCAGGAGCTGAGTTTTTTCCTGAGTGTCTGTTACCACCTGTCCTGAGGTGTTAAGCAGGGGGCCCACGTTTCCATTTGTTTCCCTTCTGCTCCTTACATACCTAAAGAAGGACTTCTTATTGTCCTTGATTCCCATTGCTAACTTAAATTCAGTCACCGCCTTAACTTTTTTAATCTACTCCCTACATGTGTGGACCACTGTTGTATAGTCCTCCTTGAGGACTGTCCCAAGCTTCTATTGCGTGTATGCCTCTTTTTTCTTTCAAGAGGACCATAATATCCCTATTAAGCCAAGCACGCTTGCTAGCCCTTCTGCTACCTTTCCTCCGCATGGGAATGGTCTTTTTTTGTGCTTCGAAGATTGTATCCTTGAGAAACAACCACTCTTCAGGCACTCCATTTGCCTTTGGTCCCTGGTCCTGCACAGTGCCTCCTCTACTATTACCCTGAGTCTGTTGAAATTTGCATTTTTGAAGCCCAGGACTTCAATCATGCTAGTTGATTTGTCTGCCTTGTGGCGGACAGTGAACATGATGATCTTACAGTCTCTGTTGCCGAGGCTACCCTCAATATTAGGGCTGTGTGAAGCTTTTGTCCCTGATTTGATTTGGCAGAGATTTGGCCCAATTTGGTGGCTGAACCTCTGAATCCAAACTGAGTCAGAGGACCCTTTAATCTCTCCAAATTGAATCGGAACCCTCTGAATCAATTCGGAAAGATTCGACAATTCAGACATAGACATAGCTTTAAATGTTTTTTCTACATACCTCTAGCTAGCAGGCAGCTCATGAGTGCTGCAATACTGGGGCGCATGGAGCATCCCACAGAAGTGTGGGAGGCTCCTCAATGCGCTCAGCAGCAGACCTGAAAGTGGACCAGAAGCACTTCTGGTCCACTTCTGGGTCCACTGGGGAGCACACGGGGGGGGGGCGTGCCTCCCTGGCTCAGCAGCTGGTGCCTCCTGGGTCGGGGGGGCACCTGGGGTCCTCCCATGGCCAATTGCTGAGCTGTGGGGGAGGCCCCCACGCACTCCCTGGTGGACCCAGAAGTGGACCAGAAGTGCTTCTGGTCCATTTCTGGGTCTGCTGCTGAGTGCGCTGGGGACACCCCCACCCCCCATGCTTCTGTGGGACACTCCATGTGTTCCAGCATCGCAACACTCATGAGCCTCCTGGTATCTAGAGGTATGTAGAAAAAACATTTAAAGCTGTCTCTATGTCCAAATCGCCAAAACTTTCGAATCTCTATGAATCGATTCGAAGGGTTCCAGTTCGATTTGGAGAGATTAAAGGGTCCTCTGATTCAATCTGGATTCAGAGATTCAGCCACCGAATTGAGCCAAATCTCATAGATTCATAGAAGTAGGGTCGGAAGGGACCTTGTAGATCATCAGGTCTGACCCCCTGCCCCAGGCAGGAAAGAAAAACCAGGCTCAAGTGACCCCAGCCAGGTAGACGTCAAGCTTCCTCTTAAAGACCCCCAGGGTAGAAGCCATCACCACTTCCCTTGGAAGTTGGTTCCAGATCCTAGCTGCCCTGACTGTGAAGTAGTGCCTTTGGATGTGTAGTCTAAACTTACTCTCTAACAACTTGTGGCCATTATTCCTTGTTACCCTGGGGGGCACTAGGGGGAACAAGGTCTCTCCCAAACCCTGCTGGTCCCCCCTAGTGAGTTTATAGACGGTCACCAGGTCCCCCCTCAGCCTTCTCTTGTGAAAGCTGAACAGGTTCAGGTCCCGCAGTCTCTCATTGTAGGGTCTGCCCTGTTGCCCCAGATCATGCGGGTGGCCCTCCTCTAGACCCTCTCAATATTGTCCAGGTCATTTGGGAGGATTGTTTTTTTGTTGCCAGTAGTTATACTGGTGCAGTCTGTTACAATATCAGATAGGGCCCATTTCGCACAGTTCTCAAGAGAACTCCATATCAAGCTACTCCCCCTGGTTTGCTGGCCTGTAGTAAATGCTTAGTTAGGTCTCTCTCACCACATCCCCCTCCGCTGCTGAAGTTTGACCCAGAGGGTTTCAAGCTGCTTATCTTTGGAGCCAATGTCAGCATCCAGGGCCTCTGCCTTTTTTCCCTACTCGGTCTCTTCTGTACAGGGGGTAGCCTTCTATGGCTAAGTTTCAATCATGTGAGGAGTCCCATCAGGTTTCTGTGATTCCTACAAGGTCATATTGCCCACTAGAGAATAGGAGGGCTACCTCCTCCTGTTTGTTCCCCATGCTCCTGGCATTAGTATATAGGCACCTGAGTCCCCCAACTGACACCCTTGGTTTCCTGATACTCTGTGGGAGAACTGTTCCCTTAGCTCTTTCAAAAGTGGTTGTCCTCAACAACAGCGCTTTCTGAGCCTAACCAGGTTACACTAACTGGCAAAGAGTGAATCAGTTCAGACAGGCTTCTTGAATGTCTGTCCCTAACCCAAGTAATCTAATTCACATATATTTTATTTAGAGGTTAGTGCTGTAAGTGCCAAAGGAGGTGTATGCATTCTAATCAGATTTTATTTCATGTATTCTTCACATTCTGATAGCTTCCTCTGCTTTGCTATAAAATCCAACATTGAGAATATCTGTTTGACTGATAGTTGAACTGAGATTCACATATCTAAGGATTTTAGGCTGCAAGTACTCAAAATTTTGCATCAGAAAAAGCAAGCCATAAAAACCCAGAAACCTAGGAGAAACTTTCATTTATCATTTTTCTATGTCACCAATTAAGTATACTAAAGACAGATGAACTGATAATTCCTTGAAAAAAGCATAAATTCATACTGAATATGGATGTGAAACTCATGGGTTTTTTTACATTTTCATGATGGTAGTTTGGAATTTAGTGAAGCATTTTACTAGATAAACTAGAACTGCTGACATTTGCAAGCAGTTAAATGGTTCAGTACCTAATGCTTCAGGCATAAAATAAGGCTGGCAGAATAATTTCTCTCTGGTTTATGAGGAGGTTAGGGCTGAAAGCTTGGGAGGAATGTGGTGATGGTTTTCAGGTTCATTCTTTACTGAAAGGTCACAACCACAACACATATGTCAACTCAATATATGTTGGCCTACTCATTGTAATTGAACGTTAGTGGTAATTTCAACATTTGTGTCTCTACAAAACAGGGAAAAAGGTCACAAATTAGTATGAATCTCTCAATATTTGCTGAACATGCTATTTTGTTCTTTTATAAGCCAATCTGAAAATGAGAACAGGCTGTAGACAGACAAGCATGTGCATGTTGCACAGTTGGCTGACTTTAAAAAACACAAAAACAAAAAAATACCACAGTAATATTTGTTATGAATATTATGTTTAGTTTTTGCATACTTAAGGAGACAGGGAAAAGGATTCTTTATTTATGCTTGCAAAAGGAACTCAGTCTAGCTGAAGGAAACAAAAATATATTTCTGTATTTATCCCCAGAGTAAAGAAACATCTTTACCAAAACTCAGGTGAATTAATCTTTTTCTTTCCCTCTTTTTGTAACTCTCCCATTATAGAATTTAAACAACATTATGGTTTGTTTTCAATAACTTTATACATGATATACATGAAACACTACATTAAAAGAATATTTAAGTTGCGAAAATGAGAAAAATATGATAATGAAGGATGCCATGCAACTTTAATTCAGTTTTCTAGTGTGTGTGCGCATGTGTGTGTGTCCATACCTTTACCTCATTCAATGCACAGAATAGATTCTGCTCACCAACTGAGCAGATATTCAGTCATTTTTCCATGGTTCTGTGTGCTATGCCTTATTTACTGCTCTGAAATTAGTGGTTTCATCATGGTGTTCATTAATGTAAAGTTTAAGTGCCTTACAAACATTAGTGAATTTATTTTCATAGTATTTCTGTATACTGAGGGATGGGAGCTATCTTCATTTAAAGATGAGAAACTGAAGAACAAAGGAGACATTAAAGTCAAAGTGTACACTAATTTTGGCTGCCCAGTTTGAAAGCCTAGGGCTTGATCCTTTAGAGTACTTGGCATTATTTAGCATTTTGTACATATAGAAAAAAAATCTCTCAGTGACTCCATTTGCAATTATGAGTGGAGTCATAATCTCCACTCAAAAATCTCTCAGTGACTCCGTTTGCAGTCCATTGGTTGAAAGTTGGATAATCAGAAAATGAGGAACCCTCAGCAGGATTTTTTTTTAGCAGAGGCAGGGACAGGATCCAGCTCTGACTTTACTATGAGAGTATCCTTTTGCTTTCTGCAATTTCCTATCTCATTCACAATACATTTTATTTCTCTAGTTAAAATACACAAGGTTCCTACAAACAAAAGCCTCATTACACAACCCTGATTGTCATGAGTGACTGGTGCCATCTGAGTCGGGGGGGCACATGCCCTCCCCCCAGTGACTAGTCAGCAACCGGGGCTAATCTCACCAACTGGGGGGGAAGGGTGGGGGAGGAGGAGTCATGAACTGCACTTAATCAGCCTCCTAGGTAGTAGGTACAGAAACTCATGGACTCAATATAGATGTTGGAATTCTGACACACTACAACCTCCCGGACATCTGACTCCCCAGGTACCTCTCCACTTTTACCTGCTGCTACATCCCCCTTCTCCCCCACCCCAGCCTGTCCCTCACCCCCTGATGCCTCCATTTCCATTTTCACTGACTGGCTTTCTTGACTGCATTGCATGCCAGCCTCTGGCTTCTTTACTATTCCTTCTATCCAGGAAGAGCACTCACATCAACTGCAGGTGCTTCCTCAGCATGGCAAAGGGTTTTTTAACCTGAAAGCTGGCATCCCAGGCAACTCAGCTGAGCTCACCTGGAGCCTCACAACTCCTCCAGCAAGCCTCAGGCCTGTCAAAGACATGATGGGTCTGGGCTTTCCTCATCCAGGACTGTGTGTGTGTGTGTGGTGGCTGGAAGTTATGGTGCCTCCTACCCGCCTTTCACTAGGGGGATCCTCGGTCCTGGCATTTCTTGGGGCTGCTGCACCACCAGCAGTCCCACCAGGCCTCCTGACCCTGGCAGAGTGCAGTTTTAGTGATCATGCCCAGGACCTGGGTTCTCCTCCTTCCCCACAGCTGCAGTCCATACCTCCAAGTTTGTCCTGGCATGGGAGCTCAGCAGGGACATGTTCTTCCCCTGCTGCTGGTGATGCAGTGAGTGCCCTCTCCAGCTCTGAGAGTGGGGCATTTTTTTAATGGTTTAAAAAAAAAATGAAAAAAGGAAATAGGTGCAAATGGAGTGAGGAGGATGGCATTCACTCCGTCTGCACCTGGAGCTTGAGGGACCACAGCAGTGGGAGGTTCACCTTCAGGAACACCAGCTGCTCCACCAAACCAGGATCCAAGGAGGTGTGGTAGGGTGTGACTACATCCCTAGCAATGCTGAATATCCTCTCGCTTGGAACACTGGTCAGTGGACAGGTGTTCCCAGGCAACTGTGGCCAGATCCGGCCACATCTGGCTGCAGCTTGCCCAGTAGGCCAAGGGGTTGAACAGCAGAGGCTCCACATCCTCAGCAAGATAGGTAGCCATCAAGGCCTGACTGCTACCTGCTCTGGACCCCACTATGGAAGTCATGCCCTTGGCCCACATTGGCAATGCCTGTGGTGGAGGAGGAGACTGGCTGGTGGATGGTGTGCTAGCATGGGACAGTGGATCCCCCTCTATCACATCCCCCCGCCTCCACCATTCTGCCTCCCTGACTCTCTTCACCAGCACCTCCACCCACTGATTCAGGGTTTTACTGCTGCATACACTGCCCTTCACCCTCAGGTCACACATGGGGGCCAGCATGTGGACCATACTGGACCTCAAGGTGTCAAACTGTTTCCTGATGCCCTCCTTCAGCCACCTCACCAGTGCCTGCATGTCTGGTGACAGTGGCTTGCCCCAGCCAGGAACACTGATCCCCTGGAAGCTCTCCATTTGGCTCTGAAGTTCCCTCACTACAGGGATCACCTGGCTAAGGAGGGCATCACTAGCACTGATGGTCTCAGTGGCCTCGAGGAAGGGCTTGAGGACCACCAAGATTTGGGAGACGGTATCCCACTGAGCTCTGTTAAGGGGGCTGCTAATCCCAATCTCCCCAAGCAAGGCCATCTCATGGATGGCATTCTGTTGCTCCACCAGCCTCTTCATAGTTTCATAGTTATTAGTGTTCGAAGGGACCTATTAGATCATTAAGTCCGACCCCCTGCCCTGGGCAGGAAAGAGACTTGGGGTCAGATGACCCCAGTGAGGTGGCTGTCCAATCTCCTTTTGAATATTTCCAAGAAAGGGGACAACACCACCTCCCTTGGAAGCCTATTCTACATTTTGGTGACCCTCACCGTAAAGAACTTTTTCCTGATGTCCAACCTGAATTTGATCTCTTTTAACTTGTGTCCATTGTTTCTAGTTACCCCAACTGTTGCTCCTTTTGTGGAGGCTGAAGAGGTTCAGGTGTCCCAATAGGGTTTTTTTCTGTAGGATTTTAACCAGATGGGTGGCCCTCCTCTGAACCCTTTCCAGGTTATCCACATCACTCCGAAGTGCGGTGACCAAAACTGGATGCAGTACTCCAGCTGCGGCCTGACCAATGCTGCATAGAAGAGAAGTATCACCTCCCTAGACCTGTTTGTGATGCACCTACTTACGCAAGAAAGAGTGCAGTTAGCTTTACTTATTACCTCAACATATTGGTGACTCATGTTCATTTTGGAGTCAACTATGACTCCGAGGTCCCTTTCCACAGTTCTGCTGCTTAGAATGGTACCTCCCAGGCTATAGCAGTGCTGATGATTCTTCCTCCCCAGGTGCAACACATGACACTTATCCTTGTTAAACTTCATCCTATTCTGTTCCGCTCACCTCCCCAGCCTGTTCAAATCCACTTGGATTTGCTGCCTGCCCTCTAGTGTGTTTACCTCCCCCCATAGTTTTGTGTCATCAGCAAACTTGGACAGGGGGCTTACTACTCCCTCAGCCAATTCACTAATCAAAATATTGAATAGTACCGATCCCAGGACAAAGCCTTGGGGGACTCCGCTGCCTACATTTCTCCAAGTAGAAACTGACCCATCTACCACCACTCTCTGGGTGCGTCCCATAAGCCAATTTTCCACCCACCAGACTGTGTAATAATCTACATTGCAGTTTTTTAGTTAATTTATAAGAATTGGGTGTGACACTGTGTCAAAGGCCTTTTTAAAGTCTAGGTAAACAACATCTACCTCTGTTCCCTCATCCAAGCATTTTGTGACCCGGTTGTAAAATGAAACTAGGTTGGTCAGGCAGGATCTGCCTGCTGTAAACCCATGCTGATTGCCCCTTAGCATTACTTTACCTGCTGGTCCCCCGCAGATGTGATCTTTAACTATTTTCTCAAAGGTCTTGACAAGAATAGAGGTGAAGCTAACCAGCCTATAGTTACCTGGTTCCTCCCCTTCTTGAAAACAGGAACCACATTGGCCCTTTTCCATTCCTCTGGGACTTGTGCTGAGTGCCACGAGTGCTCAAACATTTGTGCCAG
>NW_017728996.1:45001208-45003304 GCF_001723915.1 Gavialis gangeticus | reverse complement strand
AGTGCTCAAACAGTTGTGCCAGCAGGTCTGCTATGACTCCAGCTAATTCCCTAAGTACCCTAGGGTGAAGATCATCAGGGCCTGTTGACTTAAATACATTCAGCCCCTCCAGATGCCCCCTTACTAGGTCTGCATGAACTGCTGGTGGGTTGGGATTGTCTAAAGTCCTAATGGGATGTGTATCTGTATTCATGTCCAGGAACATGGATACAAAGAATTCATTTAGAATCTCTGCTTTAGCCATCCTATCTGTTATTAGTTGTCCTTGTTCATCCTGAAGGGGTCCTAAGTTATCCTGCACTTTCCTTTTGCTATGTACTTAAAAAATGACTTTGTTATCCTTGACTTTTGTTGCTAGCCGAAGCTCCATCTCTGCTTTGGCTCTCCTCACTGCTTCTCTGCAGGCTCAAGCCAAGCAGGTGAACTCCTCCTTGGTGACTGCCCACTGCTTCCACAGCCTATAGGCCTCTTTTTTCCTCACCAGGCTCTCCTGGATTTCCCTGCTCAGCCAAGAGCGTTTCTTTGCTTTTTGCTCCCCTTTATGTGGGCTGAGATAGTCTTTTTTTTGTGCCTGCAGGATTAGTCCCTTAAGAAATGCCCACCCTTCCTGGACTCCCATCTCTGCAAGGCTATTACCAGTCAGTCCCTCCCTAACTAATTTCCTGGGTTTCCCTCAGTTCCTCCCTAAGTGCCTTCCTGAAGTCCAGCACTTCTGCCCTACTAGTTGTCTTCCCCACCTTTCACCAGATAGTGAACTCTATCAATAGGTGGTCGCTATCCCCCAGGTTACCTTGTACCTGCATATCCCCCACCAAGTCATCCCCTGTGGCCAGTACCAAGTCTAACAAGGTGTGTACCTCCTGCAATAGGTGAAGGTCCTGTAAGGAGGTTAAAAACTTATGTGAATGGGCAGGCCTGGCTGCCTGCTTCTCCCAGCAGATGTCTGGCAAGTTTAAGTCCCTCATGACAACCAGGTCCTTTGAGCACACTGCCTCTGAGAGCTGCCTCGAGAATTCTAGGTCTAACTCATCCCCCTGGTGTGGGAGTCTGTAATAGACCCCTACTACTAGGTCTCTTTCTCCCCGACCCCCCTGTAATCTGACCCATAATACATCAATTTGCCTTTCTTGTCCCAATTTGACTATGGACAGAGCCTCTTAAGCATCAGGTATGTGGAGTTCCACCGAGTCTCCACATTCTGCATGATTTTGTGCTGTGGTATGCTTAGCTCTGCCTGTTTGTCCCGGAGCATCTTGCCCCCCCGCCAATGCTCTGGTGGAAGTAGCCTGCCACCTTCCTGCATTTTGAAATGAGCCAGCTAGTGGTGCCGGCACCATCACCAGCAGCCCTGCCCCCCTCCAAGGCATCCCTGACATGAAGTAGAACTTGTATGCCACACAGCGGATGCCAAGAAAGTTGGCATCACAGACCACCTTGACCATATTGGCCACATTATCGGTGACTATGAACCCACAGGTGAGCTCACCCTGCCCAATGAGCCACCCCTGCACAAAGCGATTCATGGCCAGCATGATCTCCCTTGCTGTGTGGGACTCATCCATCACCTGGACTTGAAGGAGAGCTCACCAACAGCCTGACTGGTCACATCAGTGCTCTGTGAGGGAGAGGTAGTGTAACAGGGGGCCTTCTCAGGGCTGATCCAACCGTGGCCCACCCACCTGTTCCTGGGCTAACCGCCCGCATTCTCACCCACCACACCTTGTTGTTAATTAATTATTTAAAGATGTAATTAAGTGGGAGGCTGCCCATTTCCTGCCCCGATGCCAGGGGGGCGCTGTCTGCGGCTCCATTCCTCCCCTACACCGCAGCCCAAGCCTTGCTGATGGCATCTATAGTTTTCATCATCACTAGCCCTGACACTGGGCCCCAGAATCCTACTGTTGAGCCCCACCTGGATTCCCCCCCTCAGGCGGTCTCTTCCACCTTCATACCAGGCAACAGAGCTCCCTGAACTGATTCCCCTTCAGGTGTGATCCCCACACCAGGACCTTCGACTCACTAGCCCTGGCCCACCTCCAGGCCAGCTGGAACCTCTGGCCCTCAGCTCTTGGGCATTCCTCGCGGTGGGCCCCTGG
>NW_017728996.1:45000299-45001197 GCF_001723915.1 Gavialis gangeticus | reverse complement strand
CTAAATCTATGAAACTATGAAACTATGAAACTATGACTCTATGCCTCTTTTCTCTCTTTCCAGGGATCCACCCTCCTGGCCCTCCACACAAAGGGGTAACCAACCCAGTTGTGGGGGCTAGGGGTTAAGGCAGCCCAACCTGCCTTTCACCTGGGTGGTAACTGGCCTGGCATTTCCTGGGGGCTCCCACGCCACTGAGAGCCCCACCAGGCCACCCATTCCTGGCAGGGTACAGTTTTAGGTTGTACCCAGGACCACGAGCCTCCTTAGCATCCCCTACAGCTCCTCCCTTACCTCCAGATGATATCAGCATCCCTGTAGCCAGGCAATGTTGTTGCTTGGCCCCCAGCAGCAGAACTGCCCTGTTTATAAGGGCAGCCCCAGATTCGAAATGGCTGCCGTCATCAGGCACCTGGCGGCCGCCAGCTCCAGGCCCTTAAAATGGCAGGCACAAACAGTGCCTTGCCACAGGTAGGCATGATCTCTACTCTGGCTGCTCCAGATGTCTGAGGTGAAGTGTAAGGCCACCTGAGGACCTGCTGTGCACAGCTTCTCCTTCAAGTACTCCCTACATGCCTCATACAGAGGCGGCACCACTGTTCTGTTGAAAGTGGTGTGTGCGGGCACTTAGTACGACAGAGCTATGAGCACCATGAGCTGCCTGTACCCTGGCCGGTCAACTAAGGAGAAGGGCTGACCATCTACAGCAAGCATCTCCCAAATGCTCTGGGTCATCTTGCTAGGCCTTGCAACATGCCCCCCTTTCTGTCTGCCTTTCCCCCACTGTTCCAGGGTGGCCTGCCTCTGCTTTGAGGGGACGGGGATTTTGGAGTGAGAGGAGGACTTCCCTTTTGGCACACTCCTGCTGGTACCAGGCTGAGGAGGAGCAAGGACAAGG
>NW_017728996.1:44994177-44995299 GCF_001723915.1 Gavialis gangeticus | reverse complement strand
GAGGGGACGGGGATTTTGGAGTGAGAGGAGGACTTCCCTTTTGGCACACTCCTGCTGGTACCAGGCTGAGGAGGAGCAAGGACAAGGGGGTAGTGCCTGCGGAGATGCATCAGCATCCCCGTGGTGCTCATTTTTTTTGTTCCCTTGTTCATAACTGCTTGCCTTCTGCATATAGCTACACCCCACTGCCATGAAGTCTTCAATACAATAGGTTTGGTGGTCAAGAGTGCTCCAGTGCATCACTGAGACAAAATTTTGGACTTGCCCACCTGCACAGAGAGAGTGTCCCGAGTAGAAGGGGTTGAGTGATATAGTCTTAATATATTTTTAGCCCATAAATCACCTCATACAGATTTCCAAGGCGTGATGGTGGGGGCCATGGTCTAGGAGACAGTGTACCACAGAGGGAGTCAGGAGACCTAAGTTCTATTAAGGTTTGGACACTGACTTACCAGTAGGTCTCTGTCGCAAGTCACTTATTGATTCTGTACCTTTGTTTCCTATCTGACTTTTTGTCTATTTAGATAGTAAGTTTTTGGGGGCAGGGAATGTTCTCTTATTAATTACTTAAGTGGTGCCTAGTGCAATGGTGCCATGATGTCAGTACACACACCTTGACACTACAAATAAAAACTAGTGAGAAATGTGCAGCTAGTCCCTTGTTAACTCATCTTCAAGATTAAGCAAGATTCTTTTATAATTCTCACAAACTGTGTAAAGCTGATTTTTGCAGTATTTGTCATTATAGTCTAGGTGGGCAAAATATTATCAGCACTTGCAGGCTGACAGGCACATCAGCCAAATGAACTGCAATTCATTTATCACACCCCCTGCAAAACTACATAGCATGGAAAATGAGATCTGCTAAATGTCATAATCCAGGTGAGAAATATCTGCAGTGTAACTGCAGAGAGTTAATGCTTTTGCTGCAATTTGACTAACTTTTCTGACACTGCAGAGGAAATTGTCTATTCTCTGGTCAAATCTGTTTGCACAGAAACTGCAGTGGAATTGATGCATTTAATCAAAGGATTATGAGAGTTTCATTGAACTGCCCAACTGTTCAGTTAATTACTAATTTTAATGGTTTCATAGTTTCATAGTTTCTAGGGTCGGAAGGGA
>NW_017728996.1:44987527-44994152 GCF_001723915.1 Gavialis gangeticus | reverse complement strand
CCGGGCAGGGGCCCTGGCAGCACTCCATGTCAACACCATCTAGCTGAGTTCGGTTCCTCTGCCCCACGCTAGCAGAAGTCAGCCTCTGGACCGCTCCTGCTCACCCTCCGGCGCAAACGCCGGCACAAACGCTGGCGCGCTCTTACAGACCGCACCTGTTTGCGCGCTCTGTTCGCGCGGCTCCCTACCGGCTCAGCTAAGAGGGATCCGGGGGGCTTCCCCTCCCGATCCAGCTCAGCTGCGTCGGTCCCTCCGCCCCACATACCTTAGGGAGATCAGCTGCTGCTGCTCCCGCTGCTGCTCCGTTCCTCTGCTGCTGTCACTGCTCTCGCCTCCGCTCCGGGTCCGGTAAGGGGGCACACGAGTGTAAGACACCCGTGTGCCTGCGTCCTCCCTCTCCCCAGTGCTCCTAGCTCCCGAGTTTGCAACGGCTTGGTAGTTCTTTCAGTTAAAATGTTCCAATGATTTTTTTTAAATATAAATTAGATGTCTTTTCAGTAAATAACTAAATTCACTTGAGAATCATTTATGAATAGACTGTGCGACTACAAAAGACAAAGTTTCAGAATGGATTTAAAGCTAAAGAAGCATTGTTTTAGACCCCGAACAACACAGGCATTGCTTAGTACCAAACCTTGGCTGCTTACATTTTTTAAATAATATTAGGACACAGTGGGCCAAATGGAAATCAGTTGCAAATCTCCCAATGACTTCAGTATAAGAAAGATAGGGGCCTATCAACTCTGCCTGCTAAGAGGCTACAGATATCTGTCCTGCTTCAACTTTATCAATTCAGGCATATTTTCAAGAATGAAGAACACGCTTCAGAATTTGACCTCAAGTACTGAAGCATGTTCTACATCTCACTGCTTTTTGCAATGATTTAATGGGGTTACTCCCAACTTACATCAGGGTTGTTTAGCAGAATGTAGTCCGTACTTGTACAGCCTCTTTTTAGCTGCTTTATCTGCTACATTCCCCTTCCCTTTCTTCCCTGCTACAGGAACCTGTTGCCTGACTTATGGTAACTTAAAAAGGAACTGAAAAAGCATTCCACAATGCAGGAGAACTCCCTGGTAGGAGCCCTCTAGAGGGCGTTGTGTGGGTGTACTGAGGGCACAAGAAGGTCTGTCTGGGGCATTTATATGCCTTTGTTACTCTCTTGTTGGGACAATGGCAGGTGGGGCATAAGTTGGAGTAGCCTTGAACACTGTCCTCACCTGTGCCAGAGCCAAATGTTGGCCCATAGCTAGTTTTCTGACCAACTCATATCCAACTTGTTATTTACAGACTTTTATAACATTATGACAGTTGATCCAGAAATTTAATACAGCAAACTGAAGAAATCAGGATATTATTTTAACATTTCAATGATAACAGCTTGATAAGTAGTGTCAGATTCTCATCTATGGTCTTTAGGCACAGAACATGAATTGGAGTGAAGGATAAAGGTGGCTGAAAATAGCAGAAATCTGCTGCTGTTCTGTGCAGGACTTGTTTCTTTGCACTGTGTCCTTGCACTTTGCCTTATGCAGGGCTTGTATCTTTGCATTGTGTTAGAACACTGAGTACTTCTCAATAACTCAAGAACTAAAGATAACTGGAAAAGAAGTTGAGGGTCCATTATTCCAACCAACTCAGCCATGCCCTTCTTTCTGCTACACCAGTAACTGGAGTAAGTGGCACTGGAATGCTCATGTCAGCTCTCCCCTACCACAGGATCAAACCTTATGAGGAAGTGACTTTACCTGGACTGATTAAAGCAGCTACAAAGCCAAATAAAGCATGGCGCACTGCAAAGCTGTATGGGAGGATCTGCACTACTGTGAACCAACTTCACTTTTCTCATCAAAACTTCTGCTCACTGGACAGAGCCACTTGCATGTGCAGTATATTGTTTAAACAGCCAGATATAGGAAAGTGGAAATCAGTTTAAAATGCTAATGAAGTAAAATCCCATATGAGTGAAAAGGAGCAATACCAGTCATACAATCTAGCTAATGAAGAATCACTTCCTGCTGTATATTTATAGTCCATGTTTATGTAAATGACCTCAACACAGTTCCCATCTGTCCTCTACTCCAAAGCCCAGCCAATCTCAGTATTAGAACATTTATTCATATCCATTAACCAATCCTCCCCTGGTCTTCAGTCCTTGTACCCTTCAAACAATAATATAAGGAAGAGCAATCTGTGTATCTGTTGTGAGTACACAGGATTTTCCACTTTTTACAGACTAGATCAATGCAAAATAAGGCCCCAATATTACAAGAAGCTCTGTATGCATGCAAAGGTCTGATGTTAATCGGAGTGTTTCCCATAGATGATACTGCTGCTAATTTGAAACAGTTTTTAAACAAGTAGAGGTGGTGAATGCAGAGCAGCTCCTGCAAAGTAATGACTATAAAAATTATGTTTGGTCCAGTGATTATGAAGAGAGGAAGAGTTATTTGGAATGACAAACACTCAGGTAACAGTCTTTTGCTCATCCATAAAAAAAATTTACTGCCCAGATGTAACAACACCAGCAAAACAGAAAATAAATAACCTCAGCAAAGGTCTAAAAGGGCAGCACCATAAGTGTCACCAAACAAAATATTTTATGTATTTTAGATCAAAAATATGCAACAGGCATGTAACGAGGCACTCAACTGACATTTTAGTGGTCATTCAAAACTTAACATTGCTTCTTTTAAACTATTTTCTAGAAGAAAAGGGCTGTCGTAAAAAAAAAATCACTTCCTCTTTGGAACTCCCCTTTTATTGTCCTCATCTGCTGCCCCTGCTCTTTCCAGCACTAGATAGAGATGATTAGCTGTGAAGATTTTCTGCCTCTCCAATTTACTTAACTCCCATGCCCACAAGTCTGGTTGCCTTTTGGCATCTTTGAATTTCTCGTCAAACTCTCCCTACCCTTCTCCGCAAACATTTTTCCAATTTCTTACAAAAGGAGCTTAACCTTCCTCTTCCCCTCAGCTTGCCTTTCCTTCCTCCTTCCCTATGTCACAGAAGTAGAAGTTTACTATCTCTTCTCCTCTAACCCTTACATTTTCCTTCACTGACATAATCCCATCTCCTGACTTTCCTCATGTTCACACTCCTCTCCTCTCCTTACTCTTCTTCTAAATTGTACTCTCCTGACTCTTTCCTTCCACAATACAAGGGTGCTTTAGTGCACCCTTCATCCCACCTCCTTTGCCAACTATCATTTCATCTCTAAGCTCATTGCATGCATTGTGGACAGTCTCTGCAACTCCTCTCCTCCAGCTCCATTCTAGTCTTCTTTTCACACTGGTACTAATTAGAAATAAGTGGACTTTTGTCAATGGAGAGATGTCATTGTTAAACGTATGTAGAGTTAGAAGTGGGCCTATGGTCTCCTATAACTGAATTCCATATCTAATACAACAAATTGAAATCTGGGTATGTACCCAATAAATATCTACATGCTAGAAACCTGAAAGACAGGAGCAGACTATGTCCTAGCTGACTAGTTTCAGATACTTTCAACTAATGTGGATAAGCCTGAATTCCAAAAACATTTCCAATCTTATATATTCCTGGGTGTCAGCACTCACAAATATTCCCCCAGCCAAACTTTCAGCTTCTTCTGATGTCTCAAATGTGGTTATGTGTTAGAATTTAAAAAACTGCAGTATCTTTGGGCACCTACACATGTGATGGACCTCTGCTTCAATGCATGCTAATAGCACATGTCGGAGCAGGCTCAATGAATTAAGTCTGCTAGAAGTCTGCTGGAGCATGCTAATTAGCAGTGAGGGCGCTTTAACTAAAGCTTGAACAAACTTTAACTAAAGCACCCCAGCTGCCATTTTGAAGTGCAGAACGCTGAATACACCTGATGCTGCAGGCACCTTAATTAGAGTTGATCTCAGAGCTGCTCTAATTAAAGTGCCCCTGCCTCTACCCCGGAGCATGTATGTAGACACCCTCAGAGCTGCTCTAATTAAAGCGCCCCCCACCCCGCCCCCCCAGAGCACATGTATAGACAGCCTTTAATATTGACAATTTGAGGGCAGTGTAAAATATTTCATCACGTACAACACATACCTTTTTTCCAAAAACCAGCTGCTGGTAATTGGAGTGCACATTGTATGCAAGAATATGGCAAAAGCATTTTTGCTGCTTAGTGGGGAAAGTGAAAGCAAAGTCTGTATACATACACGGGGAGCAGAAAAATGAGCAGCCTTGGCTCCCTACCTGCTACCACTAAGTTATTTTTTCACTCATTCTGCCTTTCAAAAAGAAGGTGCATGTCTTATGCTAGGGTGCACTGTATAGAAGAAATATGGTGAATTCAATATCAATTACTTCAGAGTAGCTACAATCTACATGCTTTGGGACATAAGCTATTCATCATAAACTAGCCCTGGGATCAGGAAGGAATATCCTTCCTTAAAGAAGTTTCTTCTGATCGTATTGGGCAGTAAAAGGGCAGTAATATTGGGCACTATAGTGGTTACACACTTTTCTTGGAAATCTCCTGCACCAAGTATTGTAGGAGACTGGCCTAGATGGACCACCAGTCCATTCTGTTGTGGTTCCTCTTATACTGTCTCCATGCTCCCTTCATACATAAGGTCCCAATCCTGCAAAGACTCATACATGGATTTACCTTTACTCAAACATGGGTTTACCCCTTGTGGGGTCTGCTCCCTACTGGGGTCTCTGGCGCACCAACTGGAGGAGCTCCAGACCACAGTCCAGAGACTGCGTGCCATCAGGGACTGCAAGCAGGAGATAGACTCCTACTGCCAGGCCCTTCTACCCCGGGAGACAGAGGGTAGACCATGGTCTCCCTCCAAGACAAGGGAGGACTCAGGGACCTCCCATTCTGTCCAGCCCAGGGGATGGACCAAGGTGGTCAAGGGTCCCAAGGCCCACTGCACCAAGGCCCCTGCCCCGCTGGAGCTATGCAACAGGTATGAGCCTCTTGCAGCCCCAGCAGAGCCTGCTGAGTTGCCAGCTCCCGCAGGCAATATGGGCTCAACTGTAGCTACCGCCCCTGCTCTCCCCAAGACAAAACGTGAAGTGTTTCTTGTGGGAGACTCCATTCTGAGGGGGACTGAGGGGGCAATCTGCTGCTCTGACCCCTTAGCCTGGGAAGTCTGCTGCTTCCCGGGAACCCGCATCTGAGACATTGTGGAGAAGATCCCTAAACTCCTCCAGTCCACTGACCACTATCCCATGCTCCTTATCCATGTGAGAACCAATGACATGGCTCAGAGTGCTCCCAGCCGGGTCATGAGGCAGTACAGGGATTTGGGAGCAGGGCTAAAGGATCTGGGGGCACAGGTGGTGTTTTCTTTGATCCTCCCAGTCTCGGGCTACAGGCTGAGGAGGGAGAGGAGGATCCAGGTAGTTAACCAAAGACTGCAGTACTGGTGTCATCAGAAATGCTTTGGCCTCCATGACCACAGTCCGCTCTTTGGTGAGAGAGGCAGCGAGCTGCTGGGAAGGGACGGCCTCCACCTCTCTCCCCTGGGGAGGAGTCTCTTCTCAGCCAGACTGGCTGACCTGCTCCACCAGGCCTTAAACTAAGCCCGCTGGGGGACGGGGGGACTACCACCACTGCTGGCCCGCTGAACAGCCCTTGCAAAGCCAGCAGGCCAAGGCACTTAAGGGAGCCCACCCCTGCCCCAGCCCTGAAACAATCTGTGGGCAAGGCAAGAGCCCCCAAGGGGACACTTGCCTGCCTGTACATGAATGCCAAGAGCTTGAGGAATAAACAGGAGGAACTTGTCCTTCTGCTTAATGCAAATAATTACTATGTCATAAGGATAACAGAGACCTAGTAGGAATTCACCCATGACTGGACCATGGGTATAAATGGCTATACCCTGTACAGGAGAGATTGAGCAGACAAAAGGGGCAGGGGCGTAGCTCTATGTCAAAGAGAGCTGCGCATCCCTGCAAGCTGATATTTGCCACCAGGGTGGATGGCTGGAGACCATCTGGGTTAAAATCCGTGGGGAACACGGCACAGGGGACACAATGGTGGGAGTCTACTACAGACCTCCCACCCAAAGTCAAGAGCTTGACCAGGAGTTCACCAGGGAATTGGCTGAGGCCGCATGGTCCTGCTGCATGACTGTCATGGGAGACTTCAACTACCCAGACATCTCGTGGGAAGAGTACTTAGCTAAATCTGAGCGGTCACAAAGCTTCCTCTCATGCGTGGATGACCTCTACCTGACACAAGAGGTCTACAGGCCAACAAGAGGTAAAGCACTGCTCGACCGGGTACTGGCAACTGGGGATGACCTAATCAGTGACCCAATGATTGATGGAAAGCTGGGTGACAGCGACCATGAGCTGATCACCTTCACCATCCGCTGTAAAGTTGGCAAGTCAGTCAGCAATACAGAAGTCCTTGACTTCAGGAAAGCAGACTTTGACAAGCTCAGGAGGCTTGTTGGTCAGGCCCTAAGGGACCACAACCCCAAGGAGAGGGAAGTTCAGGAACAGTGGTTGCTCCACAAGGGAGCGATCCTTGATGCACAAGCTAAGTCTATTCCATCTCGGAGGAAAGGCAGCAAAAGGGCACAGCAGCCCCGTTGGCTCTCCAGGGAGCTAGCAGACCTCCTGAGGCTAAAAAGAAAGG
>NW_017728996.1:44978575-44987037 GCF_001723915.1 Gavialis gangeticus | reverse complement strand
CCAGAAGACAGGCGGGTGATCCAGGCTGACCTGGACAGGCTCAGCAAATGGGCGGATGAGAACCTGATGGTGTTTAACACCGGAAAATGCAAGGTTCTCCACCTTGGGAAGAAAAACCTGCAGCATTCTTATAGGCTCGGCAGTGCTACGCTGGTTAGCACTACAGAAGAAAGGGACTTGGGGCTCATGACTGACCACAAGATGAACATGAGCCTTCAATGTGATGCTGCGGCTAGTAAAGTGAGCAAAACGCTGGCTTGCATCTATAGATGCTTCTCAAGCAAATCCTGGGACGTCATTCTCCTGTTGTACTCAGCCTTGGTGAGGCCGCAGCTGGAGTACTGCGTCCAGTTTTGGGCTCCACAATTCAAAAAGGATGTGGAGAAGCTTGAGAGAGTCCAGAGAAGAGCCACGTGCATGATCAGAGGTCAGGAAAACAGACCTTACAACAACAGGCTGAGAGCCATGGGGCTCTTTAGCCTGGAAAAGCACAGGCTCAGGGGTGATCTGGTGGCCACCTATAAGTTTATCAGGGGTGTTCACCAGGATCTGGGGGAATGATTGTTTACCAGAGCGCCCCAAGGGATGACGAGGTTGAACAGTTATGAACTACTACAAGACCGTTTCAGGCTGGACATAAGGAAGAATTTCTTTACTGTCTGAGCCCCCAAGGTCTGGAATAGCCTGCCATTGGAGGTGGTTCAAGTACCTACATTTAACGCCTTCAAGAGAAATTTGGATGCTTATCTTGCTGGGATCCTATGATCCCTGCTGACTTCCTGCCCCTGGGGCAGGGGGCTGGACTCGATGATCTTTTGAGGTCCCTTCCTGCCCTAATGTCTATGAAATCTATGAATAGTTCTGTTGAGCTCAAAGGTGATACCTGCATTTAACACTAAAAACACATCTAAGTCTTTGAAGGATTGTGGGATTTAGAAAATCCGCTCTAAATCATGCACATGGAATGTTGTTAGTAATCTGTATTTTCATACCCTGATTTTTCAAAACAGGACAGGCTTGCATACTTTTTCTCAGCATTACGCATCTGTCACTCCTCAGTGCATAAAAAATATGGTCATGCTGTGAACCCATGGAGATTTAGAGACATATGGCTTGGCAGCCCCACTGCGGATTCTTGTTGTCACATTAAACTAATTGGCTTTAAAGAATGAAGAATAATTAGGGAAAAGAAAATGTACATGACAAGCAAACATATAGTATTAATGAACATCGCTACTGACTGCTCATAATTCTTCTTGTCTCTTTCTGATTTATGAATCTGACTTGTATTCAGAGAACTAGTTAAGGAAAACAGGGAAATTGAACCCAGAGAAGTTTTATAAAATTTAATGAAACAAAAGAGAGAACACAGGAAAGAAAGAGCATTGGACCTGGGGAAATAGTGAAGAATAGCAGGGACGGGGTGAGAGAGAAAGACAAGGGGTGGTTTCACTTAAATGGCTGATGATCAGGTTGTGGCAGTTGTCTCTGGTGAAAGGCATGATGGAATGGTATCTTAGCTCAGGTAGCATTTGGTACAGTCATTTGGGATGGGGTGTCAGAGGGGACGGTAGAAGAAAAAAAGATCAAGAAGATCCAGACATTTGAGAAGGAACAAACAAACTTTGCTAACAGAGAAACAGATTATTTTTTGGTGGTGGTGTTAGTGGGAGAGGAGGTGTGTGGGGGGGTGCTCTGGTGAATGGCAGAGAGGCTGTACTGCACATTTTTCATGTGCTTCATTGTTGTGTAGAAGCAGAGGTGGGAGGGAGGAGATGCTGCATTAGGCGTGTTGAGGGATACAGCTCTCTTCTGCTTTTATGCTGTCAGAGCAAAAACCACAACCTTCTCCCCTCCATCCCAATTCCTAATTATAATTTCTTCACCCCATACAGTGCCATGCTGAGCAACAAGTACAGGTTCCATGTGAATATCCTTTTACTATTAAAAAAACAAATAGCCTTAAAAGTTATCTAAGACCTAGATTAGTGGGCAGGGAGATCAACAGAAAAAGAACTGAGAACTTGACACCTGATCAGGAGGTGGTGTTTGCTCTCTCTCCATATAACAGTTAATAGTAACACAGTTCTCTTGTTCAGCTGGGTTCAGCTGAATGAGAGACAGGTATGCAAGTACTGGAGACAGAATATTTTAAACGGAAGCCTAAAAGTGCTTACTCCAGAGCAGCATCTCATACAGTTGGGTTGGTGAGTCTTAAGGAAACTGTAACCCTTACTGATAGACAAGAGGCATCTTACAAGTGCTTCTAAGTTTCTCATTTTGTAGAAAAAAGAGGATGTTTGTAGTTCACAGCAAAGTCAAGAGAGCTGCATAGACATACCCATGGGAAGCTTTTGGCTTCCACAGTAGCAGACTGGTACTACAGAAACATTACTGACCCAATTATGCAATTTTGACTGATGACAATGAAAAGGAAAGGGAAGGGAAATGTGCAAAAGATGAGACTGCAAGGATCCCAACACAGATACTGATCCTGCTTCTATTGAATACAGAGAGAAAGTTACCATTGATTTCAGTAGAAGGATGACAACTGGGATGGTTGGCACTGGAAAAGACAGTAAGAGTATGCAGCAAAGAATAACAGGGCATAAAGAGCCTGGAATGCTAAATCCACTCATATGGAATAGCAGGCTAAGTGCTAGGGCCTCTCTGTAGTCAAACAGTAGGGGTAAAAGTCTGAAAGGTCTTCCCTTCCCCTCAGAACTTGGAATGATGCAGAGTAGACTGGAAAGCAGCTTAAACTTTGCGTTAAAACTTACGTACCTAAAATTAAAACAAACCAGACAAACTAGCCAAGAAGCTTCCAAGGAAGAAAAAACCCAGAGGTCAAATTCTGTTCTTGAGAACCATGGTGTAAACCTAGACTTATTCCACTGGTTTCACTGGAGTTCCTCCAGATCAGTACCAGGGTGGCCGAGAGCAGATCAGGGACTTGGTTTATTTGTTTAGCTTAATAAGACCCCTAAGCTAAATGGATGGTCAGGCCCTGATGTGTGCAGGGTCATCTATGTTACTTACATAACATTTTTAGGGAAGATTTACATCTCCAATAGAAAACCAAAATTGTTGCAATAAAGAATCCATCCTAAAGGAAGTTCAGGTTAATTGAGTTGAATTGCTGCTCTAGTGAGGAGGTTTTGTATGTTGCTTTGTCACTTGGAAACTAATGCATATTAAAACCATAATATTATTCAACTAATGAACCCAAAAGAACTACACACCAAGCCATGTCCAAAGTCAATCAAGGTAAAGACAGCGGCAAGTAGAAGCAACCTGAGCTGGGATTTTCAAAGGAGGCTGTGGAAACAGACACCCAACTCCCATTGATCTCCATAATATTTGTGGGGTTGATACACCCTTGGGGCTAGGGACAGAAATTACACATCAGTTGGTATAAGCGATCAGAAATTGGTTCAAACCTATAACACAACAGACTTTCAGTCCACTTAAACTGTTTTCAAAATGGTCAAAACCAGTTTAAGATAAACATGGATGGATGTAGTATCAGACTTAACTGATTTAAGTTAAATCAGTTTACTGAACTTCTATCCCCCATCCCCTCCAGGTTCAAGTTAACTTAGTCCTCTATCATCCCAGGATGCTTTGCACCTCCCCCACAACCCCTCACCCCCGCGCAGGGTGGATGGGTTAGCTTTGGTCCAAACTGCCTACTCCAGCCAAGCGGGAAAGGGGTTTTAATGCCCCCACCCTCCCGGCTTCTGGCCTGGGCCAGTGGAGGCATGTGGCTGCATTTCTGGAATCAAAAGGAATGTTTGTTCACTTGCTTATCAGTTAACTCTATGCAGCTTAGATAAACCAGCAAAAATTGAATCGATTCAGCCTCAGGCTTTTTGACTGTACTTAGCCCCTTAGGCTTCATGGAAAATCCTAATTGATGTGCTTAAAACCACTATACAATGCTTAGTCCTTCTGCTGTAAAAATTCTCTGATAACAGGATGATGTTAAGAAAATTATATGATGCATTCTGATTGTCAGAAGCGACCCGAGCAGGGTGCAGGGCACAGAGCAAATAAGCCCATGTGGGGCCCCACCCCCGCTCTGATCCCAGACCCAAAGAAGCTGCCGCAGCCATTGGTGGGGGAGCAGGGAGCAGTAGCGAGCGTCTGGACATGGACCTGCCACTCCACCCAGCTCTGTGTTGCTGCTGCTTCACCCAGCTCTGTGGGACCCTCCAAAGCACAGGGCCCAGGGCAATCGCCCCAATTCACGCCCCCCCCAGAGACGGCTCTGCTGGCTTTGTAAACACCAAGCGATTCTATTCATTTTAGTAGTTTGGATTTACATGCTGTAATTAAGATCAGAAAGCACAACTCAAGAAAGTGACAGTGGAGTAGAAATAGCATTATCCAGAAGGGGCCATAATGAAAAGCAGAACCGCCGCTATCAACACACCAGTAGTGAGGAAAGTATTAGAATAAAACTGTAATCTCCAAGTAATTACCTTACACTGGGGGCCTAACACGTCTCACCAGGACATGGGTGAAGTTTGCTTTAGAGTAAATCCTTTGGGCTAGATCTGGATCTCAGTTCCACTGATGTACAACTGGAATAATTCTACTCACTTCAGTGAAGTTGCTGGGGATTTAAACTGGTATAAATAAGAGTAGAATCTGGCCCAGTGTGATTTTTTTTATTTCATTACATGAGCAAGGGAGAACTATTTCCAATGGTTCTTTGGATAAACGGGACATGCAAATGCTTTTCAGCCTCCCAATGTTTCCTTGTCAGATTATACTGAGAAAAAAAAAAACTTTCCTAGGACTTACACATTACAAAGTTAAAATTTTCCAGTATTCCACTGGGTTTACTTGCTTCATTGACTTTTCACATTCAGGTTAAATTCCAGCTGTAGTTAAATTTAGAGTGAGTTCATTGCAATTACTCTGATGTTAGCAGAACTGAGTCCACTGACTTTACATTACTGGATTAGAGCTATGGATCTGAGTACTATTTTCCTGTAGAAACAATGTTAATAGCAGCTCAGCTAGGAGCAAAGCCTGAAGAGAAGCTACTGAAAAAAAATCACCCCGAAGTCAGGCAGTTAATGTGTATCAAAGCCACGAGCCATACTTTTTACCTGACCCTCTCATTTACCCTCTCTTAGATGTATAGCCATCATCATGATTTTCACAAAAATAGCATGCATCTGATTATTTTTTGTAAATTCCAATATTTGACAGGGAATGGATTTACCCAGCAATAATTTACCAAAGAGACAAACAGGCCAGCTGGCTTTCCAATATTATACTGACTTCACTTATAGAATGAAAAACGTCCCAAGAATAAGCAACATAAAGTACTATTCACCATCAGTTCTTAAAAAAAAAAGCATCTTGATTTAGGTTACCTCCGTTTGCAAGGCCAACTGTTTTGCTCTTAGACCCTTGTGATATTTTACAGGCAATAAATAAAGACCATTTTTAAATTCCCCTGACAATTGACATATAGGAATTAAGGCAAGTGGTGTATTACCTTAATTACTGCACAAATAAAATTTACTAACATGCTATATCCAGTCAGATTATAACAATTATGCAATATCCAATATATGTTCAGATTACTGTGTCCAGGCCCCTAGCAGTTCTGTGTATACCACATAAAAAAGAAGGCAAGTATATACCCGTTTCAAAGAAAAAGAAAACTATTTAAATTGGTCTGTTAAATACAGGCTCTCCACTCCCTAAGCTATAGACACTGTCAGTTTTCAGACACTGAATTAGTTTGGGATGAAAATGTGACCCATTTTCAAAAAGTTGTAATCTATAAACATCTTCCTGTGAGACTTTTTTCTTGCTATGTCCCCAAATTTATGTGCTCTGATAAGACAGAGTCTCATTTAAAAAGGCCTTTTTACTCTGCCATGGTAGTGCCCTCAAAGTAATCATAAATTAAATATTATTACATTAAATGTAGAGCAGTGGAAAAAACCTTTTGTGCAAATGACAGTCAGGTTCTATGTGTGTAACTTATAGACATCAGACTGACTCAGAACATATCTACACTTGCAGTCACTACCCAGCATGGAGCCCAGTATGGACTAACTTCCCACAGGAAGTTCACAGGCCAGTCATGGGCAGGAATACACGGGAGCTTCTGAGAGAGACTTTGGGTAAGTGAATGAGGAGGGGGGGGGCTACTATGGAGGTGGTGACACGGAGCACAGCCAGGGCCCCTGTCCTGTTGCTGCCTCCAGCCTGGAGCTCCTGAGAGGCCTCCACCCAGACAGGCCCCTTGGATGGGTCAGCAGTGCCCTGGTGCCCCTGTCTGCGGGGATTGCCTGGCAGGACCTCTGAGGCCTGGGGGTAGCGTGGGGGCTGGGGGTTCCCTTGCCTGTCCCACATGTGCCCGGACTGAGGGGCAGGTGAGGGAATTCCAGGCAGAGGTGAGCAGGCTGTGGGGAATGAGGGCAATTGAAGAAGAGAGTGATGGCTACTTTCATTCTCTGCAAGACAAGACTCCTTGGAGAGAAGCTGTGAGGGAATGCCCTGAAGCAGATGCTGGTGAGTGGAGGATGGTCATCTCAGAGGCCAGACCTCTCGCCACAGAGACAGCTCCCCCAGTGCAGTTAGGGAACAAATATGAGGCCCTGGCTGCACTGGAGGAGTGTGAAGTGGAGGAAAGTGCACTGTAGGGTCCTGCTGCCATTACTGAGTGAGCTGAGGGCCGGCTAGGGAAGCAGAACAAGAGACGCCGCGTCATCCTTGTGGGCAACTCCCTGCTGAGAGAAACAGAGGGACCCATCTGTCATCTGGATCTCACAGCGCGTGAGGTCTGCTGCCTGCCTGGAGCCAGGATCAGGGACATCATGGCAAGAATTCCTGTCCTCATCCAGCCCTCTGACAACTATCCCATGGTCCTCATCCATGTGGGAACAAATAATTCGGCCAGGAGTAGTCCAGACCATATCATGACTGACTACAGGGCTCTGGGGACCAGGCTTAGGAAGACGAGGGTGCAGGTGATCTTCTCATCGATCCTCCCAGTCAGCGGTGGCAGTAGGCATCACGTCACCTGTATCAGGGAAGTCAACCCATGGATCCAGAGTTGATGCCACCGTGCAGGTTTTGGCTTGCTGGACCATGATCCGCACTTCCATGCAAGGGACCCCCTGGGATGCGATGGGCTTTATCTCTCCACAAAAGGTAAGGGTCTCTTTTCTTACAGGTTGGCTGACCACCTATGTCAGGCTTTAAACTAAGTACAACGGGGGATCGGGAGGCAGGAGATGAAGAGAGCCTAGAACCTACAAATTGCGAGACATGCAGCAGTACACCCCAGGTAAGCACCAAGGTGCCCTTTGGGCATCAGAATGGAGTGGGGGGGGTTATCAAAGGCACCATTCGGAGGGCTCAAGTGCCTCTATGCTAATGCTAGGAGCATGGGGAACAAGCGGAAAGAACTCACACTTCTGCTTGCAGATAATAACTTTGATTTAGTGGAGCTAACGGAAACCTGGTGGGACCCTACCCATGACTGGGTGGTACACATTGAGGGCTACAGGTTGTACAGAAGAGATAGAGTAGGAAAGGGGGTGGGGCTGCTCTCTATGTAAAGGAGCATTATACATCTACCCTAATCAAAATGGGATCAGAGGAAGAGAAAGTTGAGGCATTGTGGGTTAGGATACATGGAGGTTGAGGGGAAAGGGACTTGGTGGGGGGGGGTCTGCTACAGACCACCACATCAAGAGGAAGAGCTAGACTTGGAATTCTTGAAACAGCTCTCAGAGCCCGTACAGTCTAGGAATGTGGTTGTCATGGGGGACCTAAACTACCCTGACATCTGCTGGGAGGAGCAGTCAGCCAAATCCAACCATTCACGCAGGTTCTTAACCTGCGTGCAGGACCTTCACCTAACTCAGGAGGTATACGGTCCCACTAGGGGGAATGCCTTACTGGACTTAGTGTTGGCTACGGGGGATGACCTGGTAGGGGAGCTGAAGATTTGTGGTCATCTTGGGGACAGTCACCACCAATCAATCGAATTCACCATACAGCGTAGGATGAGTAAGATAACTAGTAGGGTAGAAATGCTTGACTTTAGGAAGGCTAGCTTCAGTGTGCTTAGGAGTCTAGTCAATGACACGCTGCAGCATAAGAGTATTGGTGAGATGGGAGTCCAGGAAGGGTGGTTGTTCCTAAAGGAAGTGATCCTTTGGGCACAGAGGGAGACTATCCCAGTATGAGGGAAAAGGGGGAAAGGAGCCAAAAAAACTTCCTTGGCTAAACAGGGAAATACAGGGGAGCCTAAGGGCAAAAAAGAAGGCATACAGGCAGTGGAAGCAGGGGAAAGCTACCAAGGAGGAGTATACCTACTTGGCCAGCACTTGCAGGGGCACTCAGGTCCCGACTCCAGTGCTAGATATGCAGGTGAAATCCCATTGCACCCCCATGAGCCCAGGAACCCCCCAGGAGAGACC
>NW_017728996.1:44974858-44978295 GCF_001723915.1 Gavialis gangeticus | reverse complement strand
TGTCATCCCTTGGGGCGCTCTGGTGAACAAACGTTCCCCCAGATCCTGGTGGTCACCCCTGATAAACTTATAGGTGGCCATCAGATCACCCCTGAGCCTGCGCTTTTCCAGGCTAAAGAGCCCCATGGCTCTCAGCCTGTCATTCCTGACCTCTGATCATGCGCATGGCTCTTCTCTGGACTCTCTCAAGCTTCTCCACATACTTTTTGAATTGTGGAGCCCAGAACTGGACGCAGTACTCCAGCTGCGGCCTCACCAAGGCTGAGTATAACAGGAGAATGACATCCCAGGATTTGCTTGAGAAGCATCTATGGATGCAAGCCAGCATTTTGGTTGCTTTACTAGCTGCAGCATCATGGCTACTCGGCTCCTACTTGGCCCAGCCCTCCAAGGAGCCGCACGACCGGGCTGCCGGTGCATGAGACAGATTATGGTTGGGGCACTTGCCTGTCCCCTCCTTTGGTGAGGGAGGAAGGGACCTCCTTAGAGCCCCAAGAGCAGTGCGGCACCAGCCAGCCCTTCTGTGCGCACAGCCCTTCTGTGCGCACAGTTTAAAAAGGGCCCGGCAATGGCAGAAGCTGCACTTGGGTCCCAGCTGCATCATGAGACACATGGATGAAAGCCCGCTGTGCCCCCGTGAGCTCAGGGGGCCCCCAGGAGAGAAGAGACCCCAGGATCCCCAACAAGCCCCAGCCTGCCCGCAGGTAAGCACGGGCCCATAGTGGGAGAGATGTAGCCAGCAGGGAGGCAGCTGAGTGGAGCTGAGGAGGGTCACACCCTGCCCCCCCAAGCTCCTACTTTGCCCAGCCCACTAGGGAGATTCGCGACTGGAGCCTCACGAATGGGATGCACAAACAGGCGTGCTTCTGGGCCTGGTGCATGAGTTAGCATGGGAGTTTGCGCAGGAGGGTGAGTGGGAGGGCCCAAGGTCCTGCCAGTGAGCCCTAGGGAAGCTAGTCCCATCAGTAGCAGGCCTACCAGTGGCACGATGCAGATGGGCACACACCGCACCCCTTGGGTCCCCTCGGAGTCTGTGGCCTCCCCCTCTGGCACCTCAGAGTCGGAAAAAAAGCAAGGGTAACATTGGACCCCTGCTGAACCAACCGGGACTGCTGATAACTGACACCCAGGAAAAGGTCAACCTGCTTAATGGGTACTTTGCATTGGTCTTTCAGCAGTCCAGTGGGACTGCCCTGCCTAGCAAGACACGGCACAGCCTGGGTGAGGGCATATTTATACCCAGCATTGGTGCTCATCTAGTAAAGGATCACCTTGAGAGGCTGGACACCTTCAAGTCAGCTGGTCCTGACAGATTACACCCTAGGGTACTCAAGGAACTGGCAGGTGTCATAGCCCAACCATTGACAAAAATATTCAAAAATTCATGGTGCTCAGGTGAAGTACCTGAAGACTGGAAGAAGGCCAATGTGGTACCTATGTTCAAGAAAGGGTGGAAAGTAGATCCCAGGAATTACAGGCCAATCATCTTGACCTCAATCCCTGGTATGATTCACAAGAAAATTATCAAGGGGACCCTTCTGGATAAGCTGGGTGAGGCCAACATCCTGAGGGATAGCCAGCATGGGTTTGTTGTTGGTAGGTCCTGCCTGACATCTCCTTCTCTGACCAGGTGATGTATCACCCTAGGTGACTTCCTGCACCTGAGGCAGGGGGCTGGACCTGATGATCTTTGAGGTTTCTTCCAGCCCTAACATCTATGAAATCTATGAAATATGAAAATCTATGGAAGCAGTTAGAAAGGCTGAAGCAACTACAGAGCAACACAAATTAAAGACAACAAAAAGTCTTTTTTTAGATATGTAGAGAGTAAAAGGAAGGCGCAGGCCAGCATAGGACTCCTACTGAACAACAAGGAGCAGTTAGTGACAGACAGGGGGGACAAGGCTGAGCTATTCAATGAGTTTTTTGCCTCAGTATTCCTGAACAGGGCTCAAGATAAGTCTCCTAATGGTTCTTAGATGATGGGCATCACAGGGACACCAGCCCAACAACTGTTGATGCTGACTTGGTTCAGAGTCACTTGGATGGACTGGAAGTGTTTAAGTCAGCAGGCTGCATCTGAGGGTACTGAAGGAATTGGGTGGTGTCATAGCAGAACCACTGGCATGGCTGTTTGAGTGCTCGTGGTGCTTGGGTCAGGTCCCAGAGGACTGGAAAAGGGCCAATGTGGTCCTTATTTTCAAGAAGGGTAGGAAGGAGGATCCGATTAATTATAGGCCAGTCAGTCTCACCTCCACCCCTGGAAAGGTCTTTGAAATGATTATGAAGGATCATATTTGTGGGGGTCCGGTGGGAAAAATAATGCAGCAGGGAAACCAGCATGGATTTGTAGCAGGTAGATCATACCTGACCAATCTGGTTTCGTTTTATGACAGGGTCACAAAATGCTTAGATGCAGGAGTAGAGGTGGATGTCGTTTTCTTGGACTTTAGCAAGGCCTTCAATATGGTATCTCATCCCATTCTCATAAATAAATTAAGAGACTGTGACTTAGATGTTGCATCCAGAGAGTGGTAGTAGATGTGGGTAGTGGGGTCCCGCAGGGTTTGGTCCTTGGACCCGTACTCTTCAGTATCTTCATCAGTGACTTGGATGTGGGGGTGAAGTGTACTCTGTCCAAGTTTGCGGATGATACTAAATTGTGGGGTGAAGTGCACACTCCAGGGAGTAGGGAACAACTGCAGGCAGACCTGGACAGGTTAGAAAAGTGGGCAGTACACAATAGGATACAGTACAACAAGGACAAGTGCAGAGTGCTGCACTTAGGGCGCAAAATATCCAGCACACCTACAGGCTGGGAAGTGACCCTCTCAGCAGCACAGAAGCAGAAAGGGATCTCAGAGTCATAGTGGACTCCTAGATGAACATGAATCTTCAGTGTGACGAAATCATCAGCAAAAGTAACCTCACCTTATCATGCATTAGCAGATACACGACAAATAGATCCAAGGAGGTGACACTTCCCCTCTATGCGGCATTGGTCAGACCACAGTTGGAGTACTGCATCCAGTTTTGGGTGCCGTACTTCAAGAAGGATGTGGATAACCTCGAGAGGGTCCAGAGGAGGGCCACTTGTATGGTTAGGGGCTTACAGGACAAGCCCTATGAGAAGAGACTGAGGGACCTCAACCTCTTTAGCCTCTGCAAGAGAAGGCTGATAGGTGATCTTGTGGCCACCTGCAAATTCATTAGGGGGATGCAGCAAGGAATCGGAGATGCTCTGTTCACCGGGGCGCCTCTTGGGGTAACAAGGAACAATAGTCACAAACTGACAGAGCAGATTTAGGCTGGACATCAGGAAGAACTTCTTCATGGTAAGGGTGGCCAGAATTTAGAATGGGCTTCCAAGGGAGATGGTGCTCTCCCCTACCTGGGGGGTCTTTAAGAGAAGGCTGGATAGGCATCTGGCTGGGGTC
>NW_017728996.1:44969503-44969858 GCF_001723915.1 Gavialis gangeticus | reverse complement strand
TGCCTAGGCGGGGGGTCGGACTCGATGATCTGTTGAGGTCCCTTCCGACCCTAGCATCTATGAATCTATGGAAATTAACCCATTCCTTGGGAAAACCTTGCAGCCTGTGCCAATTACATGCTGCTCTAGATTTAGAGCAGTACCTAAGCAAGCTGGTTTGGGACTAGTTTTGGTATGTCAACACTCCATTGCAGTCACAGTAGCAACTGGAATTGGAGATATGCTGTTGAGAACATGTCATTTACACCCACATTTTACGTCCCTTCTGAATTTATTCTACACCCCAAGTGTAATGTTCAGATTTGGATACTTAAGTCAATCATCCCATATCACATATGGCTGTCCACATACATGC
>NW_017728996.1:44962777-44964503 GCF_001723915.1 Gavialis gangeticus | reverse complement strand
CCCTCCAAATGTCTGAACTTGGCCTCATTTTCCACCCCCTGCATACTACATACATGCTTTTAATACTTACCTGTTGATTTGAGCACCTAAATTTTAAACAAGTTGAGTCTCCTTAAAAAGTTTGTTTCAAAAGTGCTTTGTTAATGCAGCCAAGTGGAATTTGGAGATTTTCTTGGCAAGGATACAGTGAATCTCTCTTTCATTTGGACCAAAAACTCCAGCAATCAAGTTCAGCTCACTCAGAATTTGGCCCTGTTTTGTTTGGCTTTGGTTTTGTTAAATGTTCATGCATACACCTCATTTTGTATTTTGGTAAACCTGAGCACTTACTCCACACGCAACCTTACTGCGGTTAACGAAGCTCGACAAGGTACCTAGGGTAATAGGAAAGTAAGGCTGGAAGGGACCTGTGAATGTTCACTAAGTAGGTACCTAAATAAGGTGTTTCCAACTTGCTGCTTTTTAATTTACAAACTTAAAAAAAGAGCAGGGGAGAGAGAGGGAGAGAGAGAGAGAGAGAGAGTGAGAGCGAGACAGAGAGATGGAGGAGAATGTGGAGAGTTTAAAGCAAACACTGGATTCATTTTAAGCCCACTGTTTTCATTACAAAACTAAAAAAGAATAGCCCTCACCTAAGGACTTGCAAAGTGCTCTACTGCTTCAGAGGCAGGTAAGTCACCACCAGAAAGCTTAATGACTCTTAATCTTAGCTCTGGACTAACAATATTGCTGGTGATAATGCTTGCACACAAGCAGAGTAACCCAAACAGGCCACATTTCCATCAGCTGTACTGATATGAAGGAAAGGAGAGGGACTCTCTAGATCAGAATTGTCTTTGTAACATAAGTTGTACCCTTTCTACTGCCCTGGTGTAAGGAGAGAGACAAACTTCACAGATCTCTGCTTCCAAATATGGAAGTATATGTACTAGCAGAACTATGTTTGTTTATGCTAATGTATTGGAAGGAAAAAGCTTATTTAGGTACATAAAGCATCAGCTCTATAACAGACTGCACCAGTGTAACTACTGGCAACAAAAAAACAATCCTCCTAAATGACCTGGACAACACTGAGAGGGTCCAGAGGAGGGCCACCCGCATGATCCAGGGACTACAGGGCAGACCCGACAAAGAGAGACTGCGGGACCTGAACCTGTTCAGCCTTCACAAGCGAAGGCTGAGGGGGGACCTGGTGACCGTTTATAAACTCACCAGGGAGGACCAGAAGGGTTTGGGAGAAACCTTGTTTTCCCTAGCGCCCCCTGGCATGACAAGGAATAACGGCCACAAGTTGTTGGAGAGTAGGTTTAGATTAGACATCTGCAAGAACTACTTCACAGTCAGGGCGGCTAGGATCTGGAACCAACTTCCAAGGGAAGTGGTGCTGGCTCCTACCCTGGGGGTCTTTAAGAGGAGGCTAGATGCCTACCTGGCCGGGATCATTTGAGCCCAGTTTTTTCTCCTGCCCAGGCAGGGGGTCAGACTTGAAGACCTACAAGGTCCCTTCCAACCTGACTTCTATGATTGTATGATTCTATGGCCTAGTTATACCAGGCCAAAACCTGTATGTACCGCAGCCCTGATACCCTGACACTGAGCCAATACCGTCCTTGTTGTTATGTGTTGTCTCAAGAACTCTCCATTCAGTACCTGCCACTGGCACTAACATTCACTCTCTGGAATCACACACACACACACACACACACACACACACACACACACACAC
>NW_017728996.1:44958173-44962662 GCF_001723915.1 Gavialis gangeticus | reverse complement strand
CACACACACACACACACACACACACACACACACACACACACACACACTTGAATGTGCCTTGTGTATATGACAAGAAGCCAGAATCTACAGGTGGCAATTTGCTGATGTTGTCAACATCAATTGTTTGCTGTATTTTACAGTGACAGAGTATTTTTCTTTATTTATCCAAGTTAACCTTGGTTTTGTGTTTTCTAGCTCACTGATAACAAAAAAAGGTGGGGAGTGGGAGAACAGACTTACAGCTCACAAGCATGACAGTACTTCCAGGAGGTGGCCATTGTATGTCTCCAAACAAGCATCTCTCAGAACCTTCACTCTGGGCTTACACTGCATAAGCGGGCATCAGCCACACACTATTACAGCACTGTAACGGGCCTCCCTCCCCAGCACCATCTTCCTGGTCATCCATGCCTTACGAGGGGTGCCCTTGGAGCCCTCTTGGAATTCTTCTGTCCCGCCCTAATCTCATCTGCCACGTCTTGATGGAAAATATGTGAGTGGGAGACTGCCTATTCTATTGGGTATGTTGGGGTCTCACCTAAGATGGCCTGACCCCTTTTTTTTTCTAGCTTGGCCTCCCCATCTAAACCCACCAACCAGGGTTTGACCCCAAGGCTGTAGCTTTTCCTTCCAGTGCCTGGAGGCTCATGGCTCCCTTTTCTGCTCCCTTCTGGTACATGGCACTCCCTGATCCAGAGGCATGGGCACTAGCCTCACAGCCAGGGGGCAACCCCACCAATCAAAACAACAACAACAACAACAAAAATATATATATACATACTTGCCTCCCCCTGCCCACCCCCTTCTGGTGCACCAGGCCTCCCTGGCCTTTTTAAGATTGTCCTTCAAGTGCTGGGGTTTGCATCGTCCCCAAACTGCGCCCATACTGGCACTCGGGCTCTCTGCAGCCCTGTCTCACTGCGCCTCACTGGCGATGGGGTCTGTGCCCCCAAAAGCTGCACCCTCACTGGTGCCAGGGTCTGTGCCCCCAAAAGCTGTGCCCTCACTGGCACCAGGGCTCCCACTCCGGAGTGGGTCCCCAAAAAATGAGGCCTCCTCTGTCCCCTAATAGCCTTACCCAAACCTCCGGTCACAACAGCAAACAAAACACAAGCCCCTGGGCTATAATATAAATTCAAGCCACCCAACTATAACGTCATTCAAGCCACCCCAAGGGTGCTCCATCTCTCACCAGCATCAGGAGCTGCTAGTGCCGTCAGGTATCTCCCCTTTGCTCACTCAGGCAGAGTTCCTTTCCCCTTGGCTGCCAGCAGGGAACTGCCCGCCTGGCCTCAGCCCTGGGGTTTAAATGTGAGCCAGACCCTGCCCCTTCCAGTCAGCTGACTGCTGGCAGGTGTGTGTCACTAGCTCCCTCTGGTGGCCCTAGCAACCTGCACCTGGGTAGTTATCCCTGCTCTCCAAGTAGCAGGCACCTTAGTGCCCTGCTACATATACCTCCCCCCTTAAGACCCAGACTCACCAGGACGGGTCACAATTCTTGTCCACCGCACATCCTTTGCCTTAGTCCTCTTAGGTTCTTGCTCTTGTTCCCCAACAATTCTGATACGCAGAGGCAGAGGTTTTCAGGTTCCTCCTGCTCGTCTTTTCCCCAAGGCGCACCATGTGGGATTTTATGGGAGTTACCCTGCCACGGGCAGTCCCCCCACACTAGCCAACCTTGGTAAACTACACTCTCTGTCGGTTGAGCTCCTGGCCTACTTTTTTGGGTTTTTTCCTCCCTCTCACCTCTGACTCATCTATATTCATCCCTGTATACCCTGGTCTCCTTCATAGGACCGATTGTGGGGTTTCTCACTTCCCTTCCTGCCATGGACCACTCCCCAAACTTCCTCCTGGAGCTCTCGGAGGCACTGCTTCCCCTTCCTCACCAGCCCCCCATGCCCAGAAGGTTCTGGACTTAAAGGGGTGCACCTGCTTCCTCATGACAGGGTTAGGGTTCCCTGTCCCAAGCACCCAGCTCCTGTTCAGGAGAGGAGAAAGGATTAAAGCTGATAAATATGAAGCAGATCCAAGTCTTGTAATCCAGTCACCAGACCTAAATACCCCGAACTTGGGTAATGGGCAATGCATGGGGGTGCATGCGGGTGGCCATGCACCCCCTAAGTGTGGCGGTGCACCCCCTACAAAAAGGCGCTGCCAACAGGCCTGCGGGCAGTCACTGCTCACCACCCTGCCGCCAACGGCATCTGCAGGTGGCCCGTGATCCCCGCTGTCTGCCGCCGCTGCTGCCAGCAGCATCTGCGAGTGGTCCCCGACCCCTGGTTGATGTTTGACCCTTTCTCCCCCTGCTGCCGACAATGCTGGCAGCTTCTGTGGGAGCTCCCCTGCTTACTGCCACCGTTCTCCTGCTGCCATGCTCCCACTGCCACTGTGCTCCCCCAGCTGCCAGGGGCATGTGTCATTCATGTTGGGTAACATCATTCATCTTTGGATTCCAATCTGCTTCCAAATTTTAAAAGTTGGGCCCATTCTTACATATCATTTATATTTACAGGGTTTCCTGGATTCTCATCTGAAGCACCTGGCACTGAGTAGAAAAAAAAAGAACATGGGGCAACATGGGCGACTGGTGCTGCCTTAGGAGGGGCACATACTCCCCCTGCAACCAGTACCACCGACTGGGGGGGAGTCCCCCTGCAGCTGATCCTGCCAACCCGGGGGGGGGGATCTCCCACAGAAAATCTCACTGCCCGGGGGCACCCCTGCAACCAATCCCATGATTGTTGATTGCAGTGGTTGATCGTTGCAGCTGCTTCTTGGGAGTGGCTGCAGCTGCAGCTACTTCTGGGAGCAGCTGCAGCAATTGGCTGGCGCTTGCAGGGGGGACACTGGCACTCCTGCCTGCCCCCCTGCCCATTGCCTAAGCAGCGAGCATGGCCAGTCAGGAGGTGCACCGGCACATGCACCCCCGTGCACCCCCTACGCATCACCACTGCTGGGCCAGATGGACTATTAGTCTGATCAAGAAAGACAATTCCTGTGTTTCTAAGCTAGGGCTGGATCCTGTACCATGGAAGTCAAAGGTAGTTTAGCATTGCCTTTCATAAGGGTAAGGTCTGTTCCTGAGGCTTTGGATTGAGATCAGGATCCAAACCTGAGGCAAGCTGGAAGCCACAGTTTTGATTTTGTCCCTGATAAAGAAAGGAATTGCTGTAAAGGTCAGATTAGGACCCAGTGCCTTCCAAAAGTCAGAGCACTCAGGACTGTAGTCTTGATTTAGGCCCATCCCCAGTTCCCAGGTACCTTTCATATTAACCATAGCATATTGGCACTTTGATTTTTTTCTGGCCAGGTCTAGAATTATATATTGGTTAGAAATGAAGAAAAAAAAACAAGAAAGAGCTTACATAAAAGTGATGCATGCTAACTGCCCAACAATTCTGCAACTGCAAATCAGAACAGTGAAACAGGAAAAAAATACTAGAGAAGATATGCTTCTCTTTCACTTATCTTAAACTCTTTATACATTGTCCTCTTGTCAGTGTCACTTTTACTTAGTTGGCATCAGTTGCATTATGCTTTGGTGTAACATTGTCAATCAAAATGACAATTGGTATATTAAGACTGGCAACAATTAATACAAGTTGAGGTAACTTGGGGCAGGTAAACTTGCCAATCACATGAACACTGACAAATTAGGTATTAGCAGCTACTTGCATTTTTTTCTTATGAAGTGATACAGAGCTGAAGTCCAGTCAATCAGCCAGTCAGTGAAAATTAATGGCCAGTGGAAAGGCTGCCTGTGATAAATTGAGCCTTCATGTAAAGAAAATTGGAAATACAAGTAAGAGAGTCAACAGAGTGAGCCATGGCTGCTTGGGGCCCTGCCAAACACAAAGTAAAAAATATCCACAAAAAACATCTTACAGCTTGGTGCAATAAGGCTGACCCTCAGAGCATTTAATAGGGAAATTACTCAGCTCATGGAAATGTCAGCTCTCGTCTGAATAAACTTCCTTTCCTGGTCCACCAACTACAGGAGGGGGCTAATATCTTAAAGGGGCAAGAAAAAAAGTATTTTCTTTTGGGAAAAAAGTCAAATGATTCCTGAACAATTGGAAACGGGATGCATGTGGCCTGTTTGGAACATAATTCCTTTGCCACAGTTCATCTGGTGCCCACTCCTTTCCCACAGCCAGTATGAACTGATAGCAACTTTCTTAATGGAGCATGCTAAGGATAAATGCATACTACCTTCCCTCTGTGGCAGCAGGCTGGTGTTTCATCATAGAATCATAGAATCAATGAGTTGGAAGAGACCTAGACAGATCATCTAGTCCGACCCCCTGCCATGGGCAGGAAGGAGCACTGGGGGTGGCAGGGGTCATAAGACCCCAGCCAGGTGCCTATCCAGTCTCCTCTTGAAGATTTCCAGGGAAGGTGAGAGCACCACCTCTCTGGGAAGCCTGTTCCAGGCTCTGGCCACCCTTACAGTGAAGTAGTTCTTCCTAATATCTAACCTAAACCT
>NW_017728996.1:44948203-44957610 GCF_001723915.1 Gavialis gangeticus | reverse complement strand
TGGATACATCTAAGCCCTCCAGGTAATCCTTAACTAGGTCTGAACTAACCATCGGGGGACTTGCATCCTTCCTGGGCCTCTCTATGCTATCACCCAGGAGCACCCCCTTGTCAGCAGACAGGAACACGGAGGCAAAGAACTTGTTGAAGAGTTCTGCCTTCTCTCGCACGTCTGTCACCAACTGCCCTGCCCTGCCCTGCCCTGCCCTGCCCTGTAGGGGTCCAGTGTTACCCCGAGACTTCTTCTTGCTACCTATATACTTGAAGAAGGACTTTTTATTATCCTTAATCCCAGAAGCTAATCTAAGCTCCACTGCTGCTTTAGCCTCCCTAACCAAATCCCTACAAGCTCGGGTCAGGGAGGTGTACTCCTCTTTTGTCTCTGCCCCCTGCTTCCACCGCCAGTACACTTTTTTCTTTGCCTTCAGGCCAGCCTGGATATCCGCGCTCAGCCATGAAGGTTTCTTGGACCCTTTTCCCACCTTCCTGTGCAGTGGAACTGCGTCCTGCTGTGCCCCAAGGATAGCGTCCTTGAGGAAGGACCACCTTTCCTGGACCGCCATACTAGCTACCCCCTGGGCTCCGAGTGCCTCTCTGACTACTGCCCTGAGCACATTGAAGTTGGCTTTCCTAAAGTCAAGCATTTGTGCTGTGCTAGTTACCCTCCCCACCTTTCTCTGAATAGCAAACTGGATCATTTCATGATCACTGTCCCCTAGCCTCCCTTGTACTAGCGAGACACATCCAGGACACAAGACGGGCCTTTGTCAAAGCTCTGCATAGCTGGATTACAACTTCTTGCACCTCAAACTGGACATTTACAGTAAAAGCCTCCTAGTTTCAAATGGACCATACACTCTCCTCAGGTGTGTTTTTATTGGCCGAACCCAGTAAGTTCTCACTGTGTGGTCCTGAAACAGCCTTCCAGTGGGAGGAGAGGGCATGTGTAGAACTAGTTTTAAAATGGAGCCTGAAAATTCAAGAACAACAGGGTCATATAGTAGATAGCAGGTGACTGGATAGCATATCCTTTCCATTCTTGCATACATCTAGGAAGATGCATACTATCTTTGGACCCACAGATAAGACAATCATGAAAGACAATCAGCCTCAACTGTGAGGGATGGCCAAAGAAGTTGACACTTAGGAAGATGTATTGGGGTCGCTTAGATACTCTGAACTGAATGCAAAAGCCAAGAGTGTCATAATGTGCCTCAGTTGGCTTGCTGATACCGTTTTGTTGATTCCCTGTGATACTCTCATTGTACTTAAGTATATGCACTACAACTGGTACATATAAGCAGGCAGACGCACTCAGTCTTATCACCATTAAGAAACACCTTAGAATCACAGGGACACACCTAAAGCGTTTACCCATGCAAAATTCCCATTGATTTCTAGTGTAACCACTAACGCAGAAGTATTAAAACAACTAGCATTACAAATTTCCTTCAGGGCCAGATTCTACATCCCTGCTTAGTACACCTAAAAGATTTCATTGACATTAATTGGGTTACCTTTGACAGTAATGATTGGTTGCATCTGTAGTGCATTTATCAATTAGTAACAGTTGAAACAGCCTTTTTCTGCCCCTGTCTGTTTCCTTATGTTAATTCTGCTTCAGTCTATTCCTTGCTCCATCTTCTCCGTTATTATATGACCTGTATTTAAAGATCTCAAACAGATTGCTGAAAAATTCCTTTCTTTTTAGTAACTTGAGATTAGATGGATGTTCCCTTGCAAAAATAATTTGAATAGGACTAAACATTTATTAGACAGAGTTATTATGTTATCTAGTTATCTTGATCCTGTAGATAAGGAAAGGACAAAGAATGTGTTCTGAATGTACATTTTCTCCCATCTGGAGCATCTAACTTGTGCTGTCCCAAAACAAATCATAAGAACATACTCATACTCTTGTCATAATCACTAGGGGTGTGTGAAATAGTCCGTATTCAATTTGGATTTGGATTTGGCCCAAATCAGGGACAGTGATTTGATTCGTTGATTTGGATCACTGTCCCCGATTTGATTTGTCCAAATCTGAATCTGAAAATTTGATGCTGATTTACAGAATCAGCGATTTGGTCACAGACACAGCATTAAATGTTTTTTCTACATACCTTGAGGTACCAGGCATGGCTCGTGAATGCTGTAATGCTGGGACAGATGGAGCATACCACAGAAGCGCAGCCCCCTCCACCCCCATGTGCTTGGCAGCGAACCTGGAAGCAGACCAGAAATACTTTTGGCTCAGCGATCGGCCGCGGGGGAACCCCCAGTGTCCCCCCAGACCCAGGAAGCATCAGTTGCTGAGATGGGGGAGCGCGGGGGGGGAGGGGCATTGCATCTGGTCCACTTCCGGGTCTGCTGCCGCGCACACTGGGGAGCATCCTGTGCTCCTGTGGGACATTCCATGTGCTCCAGCATCACATTTGCGAGCCGCCTGGTACATCAAGGTATGTCGAAAAAACATTTAAAGTTGTATCTATGTCCGAATCTCCGAATCTTTCCAAATCTGTCTGAATCAATTCAGAGGGTTACAATTCGATTCAGAGAGATTAAAGGGTCTCCCGATTCAATTTGGATTTGGAGACTCGGCCACCGAAGCAGGCCAAATCTCTGCCAAATTGAATCAGCAACCAAAGCTTCACACAGCTCTAATAATTTCTGTCTTGCATGTTGAGATTTCACAAAAGAAAACATAGAAGTGTAGATCTCTCTACAGTTAACTTTATCTCTGCATCAAAGGGAAAATTGTTACAGACATGAGCAGCATCAAACATATGTGATCCCTTTGTCCAGTGTCTGAATCTCTTCACATAAGAAATGTAAATATCCATTTTTGAAGATCTAATTTCTGTAAGGCTGAACTGACTTCCTTACTGGAAGAAGTGACCTCTGGCTAGCACTCTCTCTAATTCAGTCTGTCAGAGCATGTTTTAGTGCTCTGTGCTGGAGACTGAGTTAGACCAGGACAGATGTTCTCTGTTCTATAAATTGAATCTACTGATACAAAATTGAGCTCTTGATTACATAAATAATTTGTTTTACCAGCCCCTCCTCTTGCTTACTTGCTGTACACGGTTGATGAAAAACGTATTTCCTTCTAATCAGGAGGACAATGCAGAATTTAAGAATTCATTTCTGGGAGGTATTGAACACTTCACATCCACTAACCTCAGGAGCAGAGGGTTCTTGACACATGTCAAGTCAGGCCATCAGTTTAATCTGATTGGCTGTTTCTTTGTTAAATCATTCACATTGTGTTATTTACAATACTTCATACAGTAAGTGTAAAATAGCCAGCAGTATCATCACAATAAGGATGTAACGTCAAGTGATCCTGGTTTTGTAAAGAGAAAAAGCCCCAGATTCTCTCCATAGTGTCTTTTTATTCTACATGTCTCAGCATATTCACAGATCTGGTTTTAGATGAGGCCTACAGAGCAGATTCTGGACATTTTCCTTTTGTCAGTGGGTCACATCTTTATATAATTATTCACATTATACATGATATTCTAAGATGGGAAAACTCCTTTTCAACTGCTGAGTATATAGTATATTTCCTTTTTTTTTGTAACTTAATCTGTTCTGCCCTACAGTTCTACTCCAGTAAAGTAGGTGTAAAAATACCTCCTTCCTCATTACCCTTTTTTGTACAATACAAATCTAAGCTCCTTAGAATGAGGACAGTCTCCCACTGAACTTTTGTGCAGCATCCAGCCAAATAGAGCCCTGATCTCAGCTAGGGTCTCTAAGATATTACCACAATACAAAAAACAGAACCACTAAAGAAGTCCCATCTGGATGTTATAAACCACTGAATTAGTCTTCAATTTGATAAAAGAGATCACTGCCAACATCCACGTCATCACATTTTCCCCATTGCAAGCTGTGGCTTCAGATATTTGTACGTGAAAACAAAAAGTACCCACAAAAAAAGAAAGCAAAGTAGTAAGCGGAAATAATTCCAAGCAAAACAGCCAACAAATAAACCCATGGAAGTATGGCAGCTATACAGAATTTTATATTGCACTGATAGCAGAATGCAGGAGTTTGCTGTCACTGTAAAAAGTAACTTGTTAGAAACTTTTTTCTTTCCAGGTTTATATCAAGATTGTAATAGTCTGTGGTAATTCTATCAGGCTGATGTCAAAAGCACATATAAACTACTGTGATTACTATCAGGAACAAAATAGGGACAGGTTGTTACCAATTTAAGTTTCTTTGAAACCCCTTGAGTTTTTCTGCACTGGTTACATAGATCACTTTTGACATGGGCTGCATTTACAGATGCCAGTCATTAACCACATAGGTTAAAAGCACCTTTTGTCATTCCTCTAGCTGTAGAGGTCACTGCACCACAAAGATTACACTTAGTGTTGGATTAATAGTTTCTGTTTTAGTTACTGTTGAGCAGATTGTATCATACTATGGTATAAAGAAGCTACGTATGGGTGCTTTATATTCTGTACACAGGAAATATTTATATCAGACCCTATCCATATTTTATACTATTCGCTATGTTAAGCATATTGGGGTTCAGTTTTTATGGACACTAAAAAGATTTATCACGGTGTTATTACACTGCTGTTTGCAAAATGGATTAGAACATTATTTCAAGAAAAAGGAACTCATTTAAATTGGATTTTGTGTTTAATTTGAATATATTTTCCTGTTTAAATATAAACCTATTCAAAATAAATGTGAAATTACAACAATCTATATAAAACCTAAGCTTGCTATAATCCATTACAATAAATTAAATAAAAGTAATTATTCTTTTGTAAAAAATATCAAACCACTGTGGCTGGGGAAGTTACTGGCAAAACACCTGGAACCAGAATTTACTAAGGCAATAAACTAGCTTTTGACAGGTGTAACCTTACTTAGATGTAAAGAGAATAGTTTTCAGTTTAATTTATTTAAGTTCAATTATATAATAAGCGTGTTTAAAAGTGAGAAAGATTTGAAAGAGTGGGAAAGCTTGTTTTCTTTTTCTAAACTAGTAATAAAACTAGGCATAAGAGGGTGAGATCTGAGTTTGCACATCTTGCAGGACCCAATAACCAGAAACAAATTGGTTTGATTAGCTAACTACAGATAACATTCCATTTCCTTATTAAACCAGGCATCCAGCACATTTAATGCAGTTTTATCATACTATAAAATAATTCTAGAATGCTAGCTTTCTGCATTTTTAGCTCAGTTTTAATTTCCATTTAAACACATCTTGATGCAAATATTTAGTTGGTCTAATAAAAGATATCATAATTACCCAAAGTACCTTGTCTGCCTAAGTAAAACAATCAACACAAGTATATTAGTGTTCAAATGTATTTCAGCTAGAACACCAAAAAAAGAAAGAAAAAGAAATCATTGTCACCCTAACCCCTTGGATTTGCTTGAAATAAATTTAAATTTGTTTGAAATGAATATGAAGTTGATGGTGCTTGTTACTCTCCGTTTTGCATCTTTTGATCTCCTTTGTTTCTCCAGCTGATGGTCACACCCACACTGATTTAGTAAATAAGAACAGTCTTTCACCATTTTCTAACATAAAAAAATTATAAATTAAGAACCTGAATAAAATTTTGATAAGCCAAATAATAACTTCAATGTGTATATAACATATCTTCCTGATTAGCAAAAAATAAGACAAAGTTTAGTATTAAAGCTATATCAAATAGATTTCAATATGTCTTAACATTTAATAATGAATGGGAAAATAAAACAAAATTAAAATTCATTATTTAAAGCCAGGTTTCTTGTGTACCATTTTAAATTCTTATTTTAAAAAGTCTATCATTTACTTATTGGAATTCAGATTTGGCTATGACCAAGTACTCTAAAAATAATAGGTACAAGGAGGGTCTAATGACCAAACATTATTTTCTACTACAGTGGTACAACCCAAAGGATTACATCTAGGAATTCCACCAGTGCTAGTAGGATTGCACAAGTAAAACTGAAGATAGAATTTGGCCCCATGAGTAGTTTTTACTCTCTCCTATGTGCATCTTCTGCCTTCTTGAAAGAACTGTCTGCTGGCAGGATGGAATGCTGCTAATACAAAATAGGATAGTGGGCACATCTACACAAGATGCTTAACTACACATTAGTGTAGTTTACTGCGCAGTAAGTGCACACATCTACACATGTGCATGCTTACTGTGCAGTAAAAACCCCTAATCACAGGTAAATTTGATATCTTCATATGCAGGTAGCAAATTTACTTGTGATTAGTTGCTGCATAGTAATGCACATGTAGATGCGACCCAGAAGTAAATTTACTCCCAGGTCAGCCCTGCTACTAGGCAGCCAGCCTAAGGCTAGCCCCAGGGCTCTCAGCTGGAAGCCTCTCCTGCCCTAGGGCTGGGCGACCTCTATGGCAGCCCCTGCCTCAGACCCTTAAAAGCCTGCAGGCATTTTGAGCCCTGGGGCACACTAGCAGGAAGCCTGAGGCCACTCCAGGCCCCTATGTTTCTCTGGGCAGGCCACAGCCTGGCTGTACCAGTCTGCTTGAACCCTAACACCATTGCCAGGCCCATGCCATCCAGGCCTGCAGGGTGCTGCAGGCTGCTGCAGACTCCAGCCAGGCCTGCCAGAACCTAGGCCCAGCTGTAGACAGCTTCTGCCTGCCAGGTCCAGCTCTAGCTGTCCATGGCCCTCCCCTAGTACCCTGCCCAGAGCCTGCAGCTGCTGTAGGGCATTGCCTCAGTCACACAGCTTTCAATCCCCTGCACTGGGTGCTGCTGGCACCTGCCTGGACCAGCAGCACAGGGACAGCTGCACAGAGGCCTAGTAAGCACTGGGGGCACAGGACCCCCAGTGGTGAAGTCCTCACCTGTGCCCATGCCCAAGCCCGTGGCCAATACCCAGGGCCAGGGCCCCAGCTAGTCACAGGAAGAGACTGGTGACTAGTGGCACTGTGGAGTGAAGCAGAGGTGCAGTGCCACTTCAAGCGGGGCAGATGCTCCAATGCCCACATCTACGAGGGGCTGTCAGGCTGGATGCAGGAGCCTGGGCACAACTGGTCAGTGTGGCAGTGCCGCACAAAGGTCAAGGCTTTGTGGGCACAGCGGGTTGCTATCACTGACCATAACTGTGGTCAGGGAGGGCCCGTAGTTAATGCCCTTTATGTGGCAACTGATGGGCATCCTCATGCTGCAGTACCCAGGCCACAGCTGTGATGTCTACAGCAACACAGGTGGCCTGCCTGATTCCCCAACCTGGCCAGGCACCCATGGTAATGCATCACTGGGGGAGGGTCCCTTGGGCCTCCACCTGCCCATTCCACCAAGCTCCCTGGCTGAACCCTCCACCAACAGCTCAAGAAGCCCAGGCCAAAACAGCTGCCAAAACAGCTCCACAGCCTCACACCCCACCACAAGGCATGGCCGGTCATGACACCACTGGCTGCCAGCTGCACCAGCTCCATCCTAGGGGGGGAACCCCTGGCTGGGTGCCTGCCTGCAATGCTCCGTTGTTTGAGGACACCACCAGGAGCTGCAAGCTGTCACCAACAGCCATGATTGTGTGGAGCTGCCACTCACACCAGCCCAGCCATTTGGAAGGCCTGCAATAGGGGGGAATGGCCCTCCCTGCTCTGGCCCCTGCTGCCTCTACCCAACCAGCTTGCCCACATTCCCCTGGGCCCAGATTCCCCACCCAACAGGTAGGTGAGCATGGGCATCTCACATGCCAAAGAATGCATTGATGCCAGCAGCAATGTCCTCCTCGGCAATGGGGACAGGAACACATAGCACAGCCACAGGTAGCCCTCCAGGTGGTGGCAGAGGTTGTGGGGCAGCCCAGGCTTTCCCCCTGCACCATTATAGCTCAGGGTCCCATGGCAGATGCACAGGTCTGCCTGGGGCACCATGGATATCTACAACAGCAGGGCACAGTGGGTCGGGCACTCCTCAGTCCACACAAACAGCTCCTTGTGCAGCACCTGGGGCACACACATCAGAGGCATGATTCAAGCAGAGCAGCAGTGTGGTGGGGGGGAGTGGCCCAGAGGCACCTCCCTGAAGAATACCCCTGTGGGGAAGGCAGGGTTGCAGGAAGCTCCTCATCCCAGCCATCCCCTAGCACCCTGCCGTAGGTTGTGCACCAGTACAGCAGACTGGTTGGCCTGTGGCGGGCAAGGGACACAGCAGAGTCTGGAGCCACAGCAGAAGATGCTGCCAGGAGCCTGGCGTGTCTCACCCTGGCAATGGGGCAGGGGAGGCAGGCTGCCTGCAGCCAGCACCCAGTAGCCCACCTGCCCCAGGAGAGTAAGCGGGGATGGGGGGCTTGGCCAGTGGCCACCTGAGCTTAGGCCTGCCCACCTGACTTACCACGGTCCCTGGGAACCTATGCATGCCTGACCCGTGATTGGAGGTCAGGCAGAGCATGGCCCCTGGTACAGAGCATCTTTTCTCTGCAATGTTGCAAATTCACACAAATAGTTTCTTTCTCATGGCTCTACAGGGCCTGCAACTGCACACAAGGGAAAGGCTGCACTTGGTAGCTGGGATGCAGCCTCAGGGTCGCCAATGCTCACAGCCGGGGCCCTGCAGATGAGCCAGCTCGGCCAAAGGAGGACCCTGGACAGAACCCTCCTCCTGGACCACCTGGTCACAGTGTCAGAGGACCGGCTGGTGCATGTCCAGGCCTGGTGGGTGGAGGATGTGGCCTGCCAGGACAGGTGGCAAGCGGAGGATGTAACCCCCAAAGACGCCCAGGACTGGGCAAACTGGGAATTCCAGGCAGACTCCTGGCCCTGGAGTGCAAGCTAGTGGAGGTGATGCAGGAGCAAACATCAGTCCAGGGCAGGGCAAGGCAGGCCTTAGATGATGACTTCTGAGTGCTGGACACCATTCTGGCCTTGGTGGTTGCCTTCATGCCACGCACTGCCCAGCTCCCAATCCTAGCCCAGCCTGACCCCTGGCAGCCATGCAGCATCAGGCCCTCTCCTTGGGAGGAGGACCTGTGCCACCTCCAGCCCCCAGCCCTCACCCCAGGTCCAGTACCACCTAGCATGCCCCTGCCTAGGCCCAGGCCTGCCACCCATGCTGGCTCCACACAGGTGCTGAGCCACAGCTGCCTGCAGTGGGGCCAGGACCACATGCCGGTGCTACTGGCCGTGGACTCTGGCTGTCTGAGGGGGACCTGCCCGTGCCGGGGGAGCACCGGCTGCTGTCATCTGTGCTGCCCCCTAGGTGCCCCCACCCCACAGCCCCCCACCTCAGCACACCACACTACATAGTTTTCATGGGGAAGAAGATTTTTTTAGTGTTGGTGGGTGTGGTGGGTGGTAGAGGAGCTCCATTTGTTGAGGGGGAGGGAGGGAGCAGAGGGGTTCTGATTTATGCAAGGGGAATAAAAACTTGTTCTTTTAAGACATGGCTGCATTAA
>NW_017728996.1:44946297-44947625 GCF_001723915.1 Gavialis gangeticus | reverse complement strand
CGCACTGCCCAGCTCCCAATCCTAGCCCAGCCTGACCCCTGGCAGCCATGCAGCATCAGGCCCTCTCCTTGGGAGGAGGACCTGTGCCACCTCCAGCCCCCAGCCCTCACCCCAGGTCCAGTACCACCTAGCATGCCCCTGCCTAGGCCCAGGCCTGCCACCCATGCTGGCTCCACACAGGTGCTGAGCCACAGCTGCCTGCAGTGGGGCCAGGACCACATGCCGGTGCTACTGGCCGTGGACTCTGGCTGTCTGAGGGGGACCTGCCCGTGCCGGGGGAGCACCGGCTGCTGTCATCTGTGCTGCCCCCTAGGTGCCCCCACCCCACAGCCCCCCACCTCAGCACACCACACTACATAGTTTTCATGGGGAAGAAGATTTTTTTAGTGTTGGTGGGTGTGGTGGGTGGTAGAGGAGCTCCATTTGTTGAGGGGGAGGGAGGGAGCAGAGGGGTTCTGATTTATGCAAGGGGAATAAAAACTTGTTCTTTTAAGACATGGCTGCAGTGAGTGTCATGCTGGGGATGGGCAAGGGGTGTGGGGGAGTCCATGGGTGGCAGGTGGACTAGAGCAGAGAGTGCTGGAGGAGGTGGTTAGCCAGTACCTCCTACACCCAGTGCCCTAGCCCCCACAGGCGGGTGCACATCTCTCCTGGGGCCTTGGCAGGGGTGGGAGCAGGCTGCTGCTGCCACCACACCTCCTTCATACAGGCCTCATAAATAAAACTTGAGCTGGGCGGTGAGGGTACACCAGTAGTTCTTGAGGTGGCCAAAGGCGCACTGCACCAGGGTGTGGATCTATCCCGGGCAGCAGTTAAAGTGCACCTGGCACTCAAAGCTGGTCACAGGGTCCAGCTGGCCAGTGTAGGGATGCATGAGCCATGGCAGGAGTGAGTAGGTGGGGTCCCTGATGAGGAGAGGTGGGACCGCCATGGCACCCAGCTGCAGGTCCAGCAGCCGTGGCACGAAGCAGCCACTCTGCATCAGGGTTGGCAAGGTGGATTTCCTGAAGACATGGGCATCATGGGCACTACCTGCTCAGCCAGCACTCACATGTGTGAAGGCCCCATGATGGTCCATGATGGCTTGGACCACCACAGAGTGAAAGCCCCTCTGGCTGTCATAGAATCATAGAAGTAGGGTCAGAAGGGACCTTGTAGATCTTCAAGTCTGACCCCCCGCCTGGGCGGGAGAAAAGACTGGACTCAAATGAGTCCAGCCAGGTAGTCATCAAGCCTCTTCTTAAAGATCCCCAGGGTAGGAGCCAGCACCACTTCCCTAGGAAGTTGGTTCCAGCTCCTAGCCGCCCTAACTGTGAAGTAGTTCTTGC
>NW_017728996.1:44940216-44945110 GCF_001723915.1 Gavialis gangeticus | reverse complement strand
CTACTTGAGATGCACCTGTGGATGCATGACAAGGTCCGGTTAGCCCTGCCAACCGTGACCTCGCACTGTCGGCCCATGTTCATCTTGGAGTCAATAATGACTCCAAGATCCCTTTCTGGTTCATCTTGGAGTCAATAATGACTCCAAGATCCCTTTCTGATCTGGCTGTAATAGAGGCAGTCTCTGTGGGACAGCCAGGTGATGGAGATGTGGGTCCCACCCAGGCCTCTGATGCACTGGGGGAATCTCAGGGCATGGAACTCTGCCACCACTACCAGGGGGTCATGCACATGGAGCATGCTGTCCCCTAGCACATCCTGGAGGGTGCCGCACACCTCCAAGAAGGCCACCCCAGCAGTGGCCCTGACCACACCAAACAATTGGATGATGTACCACAGGCTTTTGGGTGTGTCCAGCTTGAGCAGGGCAAGGGCCAGTTGTCATGCCACTCCAGGTGTGGCCAGAGTTGCTCCAGGAGATCCAGGAAAGTGTCCCAGGTCATGCAGAATGCCTCCAGCCAGTGTTCATTGTCCCAGGTGTGTTGGATGACACGCCGCCATCAGTCCTGGCTGGCCCAGTGGGCCCAGAGCCTTGAAGCCCAGTAGGATGATGGCAGCCCTGGCAGTGGCATCCTGGAGCCCATTGTCAGCATCCTTGCTGGGGTCCAGCCAGGCAGACAGGGTCAAGGCAGCAGGTACATGGAGGTGTCTCTGGGACTGCGTGCGGTGGCCAGGCAGTTGGTTGCTGTGTGTTGGGGAGCCAGAAAGGGTGAGACAGCTGTAAGCCAGCGGGAGGTTGGCATGGCAGGACAGCAGGGCCAGCATGGCAAAGAGCAGAAGCCCAGGGCACTGGTCATTGCTGCCAGGGGCAGAGGCAGGAGCAGCCATGGCACAGGGAGGCCCAGGCAGTGACAAGAGTGCTGCTGTGTGTTGTCCCTGAACTCTGCACGTTGCTCCTGGCCAGGGAGCAGTGAGTGGAGCTGGCTTTGGAAAAGGGCTACCAGTTGCTGGCAGCTGCAGCCAGAGCCTGGAGCTTCCCCCAGTGGCATCAGGAGCCCATTGCAGGGCCCCAGGAAATGGAAGCAGATTTTATGCCATTGCCAGCAAATATGCTTCCACTTCCCAGCGTGCATAGACACCTGCCCAGCACCATCTACTTGTGAGTAATTTACTTGCGAGTAAACTGGTGTGGCAGCAAATGCACACGTAGAGGCAGTCAGTATGTACCCGTGCCCAGATACGTTTGGCTGTTAGTGCATTTAGGCTTTGATGGCAAACACAGACACAAGGATTCCTACCTCTGTGAACACCAAACTGGACAGTGCAAGTATTTAAAGCTGTTTGTGTATCCTGTGCTACACTTTCTTGGACACTATAATAAGGGTTACAGTTACCAGGGTTTTCACATATCACTGCGTGGAATTTAATGCAGAATCTCACCAAGTTTGTTCTCTCTGACAAATAAAACCAGTAAGTCATGCACAGGATTGGAATAAATAGATATTCAACTGCAATAGCATTTAGTTTCCCTTGTATTTTTCAGAATAGATGCACTTCTCTGAATGGGAAAAGGGAATAGGAGAACAATGACACAATGCAGTAGCTTTTGACAAATGCATCTTTGTGCTTTGTACCAGATGCAAGAAAAAATGTTGGTATTCTTGAAAATACTGCTCCAAAATGCAAATTTGGATAGCTTGTTAGTACCCATTGAAAAAGATGCCAACCACAAAAGGAATGTTTCCTAGGAAGACCTTTAATTTGCACAGGTTCCCCAAATGTCTCAGAATATTGTTAAATATTCTTGCCATAAACCCCCCCACCAAAAAAAATCCCAGTTAAAACTGAGTCATTATAGCAGCAAACAGTAATACATAACACTCAGCTGTAAATGGAAAATTTAAACAAAATATGTCATATCATTGAGCATCTGTCCTAATATGAGAAAGACATACTCATCCTGTTAAACAGTTTGCAAGGAACCAAGGGAGGAAGGTATGGTCAAAATGTAAGGTGTCCCTGAAGCAAAGTTCCACGAACAGTAGAAACTATGCATGAAACTCCCACTGAGATTACTCATATTTTCTATTGATAGTACCTACAAGGTCAGGCATTACTGTTTGTTTTACTGTTTGTTTTGTGGGTGCAGGTAAGCATCCAGGGCTCAAATTCTCTGCTGTCAAAACCATGTTAGCGTCTGTGGAATTACACAAGAAAGCTTCACCCCAGGAGTCTTGTAAAGTCTGTCAAATAAACTGATAGTGACAGCTGTTTTTAGTTTTACAGTGTACAACTCCACTGATTTCCATGGAGTTTTGCTCCAGTGGTCAGAATAATAAGACCTTATCACATGAGGTCCTTTCCTAAAAAGGGCTGCAATGTTAGGAACAGAAGATGTCGCAGCTTCAAAGGTTCAGGCAAATGATATATTCAGCTTTAACCAAGAGGCAGGATTAGTGGGCAATATCTTTGATTGGGCCAACTGTATGGTTGGGATAAAGTTAGAAGTTTTCAAATGCAAGGCAACTTTATCCCAACCATACAGTTGGCCCAATAAAAGATATCACCCACAAAAATCCTTGCCTCTAGACTTACTCCAATATATATCACTATATCAGTCCAACACCACCAGCTTTAACAAGCACATGCATACAGCAAAACGAATATCCAGGTTGACTCAAGAACTAATTTAGAAAGGTCCAAATGAAAGGAAATGTAAATTTGCAAAGCTTTCCGAAGTGCCTTTCCCTCATATCTGTTCTGATGAAGATGGACAATAGTGGTACATTATCCACAATGCTGTTAGGGGTGCACTTGAGCCAAAGGAGGGATACAGTCTGCCAAGGATGATGCAAGAACACTGCTACTGAAGTGGATTTCATTCTCACACATGAAGTGATGAGAAGTGTGTGTTTAATCATGGGATTCCTAAAAATGGTATTTTCATCCCATGGTAACAGAGTTCTTTCTTTGGAAGAGTCAGATACTCAGCAAAAGACTCACTAAAGTATTGACGGTACTCGCCTAAGAACACTCTCCTCTCTTCATCATCACTTCACAACACCTGCAGAGAACTAAACGGCATGCAAAGGTTATGGCAGGGGTTTTCAACCTTTTTTAGTCTAAGTAAGTACCCCCAGCAGCCGGACACAAAGCAGGGGGTTGGGGTGCGGCCAGACAGAGCAGGGAGGCGAGGAGGGCGAGGGCAGGCGGGGACGGAGCATCGCCGCCTCCCAGGAGCAGAGCTGGGGAAGCTCACCAGGCTGGTGTGTGGTGGCAGCCGCCGCATGTGAGCATCCCTGCCCCCCAGAAGGGGTCACCACTCTCGTCCTGCCCCAAGCCTGCTCCTGGGAGGCAGCGGGACTCCGTCCCCACCCGCCTGCATGCACCCCCTAAGGCCAGTTCAAGTACCCCCAAGGGTACACAAACCCGCGGTTGACAACTGCTGGGTTATGGGGATTAAGGCCAGTCTCCATAACTGTGTGTGACAACTGCCCACCTTCACCCATCACTTTTCTTACTGTTTGTTATCCTCCTCCACCCCATTTCTGCCAAAGAATCCCCCCTCAGCACCTACTTTTTCCCCTTCTTCCCCAAGTGTTCCCACACCTCTTGCTTCCTTCTTCTTGAAAATTCACTTCTTCCTTAAAGTCTAGTAGGGCTAATACACCACAGGGAGATGTTGTCATTTCCACTATTGAATTCAATTTATCAATCAAAACAAGACATACTACCTGAAGAAACCGATCCTCTGGGTCTTTAGGTACATGACATACTTCATGTGGGTGGGCTATTTAGTGCCCAATTCTACATGCCCCAGGCTGGTGGTATCTTATGCTGGAAGTAATCCTACAAAAATCAGTTGGACGAATCGAACAGAGACATAGCTTAAATAAAGGTGACTGGATCTAGCTGACAGATTTTAAGGGGTACGGGCCTCTGCTGTGTGCTACATCACAATTTCCCTTGGTGCTTCACAAATCATATGCAATAACCAGGGTTCTGGGTTTTCTGTTTCCCATGGAAAAATGGAGAAAACCACAGATTCCCTGCTTTTATTGGAGAAACCATGGATTTCCCCTTTTAGCAGAGAAATCCAAGGATTCTCTGCTTTTGCAAAGAGTTCTTGTAGGCTGGCACAGTTGCAGCCTGCAAGAGCTGATTGCAGAAAGGGTGGGAAGCCCCCAGCCCTGCCCAGAGGCGGTGGAGGGGGATGGGGTTGCTTGCATGCAGTGGCTGCCACTGCATCAGTGCTACCACCCCGCGGCCAGCTGCATGGCTCCATGGGCACGGCTCTGCAGCTGCAGCAGCAGTGGCTGTGGTGGCTGCATGCCGGCCAGAGGATGGGGGGCAGCTCACACGCAATGACTACCACCGCTGCTACTTACCTGTGGACCTGTGGCCATGGTGGTGGCCACTGCATGTGAAACTTCCCCCTGGCCAGCACACAGCTGCCACAGCCACCATCCTGCACCACCGCGGAGCCATGCAGTTGGCTGCAGGGCACAAGTGGTGGTGCAGTGGCAGCTGCTGCATGCGAGCTGCCCCCCCCCTCCCCCCGGCCAGGTGGCATGTGTGCGGCCCTCATGCAGTGGCCGCCACTGCCCCACACCACTTGCCTGCAAAGCTGTGTGGTCAGCTATGGGAAGGCAGTGCAGGGCACAGCAGCAGAGTTGTGGTGGCAGCTGCCATGTGTGAACCCCCCTTCAGCACCCCTGCCTTCACCCCTTGGCCCTGCTCCTAGGTGTGGGCACAGGGGCATGCTCCCTCCCTTCCTGATCTGTACCCCCCAGCACCTTCCCTTTCCCCCACACACACTTACCTGCTGGGGTGGATGTCAGTGTCCATGTGTGTATGTGTCTGCATGCCTGTGCCTGTGTGTGTGGGGCTGGGAG
>NW_017728996.1:44937519-44940205 GCF_001723915.1 Gavialis gangeticus | reverse complement strand
CTTTCTGAAATATTCGGACTCATTTAAAGAAAACATTGGTGGGGAGGAGGGGCACCAGCAGTACCCAGGGGTGGGGGGTTGGGGGGCCTTTAATTTTAATAAGGGACTTTGGTTTTTTAAATCAGACAATTTGTGATTTTTAATCAGAGAAAAACAGGATCCCTGGTAATAACCAGGAGTCCTGGTTTTCCCTGCTAAAAATAAAAATAATTTAAAAAAAAAAATCACAAATTCTCTGATAAAAAAAATAGTAAATTCTCTGACAAACCCCCCAATTTCATTATGTGATTAAAATGAAATCCCCACCACAGCCTCCTGGCCCTGCTGGTACCCCTCACTCCCCTCCCACAGCCCCCCAGACCTGCTGCTGCCCCTCACTGCCCCCTGCCACAGCCCTGCTGGTGCCCCTCACATCCCACCCACAGCTCCTGCTTCCCTAGCCCTGCTGAAGGGGCCACCAGCTGCCAGGGCTATGGGGCCAGGGACCTAGGTCCACAGCTCCCTGCCCCTGGCAGGAGGCAGCAGCTGCTGCAGCAGAGCAGAGTCCAGCTTCCCCCCCAGCTACCTGCCTGCAGACTGAGGGGAAGTGGGGGACAGATCCCCACTGCAGTGTGCACTCCCAGGCGGCAGAGAGACCTGTGCCCCCCATATCTGTGCATGGGGTAGGGGCTATGTGCTGACCACTGCAGGCTCCCACCCTGCTGCTCTCTTTCAGGGCCTCTGTAGCCGAGTGCGTGCAATTCGGCACTACAAAGAACAGCAGGGCCGCATAGGAAAGGTGCTTGCCGTTGCAAGCTTCAGGCTGCCCTGGTGATGTGTCCCCTGTGCACACAGGGCTGCAGCTGTGGTGGCGGCGCAAGGTGAGAAGGAAGACCCTGTACAAGAAGAAGTAGACCGAGAGCAGGGGGATACCAAACATCCTCCTGCTCCTGCAGGCCAGGTACATGAGCCAGATCTGCAAGCTTGTGACATGTGCAAAGACCAAAACAGCCCATCTCATCAGGTATTTTGCAGGCGACCTCCTGAGACCGTGGGGGGTGTACGCACCAACCAATGGGAGATCATGGACCATTGAACACCCCTGGTCCTACAAGGTCCTGACCGAGTTCCAGGGTGAATATGGGCTACAGAATGATGGCCCAGTAACTATGTCAAACCACAGAAAGATACAGAAGGTGGTCAAAGCTAGAGACATGTTATTGACCGTGGAGCTGCTCCCTGATGATGGCAGCCAGGCCGTTTGGAAGCGGCTCTTCCACAAGGAACTACAAAAGGACCACAGAAACCTGAATTAGCTAATAGCCCACTGTGCACTCCCAGTGAGGGTGTGGAGACACAGAGATGGACAAAGGACTTGACCTATGTGCCCCAGGGAAATTTGGCAAGGTGCAACAGAGACAATATACCATGCCTCTGCCCATACACCAAAGGGGTGCAAAAGAGGTGAACCAGCTTCTCGAAGAGTTGACAGGGTCAGGCTGATGATGAGGGAGGTGGCACTGTACTGACACCTGACTAAACATCAGGGAACCCCAATAACCCGCTTTGACCAGTTTGTGTCTTCCGTCCTGCGGAAATCCAGGAATTTCTTGATGTACAGACACATGGAACGTCCAGGAAACAGACTGTGTTAAAATGTTTCTGAGTGAACTCCAGTCCTTCTACCAGAAATTGGTGGGAGAAGACAGAGAAGATGCAGCCAGGTCCACCTGGCAAAGGGAATCTTGGCACAGGTTCTTCAAAGACTCCCCTAAAGGGGGAGCAGACAAGGACAACAAAGAGAACAGTGAGACAACTGGACCTGGAGACAGCGATGATGGCAGCAATAGTGTCAGCAGCAGCAGAAGCAACAGAGAGTGACAGTGACAACAACAGTGAATGAATTAAAACTGGAAACCTCAAAATCAGGGCTAGGACTAAGAGACTGTGACTGGATTAGGGAAAGGACTGTGGATGGGTGCACGGGAGTGCGGGTCCACAGATGTGTTTATTGTAACAGGCACATGGGCTTTAAATGTGGTTTAAGGTGCATGAAGAAAAGGTCTTACTAGATGATCTCATTCTCTCGACAGGGGGAGAGAGACAGAGAGAGAGAGAGAAATATTTAAAAAAAAAAGAAACATAGTTTGCACTATATATAAGTAGGTTAAAAATGCTGCTTAAAAATATGTTCATGGAGTACCTGTGTTGAAATTTGCAGTAGTTTAAAAACAAGGTAAAATGCATCAAATATGGATGAACTAAATTCATGGATACATGTGAATTACTACCTATATGGGAGTTTACACAGGTAAGTTTACTTCAAGGTCCATGTATTCAAATTGGCTTCTCACTTTCACACGCTCAGGGAGAGCAGGGTCTGATAAGCAAGGAGGGAGGGAAGGGGCTGCAGGGGGAAAAAGTTGGGAGGAGGCAGAAGGCAAGGGGGTTATTTGGCCCCCCAGATTTATTTTCCCTGTTGTAGCAGTGAGAGAGGATCAAGTTTAAGTCAAACCTGCAACAACTAGATTCTGCACCTGCAGGATTATAGCAAATTTACACATTTTCCGTATATAGAATGTAATTATTAGGGGGGTCAGCCTATAGTTGAATAAATACTCTGTGTGTGTGTGCGTGCGCGCACACACACACACACACACACACACACACACACACACACACACACACACACACACACACACACACA
>NW_017728996.1:44926926-44932519 GCF_001723915.1 Gavialis gangeticus | reverse complement strand
ATTAGGGGGGTCAGCCTATAGTTGAATAAATACTCTGTGTGTGTGTGCGTGCGCGCACACACACACACACACACACACACACACACACACACACACACACACACACACACACACACACACACAAAATAACCTTGTTTTTCAATCACAATAAGACATGCCAAGGAATGAATGATAATATAGTAATTCAGCCTTGGGCCCAGCACTGCCCTTGGCATGGAATTATAACACCATGATTCACACTCTGTCAAGCCTTATTACTAAACAAACGCATGTTGAAGCTAGATGTTAACTGTTTATGAGAAAACTTCATTATGAGAAGACTTTATTAATGTTACTAGCAACTCCAAATTCACTTACCACTCAGTCATTTCAGGACTTTTCCAGAGAGTCAGGATGGTCTATTAGAGAAAGTCAAGGTGGAGCTGAGGTCTCTCTGAATTGGAGATTTTAATGTGCCCTTCTACTCAGTTTCTAGAGGAGCTCTTTCAGTGACACTGGGTCCATTTTATGTGGTATTTTGTTACCTAATGAAAGACTTAAGTTCTACAAATGCAGTTAAAAAGACAGTTACAGCTCCTGTAAACCAAGCATGATCAACCTGGAAACCTGTTCTTCTTGGCACCTCTCTATCAACTGCTTTTCTGGTGGTGGTGGTGGGTGGAACCTCAGAATTTTCCTATGAGCTCCTTGGGTGTGTGTGTGCAGGGGGAGGAGGTTAGGAAGCTAGGGCTTCTGCTAGGAATGCCTCTTTCCTAACCTAAGAGATTGTGAGGCTGGTGGGGTGGGGGGATTATACAGTAAATTCTTGTTATTTGCATAGGCTTTTTTCCAACTTTATTATCACAGACTTCCCATCTGCATAAACAGAAAAGCAACAACAACAATTTGGAATGAACAGCAAAATCCCCAATCATAATGTGGCATTGCACTTCAAGATGCACCAGTTTTTTTTTTAATCAGACATTACATATAAACCAGTTTAATTGATCAGAAACTGGTTTAAACCTGTAACAGAACAGATGTTCAACGCATGTAAACCAGTTTGAAAATGGCTGAAACTGGTTTGAGATAAACCTGGTTGAATGTAGTATCAGATTTAACTGATTTGGGTCAAACTGGTTTATGCAATGTTTGTCCCAGACCCCTTGCTGGTTTAAGATAAACCAGACAGACACTCCCAGCATCCCAGTATGCTCTTTGGGCTGGGCGGGGCTCTTGGCTCCACAGCAGGGCTGGACCCTCCTCTCTGCTCCCTGGCTGCAGCTCCAGCACAGACTGCAGACTGCTCCCCACTTCCCTCTCACCACTCCCTGCTGAGCAGGAATTTCCCCCTCCCCTCTGCCTTGCTGAGGAGGTGTCTGCGTATTAGCTAGCGGACCACATGCTGGCTATGATCCCTGCTGAATCAACAGGTAGAATCAATAGGCAGAATCAACAGGTACCTGGTAATGTCCCTCTGTTTTCTTAATAGGGTGATAAACACTGAGTTAGGTGGTGACAAACACTGTTATCGATTCCCTGCTTGGCTAATCAAAGTGTCCTGCTAGGGTGTTGTTCCCCCCCCACCAGCTCAGTGCTGTGGAAGGAACAGGAGGGCTGCTCTAGCGCCCCCCAGCTTGTAGCTTGAGCCACTGCAGGCGTGTGCCTGAGTGTCTGGGATGTCTATGCAGTTATAAACCAGTTCAGCCTAGCCAGGTTAGACTAACCTGCAAAGGTTGAATTAATTCAGGGTCAGGCTTTTTGAATGTCTCTCCCTAGACCTGAAGACTTGTTGGCACATAAATAAAAATTACGACAGTTTCTGTTCAATCACATCTTAAGTTCCATTGGACTTCACTCTTGACCATGGATACATGAATTATAAAAAAAGAAAGAAAGAAAACCACACATATTAAATCAATTCTCTTTCTCTCAGACATCCTGATTACTGAATTGTCTAATATGGATAGCATGGCCATTAATGAGAGGAAACAAATTTGTATTTCTCAAAAACCGAAATGTGCTTATTAATTTCAAGCAGAAAAAGCCCTATGTAGTCATTCATCAGATTCCAAAGATGTTTCATAAATTGAAACATTATACCTGTTGTAAACAGAAATCTCTTTCCAACTACAGCTCAATTTTTAAATTACTTGATTAACCAGTCTTTGGTTTTCTTTTCCTAGTCTCAGTTTTTGCAAAAAACCAAAAACATGCTAAAGACTGCAATTTAATTGAGTGGATAGCAAATGCTTTTGTCCTACAGGAAAGTATGGAAATAACCAAAATATGTGAATAACCACTATGCAAGAAAGCAAAACTAGTGTATTCATCATCTGCAGACTGGTGCAGAGACTCCACAAAAGCAATTAATATATTCAGTATGAAAAAACCCTCTGTTACTTAAGAGTTCTGTAGAGCCAAGACTCTGACAGTAAATTAATTTTCACTGAACTGAATTGATCTGCTTGCAGAGCCCAATGGTTTTAAATAGCCATTGACTCTAAATAAACACAGCAAAAAGATATTTCATTGTCTGGAAGTTCCATAGCACAGCACAACACTGCTCTGGTGTAGACCAAGGAGTCATGAACAATGAAGAATTCACCTAAAGCCCCCTTCACTGAATTCTTTTCAATTTTTTGGCGGGGGCAGGGCACAGCACAGCTCTACGACAATTTAAATGCCTTACTGGTATTGATAAATAAATTACAGTTCTAAGACACCGTTCATCAGGTAACCTCAAAACACAACGCAAATAATATTCTACTGAGCCTTACAACACTCTTCTGTGGCACTACTGTCTCAGAGTTGCAGAATGGGAAACTGGAACAAGGAGAGCTTATAAGTGACTAGCATTCAGCATACTAGTGAGACAATCAGGATGAGACTCCAAATCACCACCCCCATTTTGCCCATGAGTGACACCATCGGAAGATCTATAAAGCACAAGTCCCACATAGCTTATCTGTGGGGGGACAGGAGGGAAGGGATGGAAAGATTCTGTAGATGGAGACTTAGAAGAAGAGATGGGGCAGAACAAAATCTTTTTCCAAGCAAAAGAAAAAAGTACATTTTTTTCACTGTTGCTGGTGTCTGTGTCAAGCCATGAGAACATCAGCCTTATTAACATTTACCACTCAGCATCTCTTCACGGCATTTACTCTTGAACAGTCCACAAGTATTGAAGTTTCAGCCAAACTAGCGCGTGATGAAAAACAGGCATCCTGGAAGTAGGTGCAACTCTGGATCTCAACACTTCACATCAGAACTGAACTGATGTTTGAAAGCCTGCATCTTTAATGAAGTAAAACTTTAATGCTGCAATTTGCTTTGAGCAACTTATTCTGGTGAAGTTTAGTGTAGCTATTTAAATACTGGAACATTTCTGCAAGCTGATTAGCAGCCAAAAGCCACAAGCACAAGCATGAAAATGCCATTTGAAACACTGGTAGCATAATTTGCACATGCTTATTGTAAAGCATAACTGGGACTGCAACCCTTGAGACAATAAATTGCAGGCAAATCACACATTTCTTCACATCAAAAATGGTTCAAGTTCAGTATTCTACATGGGAGCCCTGAGAGCTCACAGCTAAGAAGAGTATACAGTCCATCAGGGATTAAATAGCCCTTTCCAGAGGAGTACCTCAAATCCATTTACATGCAGAAAGAAATATTCCAGTCCTGGATTTATTTGCAATTGTGAAACATGAAAATGTTGCCTAATGAGAACCAAATTAATTCCAGGAGGAGAACATTCCTTGTGTCTGCTTCTCTTTTCAGAGCATATTAGCAAGTCATCTTCCTTGGTAACAGCCCTAAAGCAGTACCAAAATGGAGGTGCTTCCATCATCTAGATGAGAGACTGGGTATCACCCATTTAATTACCTCTGTGAGATTTTCCTGATTCATAATAATCCTAAAATAAACAGAAAACCAGGAATGGTAACTAGCTGCCTCAATGGGATGCTGTGTATTCATCCCTTCAAAGGATCAGATCCATGGGTACTAGAAAAGAGTACTATACCTGACCTTAGGCTCCACAAGTGCTTAGAACTGACTGAAGTATTCATTAAAATACAACTTACATCAGTTACATTAGTGGAATAGGACTACCAAGTCATTACTGCAAAAACAAATACATTTTCTTATTATTTCTTTGAAAATCTAGCTCCAATTAAAAACCATCATCACTAGAAAAACTTTAGAAAAGGTTCTCAACATGGAGGGAGTTTCATATACACCACTGACTTAATAAAACACTAATGTTAATTATTGTTATGTCAGGATTCCATTGTGCCAGGCACCAAAGCAGCATAGAGGAGGGGAACAGGTGTGCTCCAAGGAGCTCTCACTATAAATAGACAAGATATGTCAAAGGGCAGAAGAATGAAGGGGCACACTCAACATGTTTTTAATACAAAACACAAAAACCCTAAAAACTCTGTAGTTCAAAGTACCCCAGTTTATATCCTAAACATCAATATTATAGAGTCAGTTCATTATTCTCCCACCAAGATGTTTGTTAAAACATTTTCCTGTTATTTGCATACATCTTTCGTATGATAATAAGAGGAGAACACAGCAACAAACAGGTAAACCTGGTTATAAAACCAGAAAAAATAGCAAGGGGATTCAGGAGCAAGAAAAGCATCTGAAATAAACCACCGCCCTTTAACTAACTAAATTTCAAGTGAGTTGTGCCCTTTAAAATGGAACCAAATAATTATAATCTTAAAGAAATGCAAAACTAATTTACATAGATTAATTCTCATCTAGTTTTACAGGGAGTCAATTGGTTGGTATCCTTGTGATTTATACTGCAGTAATCACTTACTGTACAGCAATATAATTCTCATCCCATTGTTTCTTACTGCATATGTAACTTGTTTGAAATTTCCAGTAGATGCCATAATTCATTATTCTCATGTGCAGGAAAATGGAAAAGTTAAGTTAGTCAATTTAGTATTGATATAATAGCCTACTAGTACAGCACTTTGATTGTAATAGGCAACATTAAATGGCATCTTTGAACAGTAAAACACTTGTTTTAATCCTCTGTAGAACTGCTGTATAAAAGTGGAGCTCCAGAAAACATCCTAAGAGCTCAAGTGACAACTGTTACAATGGAGAATGTGAATTAAGCATTCATGGAAGATACCAGATTGAAACACCTGAAGTCCTCTGCTTAGCTACAGAATGGATGAAACATTTCTGATCTTGTTTACACACAGAAGTTGCTCTTAATTGGTTTAAGAAAGCTACTTGTTAAAAGTTTAGCTAAATCAGTGTCAGTTTATAGGTAAACAATCTAATTACATTTTGCCTTTTCTGTGTTACTGACACAATGCTGGTTATGACTTAGTAATCAGTGGGTGCATCTACATGTGTGCTTTCATAGTTTCATGGTAGGTAGGGTCAGAAGGGACCTGAGCAGATCATCAAGTCCGACCCTCTGCCATGGCAGGAAAGAGTACTGGGGTCAAATGACCCCAGCAAGGTGTTCATCCTCTTAAAGACCCCCAGGGTAGGAGCCAGCACCATTTCCCTTGGAAGTTGATTCCAGATCCTTGCCACCCTGACAGTGAAATAGCACCTCCTGATGTCTAGT
>NW_017728996.1:44922027-44926648 GCF_001723915.1 Gavialis gangeticus | reverse complement strand
AGCCTCTCCTCATAGGGCCTGCCCTGCTGCCCCCCACTCATGCGAGTGGCCCTCCTCTGGACCCTCTCCATGTTGTCCACATCCCTCTTGAAGTGCGGTGCCCAGAACTGGATGCAGTACGTCAACTGTAATGCACAGTAGCCTATTTTACCATGCATTAAAGCATCATGTAAAAAACCATGCTAATATGCTAATCCACAGTAAAAATAATCTACTGCGCATTAACTTTCACTAAAAAAGTGTGAGCTTTCACTACTGCACAGCAGGGCAGCCTAACGCACATTTAGTACCTCACATTAGGGAACACTTTTACATGTGCTCTGGGGGTGGGAGGGTTGCACTCCAAGAGCTCCTCTGATTAAAGCACCACAGCATCTTGTATATCAGCATCCCTGACAGAAGCTTAAAAATGGTGGTGGGGGCACTGAACTAAAGCTTGTTGAATGAGCTTTAGTTTAAGTACCCCTGCAGCCATTTTTAAGCATGGGAAGCTCCAGCAGACTTGACTGAGTCTGCTCTGATGTGCTATAATTATAGCACATCAGAACAGCCTCCACACTCATGTACATGTACCCAGATGTAATACATTTAATGCACATTAGGAAGAGTGCATTAATGAATGTGTAGACATGACAAGTGTAGACCAAGATAAAGGTCTTCAGCATTGTGTCAGCCAGTCATAATTAAATCCTGTCCTGACCTACCCCATTTTGACAAACCATGCTAGGATTGCCAAGCCTCCAGGATTGCCCTGGAGTCTCCAAGAATTGGATATAAATCTCTAGGAGACTGTTGAGAGTCACCCTGGAGATAAATGATAGGGCACTCATTAAAATAAATATTAAATGTTGAATCTGATTTTATACAGTAGTCCAGTGGGTTTTTAAAATGTAATAGTAATATGCATTTGCCTTCCTGACAAAGTCTACACACTGTAATCTGTAACTAATATACGCAAGCATGTGGGCACATTTGCATTGTCATGGGCATGTTGGCATTCTGGCAACCTCCTGGAATAAATTCAAACAGAGTTGGCAACCTAAACCATGGTCATCTTTGGCTAAGATAACATAATTGCTTACAGTCTGCAGCATAAACAATGCCTAAGTGGAAGATATTCTTTAAGTCGCCTTGCCCTCCCTGCTGAAGATATTGCTTAGGAACTAGCTAGAAGCCAATAAATTTAATTTGTCCACATACTGAACAACCATTGAATGGGAACAACTTTGATTCACTACTAGCTGGGCTTCTGCCAGATCTTGCAGGCAAAACCAAGCTTCCCATCTTAAGATGGGAAGTTATGAAGTGAGCTGCGGCTCACAGAAGCTTATGCATCTCTAATTCAGTTGGTCTATAAGGTGCAACTCTATCCTGCCTTCTTCATAAAATGGTAATTAAAAAGAAGCCATTGTTTAGTAGCTTCCTCCCTGTATTGCTTTCCAAGTGCTTTTAACGGGACAAATCAGACAAGGCTGCAAGCTAGAAGGGTGCCATTAGGAAGTAGAGAATTAATTTGTTTTGCATTATTGCTATCAAATGCCCATGAAGATAATTAGTAGATAATGATAAGCTAGTGCTGTCAAGTTTCCCTTTCTATTTTTGCCACTTGATTTTTTTCACTTTGTGGTACAGACTTTCTGGGAAGGAGGAAATTGAGCTCCTTACTAGATGTTCACTAACAATGTTCACTTTAAAGCAAGGTCAATTTCTTGTTGGAAGGGACAGAGTGGTACAGTAGGTTAATTCACTAATAAACTTTGGACTCTTGGAAATCCGGATAAAATCCAGTGAGTCGAAAAAAAGTTTGACTATCTCAGTCAATTTCCTCTTCCTCATCTGTCCAGGCTACAAAAATCAACCAACATTACTGCATTTTCTGCTCAGGAGCATCACAGGACTAAAGCACCATTGATTTTGTACTGAGAAGTTATGGTACAGCTGAGAAGGAAAAACTGGCATTATGTGTTACCATTGTAATTAGTCATGTGCTTACTGAATCTCAAAATAAAACCAGGAGGAGAGGAGGGGAAGGGGCTGTGGAGAGAACCAAACTGTCTGGGGAGAGAGGAAGTAAAATATACATCAGAAAATTGTCCATATATTCTGGAAGAATATGGGAGCCAGATTTGTAGAACTGCACATATGTTCACAGTAACCATGAACAATGAATTTGTTAACTGTAGATGCAGAATGAAAAAAAAATCTTGCATACTTAAACAAACTAGACCAAATAAGAACTATCCAAGAAAACCTAGAGCGGATGCATCTGCTCAGGCAGCTCATTGAAGGATGCAGAATATCAGATTGCTGATAAAAAGACACCTTCTGAGCATCAGGGAAATAGAACTGTTTTCAAATAAAAGAAACAATTACTGTTGATTCCTGACATGTTGGCACAATAGTTAGACTGCTAAATGACAGTAAGTTGTAGCCAAATATAGTTGCAAATACAAAAAATGAGAGAAGGTTTACAACTTTGGCTCTAAACATTTGACATGGGTTTTTTTGCCAGACATCTACTGACATATTCATTTTTAACACCTTTTCTACTTCCATGGGCAAATTCTTTCATATACTATGAGGCTAAAACAACACAGGCACTGACTGCACTCACCCTATCTTGAGAACAATAAATATAGTGGATCAAGGTCATGTTGGCTCTTGCACACAGTTGTGAATCCCACTGTGAAGGGAGGAGATTACTCTGCCCACTAGCCCTCTAGTATTATAACAGAGTCCTTTAGCTTCACTTCATTCTTTAGGACTCCTTGACAGCACCTCTTCATTTCTGTGTCGGTGACTGTCTATACTGCAGGCACAGAAGTGCATGATGATGAACGCACCTGTTTAAGTCACTGGGACCTGTACAGCAAGGCTGCCTCTGGTACCTGAGCAAGCTAATTTAAATCTACCTTGGTTGGCTTTATGCCACCTTGCAACCTTGCTGTAACTGCTGTGTTGACATAGTTTGACTCTTCCCAATTTTTTTGCTTCACTATGGGCCTATTCTTTTTCTATCATTCACCGATTAACTAGAAATCCTGCTGTAAATTAGGCCATAACTCCAGAGGACTGCTGCCAGGGTGGAAAAATGGTGCCCACTTTGGAATGTAACAGCTTGACAGAAAGATAATTTAGAAATGAGAGATTTCTTAAACAAACACTGGATTTCAGAGAGAGATTTTCATAAGCTCTGAAAATGTTTGTTTCCAGCTCTTCCAAGCAATAGAAGATAGGGACTTATCACCCAACACGGAGGAGCCTGCAGGAGTGAGAGTCCTCAGAAGATAGAAGGTGAAAGGCAAAGCCTTCAAGCTGTGGATGAAATTTGCCTTCTGCTGAGGGACAGTTTAAGGCTGGGGATCACTTAAGTTGTACTAAACCTGTCGTCTTAAGCAGTGTATAGGTCTTTGGCTCTTAATACAAGGACAAATCTGATGCTGTGTGAGAGAAATTCAGTCCTAAATTATAGAAGTGTGAGTTCCAGATATCTTGCTTTCCCTACTGGTGACATGGCTGAGTTTGATCTTTTACTTAGACTGCTAAGTGTTGGATACTGGCCCTAAATCATCTAAAAGATGGTAGCAAAAACATCTAGATGTTCTTCATCATTGTAGCATAACAGGGATCTTGCCTTTAAATCAGATGCTGGGAGTTAAATAGAGGTTTGTCATCAGCAACTGTGTATAAGCCAGCAGCCGCAGGTGAAGGAAGAAGCAGTCTTAGAATTACCTTTCTAACTAATCCCAAACCAGGCTTGAAAGATTTTCAGCAACAGAAACATAGAAAGGCACATTGATTTGACAAGACCTTGAGGCTGATTCTGCTCTCACTCACACCAGAACAAATCTGGAATAACTCTGAATTCAATGGAATTACATCAGTAGTAAACCAAGAGGAGGATCAGAATGAGAATGTCCATTCAGACTCTCTCCCCCAAAGAGAAACTGTCTTCATAGATTCATAGATGCTAGGGTCGGAAGGGACCTCAACAGATCATCAAGTCTGACCCCCTACCTAGGTAGGACCCCAGCCAGATGCCTATCCAGCCTTCTCTTAAAGACCCCTGAGGTAGGGGAGAGCACCACCTCCCTTGGAAGCCCATTCCAAATTTTGGCCACCCTTACTGTGAAGACGTTTTTCCTGATATCTAGCCTAAATCTGCCCTCTGTCAGTTTGTGACCATTGTTCCTTGTTACCTCAAGAGATGCCCTGGTGAGCACAGCATCTCTGATCCCTTGCTGCGTCTCCCTAATGAATTTGTGGGCAGCCACGAGATCACCTCTCAGCCTTCTCTTGAGGAGGCTGAAGAGGTCCAGGTCCCTCAGTCTCTTCTCATAGGGTTTGTCCTGTAAGCCCCTAACCATGTGAGTGGCCTTCCTCTGGACCTGCTCGCATCTATCAACATCCTTCTTAAAGTACGGTGCCCAAAACTGGACACAGTACTCCAACTGTGTTCTGACCAATGCCGCAAACAGGGGAAGTATCACCTCCTTGGTTCTATTTGTGATGCATCAGTCTTGTGAGACTGCACCATTGCATCAAACACAGACGTAAGTGACTGGGTAGTGGTGGATGGGTCATATTCAACCTGGGGGGAGGTGGGTAGCGGAGTCCCCCA
>NW_017728996.1:44918601-44921662 GCF_001723915.1 Gavialis gangeticus | reverse complement strand
GTTAGGGCGGCTAGGAGCTGGAACCAACTTCCAAGGGAAGTGGTGCTGGCCCCTACCCTGGGGGTCTTTAAGAAGAGGCTGGATGCCTACCTGGCTGGACTCGTTTGAGTCCCGTTTCTCTTTTTGGGGTTTTTTGTTGTTCTCCCGCCCTGGCGGGGGGTCGGGCTAGAAGATCTACTAGGTCCCTTCTGACCCTTAATCTATGAATCTATGAATCTATGAATTGTTATCTACTAGTCTTTTTCCTTGCTAATAGAGATAAAACTGGTTATTTAGGCAGAGACATTTTCATCCTCCCAAATGTGTAACTTCTCGGAATTAGAATCTGTGATGGTCATTAACAATGTTCTACATACAAATAAATACAATCTTACCAACACCAACCTAATTAATAGCTGACAAATGCAAGGTGCTACACCTTGGGCAGAATAATCATACAAATACAAAATGGATGACACTTGGCTGGATGGCAGCACTATGGAGAAGGATCCTGGTAGATCACACTCAATACAAGTCTGCAGTGTGATGCAGCTGTGCAGAAGGCAAATGCAGTTTTGGGATGCATCAATAGAATCATTAGGCACAACATGCAGGAGGTGATGGTGTGTTTCTGCTTGGCACTGGTTAGGCCTCATCTACAATAGTGTGCACAGTTTAAAAGAAAATGAAGACAGAGAGGGTCCAGAGGTGGGTGAAAAAATTGATAAAGGTCTTGGAAGGCAAGTCTTACAAGGAGAGGTTGAAGATGCTAGGCATGTTCAGCTTAGGGAAAAGGTGCTTAAGAAGGGTCATGATAACAGTCTTCAAATACTTGAAGGGCTGCAATAAAGAAGAGGGAAAACACTTTTTCTCTCTTGCTGTAGAGAGTAGGACACAGTCCAAGGGCTTGAAGTTGCACAGTAAATTCAGACTGGATAACAGGAAAAACGTCTTCACTCTTAGAAGTGATGCAGTGAAATAGACTGCCTAGGAAGTTGTGGACTCTCCATCCCTAGAGGTGATCAAGATGTTGGACAGCCACCAGTTGAGGATGATCTAGGCCTGGGGTGCTCAAATTCCTGCCTGTAGGCCAAATCTGGTGGAGGGAAAGCAATGGCAATTAATAGTGCCCTCCTCCCCCACTGCCAAATTCCCAAAGCCTGTGTGGCCAGATCAGGGCTAGGCTGGGCCCCCTCTCCTCACACAGCTGGACTGTACCCCTGCATCACCCACCCAGCCCATAGGGTGGGCACCACTGATGCAGGTGTAGCTGTGCCTATGTTCTACTATGGGTATTTCCCATGCTTCTGGGCTTTGCTGGTTGCCACATGGGGCTGGGAAGAAATTTCCCCTTTCCGCTAGTGTTGCTACACATACCAGGGTTTACTTAAGCCTTTGCAAGCTCATGATTTTGACTGGGGTGTGCTTACTAGGAATATTAAAGCCAGAGGTTCCTGACTAGAAGGTCTTGCCCCTCCATTCAGCATCAGACCAATCACCATATTTGGGGTCAGGAAATAATTTTACTGTATAGTCAGATTGGTAAGTGGGAAGTTTTGCTTTCCTCTGTAGCAGAGGGCATGGCCCTTTTCCTGGGATCTCTTGAACATATATTAGCAACTTTTATAGTAGCAGGACATTGCCTGCTGTGGTTCGCCTGCTTTACCTATAGCAGGTCAGGGTGTTACATCTTGTGTTGCATCAGGGTCGACTGTGTAGTTTTGCTAAGAGGTTAGGCATTGTATTTGTATAGCATGGCTTGGAAAGGGATGATCCTGCCTTATGCAGGGGGTTGGACTAGATGACCTATGGAGTTCCAAGCCTTGCTTCTCCATGATCCTATGAATATTCATCACTGCTTCACAGCTTTTGGCAGAGCATCACATGAAAGCTAAAGCCAGCTCAGCAATTGCTGACTACATCCAAGCTCCCCAAAGGACCGAGGAGTCTTCTCCAACTTGCAGGTACTTTTGTCTCAAGAAAAAGTAAACTGCAGAAACAGTGAATTGTTGAATTTACTGCATATGCTGGGAGGATAGAGAGACACTGAGACAGAGTTAATACTGGTTCAGACAGAGGCACCTTCAGTCCTTCAGACATTAAGAGATATAAAAGTATGAAATGAAGATCACAGTAGTGGCATTTTACACTTCAGTATCCTCAGTAAGGCTGAGTTTCCTTGAAAAGACCAGCTGTTTAAGGGGAACAAACAATTACTCAATAAAAATGTTTGCTAAGTCAACATAGAATGAAGGGATAAGTGGCAGCTGCCTGGCACAGATACCAGTGAGGAAAACATTTCACAAGAGCTCCTTCCCTGCCAACACCCCACACAAGAAGGTGATGTGATATGAATGGATATCAGGCAGGCTTGAGGTTAGGCATTGAAACAGAACACCTGCTAAGCTGATAGCAATATTTGAGACCAAGAGGGCTCAAATACATTTATACAAAGAACAGAATATACCCAGGGTCCCTTTGCATACCATGTAAGAGCTGAGAGCTCCATAGCCAGAGGAGGAAGTTTTCAAAGGGCAGTCAGGCACTGAAAAATGGGAAAGGAGGACCTAAAGTCAATTGGTGCCAGAAAAAAAAATCTTCACCTCCACCTACAGAGCAGTAAAGTCCTGATGCTAAACCACACTGAAGTCATTGAGAACCTCTCCATTCACTTTGATGACTTTGGGTCAGGTATTAAGTACACTCCCACGTCACCCTTACAGGCACTGCACCTAGTCCCAGGTTCCCAGGGAAAATGCCTCCAGAAGCCCCCACTGGAATGCTGCTTTCCCTTATTCTGTCTCATGCACACAGCTCTGCAGCTACCACATCCTTAAAGATCCCTCATGACGCAGTCACTGCATTCCTTCTATATACAGGGAACATTTAGGACCCAACCATATTTTAGTTTCAAGGAAAATACTGTTCACAAGGTAAACGTCACCATGCTGTGCTTACTGGTCCTTCCCCCAGAACAGGTTCAGGGAAAGTACCACTGGAGGGTGTGTACTGATACTTCCATATAGGAAGATATGCAAAACAGAGGAAGGTTAATGAATCTGTGGTAAAGCCAATTATTTGT
>NW_017728996.1:44910407-44913601 GCF_001723915.1 Gavialis gangeticus | reverse complement strand
ACCATGCTGTGCTTACTGGTCCTTCCCCCAGAACAGGTTCAGGGAAAGTACCACTGGAGGGTGTGTACTGATACTTCCATATAGGAAGATATGCAAAACAGAGGAAGGTTAATGAATCTGTGGTAAAGCCAATTATTTGTGAGTTAAGTAGGAATTGCATAACCTCCTAGCTTCAACACTGACATTCTGTGGCCTTTGTTAAGAGCCAATGTAATGTACAATTAGCAGTACAAACTGTATTTTTGGTCCTACAAAACCCAAGAACAGCACAACGTATTTCTGATTGCCATCTACTGGCATTTATCTTCTAAGTGGATCTTTGAAAAAAATACAGAAACAATTCCCAGTCACTTGAATGTCCTGTATCAGTTTCCATACCTGGAAAAGGGTGGGCGGGGGGAGCTTGTTTCATAGGGGCATCATGAAATTGTGTTTATACCTACATACACAACATGCAGTAAGTGCTAGTAATCCATTGGTGAGTCTGAATAACTCTTAATAGATAGTTAAATGACTAATATTAATGCATGGATTTGGGTTGGGTTATTCTTTTTATTATTTATTTACATTCTGGTAATACACACACCATATTAGGGACTGTTCACAGTTACATACATTTATTCTGCATAAAGAGGATTCTCTGCAAGGCAAAGTACTTCCAGGTCCTCTTTGATTTATTATTCAGGCTCCTCAGAGCCTCAACCAGCCTATAAAAGAACTGACTTCTTATTAACAAATCTATAACTATTTTGTCATCAAAGCAAGTTAGGAGCCAAACAGCACAGAAATAATTTTGAAAGCCCCTTTAATTGTGCTAAAAACAACTTGCTAACACAGAGAGATAAGAATCTTTGCAAGTAAGGCAAAATCCAAAAACCTCTAACTTTTTAGTGTTAGTGTCAGTGTCAATCTCTTTCATCCTAGGATTTTTACAAGGATGCTCCATCAGTTCTACTGACAGATCAGCGATAGTAAAGGGTGCACAAAAAGAGAAAAAACCCCTCTAAAACACAGACAAAAAAGCAATACTAAGTGCATTAACTTTCTTTTGGGGCCTTTGGGATAGCTGGATCTATAATAGCATGCCTTTCAGGAACAGCAAAGTGGAGAAGGCATATATATTTAAATATTAATAATTTTTACTGCTCCAAAGCATTAGAGAGCTTCACTCATTCCAACTGAGAGAGCTGACCCTAGCACCAATAGCATATCAACCATTATCCTTCTAATGCCAGCAACATTGATTTTTCTTTTGCTCTAATTTGTGCATTGGGGGACCCCAAGCATTTCATCTCACATACCCCATCAAGCCTGGCAACAAAGGGTTCCTCTTGAGACTGAGGTCCACCTCTTTACATAGCATGTTTTCCACTATATCCTTTCTCCCTGCCCTCTCATATAGAAGCAGTGCAGCTGGGAAATGAAGCAGATTCCAAATCTACAAAAATGTGCCTCAGAAAACTAAGAGTGGGCACTAAAGTGTGACATGACTTGGACCCTTCCACCTCCTTTGAGGGCAAATGTGTTGACTCTAACGTTTCTGGGCCCAGCTGGTCAGACGGCAAGAGGCCTTATTCACTTCTGAATGTGCGGCAACTACACATTCTGAATGTGCGGCAACTACATATTCAGAAGTATAATGCATTGCACTATTTGCAAGACCCTTGGCTTGCCCCCCCTTATACCTGTTTGCTAGATTCTTGGATGGTTTAAGCTAGCTTATTTTTACTGAAGTTGAGTCTTAAGTCAGTGTAACAGGGAGCCAGAGGCTCCTGTTACTTTAAGGTAGGGGCGGGCAATTATTTTGGGCAAAGGGCCACTTACTAGTTTTGGCAAGACATCGAGGGCTGCATGACAGGCAGCCAGGGGCAGATAAATATTAATTTTCTAAATTTTTAGGGGCCCCATGGGCCAGATAGAATAGCTTGGTGGGCTGCATCTAGCCCGCAAGCCACATTTTGCCCACCCCTGCTTTAAGGGAAAAGCAGTAGCAGGGAGGTCCCCAGGTTGGGGGAAACACTGCCCATTATGGGCTGCCTGCAGGGGAGTAGGCAACCAGGGACTCAAAACTCAAAGTACCTAGCGGCCCAGCAGTAGAACAGAGCCCGGCTTGGGGAACTGATGCATTGCTAAGGCAGCAAGAGTAGGAGCAGTAGGCTGCCTTGGAAGCTAGCCATCAGGCTCAAAGTGGAAAGCCCTGTGAGTGGCTGGGGAGCCACCTGACCAGAAGGAGCTGGGTTTAGGAGGCATAAAAACCCAGGACGTGTGCCAGAGCAGGTAGTCTGGCCCTGCAGGCAGCTGCAAGAGTTGATCCTGGGCAGGATGGCTACAGGAGGGACTGCCTGGCACTTGAGCTGCCATATAAGAGGCTTAGAGATTGCACGGAGTAGGGCCCAGTGTGAGGGCGTTTTAATGACACCCAGTGGGTTTGGGGTTTTGTTTTTGTTTAAGCTTCAGACCTGCAGACCAGGTATGGCTATAAGGGGTGATGAGGAGACCACAGAGGGGCACCTGAGGAAACACTGAGGTTTAAGCCACAGTGGGGTGGCTGAGTGGCATGACATGTGCACATTGGTGCCTGAGCACATGCAGTTTTGGAGCCCTGGGGCCAAGGCTCAAGATAAGGCAGGCAGAAAATTGAGAGGGGCCCACAGCCCTAGAGGGGCACAACCAGGGACAAGGGCCCCAAAGCTGGAGAGGGGTAGGACAGGGGCTAGAGCCCAGATGCCAGGTCCAGCACAGTAGACTACAGCTGAAAGGAACCCAGTCAGATAAAAGGGTTTTATCTGAAACCAGGAAGGTGGAAGCCCTAACAAGGATATGGAGGCCTGAAGTAATAAGCAGTAACAACTTCAAGGCATGGGCATGGTTGTAAGGTTGGAAAGAGGCCACGAATAGCCCTTGAGATAGCAGGTGCCCAGAGACATGGACAGGCCAGGAGGGCCCACTTAGTGCTTGAGGGACAGGACTGGATCCAGTGGGGTCTGGGAGGGACCTTCTGGCTGGAAGATGGATGGGGACTCACTCTGGGACCCTCAGGAAGACTCCCATTTTTTTTTTAAACAGATAAGTGAATCAAGGTGTGGCAGGTGAGCTAAGAGGGAGGGTATCCAGGGAGCCTGAGTAGGGCAGGGGCCATGTAGCCACCAGGGGGCATCACGGCTGCTCCTGGGGGGCTTAAACCTGCTACATTC
>NW_017728996.1:44904249-44905407 GCF_001723915.1 Gavialis gangeticus | reverse complement strand
AGACAGATGAGCTAAGAGGGAGGGTATCCAGGGAGCCTGAGTAGGGCAGGGGCCATGTAGCCACCAGGGGGCATCACGGCTGCTCCTGGGGGGCTTAAACCTGCTACATTCAGATCTTCCAGCTAGTATCCTTTGATAAATTTCTTCTAGCGTATGATTTGGTCCTGAATCTGACATTAACATTTCTTCCCCCTAATGTTTTAGTCAGGGTAAAAAATTAACTTTAGCCACAAAGTGCAAATCCAAAACTTTCCGAAGTCTGGATCTGGGGCTTACTTTGGCTCAATCTACTTCAAAAGGAAGAGTAATTAAACTTAAACCTTCCAGGAAGGAAATTTCAGTTTAAATCAAACCATCCAGGATTTTGGAAAGTCAGATCAGGCATTCCAGTCTGAGAGCTTGCCTATGTGTAGCAACAAATTAGGGACAGGAGAATGGCGAGCGTGAAGGAAGGTAGGGACTGAATAGACTTCAGTACATTTATGTAAACACTCAACTTGTTCTGAAAAAAATAAACATCTTAGCAAAAAGCTCTGAGATCAAATGTAGCTCCCTCTGCAAGCTAGTAGACTCGTTGACGTAGAAAAAGAGGACACACAATGTTTTCAAGTCCCTAAGGTCTCATCCCCTCTGTTTATAAGTTGCAAGTTCAGCAACATCACTCTGGACACTCCTGTGTTGAACTAACAGTTATTTATTATTATAACTCTCTGGAATCATACTCAGGGTGGCTCTTAACAATTGCCCTGAGTCTATGTATGCAGAATTTATACTTGCTCTGCCTCCGACTTGACTCAGTCCAGTCCTGTGGAGAGAGAGGAACCAAGAATGCCTCTGGCTTCTCATGGCAGAGACAATGGAGTCCCCAGTGCTGCAAGACAGCCACAAAACAACTGAACCCTGCAGTGCTGACCAGGAGGGCTTTGGCCTTAAAGGAAGACACAACACTTCTTCCCCCTGCACCAAAGAGTCAGCCAACCATTTGCGAGGACTCTGTTTCTGCTGTGGTCTTCCCATAGAGCCTGACTGAGTGAGGGGTTCAGCAGATGATGGCCCTGTCAGCCTATCTGGAGACTCAATGACGCTTCCTTCTGACAGTGATGGAAAAGGGTTTGCATTGGTAGAAACAGGAAGGCACTTCCCCAATTAATCCATGTC
>NW_017728996.1:44898753-44899249 GCF_001723915.1 Gavialis gangeticus | reverse complement strand
ATGACGCTTCCTTCTGACAGTGATGGAAAAGGGTTTGCATTGGTAGAAACAGGAAGGCACTTCCCCAATTAATCCATGTCAGTGGATTGGTGCTTGGAGATTGCTCAGGTGTAGGGTTACCAGCAGGAGAATGCCCACACAGCTGGTCCACATGACGTCTCCAAACTCGTCTGTAGTCAGTCTGAACTATATATGATACAGGTCCCATGGCGCTTACAATTTTAGATTGAACCCACTGTGGGGCTGTCCCATAGTTCCAAGCAGAACAGTCTCTTGTGGAATGAAAAGACGTAAGGTACCAGATGCCAATGCAGAGTCCAACTCCGTTTCTTTTCTAAGCTGCATGTCTGGGTTTCATAGTAGTTTGGGGTCAGGAGGGACCTGAACAGATCTTCTAGTCTGACCCCCACCCCACACACTGGTAGGAGCACATGCTGGGATCACATGACTCCAGACAGTCCAACCTCTTTTTGAATTTACCCAAGGTAGGAGCGAG
>NW_017728996.1:44894409-44897723 GCF_001723915.1 Gavialis gangeticus | reverse complement strand
CAGGTTGGTCTGGCAGGACCTGCCTTTGATGAACCCATGCTGATATCCCCTGGGCATGATCTCCTCTTCTGGCCCCTCACAGTTAACAAAGTCAAGGCATGTTTTGAGACAACGACCCATAAGAAGCTCTGATGGACTGGACCCCATTGTAGGGCAAGGAATTACATGTTGAGCAAACAGAAATCTGGCCGGTCTGTTAGGCCAGTCTCCTACAGCAATCCTTTTCAGTGCATCTTTTGTAGTCTGCACCAGTCACTTAGCTTGCCCATTGGCCTGTAGCCTGTGAGGTGTAAGGGTAACCGTTCAAATGAGGTTGTGGCTGCCAAAATCTTGGAACTCTACTGAGGTGAATGCAATGCCATTAGCAAAAACGATGGGTTGCAAACAGCTGATGGAGAGCTGTTATAGTGGCGGTTGATGTAAGAGTCGAGACAAGAATCACTTCAAGCCATTTTGAGTACAAGTCAACAACAATTAAGAAGTTTTTACCTTGAAAAGGGCTAGCAAAATCAAGGTGGATGCATGACCAGGGTTCCTTTGTAATTTCCTAAGGGTATACTGGTGCCTTCGGTGGATTATGATGGGTTGCTTTACAAATGCTGCACTCCCTCACAACACTTTCTATGTCACTGTCCATACCTGGCCACCATACATAACTTCTAGCCAGCGCTTTCATCCTCACAATGCCTAGGTGTGCGGCATTCAGTGTTGTCAGTATGATTTGACATCCTGCTTCTGGAATTACAACACAATTTCCCCACAAGAGGCAACCCTTGTGGGCACACAGCTCATGCTGACGTGATGAAAATCGCCTGAATTCCTCAGCCGATTTGTCTGCAGGCCAGCCCCTCCACACCCAGTTGACAACATGGGCAAGGTCTTTTGCTATCTGATTAGCCTGAAGAGGGGCTTCTGGCATGGATTCCAGCATGAGGACTTCCACTGGCAGAGGAGTAGCACAATCAGGTATTTGTAGTGGTATGCGTCTCAATGCATCAGCATTTGCAATAGTTTTCCCAGGTTTGTACATGAGTTTATAGTCATATGCATTTAGCATGATGCTCCAGCATTGCATACAGGGAGACAAAATAGGAGGAGTTGCTTTGTCCATAGTAAAAATTTCATGAAAGGGTTTGTGGTCCGTTCAGATTTCAAATTTGCGGCCATAAACGTAATTGTGAAAATTTTTAACTCCTCCAATGATTGCTAATGCTTCTTTATCAGTCTATGTATAGTTCCTCTCAGCTGAAGTCATTGTTCTTGAGTAAAAACTAAAACTAAAACATTAGGCAATGTGTGACTGAGGACAGCGCCAATACCAAATGGCGAAGCATCACAAGTAATGGACAGTGGCTTCTGCTCATCATAGTGAACAAGCACAGAGTCTGATGTCAGCAACTTCTTGATGCCCTGGATGCTTTGTTGTGCTAGCAAGTCCACTTCCACTGAGCTGCTTTATCCAGTAAGCGATGAAGGGGCTCTGCTATGATGACTTTGTCTTTCAAGAAGATGTGATAAAAACTGAGAAGTCCTAAGAATGCTTGAAGATCCTGTCTACATTTTGGTATAGGGGCATTATGTATTGCTTTTCCCTCATCTTCAACTGGGTGAATGCCAGAAGCATCAATCTGATGGCCCAGACAGCTGATAGCGGAAACTCCCAGTTGGGGTTTCTCTCTTTTTACTCTGATACCTGCTTTATCAAATCTCTGTAAAACTTCTCTGAGTCTCTCAGTAGGTTTCTCTCTACACAGCCCCATGATCAACCCTGGGAATTCCTGCTAGCATTTTTTCCATGAACCACTGGAAAATTCCTGGTGCCACAAAAATTCCAAACCGGAGGCACTTAACACGGAACGCTCCCTGGTGTGCAATTATTGTTTGGGCTTCAGCAGCCTTGTCATCCACAATCAATTGCTGATAGGTTTGAGCGAGGTCAAGTTTGGCAAAAACCTTCCCTCCTGCAAGAACAGACAGTAAGTGGTTAATGGCAGGTACTCGGTGCGGGTTCTGCTTAAGTGCTTTATTAACACTGCACTTGTAATCCCACAGATGCGAACGCTGCCGTTGGGTTTTAAAACAGGAACAATTGGTGTGGCCCAGCTTGTATGTACAATTGTCTCGAGGACCCCTTGCATGATAAGCCAATCTAATTCTGCACCAATTTTCAGCCGCGGTGCAAAAGGAACATTCGAGCCTTCATACAGATAGGGGCCATCACAGGATCCATTTGAATGTCACAGGTGGACCTGAGTAAGTTCCTAATTCCTCAGAGAATACCTGGGGAAACTCCCTTGCAAGACTTTCCAGATTGTCTGTGCAGAGGCTGTGTATGCCTTGAATACTGATTCCCACTTACGAGAACCAACTTCTCCCCAGAAGACTTTTGCAGAAACCCTTAGTGATAAAATGTCTAACAGATCCATACTGGACATCTACACTGCAGCTACCCAAAATTTCCACAATCTGTCCATTGTAGTCACGCAGGCAACACTCAGGTTTCAATAGGGAGAGGGTGCCAAAACAACTGGAAGAATGTGTTTTCATCTATAAGGGATACTCCTGAATCCGAGCCCATTTAGATTTTGCACTTCTTTCCATTTATTACTATAGTTGCAATCATCTCAGAACCTTGAGTTTCAACACCAACATTTTGAATCAAATATAGTTTTTGTACCTCACGTTCTGGGGAGGACTCTAATTGGTGAGTGGTTTGGGAGTGAATACATTTGCCACAGTCTTTCTGCCTTCTGGAACTGGCCTTCGAGCGGCAAACCCTCTCTATGTGGCCCTTCTTCTTGCAGGCATGACACTCCACACTCCTAAACCTGCATGCACGCCCTTCATCTATGTTGGCCACCACATGTCCGTGGATTAATTGGTTTACGTGGTGCTGTTGGTGAGGGTATAATTTGCTGAATTTGCTGGTGATGATCCGATTCTTGATCTTTCTGGAGTAAGTGGACAACAGGCCTATGCAAAGCGGCTAGTATTCACTTCAGATTCAGATTTGGACGATGTGGGGGACAGTGATTTGATGATTCGAATCACTGTCCCAATCTGATTTGGCGGAATCTGATTCAGAGATTCAGCTGCTGCCAAATCTCCGAGTCAGCCAGGCCAGGACCATCCCCCTGCCCCTCTCCCAGCCCAGCAATGGCTGCCCGGCCCACCCCAGGTCCTGGCACTCGTTAAAAAAAAAAAGAAAAACTACCATGGCTCACCAGGTGCTGCCAGGTGGGGGGTGATCCCTGCCACCCCCCACTGCTCCATGCTGCATTGGGGGCTCTGCACAATCCCCCCACCCTACCCCC
>NW_017728996.1:44889887-44894110 GCF_001723915.1 Gavialis gangeticus | reverse complement strand
CACCCTACCCCCTCACTCCCCCAGCCTCCCCACAGGTGTCCTGCCTGGGCCAGCTCCAGACCTTTAAGAAAAAAACAAAACAAACAAAAAAACCCCGCACTCACTGCTCCTGCAGGCGGGAGGCAATCCCCGCTGCCCCCCACCATGTGGGGGGCAGTGCATGAGCCCCCGAAGCTCCAAGGCCACCGCAGGAGCAGTGAGTCCCAGGGCTTTTCTCCATTTTTTTTTCCTTAAAGAGCTGGAACTGGCCGAAGTGGGGCACCCATGGGGGGGCCAGGGGAGCAAGGGGGGGCATCAAAGGGCTCGTGCAGAGCCCACCATGCAACATGGGGCTCACCCCCCCCCTGCCCAGCAGCACCTGGTGAGCACCGGGCCTTTTTTTTTAAAGTACCGAGCTGGGGCAGGTGGCGGCAGCCATGGGGCAGGCTAGGGGAGCGGATCAGGGGGGCTGGCAGAGGTCCCCCCATAGCCTCCTCCCCCAGGCCCCCTTCTCCCACCCCTAGTACTTTCCAGCTTGGAGCCGGCTGCTGCTCCCTGCTGCAGCCACTGGGGACTGCCCAAATCAAAACTCTCCAAATCTTTTCCGAAGATTCATAGAGCTTTGAATCAATTTGGACCTTTAAATTGGTCCCCTGATTTGATTCGGATTTGGAGATTCAGCCACCGAATCAAGCCAAATCTCCTCTGGATTGAATCACCACCCGAAGCTTCGCGCACCCTACTGGACATTGCTGGAGAACACCTGGCGAATTTCTCTCATGTTATGGGATGCCGCTTCAGCTGCCAAGGCTTTTTCTTGTGCAGTAGCCAAGGTCAAATTTGGTTCAGAGAGCAGGTAACATTGGATTGCTTCATCTTGAATCCCCCACATGAGACGGTCGTGAAGTAGGACATCCAGAAGATCACCAAACTCACCAAATTCCACAAGGCGATGGAGCTCAGCCAGGTAATCTGCCATGCCTTCGCTGGCCTTTTGGTCCAGTTAAAAAAATGAAATCCCTGCAGGGTAACAGATAGCCTTGGCCAAAAGTGTGCCTTTAGCAGAGCAATTAGTTCATTGTTTATTCCTTCACAGCACCTGCCTTACCAAACACTAAGTCTTATGCTGGAGTCCCAAGGTTGAGAGATTGTGGTTTCTGCAGTCTCCCAGCCCCAGGGACTTCATGCTCTCCCACAGCTGTGAGACTGCTGCAGGTGCGTCTCCCACCCCCGGGGTGTGTGGTGCCTTCATGGCTGGGAGCTCCGCAGCTGAGAAGGCTCCCAGCCATGGGATCTTGCTTCCTGCGGGTGCAGTGGCGGGGCCCAGGATTGGGCTCCTCCTGCCTCAGCAATAAGGCACAATGGGATCTAATGCACAGTCGTCACGTGTGGCATAGTAGGAGGTATGATTGTGTGGATCGCATGTTACAGCCCGTTGTGCCTTTACCTTTAGAGGGGCCCTTCGTTTTTCCCTCTTCAGCCCAATTTATGACTCTGAGGGGAAATCCCTTCTTCAGCCAGAGCCCTAAAAGGGGAGTGGTTATATTCAAGCCACTGACAGCTACAATTCTGACTAAAGCTTTTGAACCAAAGCTTTCACAATTTCTTACAATAGCCATCTACTCTTACATTCTACATGAGCCGCATACATGAACTCATTGACAGGTTTAATCCAGATACACCGAGACAGGTAACTGTTGTATGAAAGGTCATGATCACAATGCAGTTAACAGATCATAAATATAGTGCTCTTTATTTTGTTTTACTTGTCATTTCTCATCAGTTCTGCACATCCACCTTGCTCACAGCCTGATAGTCAAACCAGCATTTCACAGAGTGGAATGCATAATTTATAGGTGCTTTTTTCTTCACAAGTGATCCAAAAGGCTTTTCTCACTTGCTAAAACAAATACAGCCTTGACACCAAAGCCTGGAAATACAGTCGCTATCTACTGATCAGCTTCTGTCCAATAATGGGATTTTAGCAAGTGAAGTTTTCAGTAAATGCGGTTGCATTGGTTATTAGTTTCACAGCATTAGCACATTACAATCAGGGGAAAAGGTGGCAAAAGGGCCTGCAGGGAGGTCGGGTCAATGCCTCTAATATGGTAATTAGAAGTAATCTTTAAATCAAGCCCAAGATCTGCCTACTCTCAAACACTGAGTGCAAGGCAGAATCCATGACTGCATCCAAATGTGAATATTTTATTTGGTTCAGTGTCCACAGTTAGCTGAACCTATACCTCAATCTGAATTCCTCCAAACTTTAGTAACATTAGAAAACCCAGATCTGAAGGAAACACTTGTAAACTCTGGACCTCAATTTCTACATGCCTAACCCAGCTTTACATTGGTCTAGGCATAGCTCATTAACTAGTCTGACTAAATAGAGATTCAGATCCTCTGCTCTTGCAGGGCCTAAGTAATAGGGGAAGAAACCTCAAAATATACTATTTATTTAGACCATGATCGAGTGCAAAAGACTAAAAGTGCTTCATTCAGTATTAGGCCACTGATTTTTGATAATGCCTACACTTCCAGAAAAGGGTGCAAGTCGTACCATGTTATTAAAGAATATGAAAAGCCAGATTCTCAGCATTGGTTGCTGAATGCTCATCTTGGGACCCAAATGAGAGAAACATACCTCTCAGTCACTCTTATAGTCCCTGGGTCCTCGTGCAGATATTCTCTTAGCCTAACTCTTCTCTCTGTTAGCTCAGCACGAACTGTTCCCTAAGAACGAGTCCACTGGTTGAAGACTACTGAAGCACAAAGTATATTGACTTGAATCCAAGATGAGGGTGCCCTCTACCCCCCACTCCAACTCAACATGGGGTCTTGTCTTGTATTTGAGAACAGACTGGGGCTGGTGGCTGTTACAGCTCAGCTTCCAGTGCAGGGGCTGAAGCCATCAGCACCACAGGAGACCCTGCATGTGCTGCACAATCTCCCCCATGCTCTCCCTCCCCATGAGCCAGTCCAACCTGGCCAAGCAGCCGTGACAGCAGTGACAGCTTCAACCTAGAGCAGTGAGAGAGCGCATGGAAGACCACGCAGTAATAAGGCAGCTGCTACAGCTCCAGCTCTGACTCTGGCCTTGAAACTACTACTGCCACCTGGCTAGGCTGGAGCTGAAGGAAGACAGTGGGGCAAGTAGTAGGAGTTGGTCACTTGACTCCCCACCAGTATTTTCTTCGCCACAGCAATGGGAGGGATGAATTTAAGATGATCCCAAATAATTAGATTCTATACATGGAAAATTCTATACATGGAAAACGATCAGTTTGTTTATAACCTAATTATGGAGGGGGGGCATCTTAAAGTGGGAATCGCCTTGGATTGAGATAAATGCAGTAATCAGAAAACATCCTTCCTGCCCCTCCCATATCACAACAAGGACTTCGTTATGGAAATGGATGACTCCAAGGCACCCAGCATAGCTTTAGAGCATGCTGGCATTTCCCTATATCCAAAGAAGTGTCAAGTGCCCCTTTAAGGGCATCTTTCCAGTAGGCCTGTGCGAAGTGGCTAGTATTCGCTTTGGATTCAGATTTGGCTGATTTGAGGGATGGTGGTTTGATTTGGTGATTTGAATCGCTGTCCCAGATCGATCTGGTCGAATCTGATTTGGAGATTTGGCTGATGCCGAATCAGACGAATCTCCAAATCACACAGGCCTCATTCCCTGCCCACTCTCAATGGCTGCCCTGCCCGGCCCCATCTCCGGCTCTTTGAACGAAAAAAAAAAAAAAAGCTCCCGCTCACCCGCTCCTACTGGGCAGGGGGAGATCCCTGCTGCCCCCACCGCGCCATGCCATGTGGGGAGCTCGCCACAAGCCCCCGACTGCTCTCACAGCCCCCTATGGCTGCCCCACCCACCCCAGCTCTCTGCCCCTTAAAACAAAATAAAACCCTGGACTCACTGGATCCTGCCCGACAGGGGGCAATCCCTGCTGCCCTCCACTGCCTCGTGCTGCATCAGGGGCTCTTCCACAAGCCTCTAGAAACCCCGAGGCTGCTGCAGCAGCAAGTGAGTCCAGAGATTTTTGTTCTGTTTTTTTAAAGGGCTGGGAGCTGGGCTGGGCAGGGCTGCAAGAGTGTGGGGTGGGGTAGGGGGGCTCATGCAGAGCCCCCCACGCAGCATGGGGCAGTGGGGGCAATGGGGATCACTCCCCTGCCTGGCAGCACCTGGCGAGTAGGGGCTTTTTAAAAAAACAACAGGGAGTGGGCGGTGCGGGGCGGTG
>NW_017728996.1:44889037-44889774 GCF_001723915.1 Gavialis gangeticus | reverse complement strand
GGCAGGGGACGGGGCCTGGCAGGAGTCCTCCCACAGTCCCCTCCCCCGCCTCCTCTAGGCCCCCTCCCCCGCCCCCTACTTACCTGCATGGAGTCAGGGCCCAGCTCCCTGCAGCAGCCGGCAGGGACTGCCTGAATGGCTGAAGCTCACCGAATCAATTCGGAGAGCTTTGAATCAATCCAGACCTTTTAACTGGTCTCCTGATTCTATTCAGATTCAGAGATTTGGCCACTGAATCAGACCGAATCTCCTCCGATTCAAATCAGCACCTGAAGCTTCGCACAGCTCTACTTTCCAGCTGCGCTGAACAGCTGGAAGACTCTAAGACTCTAGTAACTGCCTCCCCAACTTTTTATATAACACCAGCTTGTCAATGCTGTATTCACCTTGTGTTGTATGTAACAATAAAGTTCCTGCATTTAGTTAAGGAACACAAAATAGATCCGTAACTGAATGAAAGAGGCACTTCTAACCTAGCTCCTGTGCTTTGTATCTACAAATCCCAGAACAATGGGCTTCTCCCTCCAGCAAGCGCTCAGAGTGAAAGATAGGAACAGATAAAAATAGCAGGCAGAATGCTTGTGAGTGGAGCTATGACAAAGTGCTATGCTGACTACTGAGTGCCATCCCAGAGGGGTCAGCACTTTTTTTGGATTCTGCTTCCAATCTTTGTAATTGAAATAGATTGAAAATAAAAAAATAATGCCAAACATGCTGATGCGGGGGGGGGGGGGGGG
>NW_017728996.1:44885999-44888874 GCF_001723915.1 Gavialis gangeticus | reverse complement strand
AAAAAAAATAAAAAAAAAAAAAAAAAGACAAAAATTCTTGGGGGGGGGGGGGGGAGGAGCAAGGGATAAAACCAGGCATGTGAAAAAATAATAAAGTGCATGCAACTGCAGAAAATAGCCCCTCTTTCCTATTAATCTGACCTGAAACATTTGGTTTAGTATTTTGCATGCATGTTGGTTAAAGACAATTCAGTGATGGGATTTTTATGACATCTGTTACAGAACTTGAATGCTGCAGAGTGAAGTGCACAGTTACAGGGTTAAGTAATGAACCGCGGCAGGAAAAACAAATTCAGATATAGGCAGGGCAAGGCAGAAAAAAAGTGCTTCCAGCAATCCAAATATATCCTCTCTGTAAAATCCATTCACTCCAGTGGAATTACACCAGGGAAGAATTTGATCCCAAGTACAGTGAGGTGGTGACTTAGGCTGTTCAAAATAGGATGATCTGCAGAGAATACTCTTGCCTGCACAATGCTGTGATCCTGTGAACACACAGAGGCAGCCAGGGCTAAACAAACCGAGGCAATGTAAAAAAGGCTGGATTCTGAGATAGCCCAGAGCAAGTCCACAGGGAAGGATGGAAAAGCAAGGCAAGCAATCTTCTGCTTCAAAAGTGCCTGCAGAAGCAGCAGATGGGTATATGACTTATATAGAAATATGCGAAAAAGGAAATACTGCTCGTGATGGGGTCTGGAAAGCTAAGACTTGAGTGGGCTGTAGAAAAGGGCACTGAATGCATGCAATAGCCTGAAATAATCTACTGCATTTAAGAGTCTATTGGGCAAAGGCATTGCCCAATTTGCAGTAGTATGTCTTAGCCTGGGACTGGTGCAGTCCTCACTCCAGGCATTCTCTTTGATCCTACTTGCCTCATGGGATACAAATACTATAAGGACATCTTCCCTGGGATGCACACAAAGATCTTTCACAAATCCAAAAGGAAAGGACAAAGAAAAGGTCTACCCAAGCCAAAGGGCCCATTGGGCTGCACGGTTAATACACACTAGTTTTTGTAGCCAATAGCACACAAGGGACAGATGCGAGGCATACCACAGCTGTCGTTCACTCCTCAGCTAAAATGATCAAGTGCCCCTCACAGCAGGGTCAAATGGGGGTGACCACTGACAAGTCCAGAACAAGGCTGTCTCACAGCTCTGGAATTGTTGCCTGCTGCTATAACTACTCTGCAACCACATGTCGCTGATTGGTGGTGCAGACCTGAAACCTCTTATCCTCTCCTCTTTCTGCTGTCCTGCGAGAGCACTCTAATGGGCTGGCAGGGGGACAGGACAGAAAAGTACTATATTCTATAGCTAGGTCAGAAAGGTGACAACACTCAGCGTAAGCTCTGCTGTGGTAATCCTTTGACCTTTGCAGTGGGTCTACACTGCTGTCAAAAGCATGACTGTATCTCAGACTGTAACTAGCTGTGGCTAGCTAACTTGGGTACTGCCAGTAGTGCAGCCAAAGCAGTGCGAGTTCAGAGCAGTATTGATTCAGGTTCCTGGAAAGGATTAGCAGTCTACCTTGATTCTGTGTTGCCCAGTTGCTCCATTATCAACACGAAAGCTACTTAGTTTAAAGCTAACTCAAGTATGCCTGGACTGGAGCATACAGTTCTGCCTTTGACTGCATTATCAAAATACTCTTAGACATCTCCCTCCTCAGCCTGTTGAGATGAATGGAACCAGAAGAGCAGAGGAGTTAACTGAACGAGACTGCGGCTTTTGTCAGGCAGCCCATTCTCCATGCAAAACAATAAAATACTTAACAATCACTCAAGCTTTTTATATAGCACAAAGGAGCCGGTGGCTTCTACATCAAGTCAACAAACATTTCAGAAGTGATTTCTTCCAGCCATCACTCATTCTGCTCTGCCTGCTTAAGAAGAGCTCTACTGCAGCTGTAGAAAGCAATGGGAGAGAAGCAACTCATTTCCTTCCACATCATATGGTGTGCTGACAGACTGAAATGACTTTCTGTTCTAGTTTTCTGAGACAGAGCAAAAACAAACACTGTTAACTGCCTCTTTGTCGCTCACAGCAAGAACAAAAATCAACAATACGTAACCATTATGGACTACAGGATCTCTTGATTGTACAGCACTCTCTATGGAATAACAAAGATGCAACAAACTTCTCCCACGCTGCTCTTGCATTCAATAATTCACCACTCAAAAGGCTTTGGCTTTAACCCATGCATACCAAATGCATGTAATTTCCATTGGTTTCAGTAGGAACTGCACCTTCCCACACCACAGCTGCACTGGACCAGCACATTATTACTATTCAGTTTTCTGCTCAGATCTTCTCACTTGAATTGCTATTCCAAACCCAAATGAGGCTGGCAGTAATTGAAAGCCATTACCTTGTGCTTGTGGAGAGACAGTGTCACTTAAGTATGGGGAGGCAGTGTCACCCTTAGATGGATAAAACACTGAAGACAAAGTCAGCAGTCCCGGGTTCAAAGACTGGGTTTGCCACTGATTCACAGCAGATACCTGGACAAACCATCTCCTGTGCTGACAGGGAAGGCGATCAGAATCACAGTCCTCTAGGCCTATTCTGTCTAATCAAATGTACTCTGCCTCCCAGAAGTCTCCACAAGTTTCAAGTTGTAATAAACTGATATCATATGTGGAGGAGACAGCAAGAATTTGGCTGTTAATTTGTGCAATTACTGTATTTAACCTAATCCAAGATTACTCTGAATTTAACATGACCCCCTAATAATTAGATTATAGAAATGGAAAATGTATAAATTGGTTATAATTTTCTAATCTAATAATTGGAGGCTCATTTTAAATTTATTCCTGCCAGTGCTGCAGTGGGACAAGTAGTGGCAGGGGGGCTGGAGAAGGTGGGGGGGGGGG
>NW_017728996.1:44878329-44885769 GCF_001723915.1 Gavialis gangeticus | reverse complement strand
GGGGGGGGGGATGAGAGGGAAGTCAAGGGGGCTGACCCCTGCTCCTTGCTGCATGTTGTCCCCCTTTTCTACTTGCCCCCTAGCTGCCTACTCCTCCAGTGCCTGCATGCCCCACTTCTGCCCCCAAAGTGCCTCTACCACCATCACTTGCACCACTTCCACCTATGCATCAGAGTTGGAACCACAGCCACTTATCCCCCCACCACTTGAATCAAAGATTAGGGGCTTTTATACCCATGGAGGAAAAGCCTCATCTCAGATTCAAGTAAATATGGTAGATCAGTAGCCACATTTGGTTCTTTTGGGGACAAATCTTATGAGGTGCTGAGAAGTCCCTGAGATCTATTGTACAGCTAAGGAAACCGATGGAACTTAGCTCTCACCAGACTCTTAAGCTATACAGTGGATAGTTGTCCCTTGTCCTCTTTTATGTATATTGTAAATTACTGTCCATCCAACTCCCCAACAATTTTTATGATCTAATAACTTTACAACTGAGTCCCCAGAGTCAATTTTCTACCAGCCCATTTCTAACATATTTTACTGAGCAAGAATCCTTTTCCTCAGCCTTGAATTGCCTCAGTGTATTTTCAGTTTTAAACAGTCTGAGGCCATTCAGACCACAGCTTCTTCCTAGCTACACCCACATGTGATGCCACTTACAGTCAGCTTGGCAAATGGTCAGATAGGACTATGCATCTTCTCTGCACTCTGGAAACTCATTTCCTATAGGGTCTGTGCAACTTCTTACATTTGGCTTACCGCTAAGGGATGGGGAAGTGGCAGAACCTACCCTAGTTTGCTTGTGGTGCCAAGGCGAACTATCCCTTCCAACAAGTTGTGTAGATCATCATTGTTACTTTTCCTTTCCATTGTTATTTGATTTAAGCAGCAAAAAGTGAATACGTAAAGTATCAGCCTAGTCATTGTGGTGCACCACAGTCATTCCCCATTCAGAAGAAAGTGCAGTTTGCTACTCTCTGAACTATTGCTTCAGGTTCTGCAAACCTTAAGACAGAGCAAGGTACTAAAGCCAGGTCTTGCAAAGCCTTGTTAGGACTATAACAATGACTAAAGCCAGCCTGTCCCAGCTGAGTTTGCGCTATGGGCCTCAAGATCTAAAAAATCTGTTGTTTAAACTGAATGATGCAATTCAGAATTTCTATTTTCTGAGTCACAAATGCAAAAAAAGAAAATCTTCAGTGCAAAATGCTTCCCATGAACCACAGGAAACCAACAAGTGACCCAAGAACTCTGGCCAGCAGACCAACCCAGAGAACATTGCCTGGGCCCTCACCTTACACCCATCCACAGAAGCAAGTCCTGAGCAGTTCTGGGGCTTCAACAAGGCTTTGCTCAGGGGCAAAGGTCATCCATGATGACCTGAGCTCAGTCCTCATCTGGGCAAGCTTCCCACCGAGTTCAGACCTCACAGGATTTCCACTGACCCAAGACATCTTTTCTCATCCTGCTGCAAAATAGGCACAGAGGTAAAACTAACCAATCCACCATATAATGAACAGAGAGAAGGGCAGTGGTGCCCTTTGGCCATAATGCTGGGCAATGAGGAACTTGTGAAACATTTTCTTTTAGCATTTGTAGATATTATTTAACTTCTATGAGGTGAAATATAAACACAATACACCTGATTCTAATATGAGCAACACATTATGAGGCTATCACAAGAAGAAACTGCAGGAAATGAGTAGTGATGGGAGGGCAAGCAGAAGGTTCAATGCTGCACCCCAGTAAGTTGAAGAGTGGCTGCAATGTTCCAGGCCCCAAAATACATCCAATATTTCCTTGCCCCAAAGCAGCACACTAAGACCTGGGCCATTAATCTACCACCACACAAAACTGATTAACTTTTGTTACACTGCAGGCAAGGTAGAAACTCTCCTTTCGTCACCTGATAACGCAATTGAATTGTTTTCTTAATCTGATTTCTGCCACCATTTAGTAATATTTGATCAGAGATGTCTTTATTTAACTTAATCAAGTCTTTAATAGATGCAGAGCCTGCAGCCAAGAATTCTAATATCTTGTTTCCATGTTTAGAGCAGAGGGTTTTTTTCCCTGACAAAAGTGAACTTGATGCAAGAAGGTTGCAGAGAAATTAAGGCTTGATCTTGAAAAAACACTGCCACATATCAAGATCATCCCTCCCAAGAGCAGCTCCTTGATTTGTCTGTTACCAGTCTTGTGCTGAGAAGAAAACCACTGTGAGATACTGAATGCATGGCCTTCTCCTGCGACTGAGCTGCTGAACTACCCATCAGTCCTCAAAAGGGCTGGCACCTTAAAACATAGCCTACTCTCTTTTTTGCATCAGTAACAGAATTGGGTGAGTTTGGGGCTGCTTAAATGAAAAGATTCTTTTTACCTGGATGATGGCAATGTATGTGCTAACATCGGTATTACAGTAACTGACCAAATCTCTTTCCGAGAAGGGGCCCAGAGTTACTTGATGGGAGCGGAGATACAGGCTATGCTATACTACTGCACCTGACCTGAGCTGCTACATGTCCTGCCTAAGGCTTTGCTTCCTTTTCTGTGGAAGGTCAATGAATGGAAGTAGCCTGTAGGAAACAGCTGTTAATCCACTGTAACAGAGAGAGCACTGACGGACGTGACAGTCATGCGATCAGCACTAAAAGTGCTCTACAGCTGTGCACCGATAAAAGGGCACACCCGCATACATTCAAAAATGCATGATTAGGTGACAATCTGAACTCTCATTATATAGGTCCAAAGAGGAATGCCTTCATTAGCACCTGTCAGCATGGGTGGGGGCGGGGCTTGGCTGATGCAGCTGAGCTCTGTTCCCTACACTGTCTTTGGGATGGGAGGTGGGGAAGGGAGCAGAGGGAGCTCGTTTTGGGGGGGTGCCCAGCCAGTGCAGAAGGGTGTGGTGGGTAAATTGGAGCCCCCCACTTTCGGAGACAAAGATCCAGGCCCTATCCCATGCAGCCTTTTTATAGCTGTGACTCTTTGGATCTTCCTCCAGGTTGTAAAGTTGTTTGAGCTCCAAGGGTGAAAACAACAAGGGCACTGGATCAGAACACAGTAATGCCAACTGTCACGAAACCATCGCGAGACTCGGGATTTCAAAGTCAAAATAACTCTTACTCATGATCTCCCTATTCAGCCCTCAGATCTCCAATTTTCCCTGCTGGTAAGTTGAGGGAAAGGGGCTGGGGTAGGGGGGGCATAGACCAAGGCTCCTGCAGTGAGGGAGGAAGTGGGCCAGAAGCAGGGGTGAATGGGGCCACAGAGCCGGGGTAGGTCATCCAGAGATGCAGGGGGAGGCATGCGCATACCCCTGGGGGAGGCACAAGGGAACGTGCCCCCCACGGGCCAGAGGCAGGCTGCCCGCTGCGGACTGGGACTCTGTGCCCTGCTGCCTTGCCCCAGGAGCTCAGCTGCACGATGCCATTGCCACCCTCTGGGCGGGCAGGGGACATGGGGTGCGCTGGCTGCTGGGTGTGCACTGCTGCAGAGGGCCACATTCCTCTTCCATGTCTCTGGACAACCCGCCCCAGCCCCAGGGCCCCATTTACCCCTACCCCTGCCTTACTCTCTCTCTCAAGACCATGGGGGCCTTGATCTCCAGCCCCACCTCTTTCTTCCACTTACCAGCTGGGTGCTGTCTATGTCTGTCAGTGTCTCTGTGTGTCTGTTGTGTCTCTGTCTGTCTGCTACTCGCTCCCAAGCCACAGCCCACCCATCCCTGCTGCTGCTTCTCGCTCCTGACCCACAGCACTCCACATTAGACCAGGGTGTGCAGGGACCCTCCCTCCTTGGGCTCCAACCCCCCCCCACACACCCATAGCCCCCAACACCTTCACAAATAACCCCTCACACATACACGCACTTCAAAAATAGCATCTCATGATTTACATGCCAATCTGTTGACTTTTTTAAGAGTTCATCTCATGATTTTGGGCACAGTGAGCTTGGCAATACTGAGAACAGGAGCAGCTCCCTATGATCACCTGCAAACGCTCCTCTTTTAAACTCCCCTCTGCTGCAAGACCTACACTTACTCAGCAATGGTTGGACAGCTGATGTGTCTGCCTAACCAATCTCATGAGTTCCATATCAGTTCCTTGTGCTGCCCCTGTTTTCTTCTGTCCTAGATTGGAACGCAAACTCCTTGGAGCAGAGGCTGTCTTGGGTTGTGTTTATATGGCCCCTACCACAATGGGGGCCCTGTGCTGTGACTAGGTTCCTTACAGGGTTGTAGTGACACAGTAAAAATGAGAATAAATGACCCTGTAACTCCTGCATATTCCCTTTGGAGCAATTTGTGACCAGGGGATCCCCACAATCTCAGACTCGCCAACCATCCCTCCTCTGTTCTGCACCTATATTTTAATATCACGGTATGGAATCCAGCTCTGTTACGCTAAAGGGTGGGGTGTGTGAGAGATCCTGCTGGCTCTAGCACAGTAGGAAGGGCTTTGGGGGTCTTCTGTTGTTTCTAGGCTGGGGTAAATTTCACTGTTATGACACAAAAACAGTATTGATGCTACCCCAAGATAAATTAAAAAACCCAGTATGCTGGTGAATGGTGCCCTGGAAGGTGCATAGTTCTGATGGGGACCAGGATGAACTCTTAACACCTTGTGGAGTTCTGTTACAATGGATTAAGTCTAGTTTACCACCATGTACTGGCAGGTCTCCTGGAAACCAGTCAGTGCAAATGCTACAGGAACTCTCATTATTCTCAGTAAAACAGCTCACTTCAGATTTGTCCGGTCTGCTCCTCGCTCACTAGTGTGATGTCAATGGATGAGAAAATAGATGGAGCATGAAGCAAGGGACAGTGAGGGGAGAGGGTGGGTGAAGGGTAGTACATGAAGAGGAGTAAAAAGTGAAAAGGAACAAGTAAACAATATGAAGGTGGGAGAACTGAGAGAACCACAGCCTCTCACAGTATATTGGGAAAAGGAAACTGGACCCTTGCTGCTATGCAAGTCTGTTTCCTAAACTAGACGCAGAGTAACCACATCTGTGTAGCGCTGCAGGCAAGTTAATTAGTGCCATCACTCAGCAGTGCTAATTAGCGTGCCCAAGGCAGACTGAGAATATAGCTATCCTTCTTCCAGTTGAGGAGGCAGCCTGCAGGGAACAGCTCAGTGAGTCTGAGGGCACTGTGCCTGGTACAGTGAGATTACCACATAAAGGTGCCCACTGACTCACTGAGTGATCTTGGGCAATTTGCTTGCACCCCAATCCTGAAAACTGCTTTAGGTGGGCAAACCATTCTGGTCATGCATCTTAGACCAGTTGTCCATGCAAAGCAGGCTGCAAAGCTGGTGCCCAAGCCACTTTGTGCCTCAGTTTCCCCTGTTGCGAAATCAGGGAAATAATGCCTATCCTTCTACTTAGCACTGTCCATGCATAGATCTCTACATGCCATGTAAACCTTATTAGCCATCCTCCTTATTATCCATTGTAATCCTCTAGGACTACAATGTTGCACAACCATTTCCTGCATAAAGAGATTGACTAGAACAGTGCTTCCCAAACTTTTCCTCAGCGTGACCCCATTTATGACTCCATTTCCTCAGCACAGCCCCTCACTCCCAAACCACAGACCCTCACATCCCCCAGGTGCTCCTTACTTCCCACCCACAGGCCCCCACCCTCCCAGCCCTGCTGGTGACCCTCACTTGCAACCCGCAGCCCCCTACTGCTGGGGGCCCCCCCAGCTGCCAGGGCTATGGGACCAGGGCCAGAGCCCACAACCCCCTGCCCCCTTCCCAGCAGTGCCCAAGCCCCAGTTGCCATCTGCAGGAGGTGGCAGCTGTTGCAGCCAGAGCAGAGCACAGAGCCTGGCTAAAGCCAGCATGACTGAAGTGGAGCTTGGAGGAAGGGGGAATGCAGGCTCCCCTCTGTGGGCCCAGGGCTCCCCACCCTGCTGCTGTTCCCCCAGGGCCCCCATGGCCCAGCAGGTGGGACTCAGTGTGGGAGGGCAGGGAAGCTTGGTGCCACTGCTGGGAGCCCCACCCCAGCTGTGCTACCATGGCATGGTACCCCTGCCCACCCAGCAGCAGCAGTGGCGGTGGGGGCACAAAGTTGTGCTCTCTGCTGCTGCCAGCAGGCAGGGGGTGCCTTACCATGGCAATACGGCTGGTGTGGGGCTCCCAGCAGCACCACCGAGCTTCCTTGCCATGCTCTGCCACATAAGCCCCAGGGGAAGGGCAGCAGGGTGGAGAGCCCTGAGCCCACAGTGAGTATCCCATATCTGCCCTGACCCCACGCACAAATCTAGGGGGCACGTGCTCCCCCATGCCAACTTCCTCAAGAGTGTGTGATCCCATTTTTTATCCTTGTGACCCCAAATGGGGTTGCAAGCACAAGATTGGGAACTGCTGCTATAGAATGTACCTGAAAATGTGCACTGTGTGCAAGATTGACAAGACACCCATTTAGCTCAAGAATACCTCTGAATAGTATTAGGTTTTGCACTTCAATATTTCAATTAAAGCTCTCTTCTGTGGCAACTGTAATATGCAAGGTAGTTCTGTGTGCCTCAGAGCCCTTTACCCCCTGCACCATTTGCTTTGAGGTTCCATTTATTTTTATTACAGTGCCATGAAAACATCCTGGCACTGTATCATATTAATAAAACACTAACCTGCCTTAACTGAAACATTATCCAGGTGCACTTAATGAGGGAAGAAGGAACCTCCTAAAGATAATTTACAAAAAAGGCACTAAAGCCTATGTAAACCTCAGCCTGAGGATCATCATAAGTTGGCAAAGCAGAGGGGGATAAACGCCTGGTATTTGCAGTTGTATTGAGGCTCCCACCCCTGCTGCACCCTGATGCCAGACTGCACCACAGACTGCAGGCAGGCTATAAACAGAAGGGAGAAAATTCAATTCAATTTCAATTTATTAAGGATTCTGGCTGAAAGCCATGCTCATAAAAACAACATAACAGGTATACAGCCATAATATAAGTTTAAACAAAAACAACAGAAATGCAAATATAATAATAAGGGAGAAAATTTTGTAGTGAGAAGAGTGTCATATCTGCATCCCCTTCCTTTTTATGGGAGGATCCTATATTACCTGTTACCTCCCCCTCTGGTTTAGGAAGAGGCAATATATTGCTGTATTGCTGGGTGGTTCTCCAGCAATGGAGCTCATACAAAGGGGGAAGAGCACTGGTTGGTGAGGACAACCCTCAGGTAGTTTCATAGTTTCATAGTTTCTAGGGTCGGAAGGGACCTGAGTAGATCATCTAGTCTGACCCCCTGCCATGGCAAGAAAGAGTACTGAGGTCAAACGACCCCAGCAAGGTGTTCATCTAACCTCCTCTTAAAAACCCCCAGGGTAGGAGCCTGCACCACCTCTCTTGGAAGTTGGTTCCAGACCCTAGCCGCCCTGACCGTGAAGTAGCGCCTCTTGATATCTAACCTAAAC
>NW_017728996.1:44860460-44877230 GCF_001723915.1 Gavialis gangeticus | reverse complement strand
GCCCCACATTACCCGGGACCTTCTTTTTACCCCCTATGTATTTAAAAAAGGACTTCTTATTGTCCCTAATCTGGGAAGCTAGCCCCAGTTCCATCTCTGCCTTGGCCTTCCTAAATACCCCCCTACATCCCTGAGCAACTGCAGAATAGCCCTTCCTGGTGATGACCCCCTGGTAGGCCAAGATGTCTGCTGCTGGGGGACTCCTTCCTTCCCACATCCACACAGGTGCTATAGCCTCAGTGGCAGCAGGCTGGAGAGGGAGATTCCTCCTCCTGTGCACATGCCCAACACTTAGGTCATCTCCTGATAAGGACATGGCAGAAGATGTACTCCCATAAAAGACTTTCCCTCTGTGCTTGTCTGGGATACCTGCCCCCAGCTGACAGCCCTGCAGGACTGTGTACATAAAATGGTTAAAGATAAATTGCACTTGGTTTGGAGGAGGACAATCCTCACATACCTTGTAAAAACAGAGAATCTGATGTACCAGAGCAGCCCAGATCTTCCTCAGATCTGAGACAGTCCCTCCCACCCGCTACCTCTGAGAAGTGAGGGTAGAACAGGCCCAAAGTCATTTTACATACTAGAAAAACTATACAATCTACTCTTGGGAATGAAAGGGGGAGAATTTCTCCACAGCCCCTGTGGTGATCAGTTGATGCTCTGAAGCATGTGTATTGTACACTCTGATCTGAGTATGCAGAGCCAGTGACTAAGATCAGCCATAATGTTATTCAGCAAGCACTGAGAAAGTGCTCACAAATAAAATACATCATGCAGTCCTCACTGAACAACGTCCTGCCCCCTCTGGCCAATTTTGAGCATGAAGCTCCTAATAGCAAGGAGCACTGCACAGGCAGCTTTTGCCTGAACCCTATGTGGAGCGCCTGTATTGTTAAGACAGGTGAAATGGGTTGTGTAAGATAAGAAGTGACATATGTTCATCCAACCCTTTTGTGTTGTCATTGCTGTTAAGCATGGGTAGCTCAGTGACCCTCCATCCAGCAAGGACCTAAGAAGGCTGCCAGGCAGTGTTGGTTCAGATGCCGACTGAGCTGCCTCTGGGTTAGGGCTTTATAACGCTTGTTGCTCCTTGATCCTGGATCCAGTTTAGCCTCCATTAATCAGAGCTGCCTCCAGGGTGGTTTAACCTCATCCCAGTTGCCCAGGCATACTCAACAAGTATAGGGGTAGAATCTCCTTGTTGGAGTCAAATCTTCTGCTATATCCTTAACATGAATAGTGGAACTAGATATTGGGCTCCCTCTCCAGCCCACCACCACCCACAGAGCACCTGTGTGGATGTGGGAAGGAAGAGGAAAAAAATCCCTCAGGAGAAGACATCTTGGCCTCACCAGCCTGTGCTCTACCCTGCTTTATATGAGCTCCACTACTGGAGAACCACCCTGCAATTTGTTGCCTCTTCCTAAATCAGAGGGGGCATTTACAGATGCTATGAGATCCTCCCAATAGGGACTGCTGGGACAGTACTCTTCTCACTACAGAACAGGGGTGGGCAAAATGCAACCTCAGGGCCTGCCAGCCCATTCTATCCAGCCTGCGGGGCCCTTACAAATTTTTAGAAAATTACTATTTATCTGCCTCTGGCTGCCTGACATGCAACCCTCAATAGCTTGCCAAAACTCAGTAAGTGACCCTCAGCCCAAAATAATTGCCCACCCCTGCTACAGAATATTCCCCCTTCTGCCTGCAGTCTGTGGTGCAGTCTGAGATCAGGGTGCAGCAGGGGTGGGAGCCTCAATAGAACTGCAAATACCGGGAGTGTTTTTCCCCTTCTACTCATGGGGCTGCTGTAACAGCCAGGAAAAACTGGTGCAAACAGGGATACTGGACTACATGCCTACTGCTTTGCCCTATATTGGAGAAAAACTGCCGCATCATCACTGAAACTGTCTTCATGGCTTTCTCCCCCACAACAGTGCAAAGAAACTGTACTGTAATGGAGAGCCAGGTTCATCAGCTGTAGTAACCAGTACAAGGCTTGTTTAGGCCTTCAGCAATAACTTCTCGTGTACATTTTCTGCTGGTGCAAAAAAATGAGGAAGAAGTTCAGCAGACAGAAATCTGAAATACAATCCAGGGGACTTGAGGAAGGAAAGTACATCACAAAAGCTACTGACTTAAGAGGAGACCAATGTAATTAAGTGACTTAAGTTGCTCTTCACAGAAGCATCATTACATTGACTTTTAGCTAGGAACAGCTTCCTCTGTGAGCAGAAGGGCTCCTAAACATTACACCCCCACTGCTCGCTGGAAAAGCCCATGAACCATACCAGATACAGCAGGAACACCCCCTCCTTCCTCCCTCCCTCCATGCAGCCCATGCTTGGGAGTGCTCTCCCTGCCAGAAGTGCTCAGAGCTTAGAGAGGAACAGATGCGCTGATCTGGCCAGCAGGTGGCACTGCTGTATTCACCAACTGCAATATGTCAGGCAGCCCCAGCTCTGATGAGCTCTTCTCCTAGTGTTTTTAATTTAACCATCTCAGGAAAAATTAACAAGTGATACATCACTGGTTCCATTCTTAAGGACCAATAGCACAGAAAAGGTATGCATAGACTCCAAGACAAGGGACAGAAGTGACACAAACAAATTTAAGTAATCAGAAACTGGGTAAACCTGTAACAGAACAGACGTTCAGTGCACATAAGCCAGTTTCAAAATAGCTGAAACTGGTTTAAGATAAACCTGATTGAATTTAGTATCAAACTTAACTGATTTGCATCAAACTAGGTTATGAAACTTCTGTCTCAGACCCCTTCCTGGGTTAAGTTAAATCAGAATCCCCCAGCATGCTTTCCAGTCCTGGGCTGGGCTGGGCTGTCTGCTCCAGCAGAGAAGGGTTTGGGGGAACAGAGACTGCCCCCCCCACCTCCAGGTAAACCTCAGCTGGGGGCTGGGGTCAGGGAGGGGGTTTAAACCCCCCTTCCCCTGAGTACAGAGCTGCCTGCCCTGCTAAACATACTGAAAGTTATTTCTGGCTGTGACTGTGGACTACACATCCCAGAGGCATCTGGAAGCAGGAAGAAGTGATAAGCAACCCTGCAGAGTCCTGCTGATGTGATTCTGGACTGCAAATCCCAGAGACCTTGGGGGCCACAGGAAGAGGAAGCGAATACACAGTCCATGCTAGCTACGTGCCAGAGAGCCATGCTCTAGCACCCCCTGGCTTCTGACCTGAGCCATTGCAGGCATGTGGCTGCATTTTCTGAATCAAAAATAAATGTGTGTCAGGTTGTTTCTCAGTTTAATCTCTTCAGTTTAGACTAATCTTCAAAGACAGAATCAATTCAGCCTCAGACTTTTTGCCTGTCTGTACTTAGCCCAACTATTCATATAGACTCACTTGTGACACAAGGGCTCATTTCATACTGCAGTATTAAGAGGTCCCTACTACTGGTGCTGCTCCACTGTGTCAGGAGTATGAAGGGATAGGAATATGGGACCTTGGGCAAGAGGTTTGAGCACTCAGTATGAACCCAGCATTGTAGGTCCCAAAATGAGGTTGGAAGTAGGGAAGGGCTCTATGAGATAGAGTGGGGAAGAAGGGGGTGCTGCTCTCCATGTTAAGGAGCAATATACATCTTCTATACTCAAGATGGGATCAGGGGAGGGCCAAACTGAGGTACTGTGGGTTAGGATACAAGGGGATAAAGGGGAAACAGACTTGGTAGTGGGGGTCTACTATAGCTCAGGAGGATGAGCTAGACCTGGAATTCTCTGGGCAACTGTCAGAGGTCGTACGATCAAGAGATACGGTTGTCATGGGTGACCTAAACTATCCAGACATCTGTTGGGAGGATAAGTTAGCCAAAACTAATTGCTCACGTAGGTTCTTAACCTGCATACAGGACCTCACCTGATGCAGAAGGTATACGATCCCACTAGAGGGAACGTCTTGCTGGACTTGGTGCTGGCTACAGGAGATGATCTGGTGGGGGATCTGCAGGTACAAAGCAACCTAGGGGATAGTGACCATCAATTGATTGAATTCACTATCCAGCAAAGGGTGGGAAAAGTAACCAGCAGGGCGGAAGTGCTAGGCTGCAGAAAGACGGACTTCAGGATACTTAGAAGAGTAGTTAGTGGGGCATTAAAGCTCAAGAGCATTGACAAAATGGGGGTCAAGGAAGGGTGGTCATTCCTCAAGGAAGTGATCCTTTGGTCACAGAAGGAGGCAATCCCACTGCATAGAAAAGGGGGCAAAGGGGCCAAGAAGCCCTTTTGGCTAATCAGGGAAATCCAGGAAAGCCTAAGGGCAAAAAAGGGGCATACAGACTGTAGAGGAGGGGGTAGTTACCAAGGAGGAGTATACCTCCTTGGCTTGCACTTGGAGGGAATCAGTTAGGAAAGCCAAAGCAGCATTGGAACTCAAGCTAGTGACAAAAATTGACAACAAAAAGTCCTTCAGGTATATAGGGAGCACAAAGAAGGTGCAGGGAAGCATACGACCCCTACAAGATAGACAAGGGCAGCTGGTGACAGATAGGAGGAACAGAGCAGAGCTCTTCAATGGTTTTTTGCCCCTGTATTCTTGAACACAGATCCAGACAAATCTCCCAAATGCATTACTGACAGGCAGGAGAAACACCAGCCCACTAACTGTCAGCACTTACCTAGTAAAGAGACACTTGGAGAGGCTGGGTGTATTTAAATCAATGGGACCAGATGAGTTCTACCCAAGGGTGCTGAAAGAATTAGCCAGTGTCATAGCAGAGCCACTGGCACGACTGTGTGAGCACTCGTGATGCTCAGGTGAGGTCCCAGAGGACTGGAAAAGGGCCAATCTGGTCCCTATTTTCAAGAAGGGGAGGAATGACAGTTTGAGTAACTATAGACCAGTTAGTCTTACCTCTATCCTTGGGAAAACCCCTGAAAAAATTATCAAGGATCACATTTGTAGGAGTCCAGCAAGTAATATAATGCTGAAGGGCAACAAGCACAAGTTCATAGCAGGTAGATCCTGCCTGACTAACTGTTTGATGTCAACTACCTGGACTTTAAGAAGGCATTTGACATGATATCCCATCCTATTCTCATAAACAAATTGAACGGCTGTGCCATAGACAATTACACAGTCATGTGGGTGGTAAATTGGCTTAAAGGTAGTACCCAGAGAGTGGTGGTGGAGTGGTCAGTATCGACCTCGAAAGATGTGGGGAGTAGGGTCCCCCAAGGCTCAGTCCTCGGGCCAGTGCTGTTCAATCTTTGTCAGCGACCTGGATGAGGGCGTGGAAAGCACTCTATTCAGATTCGCAGATGACACCAAACTATGGGGTGTAGCAAACACACTGATGGGAAGAAACCGAATCCAGGCAGACGTAGACAGGTTAGAGAAGTGGGCAGAGAACAATAGGATGCCGTTCAACAAGGACAAGTACAAGGTGCTGCACCTAGGGAGAGGGAATCACCAGCACACCTGCAGGCTTGGGGATGTTCTTCTCAACAACACAGTGGCAGAAAGAGATCTCGGAGTCATTGTCTGAGGGACCTGGACCTTTTCAGCCTCCGCAAAGAGAAGGATGAAGGGGGATCTTGTGGCAGTATACAAATTCACCAGGCGGGGGCAGCAGGGAATAGGAGATACTCTGTTTACCAGAGCACCCCTTGGAATAAACAGAAACAATGGCCACAAGCTGATTGAGAATAGGTTTAGGTTGGACATCAGAACAAACATCTTCATGGTTAAGGTTACCAGAATCTGGAACAGGCTTCCAAGGGAGGTGGTGCTCTCCCCTACCTTGCAGGTCTTCAAGAGGAGACTGGACAAGTACCTGGCTGGGGTCACATGACCCCAGCACTTTTTCCTGCCACCAGCAGAGGATCGGACTCAATGATCCTTTGAGGTCCTTTCTGACCCTAGCATCTATGATTCTATGAGGCACTGTCCAGCCTTCTGCACAGTTTAGGGGCTGCAGAAGATCTGGACTGCATCACCTGTCTCTCCAGAAGCCCCCCCATGAACAAACCCAACGTGGTAGGGGAGAAGCAGGCAGGAAATTATTTTTGTGTAAAAGTGCTTCTTTTAGAAAAGGACGTCACCAAAAAAAAAGCCTTTGTCCCTCTTAGCCTCAGTCAAAGGAAGGATGAAGCGCTTCATCAAAGGGTCTTTTGCTGTTTGGCAGACAGACAGTTTCTGTGACTGTCTTTTAAGTCTGTGTATATTACTGCAAGACTCCCAGGTTAGCTCCCTTTGTCTTCTCATATCTCCTGGCAGAAGATATAAGTGTAGACTGTGGGGGGTTGGTATGGACTGTGTGGGGTTCTGCCCTCCTCTGTACCAGGAGGCAAGCCCCTCTATTTGGGAGCTCTTGAGCATATGCATATTAACAACCTTTTACAGAAGCCAGATGTTGGCTGCTGTGGTTCCCCTGCCTTCCCTGTTGCAGGTTAGGGTGTTACATCTTGAGTTGTGTCAGGGTTGACTGTGTAGTTTTGCTAAGAGGTTAGGCATTGTATTTGTATAGCATGGTTTGGATAGGGTTGAATCTGCCTCAGGCAGGGGGTTGGACTAGATGACTACTGGAGGTCCCTTCCAGCCCTGCTTCTCTATGATACCGTTGTACTGGAGAAAATGTACAGGAATACACATTAAAGGATCTCTTGGATTGAAAATGTAATTTGCTTCACTATTAACTTTGCTGCTTTTCTCCTTTCTGCAGGCACAGTCTGGATCCCAGCACCAGCCACTTAGCTTGGACTCTCCTACCCCTTAACTGTCCCCAGCAGTGGCAGCAGATCAGGAAGAAGCACTGAGTTTTGCCGTCTCAACACAGTTTGCTTCAAAATGATTTAAGATAAACCTGCATGGATGTGGTATCAAACTTAAACAAAGGGGGGGTTCTCCTGCAGCCGATCATGCCGACCTGGAAGTGCAAGTGGTGCTGTCAGAAGTGCCAGCGGCACTCCCAGAACTGCCAGGAGCACTTCTTCTGGCACCCCCACTCCCCGGCCAACTGGGGAGAGTGCTGGCTGTCAAGGGGTGCAGCAGCACACTCAGGGGGTGCACGTGCACTCCCATGCACCCCCTACACGTCGCCAGTGCCTACAAACCTCCCCTTGCAGGATAAGCAAGCTAGTCTTGCTTCAGCCAAGCAAGAAGGTGTGCTTTAGCACCCCCCAGCTTCCTGACTGGGCCACTGCAGGCATGTGGCTGCATTTCTGCAACCAAAAGCAAATGTCTGTTCACTTGCTTATCAGTTCAATCTACACAGCTTAGACTAACCTGGAAAGATTGAATCAGTTCAGCCTGGGCTTTTTGACTGTCTGTATTTAGCCAGAGGCATTGATATATAACTCTCTCAAGTTAATAAAAAAGGTGAATCATGAATCTTTAACAACAATCACCCCTCTTTCTTTCCCCAAAATGTTAATTACTAAGTTAAGTAATGATTGATGAAAAACCCAAACACAGCTGTTTTAAACATTCTGATTGGAAATCTCTCCCCTTCTTGCTCTCAGCTTTTGACGTTATGTCATTGCTTTTCTGGTTTTCCTGGCAAAAACAGATATGAATCTCTAATGTTAAAAAGCAAGTGGAAGCCACGTCTCATAGTTTCATAGTTGGTAGGGTTGGAAGGGACCTGAGAAGATCATCAAGTCCGACCCCCTTCCATGGGCAGAAAAGAACGCTGGGGTCAAACGACCCCAGCTAGGTGATTATCTAGCCTCTTTTAAAGACCCCAAGGGTAGGAAGGAGCAAACACCACTTCCCTTGGAAGTTGGTTCCAGATCCTAGCTGCCCTGACAGTGAAGTAGTGCCTCCTGATATCCAGCTTGAATCTACTCTCTGTCAACTTATGGCTGTTATTCCTTGTTACTCCCAGTAGTGCTCGGGGGAACAGGGACTCTCCCATTGCCTGCTGGTTTCCCTTGGCCAGTTTATAGACAGCCACCAGATCCCCTCTTAGCCTTCTCTTGAGGAGGCTGAACAGGTTCAGGTCTTGTAGCCTCTCCTTGTAGGGCCTGCCCTGCTGCCGCCTGATCATGCAGGTGGCCCTCCTCTGGACCCTCTCCATGTTGTCCACATCCCTCTTGAAGTGCAGCACCCAGAACTGGATGCAGTACTCCAACTGCAGCCTGACCAATGTCATATAGAGGAGGAGGATCACCTCCTACCCTAAATACTCAGAAAATCTCAGGCATGCTTTATATGCCATAAAGGAGCAGAAGAAGCATAAACTCACTACAGTTTCCCTTCACTAATTCCATTAAAAGGGAGCTGATCAGGTGTCCAAAGGGAGTGGGCACTGGATGTCACGCACACAGACTGATGATGATACAATTTACCATCAATGTATTTTTCAACAAAATGAATATTTTGTTTGACCTTTTTTGCATTTTCTTTGAAAATTATTTTTAGTGTTTAGCAGATTTTAAAGAATAAGTTCAATACAAATGGAAAAAAAAAATTAAAAAATTTTTCTAGGGAACAACTATAATTTTCCAACCTCCTGTCAGTGTGCTTCTCTAACTCCATATCCCTTCCTAATAGTAGCATGTATGCTGGTGGATAGTTTCCTGAAAGTCATTATCTAATGTAAGCACAGGTAATGGTGTCTAATTAGGTGAGATTTGTTTTATTCTCCTTCCTAAAACTGAGGTGGAGGAAAAGAAAATAGCTAGAGTTAATTTTACCATGTGCTAACCTGTAGCTCATGTGGCCTATAATAGACAAAAGAGATATGCAAACCAATACAAAATTATACACATCTGCTAACATATCAGCTCTGCTGCAAAGTCCTTCCTATTCCTGTGTATAGGACAGTTGTGAGTACTCACATTCCCAAAGATCATTTTCTTTTTTAAAACATTAAATTTAGAAAGAAATTAGGGGTAGAAATTCTTCAGTCCCCATTCAGCAAATGGCCTCATTCCTGGAAATGCCTGTGACCTAACAACAATATCAAAAGTACTTTATTTACAAACCTTCTAATCAACTCCTCTAAGGCTGGTGCCATTTCCTACTGCAGAGATGTCCTAGCTAGTCATATACATAAAGTGTCTGGAAAGAGGACAGGAGAAATAAAAATATAAGTCCCTCCCCAGTTTCTCCATTAGAGTTGTCCTCTCATCTGGCCTCCTGTTTTCCCTGTAGTTTTAGTCCATCTTGCTGCAAAAATAGAACAGCTTCTGCTAAGCAAATTTGTGAGATTTCTCTCAGGAAGCCTCGTAATTCCAAGAAAGGAGGCTGATGGTAGAGAAAAATATAATGAAAAGTGAGCATATCTCCAAATGCTCTACCTCCCATGATGACAACAGAATCAATGGGGAGTTTCTGTGCCAAGGCCAATGCTTAATAAAATATCTATTTAGATGGCTCCAGGGGCAGCTGGTGACACTAGTACAGTTTCCCAAAATTTAATTAAGAATGTAAAAATTAATTCTGACAAACTTTACAACCACAAAAATTTATGATACACCCTAGACACTTACCGTGTACAGCACTGTTAAGCGTAAAGCTAGAAACAAGATGCATCAAGACTTCTGAAAGGACTTAAAATTATGGAAGACAAGTTAGATACAAAGCACAATTAAAATTGTTGCATGTTGCTATGGTGATTCCTGTGGATGTCCGGCATAACCTGTTGTATCTGACACAAAGCAGACCTATATTGTGGCTTTCTACATCTTTCAGGCTAGGGACAGACATTACACATAAACCAGTTTAAGTGATCAGAAGCTGGTTTAAACCTATAACAGAACAGACATTCAGTGCACATAAACCAGTTTCAAAATGGCTGAAACCAGTTAGAGATAAACCTGGTTGAATGTAGTACCAGACTTAACTGATTTCAGTCAAACAGGTTTATGCAATTTCTGTCCCAGACCCCTTCCTGGTCTAAGTTAAATCAGAGTCCTTCAGCATCCCAGCATGCTGTCTGGGCTGGGCCCTCTACTCCCTGGCTGGAGCTCTGGCAGAGACTTGCAGGCACAGCAACATCTGCCTGGCTTCCCCATTCCATTCCCCCTCCCCCCACTCCCTGCTCAAGCAGGGAAAGCAGGGATTCCTCCCTTCCTCTCTCCCATAGCACAGACTGTAGCCAGCATGTGGTATGCTAGCTAATGCTGAGAGGTGTCTGTGTAAGGCAGACAGGACAAAGGCAAACAGAATAGTGTCCACTTAGGGCTTTTTTGGAGCTAATCAACAGGTAGCTGGTAATGCCCCTCCTTAGAATGTTCCCTTCCTTGGAAAAAATTGTTTAACATGAGCTTGAACTAATGAGAGAGGCTTTGTTTTCTGATGGGGTGCTAAATGCTGATAACAGAGCTGATAAATGCTGTTATCCAGGAGAGGGTGAACCCCTCCCTAATCAGAGCATCCTGCTGGGGTCTGGCCATGCCCCACCTCAGCTCAGACCTGTAGAAGGGAAGGGAGGGCTGCTCTAGTGCCCCCGCCCCTGCTTCCGCCGACTCGTAGCCTGAGCCACTGCAGGCATGTGCCTAAATTTCCTCAGTCCAGAAGGGATGTCTGTGCAGTTACAAACTGGTTCAGCCTAGCCAGGTTAGACTAACCTGCAAAGACTGAATCAATTCAGGCTCAGGCTTTTTGAATGTCTGTCCCTAGCCTCAGAGACTGTAAGGTTCAGGACATCTTGTGACATCTGCTTTAGAAGGCAGTGCCATTCTATTTAATATGTATTGTGAAAAGTGTATCACACACTGCAGCTGGGGAGAAAGCTGAGCTCCCATACAGAATAATAGATCATTACGATGATCTATTATTGATAATTATGAATGATTACCATTCTTTTTTAAAAAAACAAATAAAAAAATTCTAGTCTGAAATTTACCTATGCTGGTCATGTGTAGAATATGTTGATGACAGCAACATAAATTTTAAGGGAGAGTACACCCTAGTCTGCCTATTTACTGCAAGTGTCTTCTTATGTGACTAGAACTGGACTGGTTATTGGGTTAATCACTTAGTTGCAAAACTGTAGTTTGTCAGCAGACAAATTTGCTGAATAGCTTTGGCCAAGATATAAACAACAATGTAATCTTCCAATATTTCCAAACTTGGATTTTCAGGCACAAGAAATGAAAGCCAAGGGAATTAAGGGCTAAATTCACAGACTTCTAGAAGTGGAACCACGCTCTTCCATCCCATAGTCCTGTTGTTAAGGTATTTGCCTGTACAGGGAAGGCCCAGGTCAAATCTTTCCCTGCCTGCAAGGAATTTAATCCAATATTGCCCACCTCCCAGGAGAATGCCTTAGCCACCATGGCAATTTTGAAGTGAGCTGCTTTTAGTCCCTCCTGCAGACACCATTGCACTTTCATCGGATCAATGGTATAATCGCTGAGCAAAAAAATAAGAATGGCTCTCAAGCTTAGTGGTTAGGACACTATCCTGAAAGTTGGGGGTTCAGACCTCTGAATATTGCAATGAGTAGGATTTGAATCAAGATCTCCTATTTCTTGGGAGAATGCTTCAACCACTGAGCTAGAGAACCATGCATACCTATTCTACTCTATGGGCCTGGTCAGACATTATGCTGTAAACTGAAAATATTAATCAGCTTACTGCTATTTGGCTCACTCAAGCAGACACATGTTAAGGCAAAAAAAAACCCTGTCCCTCACTTGCACAGCTGCAACTTGCCCCTAGAGGCTTGGTGAGCAAGGGCAGGACACAGAGCTAGGGGAAAGACAGGCTCCCTGCTCCCTCAGAGCAGAGCAAGTGCTGTAGCCCCAGGTGCTGGAATCCATGCTGCCTCCCACCACTGCTCCAACTAGCTCTGCTCCTGGCTCTGCCCCCCACCGGGAACAGAACCAGCCAGGACCCAGTGGGAGGAGAAGGAACTGCATGGCTTGGACTGCATGGCTTGGACTGCGTTTTGCTCAGCCAGCTGGGTCCAAGCAACATTGTCCTGCTGCCCCCCTCCCCCCACCCTCGCTGGCTCTGCTCCTGGTGGGAAACGGAGCCAGGTCCGAGCAGCACATTCCCTTCTCTCCTTCACCCCCTACCACTGCTCCTCCTGGTTGGCTCTGCTCCAGTTGGAGCAAGTGGCAATGGGAAGCACAGTGGGCCCACTGCCTCGTGGGATGCTGGAGGACTTCAACCTGGGCAGAAACATGGTGGAGAGAGTGGCCACTAATTAATGGAACAGAAGCAAAATTAGGTGGATTAGAGATAATCCTGCCCAGGAGTGGGGCAACATTAAACCAAATAAAGAGGGATTTAAACCACTTAAAAGGTGTTAAATGTGCAGCCACTCCAGGGGTTAAGATAGGGGTGGGCAAAATGGCAGATCTGGTCAGTGGCTGGACTCCATTTCCCAGCAACGCACACATCACTGTGGCCGGTTTCCAGGGACACCCCAGTAGTGGCACCACCATGCCAGTGCAGGGCCAGGGTTTCCAGAGCTGGGGCAGAGCCACAATCCGCAGCCTGCACACGCCCCTGCCCAGAGCGTCCGGGCAGCAGATCACAGCTCTGCTCTGACTCCAGACCATGCTCTCACCACCGCAACATCCCAGCCCTAGAGCAGCTCCCCGCCCAGCCGCCCACCCTGCCAGCACTGGTCCCATGGAAACCCTGTCACAGCCCAGCTCCACTGCTCCATGGACACTGGCTGCAGTGACGCGGGCAGGGGCTGCTGGGAAATGGAGTCTGCCATGGGCCCGATCCAGCGTGTAGGCCAGACTTTGTCCATCCCTGGGTTAAGAGCTCCAGAAGCCACTTAAAGTTACCAGGTAACGAGGCCCTATTATGAGTATTTAAGTAGTCCAGGGAATGTTGACCAGTGGAGAAACTGAAATCAGTCCATTCCCAAACACCCATAGCTTTGTGGTTAGGGCACTTTACTGGGAATCAGATTATGTGCTTTCAATCTCCTCAGGCAAAGTATAATTTAAACTCAAATCTGAAATGAATGCCCTAATCATTATTGGATACGAGAAGGGTAGAAAGCGTGCAGCAGTTCCTTCTCCTCCTCTGCCAGCTATGGGAATCTAGCTTGTTGTTTCTTTAACTTATATTACAAGTGCCCCAAAATTCAGCATTCCAGATTGGGTTAAATGAAAACATTTAATTTTAAATGAAACAGAATTTGTCAATGTTTTATTTCAGTAAGAAAAACAACAAAAGAAAATGTTTCAGGTCAATCCACCCTGATGATAAGATTCAAGCTGAATGAAAAAATTACTTTGGTGATAGCTGTGCTTAAAAAAAAATCAAACCAAAACCTCAATGTTTCACACAGCATTAAATGTACCTACAGCAAACAAATCCTAGGTCACAATCCTAGTCTCATCTACATGGATTTTATTTACTTTCTTGCCTCCTGGCACATTTCAGAATAGAAGAGATGATATTGGATAGAGTTTCAGATGGTACCTGGTAGAATACAAAGTGGATTTTCAGCTAAATAAGATGACGTGATGTCTATAGATTTTCAATTGCATATTAAAATGCTGCGTTATTCCAGTTATTCCCTATACATATATCCAGCCTTTATTTAGAAATAAATATAAATATTTTCCTATATCCAAAATTAAAATAATTGCTGGTATATTCTATATGGCAATGAAGGGACTAGTGAGGGCATTGGACCATACACTGATTTATTTTAACCTTGAAATAAATGTCACAAAAGAAAATCTCCTGTAGGTTATATGGGCACCTGTAGCTAAATCCACACTTGTATGCACAAGTTAATTATTCAGGAGGAAAAACAGATTGCCTACTGAGGAACATACATCACTCATTACATTATACATACTATTGGCAGAAGCAGATAAGTCACCCAATGAACCAAATGTATTACCTGCTGATTCAGATGTATTGCTTACCGGATCAGATATATCACCTTTTGTAATAGATACATCACTTAGGTAAACTGTATGCAGTATGTCAACTGTATATCAGATAACATAATGCTGTGTACAAAATCCATGCTAACTTAAGCTAACATCCTCTAAGCTCATCATGCAATGTGGAAAGCAAAGGTGATCCTGCTTTTCCTGCTTATACATCCAGCAAAGGATGCATAAGCAGGAAAAGATAGAGAATTTAGGTGCTACCCTCACTTGACTTTGAGACAATTACTGCAGTATTGTGGGCACTCCACAAGGAGTGCTGTATACAGCTATGGTACACTCCAGCGCAAACCAGGCCTTTGAGCCCTTTGAGAGATGTGCTAATAAACTAGGAACAAATCAATGATATCTTAAGTAAAACCAATTAATATTCCTGCATGTCAGGAAGTCATTAACATTAGGCCAAACCAGCCCCATCTTCCCCATTGAAGTCAATGAGACTTTTACTTTTAGCTTCAATGACGACAAAATCAGAGCCATAGTGCTATAAGTTCCCATGTAACTTGCAAGATATCAGAACAAAAACTTGAAGGCCAGAAAACATCTGAAGATAGGGGAAGTCTTGGAAGTCCTAGGAAGGGCTCAATCTATTACAGATGGTAGAGAAGGTCTTAACTTTCCCTTGGATGAACCACAATGACAGATGCTGCCTTACTGATCTTAGAGCAAGAAGGATTTTGGCACATTTCTCTCAATTGTCTCTTGCAAGTATTCTATTTTCTCATCCCCTTCTGCACACTCTAATTCTGGTCCTAAGACTGGCTAAAAAGGCTTTAAGTAAGAGGATACTTGTTCTCCGCCTGACTGTCGGATCATGCCCTATGTGCCCCGTAGATGCTCTGAGGAGCCAGGTGGAATACTCTTTCACTGTGGCACATTCAAGCAGCAGCAGAGCAGAGTACCCCACTAGCACATTGTCAGGCACTGGAAAGGAATCCAGCTCCCTGGTACTTCATGGTTCAGAAAGGCATGATCAGCTAAGCTGGAGCTGCAGTTGCACCTTTGCCCTCACCAGGCACATGCACTGCAGTCTGCAGTACAGGCTGGCAAGGAAGTTCATATTTCAGCTCTCTGGAGCTGCACTGGAATGGGTCCCTCCCTTAGGTCTTGCCAAACCTATGAGCACTGTGCCATTTCTGCAGCTCAGGGACTGATGCCCCCGCTATGGCTAAACCCTTCCTGTCTTTATGCAACTCCTAGCATCAGAGGCAGGAGTTTAGCTATAGGTGTGTGTACTAGAAATAGCTTAACTGAAGTTTCCTTCAAGGATCAAATGGCAAAATATCAGGATTACTTGTTATTTTGTGTAATCATGGCAAGTACACTCCAATGTCCAAGCCACTGGGCTCACTCTGCTCCTGGTTAAACTGGTGTAAAACAGAAGAAAGTCAAGAAAGTCAGTGGTTTAAACTGGTTTAAAACAGGTGGGAGAGGAGAATTCAGCTCAGTGCATATCATCAGATGGTTTCCACAACCACACTATATTCTCTGCTATTTGAAAAGTCAGTTATTTATGGGTTTCTTTTCAACTTTGAAAATAAAAACCACCACTCAAGTTTTAATAAGCACAATTACCAGGAATGACAATACATCCATGGGTGGTTAGAAAGCTGAAGGTCAGCCTAATGGTCTCCTCTGAGTCATTGTTCATTATCTCTCTCCAACAGAATTCTGAGACATCTCTCGAACCACAGCAGATTCTGGCAGCTTGTGAGATATCATGAGGCTTCAGGAATTAAAACCCATTATTGTCCCAAATTATAGATAAATTTCTGTCTTTACTTCCTGATATGAAACATACTTTTTTCTTCAGGGTGGTTAGATAATGTCAGCACAAATTACTGCTTTCCACACAGTGCAGATGATAGGACCAGAGGCATAAAGGAGCTTAAGAAAACCAAATCAGAATAGACAGAAGGAACTGCTTTCCTTGCCTTGGAAATAACAAGCGCTTGCAGTAGCATGCTGGGTAAAGTAAAGGAGAGAGAGAGAGAGAAGTATTTGGGTCATCCAAAGAGCTTTAAAAACTCCACATAATTAAAAACTAAACTTCAGATCCCTGTTCTGGATTAAAGAAAACAATCCCTGTCACTGAAGAGCAGATACAGATCTCAGTATTACTGGCGCACAGTGCTGGGGAATTGTGTATGCAAAACTAGGGAACTTTATTTCTGGCTTTGTAAACAGACTGTCAAAAGAAACCAAAATAAGAATGTGGTATTACTTAAAGTGCTTTTCTATCCTGCCTTTTGACCTTTGGGTTTTCCTGGTGGGGCACAAATGAAGGAAGGGCAGAAGAAATAATAGGAAGGTTATAATCTGTGAAAGGATCACAGATTTGTCACTTGATGTGCTGATAATTTGGAACTCTAAGAGGTAGAAAATTGCTTCATTATCCTGCCAAATTTCCTCCATTACTGTCTCGTTGCTGTATTAGTGTTCCATTAACAGTCAAGCTCTAGGTTGCCACCTGCTGTTCTATTTTTATATTACAACCTATGTAACAGAAAAGGAGTTGTCCGCTATAGGCACACGCACACAGAAAATAAGGTCTCAAAAATGTTAGTCAGAGGCAGCTAACTATGAGGAATGCGCTAATGCTCCGAGCGGTGGGTCCTCTTTGTTGAGTATTCAGTCATTCCCTATGGGCAGGGTGGGGCACTTGTCCTACCTCAACTGCAGAGCAGAGGGAACTTCCCAGTCTTCCACGTCCCTACAATTCTTGCTGGCTCACTTTGTGTTTAGGCTTCTTGGACTGAGACCCAGGAAATCTGTGTTCTAGTGCTGTGTCTGCTATAGACCTTCCTGGGGTGACTCTGGCAATCCTGTCTTGTTCCTTCAGCCCCAGCTCTAGAAGTCACTATTCTTTGAGATTCTCAGCTTTCATATCCCTCCCCTCCACTCCCCCAACCCCACAAAAACAGAC
>NW_017728996.1:44854692-44855460 GCF_001723915.1 Gavialis gangeticus | reverse complement strand
TTCCTTCAGCCCCAGCTCTAGAAGTCACTATTCTTTGAGATTCTCAGCTTTCATATCCCTCCCCTCCACTCCCCCAACCCCACAAAAACAGACAACAAAAAATATACATGTCATTGAAAAGCTAATCTAATGTTTCTGGGTAGTCTCACTTGAGATTTTTAAATGCTTGGTGTTGGCAATACTGCTGTGGGCAAGGGAATCAGCCACAATTTTTTATATTGCCACCTTTATGGTACCTTGGGTACACAAATCTAGATCCTGGCTAGCACAGAACCTTCAGGAGTCTTTTGTTACTTTAAAAAGTGACTCTTTCAAAGATCCTAGTAAAGAGCCTTAGTTATCTCATCAGGAGCCAATGAAAGCATATGATCAGAAACTTCAGAAAGAGCAGGAAGACTTCATGGAATACATTAAATGTATCCCTATACACATATCCTTATCCACACCCAATGAAACAGTAGCTCTATCAAATATATTGTATATGGGTGACTTAGGGTCTTCCAGGGCACCCTTAATAGGTTGTAGATACTATAGAGATCACCTGGAGATTGTCTGGGAGAGGTCCCACAAACTGTTTGACTCCTTGCACTCAGTACACGAGGATCCTATGGTGATGTCATTTCATTAAGCCATTCTTAAGCCTGCTAAGGACCAGCGGCAGATGCCCACCTGTCTCACATGTTAATTTTTCTTCTTTTTTAAACAAATCTTGGGGCTTGGAGAGAGAAAATGCATTCCAAAGAAAAGCCAGCACCACTTGCGACTGAG
>NW_017728996.1:44848893-44849458 GCF_001723915.1 Gavialis gangeticus | reverse complement strand
CCCCCCCCCCCCCATGGCTGCCCCGCTCAGTCCAGCTACCGGTGCTTTAAAAAAAACACGCACTCTCTGGATGCTGCCTGGCAGGGGGGCGAGCCCTGCTGCCCCTCACTGCCCCGCACTGCATGGGGGGCTCTGCCCCACCCACCCCAGCTCCAGCTCTTTAAGGGGAAAAAAAACAAAAAAACCCTGGACTCAATGACTCCTGCAGCAGCCTCGGGGCTTTGGGGGGCTTGTGCAGAGCCCCCTCATGTAGCATGTGGCAGTGGGGGGCAGTGGGAATCACCCCCCACTGAGCAGGAGCCAGTGAGTTCAGGGGGTTTGGGGTTTTTTTTCCTTAAAGGGCCAGAACTGGGGCAAGCAGGGCAGCCATGGGGGTGCTGGGACAGTGAGGGGAGGGTTGGGAGGCTCATGGAAGAGCCCCCCATGCAGTGTGGGGCAGTGGGGAACAGCGGGGATGCCCCCCCCGGGCAGCACCCAGTGAGTTGGGGCTTTTTTTTTTAAAGTGCCTGGAGCTGGGGCGGATGGACCAGCCATTGCCGGACTAGGAGAGCGGGCGGGGGATGGG
>NW_017728996.1:44830563-44843893 GCF_001723915.1 Gavialis gangeticus | reverse complement strand
AGTTGGGGCTTTTTTTTTTAAAGTGCCTGGAGCTGGGGCGGATGGACCAGCCATTGCCGGACTAGGAGAGCGGGCGGGGGATGGGCCTGGGTGATTTGGAGATTCAGCAGCAGCCAAATCTCCGAATCAGATTCAGCTGAATTAATTCGGGACAGTGATCCGAATCACTAAATCGAATCACTGTCCCCCAAATCAGCCAAATCCAAAGCGAATACTACCTGCTTCACACAGGCGTACCATATTCTCACAGAGTAAAATTCAGTCTTCTGCACAGAACAAGTATGTAATCCATCCACTACCTGAGCTCTACTAAGCCTTTCTTCAGAGGACTTATGTGCTGAAAAAGTCTTTTGCTGTTAGCTCTCTGCACATGGGCAAAGAACTAATGTCTCTTGTTTCAAAAGAATAGTGCTGGAAGTCTGCTGCTATCTCTGAATAGGATGCTCCTACCTGGGATATTAAGTAGCAATTTAAGCGTCTTAAGCCAATAGGAGAAAATAATACTTATTCTGCCACAGAAAGCCAATGGCATGAAATATTAGCATAGTCTCTGTTAATCTAGATCATTAAAAAGAAAGTCATTCCTAACATGGCAATGCTGGTCTGGAACATCATCCTGAAGCTCTGAAATCTCAAAGCCATATGTAATGTTCAGTCAACCCTCTTGAAAGACCCTAAAGAGCTAGCAAAAGAAAGATGATCACTGTTGTGCTACACAGGCAGCAGGAATAAAAGTGTCCTATAGGGCATTTTGCATACCTAAGGTTCCCTCAAACCTTACTGCCTTCATTGGCTGTTAAATGGTTATAGTGCAGTTGTTAACTGGACTCAATCACCAGGTCCTTCCTCAGACTTCCAGTAGCTAACACCATTCACATATCACAGAAATTGCCGTACCCAGCAGCATGTTGCAAAATATATTGAGAAGTATCTTTTTGAATCAAGCACTGGCTCATCAGCCTTCAGCTCTCTTGAATCCCAACAAATGTACATCTCAGACCCATCCTTGGATGCAAATCCCTTTTGCCTGATTACCTGCATTTTTGATGGCATGTTAGAAGCCAGTTTCATGCTTTTTTAGGGCAATACTGGTGCCACACAGCTGAGGATTGAAACTTTTGGCTGTATGTGAGGATGGATATTGTGCTTTTTGATTTAGCAGATGCATTCATATTTAGACAGCAGGAACTGCATTTAGACCCAGTGCAAATCCATTCATTTTTATGTGGCATTCTGCATGATTGTCCTTGTCACATTCTTGGCAGTAGCACTTCTTTCAAGTATTTTTGTGTGTTTGAAACATATCTGTGATAGTTGCATGTCAGGAATAACTTCAAGCCCTAAAGGAGTTATTTATATGAGCACTTTTCAACACCTACAAATCTACTTCCTACCACCATTTACACAAACATGATGGCATTAGACCTTGCCTGAAGAAACTTTGCTATCATTATCTGCACATTTGAGTTTAATTCTATATGGCAATTCAGACAGGTTTGCTAAGATGCTATAGAAGGTAGCTTTAGTGACATCTGATCTCAGACACAGAAAAAGCATAGCTTTGGCATCATATTAGTTTGTAAATAAAAATGCCCACTGATAATCTCAAAAAGTGTTTCCAGTTCCACACTGTGATTAGTTATCCCATACTACATATTCCAGTAGATCACACCAACCCATCACTTCGTGTGAATCATCAATTTTTAGTAGGAGCTTCTCCATCTTAGGGCACTAGCAGTTTTACCCAGGCAAATCCCTAAAACAGATGTAGTGTACCAGTGCCACTTACACAAATAACTTATAGACCAAGTCACTCCACTGAAACCTTGAACTTACACTGAATACCACACTTCCATCATGGGGATTTGCACTGCTGTAGTTATATGTGTGCAACTCCCCCCACCCCGAATCCCAATATAGGCAGAACCCTAGCATCACCACTCCTTTTATAATGGGCTCATTTGTATCCTTTTCTTAATCACCACCATGACTTCCCATGCAAAGGAACCATATTGTAGAAGATCAGCCCTTAGTAAATGATTCCATTTTGCAAGCTGAATGAAGAGCCAAGGGAAGCATCCCTTGACTGGGTGAAATGAGCCATGCCCCAAGTTTATTTCATTAATGCTCACTCAGATGGAAGGTGCTGTAGAAATACAAACTTAATTTTCTGTTACTGGGACAGGTGCAGAAAAAAGGCTACTAGGACAATCAGGGGACTAGAAAGCTATATCAAAGGGCAGAAAAAAGAATTTGGCTTGTTGAATCTGGAAATGAAGACTGACAGAGGATACAGATACTGCCTATAAATGCATCTGGGGTAAGCAGCATGGACAGAGAAGTGCTTTTTAAGCTAATGTACAGTGTTGGCATAAGAACAAATATGTATTAACTTATTAACTGTCACAAATACATTTAGGCTAGAAATTAGAGAGTCCCTAACCATCAGGGTACTGACATTCTGGAACAGCCTTGTACTGGGGTGGGGCAGGGTTGGGGTGGCGGCAGTATGGAATACTAATTGCTCTTAAGACAAAGTTTGTTCTACAAAGAAATTGTATGGTGTGAACTGTAGCAAGGTACTGGATGCTATAGGACCCAGGAGGTCCCCTGGTGTGCTGCACTCCTATTTGAGAGTTCCCTTCAAGGCTAAGTGACACATGTTCTGGAAGGGTAATAGACAAGCCAATCTACAGCCATTTTGCAAGGGCACCATTTAAGAAATCAATCTGAAGTTTGTCACCAGTTTAATTTAGCCACAAACTCAAACCTGAACCTCAGTTCATCATCACAACTACTTGAGGCTAATGGAGGTTTGTTTATCTGGAAGCAATTCTGTTTTTTGCAGCAATCTTTTACCCTGTACCTGTCTTATTCAGGATGCCCTCTGTGCCTGGAGCTGCTTCAGCTTGGCAAACTCCAGCATCTGTGACCGGATTTTCTGTAATTCAAGTGGCAGTTTGAAAACACAGTGACAAATCTGCTGACAGTACCTGCCTGTTTTCTTGGGCACTCTGTGATCCTGCATTTCTTATGCTCCCAAAGTTCTCACCAAAATCAAAAGGACTTTTGCATTCAAAAGGTACGAAGATGTGGGCTATAGTACTTTAGTATATTAGAAGGATCAACAGCTCCATCTCATCCTCACCATTTGCAGAGAACATTAATGCATGAATCCAGAATACTACACCCTAAGATATCTAACAGGAGGTTCTTGAAGCTCAGGATCTCAAAGCTGTAATAACCAATACAACTCCAGAACATCACTCTGAGGAAGGTATGGTTATAGCCAATGTACATAGACCTAGAATGATGCACAGAGAACTTAAATGAGTTGTTTCCAGAGCCCAGCAAAAAGTTTATGGCAGAAGGAAAATAATATGAAAAATAAAAAAGAAACTAGGTCTGTCTGTCCTCTTTATTTGACTCCAGCTCCCCTAGCAGTAGAGCAGTAATTTAATCAGTGGGCGCATCTACATGAGACGCTAGAAATGCAGTAGACTAATTCTACTGTCTGTTAGCATATCGCAGCGAAAGCCACACTAATGGGCTAATGTGCAATGGAATTAGTCTACTGCACATTAGTGTCACCTAAAAGACGTGTACCGGCACTACTGGACAATAGCACCAATTACGGCTCATTAAATTAGTACCTGTTATTACATGCCTAGTGAGTACTCCTCTGGTTCCCTCATGGTCACTCTGTTCTGCTCCTACTGCCCTGTGAAGCCTGCCAGCTCAAGCAGCCAAAACCTTTTGTTCCAAGTTGCCCCATGAGTGCCCTCTCAGGCCATTGGACTGTGAGTGCTTCAGAATGTGAACCTGCTAATTGCTCATCACAGATCACTCAATATACTGCACCATGTGCCCTAATGGTGCCTACTTTGCTGTAAAGAGTTTGCAGGAGGCATTTAGGTGGGCAAACTGTGCTAGTGCAGTGACCCAAAGGTGCATAAATCCTTTCCTGCTATGCCTATTACTGATGCTCAGAGTTGTGTTCCTCTGGCAGGTGAAGAACTTGCTTTTGGGGAGAACAGACAGAAGCAGAGGGTAAAAACAAACCAACATTTGTGCGCTTTTTCCCAGAAGACTGATACTTTGCTCCAACACAATCTCAAAAGCTGAAGAGACTGGCCAGGCTGATGGCTGTCCTGACCCCTGTTCCCTATGCATTCTTAAAAACCTGATTGTCCAAGGAGAAGGCGAAGGAGCTGGTTTTCTGACAGCAACAGAATGTACAACTACAAGGAGGAGATTAAGTGAAGGCAAGAGGAGGAGAGGGGCAATTATTGTGTTTTGATTGCAGGAAGTAGGATTAAAATGCAGCCACTGGGTTTGCGGTAGCTTTTTTTTTTTAATCAAGGCAGACTTATGCAAATTTACAGCTCCTCCATTTGTCTTTCCCCTCCCAGCCTTTTTCCTTAAATTCCCTATAGTGCTTTGAAGCATGAAGTGATTCACTAACTTCTGTTCCAACCAAGACACATGGAATAAAAAAAAAGAAAGAGAAACAAGGTTACAAAAGTGATATCAACACCTAAGTATATGGCATGGCACTAAGTACAAGGGGGTCCTGATCCCAGCTGGGCCTCTAAGTCAGTGGTTCTCCACCTTTTCGGATTGAGACCCATTATTAGACTCAAGGCAGCCCTCAGAAAATACCAGCTCTTACTTTTCACTATTTTTTGACTACAGAAAAATATTGGAGCAAGTCCTCTGTACCAAAAAACTCAAAAAGACCACAACAGGGCAGAATGGTTTCAACACTAGAGATTCCTATTTGAAATTCTGGGTTTTTCTGAATCATATGTGCACACCTAACTGTGCTAACATTGTGTGTGGCACCCTGTGACACCCCTGAAAGATTCTCAAGGCACCCTAGGGTGCTTCGGCATCATGGTTGGAAAAAATCACTGCTGTAGGTGTTACTGTATGAGAAATTACAATAACATAGATTGAAAAGCTACAGAAGAGGATGAAGGAACCAAGAGTGGTACATTACAAGTGACTATTTTGGAAAATATGGACATTATTAAGAAAATAATTATGAGTACATATACCTTCTTATCCTCAAAGCTCTAAAACTTTTAAGATTATTAATATAGGAGGGGAAAAGATCCATGAACAAAATAATCTTATGTAGGTATGACAGTAAGGGCAGAGGTACAAGAGATTTAACCAATTAAAGTATATTTTGGAATTAAGATTGCAAAAACAGAAGATACCCAATGCAAAACATAACAACTAGGGGTGTGCAAAATGGGCCGTATTTGATTTGGATTTGGATTCAGCTCGAATCAGAGGCAGTGATTTGATTCATTGATTTGGATCACTGTCCCCGATTTGATTTGGCCGAATCCGAATCTGAAGATTCGATGCTGATTTGGAGAATCAACGATTTGGCCATAGACACAGGTTTAAATGTTATTTCTACATACTTCGAGGTACCAGGCATGGCTCATAAATGCTGCGATGCTGGGGTGCATGGAGAGTCCCACAGAAGCGTGCCCCACCCCCGCTTGGCAGCGAACCCAGAAATGGATCAGAAGAACTTCTGGTCCACTTCCAGGTCTGCCGGGGAGTGCGCTGGAGGCCCCCTCCATGCCCCCCCAGCTCAGCAATTGGCTGCAGAGGGACCCTGGGTGCCCCCCCTAGACCCAGAAGGCACCAGTCACCAAGCTGGAGGGGTGCGGGCCGCCCTGTGCACTCCCTGGCGGACCTGGAAGTGGACCAGAAGTGCTTCTGGTCCACTTCTGGGTCTGCTGCCGAGCACGCTGGGGAGCACCCCCGTGCTCCTGTGGGATGCTCTATCTGCCCCACCATGCAGCATTCATGAGCTGCACCTGGTACCTAGAGGTATGTAGAAAAAATATTTAAACCTGTGTCTATGGCCAAATCACCGAAGCTCTCTGAATCGATTCAGAGAGTTCAAAGGGTCTCTTGATTCAGCCGCTGAATCAGGCCAAATCTCCGCTGAATTGAATCAGGGACCAAAACTTCACACTGCCCTAATAACAACAAAGCCTATGAGATCTATCTTAGAATGAGCAGGTATTCATATTTAAACAGGCAAAGAATAAAAGAAACAGGGTATACAGCAGCTTTTCCTGTGAAAGAAGACTGTCAACCTTAGGAAGCAAGCTTTATGAGGTAAAGTTGAAAGAACTAAAGTTATTTACAGTGGAGAAAAAAAAGACTGTGTTGGGGTTTGATAGCAGTCTTCAAATACCTGAAGAGTGATTATAGAGAAGACAGAGATGGGTTTTTCTTGGCAGCCATAGGGGACACAACTAAGAGCAATTCGAGTAGGTTGGAGATTAAGAGAAACTTTCTGACTCTGAGCACGGTCAAGCACTGAAACGGCCCACCTAGAGGAGTTATAAAATCTCCAGCCCTGGAAATTTTCAAGAAGGTCAGAAAGACCTTTGGCTGGGATGGTTTAGTCAGGGACGAACCTGCCTTGAGCAGGGAGCTGGACTTGATGACCTTCTAAGGCCTACTTTCCTATGAACCTTCAAAATCACCAGCTAGGGGTAGCTCAGTTGAAGCTATGGTGTGAATGGCTAACAGATGCAGATTTTTGAAAGGCAGCAGCAGTAACTGGCCACCTGATCAAAATCAACTCAGGACTGAAATGACTGCAAACCAGTTGAAGGACACAGTGAACTGGAAAGAGAAGTAAGGGGAGACTTTAACTAACTGGGACTGGAGTGCTGTCTGTTTATTTACTGGGCCAATTTCATTCGTGGTAAAAGCTCCTTTAAAGGCAGTCAAGTTACAGCAAGGAAGGCTGGACTAATCAGTGGAAAAAGAAGGATACAGGAATGATTAGGGAGACAGCAATGAATTTCTCAGTACTAAACGATGAATGTCACATACACCCATAATACCTCCGCCCCCATAAATTCATAATCACAGTGACATTGCTGATATTGGAAGCAGAAGTAGAGATTGGCATTTATGCCAGCTACACTGATGTGAGTCAGGAATAGCACTGTTGAAGCCCAGAGTGCTAGACTGGTAGAAGGGTGGAGAAAGGACATCATCATCACCCACTATGGATGGCTAAAGCAGAGTGAGGGAAAACAGATATATTAGGACTTTTGGCCTTCTGTCCAGTAACTTCAGAGAGTAATACGCTATACTCTGCTCTGAAAGGGTATGTAAGCTTTCTTCCCTCCTCTCCCCCAGTCACATATGCTCACTATATCTCCCACAATACTCAACATTTTGCAACCCTCCCACCAGGTTATGTCATCAGAACCCTTCAGACAGTAACAATGTCTGGCATAGAGTTCCCTTCCTTCCCCTCATGCCTCTCAAGAACATCTTTATTTTTTATTACTCTCATGACTATTATTTCTCAGTGGGCTGATGTTGCTGTCCTGTTTAAAATCCCTGTCAATGTTAATAACAATGAATTTCCCATGCCCCTCCTGCTGTTTCCTAAGATTTTCAGAGTTGTAACTTGAACAGACCATATACAACATGGACTGTAGAAAGGAAATGGGTTGGTAGTAGATAATCAACTTTCCCACTAACACAGAAAATGACCATAATGCCAGGGCCATCATTCATTTAAGTGAATTTCATTAACTAGGCATGTGGCAAAAAATTATCTCCAGCACTTTCCCATCCAGCCATTTCTTGCCAGCTCAAAAGCACCAATAATGAGAAAGCCCTTGAAAGTTACCTAGTAGCAAAAATCATACATTTTGGTAATGTGGACCTTGTTTGTTTGCTTGCCATTTTATCTCCCCTTCCTTATTTCATATTAACATTTTTATGCTTCCTCTTTTCACATGCTTTTCTCTTGGTGAGGCTCTTTAAAACGGCTGCAAAGGGGGAGGGATTGCCATGGTCATGAAAGCTTCACTTTGCAGAATGTGTCTGCCAGGTCCTACTGTCCGTCTCTTTCCAAGGGTGTAGTATCTCCAAGGTCCAGGTTTGCTTTTATTTCTTGTGCCTGTGCAATCCTGACAGCAGAGCTTATCTCCAGCAGTCTTGACTGAAGAAAAATTTACATCCTTTTGTTACTGCCATGAGGTCTACATACAAGCTCTTTCTCCTTGCAGTGGTTTCCTTTTATTTTAATGGTGAGTGGTCCTTTTTCTCCGGTACAGTTTACAGACAATGTTAGCTTTCAGGAGATGGGAGAAAGGAATGCATTATGGATTTTAGATTGCCTCTAACTTCTAAGGTTGTAGTTTATAGACTTTAAAAAGCAACCCATGAGATCTGTTTTTATAGCGTTTTATCTTGTTTTTATTAAAGAAAGCAGTATGTAGGAATGGTAAAAGTGGATGTAGTGTACTAAAGACAGTAGAAAATTAATATTACTAAAGTATGTTCCTGTAGATGTTCCCAGGTTCCTCTCTGATGGGCTAGTAATGGGACTGTGTTTCGCAAGACTTAATAGTAAGGAAAGTGTGATGTGAAAACTGCTTCATATTAGATGCAACAAGGATCCAACCCGTTTTTACAATTATAAGACAAATATTGATTCATGCTTTCTGATCTATGCATTTTGCAAAGCTCTCACTAGTTATTTGACAAACAATATTTAAATAGCATTTAAAATAAGTTAAACTATGTCAATATAAGTCAGAGAACTCAAGCATATACTACAAATGTTTACAATAACCTGCCAGTGTTTTCATATACAGCATTTAGTCAACATATACAATCAGGCAGCAGCATTAGCTTAGTAATGTTATTATGTATGTAACTCTGCTTCCCAAATGACTAACTTTCCCTTCTCATCATTATTTATTTACTTATGCATGCAGTATTTGCTTACTTAATTCAATTCAGTAAATGTAACTTTAAAAAAACCTGTTTTAAAGCATGTCAATTGACAAGTATTTTAATTGAGAAGTGAGACCTAATTTAAATGAAACCAGTAGGAAAACAGGTTTTTAATCGCTGTGAATATTTGCAATTGCTTTGTATTAACTTTTGCTTGCAAATTAAAACAAACTTTAAAACAAAGCTCTAAGAGATGTCATTTCTGTTGCAACGGGCATTAAAAACTAGAGCACTCTATAGGGAACCATATTACCATGGTTTAAGTTACATAAATAAATCATTTTACTTGGCGTATTTTAATAAGTAATAATTATATCAGTAAATAATTTAAGAGGAGAAGATGGAGAATTCTTATTGTTGGATCCTGCTTGCTCTTTCCTAACTGAAAGGATAGTTTGGCAGGTTACCATCATCCACTTAGTGATTTTGCAGAGGGAAAGAAGAAAAAAAAGTGACACTACACATGGAGCAACACGACAGTTCTAAATATGACTTGACATTGCTTTAAACATAAGTCAAGGGGAAGAAAAGGAAATGTGGCTTAGGTTCACATCTACAGTTTAGAAGATGATCACAAGGTACTCAGCTGTATTTGTAAACTTTACTCCAGTCTGTGGAAACAGAGCCAAAGCGTATTTTATCACATTCTCAAAAGGGACCAACCATTGAAAGTGGTGAGTAACTGTTTCAGTCACAATTTACAGTTTTACTTACAACATTTAGAGAACCTCTGCACTGAAGTTTTAATAAAATGTTGTGTTTCTTTTAGCATGAGATTCAGAACAAAAATGGAAGTAATTTGTGATAACCCCTAAGAAACAGAAAGAAACCTGAAGTTGAAATGTCTACTGTAAGTTACATGACTATTTATTTTTTCCTTCTGTAGCATACTTATAGTGTCTCCACTGGATGCATGACAATTAGTACCAACTGAAGATTCATCCTGTGTATTTTTCCCCATGTCTGTTTTCTGTGTGTGAAAATAATATATATCCTTTTTCTAACAATTGCCATCAGGTGTCTAAAACCATCAGTCTGCTCAAATGCAAATTTTGGGCAATTATTGCTTAACTGGAAAATATCATCCAAGGAAAGAAGCACATTCTCCACCCCTTTTCACACCCCTCCCTCCAAAGACCTTTGAAATGCATTGCCTTGACATTGTGGAACACACTCACAATATATTTACAATCAGCTTGTGCACGTGGCTATTTTATGGTTCTTAAGTGTCATCCAATTGATGTCATTTAGTAAATAGACAGCAAATTATGAAAATGATTCCCATACGGAAAATGTTTCTCTTATTTACACAGTAAGAATCTCTATGCCAGTACACTGCTGACCTCTAGTGGCATTGTAGATGTCCATCTAAATGATGATAAAATGCCATTTAAAGATAGAGATGAATGGTAGGGCTATGCAAAGCTTCGGTCCCTGATTCGATTTGGCAGAGATTCAGCCTGATTTGGTGGCCAAATCTCTGAATCCGAATCAAATCAGGGGACCCTTTAATCTCCCTGAATTTAATTGGAACCCTCCAAATAGATTCGGAGAGATTCAGAAAGATTTGGAGACTCAGACACGGAGACAGCTTTTAATGTTTTTTCTACACACCTCTAGGTAGCAGGGGCTCGTGGGTGCTGTGATGCTAGGGCGCATGGAGTGTCCCACAGGAGCACAGGCGGCTCCACAGTGTGCTCGGCAGCAGACCTGGGAGTGGACCAGAAGCACTTCTGCTCCACTTCCAGGTCCATCGGGGAGTGCGCTGGGGCCCCCCCTCACCCTCCTCAGGTCAGCAACTAGTGTCTCCTGGATTGGGGGGGGCACCCAGGGTCCCCCTGAGGCCGACTGCCAAGGGGGGAGGTGCATGGGCCTCCCATGCATGCTCCCTGGCAGACCTGAAAGTGGACCGGAAGTACTTCCGGTCCACTGCCGAGCATGTGGAGGGCCACCCTGCACTCCTGTGGGATGCTCCATCCACCCCAGCATTGCAGTGATCATGAGTTGCACTGGTACCTCAAGGTATGTAGAAAAAAACCTTTTAAAACTGTGTCTGTGTCCGAATTGCTGATTCTCTGAATCAGCATTGAATCTTCAGATTCGGATTCAAACGAATCGAATCAGGGACAGTGATCCGAATCAACGAATTGAATCACTGTCCCTGATTCAGGCCAAATCTGAACCGAATAGGGCCTGCTTCTCACATCCGTAAGGAATGGATATTTCATGAAAGAATCATTTGCTCTAGGAACAATTTCCCTTTTCTTGGCTTATGACTTGTGTTATTTGAAAATATCTAACAATTTCTGCAAATAATTCATGCTGTGCAATTCATTTCTGTATAGTTTGTTGCAAGTACTCAATGCTGAAAGTATGAGCTATTCTGATTGAGCACCTATGTCCGCATAGTTTATTTTGATTTCCTGTTGTATGAGCAATAATTACTGAAGTGAGACTTCTGAAGATTTGGCCCTGAATTCAAAATATACGTTCTGCAAATATTTTGCATTGCTCAGTTACCATTGCTGTTTGGTACTCCATTTGCTAAAGTCTCACAGAGCAGGTTATAATAAGTGGTAAGGACAGGGGGGCAATTTTTAATTAAAAGAAACAACAACCCAGAACTCAGTTTGAAAGTTTTCAGAAAGGGCTTCAGTCTATGGTCATTATCATTTTTAAGTCCTATTTATATAATAACACTAATTAAACATATCCTCAACATGGGGAGAAGAGCACACAGGCTTCAAGGTATTGTAAGGAGTTAATGTCTAAAACTCAGTGCTCCCAGAACAATTTGTGGAATTGTTTTTTAATACGGATTTGAACTTCAGACATAAGCCATTTCTTTCTGAAGTATTTGAAGATACAAGATGCAACATAAAATATACACTCTGTACCATATTCTGGGTACAATCCTGTGCTATTAAAATCAGTGAGAAGCTTGCCATTGACTTCAGTGGGAGCAGGAATAGGTCACCTGGAACAAAGTGACAAGTTCCACTGCTATACGCCAAGTTTATTTCCTATATTCTACCTATGCTGAGGTTTCCATCCTGTCCTGCTGGTAGTAATGTACCTAAAGCTGCTTTCCAGTCAATATGTATGGTTGGTCAATATATACTGTTGGCACAGTACATTAGTCTCCTTCTCATCTATAGTTATAACCCAAATGATACAAATGCCTGATTTTTTAGTCTACCAGCCAAGCTGAAAAATCAGGGAAAAAATATTTGCAATACAAAACAAATATCTTCATTTCTTACTGAGTTTATTAAACATAATAAGCTAAAGAAACATTTCAAATGTTGTTTAAATAAAATAGTAAAGCATTTAATTTTGAAAATGTTGAAATTAAATGTTTTTCTTTTTGGATTGTTTTTACGGCTTTTTCTTCAGCTGAACAAATTTGCCTGCATCAAAATGGATTTATGAAATGTTTTAAATAGACTCAAATTTTAACTTTTAGTGAAAAAAAGTTTTATCTAAAATACTTCACTCGTTTCTACCCAACCTTGCTAAATGACATTTGAAAAAAAATGTGGTTGTGCTGGAATGAGGTTGGTTTGTATAAAGGCTTGTATAAAATGTGGCTGTCTTCCACCACAAAACCACCACACAACAGGTAGTCCTTGCTCAGCAGCACAAGATGGAGGTAATAGATGTGGACAGAGGCAAGAGAGATGTTGCAGAAAAGAACAGAAGTGTTAATTCAGCAAAAGGCTTCATTTAAAATAAATATAAATTTTAAAAAATCTCAAATGAATCTCAGGAGAGAAGATCTGCATGACATCATTCTAGAAACTTACATGGTTTCTGTCTTGTTACTCAGCATTAATGGCAGTGCACTGGGTCAGAGCTTCCTTCTCCAGAGCTGAGTATGAGTAGAGGGACAAAGGCAGCTGTAAGCTAAGTTTGTGCATTGCAACTCACAGGGCTACAAGGGACCAGTTTGGCTCTGGTGTAATTTAGAGCAGACTGATCTCAATCATACAGTACAGGGATCACTAGGGAACAGGCACTACAGCCCATCCCGTATGTCAGTTGTACCATGTGAGGATTCTTTCAATCCAGTAGAATTATAGCTGTTAATTTAGGGAAGCTTTACAACCCCTTTGAAGTGTCAGAGCAGCACCTTATCACAATCAAGATCTGGGTGTTCATGTCCACCACATGTTAGAAAATTCACCAAGGCAATGGTTGCAGAACAGACATGGGGAAAAATACACAGGCTGAAACCAGCTAGTAGTCAGACTAGTCACAGTACAATAGACTTGGTTGAATTTTTCACTGCAGGGCTTTGTGAACATCTAGTAATATGGAGCTATTAATAATGAGGAAAGGAGACAACATCAAAAAGCTTTCTGCCATTCAAAATAAAGAACGGTGTTCTCTGTATAGGATGGAGTGTGATCTTAGTGGCTGGAACCAGCCAGTTTTGATAGGTGGAAGAGGAAATGGATAGGTGGAAATAGTCTGCTGGCTTCTCCTGTTACCGACTCTCTGTCCCCTTAACTAAGTCATA
>NW_017728996.1:44788427-44830493 GCF_001723915.1 Gavialis gangeticus | reverse complement strand
GTCTGCTGGCTTCTCTTGTTCCCGACTCTCTGTCCCCTTAACTAAGTCATATAGGGCAGTGTTTCTCAACCTTTTAAGTAGCAAGTACCCCTGAACTTCTGAAAATTTTAATAAGTACCTCAACACTCAATTTTCCAGGGGATTTTACATTTACAGACCAATGTGTGCCATATGTTGGAAGAAGGGCTGTGTATATAAGGCCGTTATATAACAGATGTCTGATCTGGTGTGGGTAGGGTTGCCACCTTTTACACCAGGGGTGCACAACTCAAGTAAGTACCTCAGCTAAAGGTGATGTTGGCCAAAGCTAGGAGGGCTGACCCAGCCAAATTATTACTGGGGAATTTAAAGCACCGCACACCAAATTTTTTGCCATAGTTTTGAAAGGAACAGAGGGCAAGAGAGTGTTGGGGTACCCACGTACCCCTGCCTGTGTCTCGCATACCCCTGCCTGTGTACACGCATCACAGGTTGAGAAACTATGATATAGGGCATATCTCTACCACTCAATGTACAATGCTGCTCTACAAGTATATGTGAACCAGAAGTAGTAGTTGTGCGGTCACCGGCCACTACATGCATGGTAGTGCATGCATGTTCTGGTAGGCTCTGCCTCTACTGCCTTAGGTGCATCTGGTTCTCATTTAGGCTTTTTGGGAGTTCTACCCAGTTATTATTCTATTATTATTCTTTGTCTTCCCAGAAAGAAATTGATTGCTAGGGCATGCAACTCAGCCCTAAAAGAGAGAAACAGAAGTAGTCAAGGCTCATCACTTCAACAAGAAAAAAATTGTGTGCTTGTCCCCAAATAATTTATGTCAAATGTAAGAACAGCATAGGCAAGGAAGATATGTCTTTACAATGGAATGGTATAGCCATAATTCCTTATGCTTCTCCTTCCTTCACAGGAGAAAGGAAAAGCAGTGGAAGATCCCCACTTTCTAGAGGAGAACAATTTCACACCTCATCACTGTAAACCTGACGGTTGGCACAACAGGCACTGGAGTGATGGCTGGATGACGTGCCGTGTGCTAATTATTTTTATTGTAGTTTTTCCACCAAACATTTTGGGAGACTAGAGAGTGGTTGCCTTCAATTGTGCCACTGCTTTAACTGAGCCTGAGACAAGGAGGAATAAACTCCCAGCTCAAAATGTTATCATTTACATTAGTTTTGACTGGAAAAGTTTTAAACTCTGTTATCCTCATATTATGAATTCCTGTGGAAATGAATATTGTGAGAGAGAGAAAATAAATACATTTTCCTACCTGATTGCTGCTTCTTTGTAAGTTCTTGCCATGAACAAATCCATCACACCTGGGAGCCTTTCAGCTCTAGAGAGCACAGAACATACTTCGAGTGATCAATTTAACAAATAATCCTTTGAGGAGGTCAGGCCTTTCTAATCAAGCAAGAGGTTAAATTACACAGTGTTTTCAAGGAAATCTCTTGTTTGTAAAGTCAATCCTAAAGGAGCCCGCCTACAGAGAGGGAAGTGCTAGCAAATGTGTTGGGTGTCATTCTCATTTCAGAACCCTCTGTTCTTCATGCTGTGGGCTCAATAAAAAGATTACCAGAAAGAATATGTTGTCAATACTTACATCTGGGGGCTCACAGGCTCTTTAGTACTAAGCTCTAGGACACTGACATATGTGCAGCTCCCTGCTCTAACTCATGTTCACAGAAAGCACTGTTTGTTCAGTTGGTGGGGTCGCTTTAACTCATGGTGTTGGGTGCGGGGGCTGGGGAGATGAACTGAGCTCCACTTTGGAGCTGATCCAGGAGGAGCTGCTTGCCTGCAACCTCTCTCCCCTAGCACCTCACCACCACCTCAGCTCCAGTACTGTCTGTAGGATGGCAGGGGGGAGAAAGGAGTGGAGGGAACTCTACCCTGGGGTTTGCCTGACCTGAGCTGGAGTGGGTGGGGTGGGTGGATTGGAGCTTCCCCCCACGCTCAAGGTGGGGGGGGGTCCAGTCCACTCAGCCCCCCCAGATCAGGCTGAACAAGCCCCAGCCAGTAGCTACTTCCCTGTCCCTTCCTGTAGATAGCACAGGGGGCAGGGCTGGGTTGCACCAACCCCGCCCCTATTAGGGTAGGGACAGACAAAAGTTAAATGAAGGTGCACCACTTTGGAACACCTTCAGCTGAACCCTCATTACATGAGTGTTAATGTGTCACATGACAAGGCACTTTTAAAGCACTCTACAACTGTTCACTTCTGTCAGGGCATGGATGTAAAGCACTTTCAAGGGGCTAATAGCAGGACAGATATCACTTCTGTCAGCATCTCTAGTGTCCAATTTAAGTGATAATTTCAGGATCCAAATGTAAACTGGTATTCCTAATTTAAATGCCCACATTTTCGTCTCATTTACAGCATAAGCGGTGGGGGGAAATATTATTTGGGAGGGGGCTGAGCTCTGTCTGACCCCCGCTCCTCCCTCCTGCAGGACTGTTGTGGGGTGGCATGTACTGGTGCTGTACACAACAGCAGAGAAGTGACTGCATGCCAAGCAGTGACAGATGCAGTGGGATGGCAGTGCTGTGGTGCTGCTGCTGTTGCTGGCCACTGCAAAAAGTTTTGGGGGGATAAGCCCCTTTAGCCCCGGCCTTCCACTGCCTATGCCTTACAGTACTAGAAATACACTATCTTCTAAGGAGTTACAAGGTAATTCTGCTATTCTTCCTCTCCTTAAATTCAGAGAAGACTTTCTTTTTCTTAGAACCCTGTAAAAGAGTCCTTTTTGTTGGACAAAACAAAAAAAAAGTATATTTTTAAAATCTCATGGAAAGTACAATGTAGCCTATCTAAACATTTCTGGCTATACCAACAGCTGCTGAGAACTGCAATGCTTGAGACTACAAAGCCACTGTAGGCTGAAAGGATATTGTGCATCACTCTACCATAGCCCATCAGGCTGGTAAAACAGGCTCCCAGTCATGGAAAGAACACTACCCTAAAAAAAGATTATTTTCCTCCTAGGGATCATACCAATCTGTCTAGGAAGGGTAATGTTTTTTGCTGAAAAAAAAAGATGGTGAGTGCAGAATGTGACACTTCTTCTCCTTTCTCTGTCATGAAATTTTACAAAAATCTCTTTGCACAGTTAAAAATGTACAGTGTGAAAACTTGGCATTTGTTCAGCTTTCTCTCTTCTAACATAACACAAGCAACTTAGCAATTGTTTAATCTTTATTCATGGAAAATGTCAGGAAGTTTACTGAAAATAAGAGGCTCTGTAAGTATGTGTTCAAGTGTGAAGTACATGGGATGCAGGTACACTTCTATAATGCACTGTACAAATTATGTTGTCAATACCATGCTATATACTGGTTCATAATAGAAATCAAGAAAACCTAGCATTTACCTTACCTCTTCCTCAAAATCTGAACAGCACCTTCACAAAAGTGAGAAAGTTTGGTTGTCTGGCTCCTACTTTTTGGTTTAAATGAAAGCAGAAGCAACAAGATTCTTAAAGCTTGATAAAACCCAGATATAGAAAGCACATGAAGGTGTATGTTCCCAAGAGCTCTCTAGCTTAATTCAGATTCAGGCCAGGTATCAATTCAGAGATTCATAGAAACCTTTGGAAATTTGTGTGATACAAATAGTTTATGTCTGCCCATCACTGGGTCTTACGGGTAGACAACTATGTATAAAGCCATGTTGACTTAGCATACCCCAAATGTAAAATACCTGTAACACCCACATTTCTTACTTCATATAACTGCTTTGCAATGACTAGGATTTATGAGTATTGGGAAAATGAGCATAAAGGCGGAAAGTGGAGAAAATGTTACCTACATTCAGAGCTGCCTCATTTGGAAGAGGAAAACATATTACTGCTATTTCTCTCTCCAGAATCTGTTCCCATTCACATCAATGTCAGTCTAGAGTAACTCCTTTTACATTGGTCAATGGGATCTCACCAAGTTAGTGCAAATACTTTATATTTGCTATTATTAGCCAGGCATGGAATTTGTACCTAATGTGAATTTCCTGTCTCCTGTAAAGGAAGTTTATTCTTGAGGGGAAGCACTGGCATCTCTGAACATTTAGGACCAAATCTGTTCTAAGTTACTTCAGTGGAGTCATTATATTTATTATAGATATACAATAGAGTAACTTAGACAAACAAAATTTACCCTTTAATTTTCTATAATGTAATCAACAATAGTTTGCAAAAGGCAATGGTAGAGACTTGAACAACACAAGCAGGAGTAAAATGATAGGTGTTTCTGTGCCTAAAACTATTTCACTTGGTGAGAAATGATCTGTGTTCCTTGATACATCAGACACTATATTGGTGAGTCACATAAATCCTCAAACTTAAATGTTAACAGTGTGATTAGTCCATAACTCTCAGCTGATGTTTCCAGAAGGTCTTCATTTGAATTTGTGCCTCCAGTAAAACACTTGGAAATTGTGTTGGCTGTGAGCAAGTTCTCTAACTATTAAAAAAAAAATCTTTCACAATTTATTCCCAGGCCTCCCCCTTCACAGATCAGACTATATTTTTATTATTATACAAGTGCTTGGAATTCTTCTTTCAGCTGCCATGACAAGGTAAGAAGATTTTCAAAGACACAAATGGAAGGTAAGCACCTGCTTTCCTTCTGAATCTTTGAAAATCTACTTCTAAGTCTGCTTCCAGTTTCTAGTTTATACCACACCACCTGGAGTGCCTCTTCATTTTGATACAGCACTAAAAAAGGAAGGGTTTCTGGTTTCAGTGTGAAAAACAGAAGGCTGATATGCTTTGATTTATACCCCGACTTGAGCCAGAGGGAATTTCACACAAAAGGTGCACAATAAGCCAACATCCCTTTTGCTTTACATTAAAAATTAGGGTCCTTCAAAAATCAAGGGTCCTCATTATTTCATTTGAACAGGATTTCTGTGCTGCCGTGCTCCCAGCATAATCTAATTCCATCCCAATTCTGTGGTCTTGTTCTGTTTTGTTTTACAGGAAGCAAGGCAGCAGATGCTGAAGAGAAGCTAATGAACCACCTATTAAGCTCTGAGAGGTATAATAAGTTAATTCGCCCAGCAATCAACTCCTCCCAGTTGGTATCTATACAGCTACAAGTTTCTTTGGCACAGCTAATCAGCGTGGTAAGTTTAAATAAGCTGCACATTTTCATATTTTACTACTGTTACACAACACTGTGTAAACGATATATATATTCTTAGTACCACTAGGCCTCTAGATACATAATAATTATCAATGGTCAGAACACATGTGTGTTTTAGGCTAGGTACAGATATTCAAAAAGCCCAAGGCAGAATTAATCTAAGTTACACTGTCTACTGTAAATGGCATAGTTTAGATCAGTAATGAACCGAATACACATTTGTTCTTTGTGAGGGTGGAAGGGGGAGGGAGAAAATCTTAGACTGGGTTCTGCCATTTTTAAACCAGTCCGTGTATGCTGATCTTCTGTTCTGAGTATAGACCAGTTTCTGTTCACTTATACCAGTAGAAGTGTAATGTCTGTACCTAGCCTTAATGCCTACTCTTGCATCAGTCAATATTTGGACTATATCACTATAACCTTCAATCAGCCAAAAGGAGATTTATTGATGGCTAAATTTTAAAATACAAAAAAAACCCCCAAAAAGCCTGATCCCCAGCTGATTATAGTTATTAGAATTTCACCGACTTGAGAAAAGCTGCAGTGATTTACACCAGAGGAGAATTTTCATAGAATGCATAAGTAACGGTGAATCACATTTCTGTTTACAGTCAGAAAGTAAGACTGAATAGTCTGAGTATCAGAGAGCCAACCAAATGCTCCAAGTCTTGCTGTGGTCCAGGATGAATCACTTAGGTCTATATCAATCCCTATTTCAGATAGTGTATACATCCTCAAACATCTCCAGATTGCATTTAGGCCTGCTCCTTTCTTATCCTACTCCTTTAGGCATAGCCTAATTTAAAACAAAAGTGAAATGATTGTCAGTAAACCTGAGCTAGCTAACACATTGGAACATACTAGCCTGAACACTCTACAGACGCTTGTTCCTCGAACCCAGTAAGGCAAACTACAAGCACAAGAGTGTCCAGAGTAGTATGTACATTAGCTGATTCAAATCAATTCACAATGATTTACCTGAAGTTAAAAAGGTTTTTGTGTACATTAACCCTAAGGCCACATTTACACTGTTAAAATGTTAAAATTCTGATGCAAAGAAGCCAGGTGTAGATTAAGCCTGTGTTCAGTGATTGAGATAAACCCTAAAGGGAGAGCCTAGCATTTCCTTTGACCTGTTAACACATTAAAACATGGTTTTTTTCTCAATATAGGGCTGGTCTTAGGGAACAGAGCAGAGGGAGGATCTGCTACTGCTCATAGGTAGACTTCATGAAAGAACAAGTAGGGAACTATTTAGAAAAGCTGGACAAAGACAAGTCCATGGGGCCAGATGGGCTGAATTTGGCTGATGAGATTGCAGAGCCATTGGCCATCATCTCTGAAAACTCATAGCTATCAGGAGAGGTCCCAGATGATTGGAAAAGGGCAAACATACTGCCCATATTTAAGGGAAAACGGAGGATCCAGGCTCACCTCACCTCATCCAGTCAGCCTCACCTCATCTAGCATCTCCCTATGAGAAAGATCTTGGTGAAATGAGAGAACACTGGACAAACTGACTAATGCAGCACCAACTCTGGCTCAGGACAAGGGAAAGGGGTAGGCTGATTTCCCAGCTGCATGATAAAGAGATGATAAAAGGAAGACTGAGTAAGAAAAACGAGGAAATTATCATGTTTAATGTATGCTTATATGAATTCTAGGAACTTGCATAATATAGCCAATTTGTAGAGGTAAGTAGAACAACTACCGAGACAAGTTCCACACCAGGACAATGTCCGGGAACTTAAAATCCACTTGGCAATATTTATAAGAATAATATTATGCATCTCAATTTGTTTAGTTTATCTTTATATTTTTTGACTTTCACAAGCATCTTATCTCAAAAGCAGCTCTGCTTTCTGCAGTTGCCCTGCAGATCTCTGGCAACATCTAAGGATAATGCAATTTCCTTTCCGTCCCTCTGTTCCATGCAGACTCTTTTTACCCTAGCTACCAAGCCAACTCACAAGATGACAATCAATGCAATTTGAGAGATATCATTCCAAAGTAGCCAGACTGATTTACAAAGGATACTCCCCTATTTCTAAAAGGTAGAGCTGGCCCAAGCTACCGAGCTATGAAGACCTCTGTTTATGTACCAGACAGGTACAGTTGACACAGGAAGGCAAGCTTCCACTAATGAGCCTCAACCCACATGGAAGAACCCTTTCTAGAAGTAAGAGACCCAGCAAGATTTCATGTCCATTAGAGCTCTGCCTTCTTGTTGAGACTGCCCTCCACAGGGTACATTACAGCCATGTACTGGCTTTAAAGAACCATACTGAGACTTATTTTAGACAGCACAGCATCATCAACTATTAGTCACTATTTACTTGGGCTGGATTTGAGCCAGCAAATGAGGAGTATAAGAATCTATAATCCAAAGACAGCCTCCTGAATGTTCATTTTTGTTACTCTTTACTGCTTGGAATATCCTTCAGTTTGGAAATAGAATTTTACATCTAAAAATGTCTTGATTTTTCCATTTGGTGAATATTGCTTTCTATTTCAGACAATTATCCCCATAAACATCATATTAACCACACAAACGGTGCCATTTTGTTACCTGTCCTTGTGGTGTACAAGCATCACTAATAAGACCCTCAGAAATGAGCTCTGGCACCCAGATCTGGTATTTAATTGCGTCTGATAAGCCAAAAGCAGGTCTCATATTTTTTTGTCCCTGGCTATGCAAATTTGGTGACTATTTTAAAAAAATCAGCAAAGGAATGATAGATTTTTAAGAGTTCTTTAGAATCTGGATGTTGCTTCACATCATTTTTGTATAGGAAAATATTTAGGGGGTCAGCTATTGGATAGTGATTATACCTTGGTGGTTTTGCACAGACTTCAGTATTCCAAAAGGGTAATTCTGGTCTTCCCTTAGGCTTCTTATTTTTTCCATCAGCCATATAGTTAAGGTTGTTGTTGTTTCTGGATCATCAGGGCAGGTATTTTTTTACATTGTTGAAATAATGCAATAATTGGTTTTGCTGCTAAGTTTTTTTCTAGGTCTCATGAATATGCCAGAGTTTATAAGACATCAGGACTCCAACTTTAATACAAATCATTTTGTATAACTTACACATCCTCCATCAATCTTATTTCAACTGCAAATGTTACCAGCTATTACTTTATTTTTCTACCAAATTGTTGATAGAAATATTGAACAACATAGGGCTACAAACAGATCCCTGCGGGAGCCCACCAGAACCACCCACAAAGGATGATTCCCCATTTATAATTTTATATGTTTGAAAGGAACTGTATAATGGTATGAAACACCATGTTACATTTTATGTAATTATTATAATACAGTGACAGAGTTGTGCATCTTAGTGATATATACCAGTAGACACAGAAAGATTTCTACACTTATAAAAGGTTGGATTAGCATATGTATTAAATCAATTTAAGCTCCCAGGAGTTAGAACTAGTCTTGAAAGCCTAATGAATACATCTGAATAATAAGAGTAACTTTTATACTGAAGCCTTTATAAATTATTTTCTTTGTCTTTAGAATGAACGTGAACAGATCATGACCACAAATGTCTGGCTGAACCAGGTAACCTTCCCAAAGCAATGCTACCTCAATCTGTTAACATGCTGTTTTCTTGCTACCAGTAGGTCCCAACTGGCAGAAAAATAATTGAGATCACCACTGTGTGATTTTTTCTTTAGGAATGGACTGACTATCGTTTGGTATGGACACCTTCTGACTACGAAGGCATAAATAAGCTAAGGATACCTGCTAAACATATTTGGCTGCCAGACATCGTACTTTATAATAAGTAAGTCTTGATTTAATATATATGTATATCTATATAGCTGCAGAGACATTCAGCAGACACAAGGTCTATCACCTTAATAAGAAAAGCATTGAGCTCTATACCTCTGCAGAGAAAAAACACTTAAGATAAGCTTAGCAAAATATTTAAATTAATATTTTATATGGTTAAAATGAAAACTCTTCAAGAAAAATATGTATTCATGACACCTTGGATTACAGTGGACGAATAACCTTACAGTTGAACAAATCTTTGTGATTAAAAATCTAACTAGCATTCTAGAACAGGAAACTTCTTATGGCAATGGTTTTGAAATCTGAGATGTCTCAGAATTAAAATGTAAATTGCTTAATTTTGCTACTCCTGCAATCAGTTAACAAGACCTCCACTGGCTCCTAGCAGAGCAGAATCATACCTCAGATGTTCAAATAATACACAGTGGAGAGTCTCAAAGCACAAGGGAATGCAGTGAAGAAAAAATTAAAATCTGTGAACATTTATTTCAGATGTTCATTTTGAAGTTTTGTGGAGCAGTTAAAGTGCATTTGATGCTCAAGGTTATAAAATAAACACGTGTAACACAGCATGAGAAGAGCATGAAATGGAAATGCAGGCACAGTCATGCATGAATAGGGAAAAAAATCTCTTGCTCAGAGAAGGACAAAATGACTGGATCTGAACAGATATTTAGCCTAAAACAACACAACTTAATACATTTAGTCTTGAAAAAGCACAAAAGAAACCTTGCATTTCATGTTTTTCCCTGTTTCTACTCCCCAAAAGCCTTCTGTGAGGTGGATTTTAGTTGTTTTGTTGGGAAGATGGGTTTTTACATGATAAAGGTCTCAACTAAGTCAGAAACAATGTTGTTAAAGCCTACCATATGTTATAGTTAGCCACTTCAGCACCTGGCAAGGCCTTAGGCAAACTGTATAAAATATTCCTTCTGAAGATTAAGAGAGGGCAGACAATTAATTGTTCTAAGCAGCAAGTCAGCCAATAACAACGAAACATTGTGGCACAGCTTATGGTCCTGGAGTGACTCCGCAGATCAAGGAAAAAAACCCAAGCACAAATAGTGCATCTGATCAGTGTGAGATGGGAAAGCACATGGCCCTGAAGCAGAAAAGCTTTCATCTGTTATTTATATTACATTTGTACCTCAAGGCCCAACTTAGACTGGAAACCTATTCTGGTATGAGACAGACACTGCCATAAAGAGCCACCCATCTAAACACAGAACACAGCTGGAAAAGGAAAACAGACGTACGTGACCTAGGCCTGGCCTAGGTCACACAGCAGGTCAGTGGCAGAGCTAGGAGTACAACCATGGTCTCCTAAGTTCAAGAGCCTTTCCCCACAGGCTTATTAACTATGTGGCCAACATGGAGAAAAAAAAGACCATTTGAATTATATAAAGGGTTTCTATAATGATGAATATTGGTTGATTGGCAGTATGTTGAAGACCCCTATACTTATATGCTGCTACTTGTATTCTACCCAAGTTTAGTGGTATCGAGACATAGAGCTGTTCGGATCTGGCTGTGGTTTAGTTATCTATCTGAAAAAGTCTTCGTGATTTTAGCTCAGGTCTTGTACCTGGGGTTGTTAGTCTGTCACCTTTCAGATATAATTGATTGGCAGTTAATAAATGGGCACTCACAGCATAGATGCACAGAGCCAGGGCTATTGTTTAAAACTGAGAAGAAACCTCAGTAACTTCTTCAAAGTGCTTTTATCAGTAGAAGGAATCCATTATGCATATATGTGAACATCACAGGGCAAATATTCTGCTCACTTATACCCAGGATGAAATTATCTGAGGCTATGTACAGACATCCGGGGAGGTTAGGGGAAGGATAGATCAAGTTAAAAATGGCTATCTGATCTAAGGTAAGTCAGAATGGGGATGGGGACTAGCAGGGGTGAGGTCTTGGAGGGATCAGGGGGTCCATGGGAGAGATCGGGGAGCAAGTGGTGTCCACAGAGGGATTGGGAGTGGGGGGGGGCAGGGTAGAGTCTGGGAGGGTTTGACAGGATCAGAAAGGCTCATGGAGTCCATGGGGGGGCTGGGGGAGGATTGGAGGGGCTCTCCCCCCTTGGAATAGGGGCTATGTTTTGCCCTCTGATCTTGACATGCCTAGACTAACAACCCTCCCAGAAAAACCAACCACCCCATCCCTCCTCCCACACCCACCCCAACTTACTTCCTCAGCTCCTGGCATTCAACAAATGCTGGTAAAACCAGCATCTGGAGTGGCTTGCAGGATGAGGGGTTTGCCTGGCTGGGGGTGGGGAGGTTGTCCATTTGGGGTGGCGCCAGTGACTGGATTTTCCTAGCACCATGGCTGGGCTGGAACTGTACAGAAGTTCAGTTAGATCAGTCTCACTGGACCCAATCTAAACTAGACTACCTCAGAGGTATAGTTAACTTAGATTGAGTCATCCATTTTTAGACTGATCTAACTGTCCTGAATTTCTGTACAGTTTGCACTTAGACTGACCTAACTAGGGATCTAAAGGCATCTTTACACATGCTCTGGGGTAGGGGGAGGGTCCTTTAAATTAGAGCGGCTCTCAGGAGCCGCTCTATTTAAAGTGCCTGCAGCATCTTGTGTATTCAGCGCCCCACACTTCAAAACGGTGACAGGCACACTAACTAAAGCTCTTTCTATGAGCTTTAGTTAGAGCACCCCTGCAATTATTTTGAAGTACAGGGATGCTGAATACATGTGACGATGAGGTTGCTAGAGCATGCTAATTAGCACGCTCTCGCAGATTCAATTAATCGAGTCTGCTTTGACGTGTTCTAATCAGAACATATTGGAGCAGGCATCGGACATGTGTACAGGTACCCTAAGTGCAAGATCTTCACCTGGGTGAACTAAGTGAGATCAGAGGGCCATTTTGAATTAATATCTTACATTTTTTATGTGGTCTAACCTCCTCAAACATCTGTATGCACCCTGAAAGTTCTTGTGATGAGATATAGCCTTTAAATAATATATACATTTTATTATGGTCCTTATTTAAACATTAAAAAAGAGGAAAACTATACAAAAGTAAAGAGCACAGTAGTCCAGACATGTTCTCTTCCATTTTTGCTCTATTCTAACTCTAAAAAATGGCTAACCTGGCTTTATTAAAAGTTACTTACTCAAGATGTTGTTCATGTGCTTCTTTTTTATTAAAAACTAAGGTGATAAATAGTTGCTCCTTCTAGTCTGATGGTGTCCTCAATAGCAGCATTAATCAAATATAGAAGTAAATACTATTTAAGCTAGTATTGCCTTAAGGATAACCCCAGGTAACCTGTCTGCATTTTACCATCTATATTCTTCTATCATCAATTCAACATTCCCCCTTTTACCCCCACCCCCCAGTCTGCCTCACACCTATTGTCTTCCACCCCACTGATCCTCACTGCCACGCATTTGCATTTTCACAGACCTGCATTTTGGCTTCTATTCTACCCAAGAGAGCACACAATTCACCAGACTCTCCCTACACCTGAAGAAGGGTGTTTGTGCCCAAAAGCTTGCAAAGAACAATTTTCCCCAGCTATTTAGTTGGTCTAATAAAAGATATCACATCTACCCAAAGAACCTTGCCTGCCTTAAGAAGGGACACAATTAAGCAAAATAAATTAAGGTTTAGTGAAAGAGACTGTTAAAATAACTCTATCAGGATAATTACACTTTCAAGAATATTTATTTGCTGTCATGACCTATTACACTGCTATCTCTACACAAATCATAAGCTAAGCAGTACTCGAGCTGTAAAGAGAAGGCTGACTGCTTTAAGAAATGGGGTCAATTGGTCAGTTGGCAACATTCTTGTCAGTAAACCAGCAACCCACCAAGAGGGAGGAAGACCGTATTTTTTAGGAAGTTCAGTCTTTTAACTAAGACACAAACCCAAGGCCATTTGTGGGCACTAAAAATCCTGTGGCATTTTTTTTGTAAGAGGAGGAGCAATAAACACAGCATCCTGACTAAATTATAACTCGTGTAATTACATTTCTTTGCCTACATTCTCTATTTTCAACTAAGCATAAAATTCATTTTCATTTCCTGATTTAAAACCTTTAGTAGTGTTGTTGGGAGCCATTAAGTAATGGCTGTGTTCCAAACCAAAGACAGCTGCATTTCAGCAATGGCTGATTTCATCTTTGCTAGCCGTTAGCAATATACTAGTGCTCAGGTAAATTAATTAATGTTTGAAAAGTGCTCTGTGCTCATGGATGAAACAAGCTACAGATGTGCAAATTCACTGATAATTGTTAACATTATTACTTCTACCTAAATATTGGAGAAAATATTAATACTTTAGGTTAAGAAAATGTATTAAAATGTAATTGTCAGGTTTTAAACAGGTAGAAACAGTTATATTTCAGTCACCATTGGACTATAAAAACTTCTGTAGTATTTGTGCCATGATTTTGGATTTAGCAGAGGGGGCTGAGAATCCAGGAGATTGTCTTTCTCTGAGTTTTGAACCCAGATTCTATCCTATGCAGTCTCTTTCTTCTTTTCCCTTCCCATTTCTACAGTGCGGATGGCACATATGAAGTCTCCCTGTATACAAATGCAATTGTAAAGAACAATGGAAGCATTTTCTGGTTGCCACCAGCCATCTACAAGAGTGCCTGCAAGATTGAGGTGAAGCATTTTCCATTTGATCAACAAAATTGCACATTAAAATTCCGGTCTTGGACATATGATCACACAGAGATTGATATGGTACTTAAAACGTCCATGGCAAGCATGGATGACTTTACACCCAGTGGAGAGTGGGACATTATAGCACTCCCCGGAAGAAGAACTGTAAACCCCTTGGATCCAAATTATGTTGATGTGACATATGATTTTATTATTAAAAGAAAACCTCTTTTTTATACCATCAACCTTATCATTCCCTGTGTGCTAATTACATCCTTGGCCATCCTGGTGTTCTACTTGCCTTCGGACTGCGGTGAAAAGATGACCTTATGCATATCTGTACTGCTTGCTTTGACTGTGTTCTTACTGCTGATCTCCAAAATTGTCCCTCCAACATCACTGGATGTTCCATTGATTGGAAAGTATCTGATGTTTACAATGGTACTAGTGACATTCTCAATAGTTACCAGTGTCTGTGTACTAAATGTCCATCACAGATCTCCCAGTACTCACACTATGCCTCCATGGGTTAAGCTGATTTTCCTTGAGAGACTTCCAACATACCTGTTCATGAGGCGCCCAGAGAATAATTCTGCAAGGCAAAGGTTATGCAATCGCAGAAAGACTAGATCTGAGAACCTGTGCGCTGATCCAGCTGACCTGTATAAGAGCTCCACCTATTTTGTGAACATTGCCTCTGCCAAAAAGTATGATCTGAAATTGACAGAGAATCCTGATAACATCAGTAGCCATCGAGATGTCAGGTTGCGATCTTCAACAAAGTTTTCTCCTGAAGTCCAAGAAGCAATTGATGGGGTCAGTTTTATAGCAGACCACATGAAAAGTGATGACAATGACCAGAATGTAAGTAAAAGGAGAAATAATTCAGTTTTTCCAAGGTTGTGTTTTACTTGATGTTTTAAAAATCTGTGTCCTTCTCCAAGAAAAGGAAAGAAGTATACATCCAACCCAGAGAGGTAGTAGAATCTCCATCCTTGGAGGTCTAAGACCCAGCTAGACAAAGCCTTGGACAGGATGATCTAGTTGGGGATGGTCCTGGTTTGAGCAGAGGGTTGGACTAGATGACCTCCTAAGGTCCCTTCCAACCCTAATTTTCTATTATTCTTACACACACACACACTAGCAAATTGCCTGTCAAAAAAGATGGGGGGGGAGTGGCAGGGACAGAGCCCAGTGTTCAGCTCTGTGGCCCTACTCCCCCCGTGTTCATCTGGCCCCTCCCCCTTCAGGCCTGACCCTGTTTCCCCCCACAATGGTTCAGGTCCAGGCCCGCTCCTCCCTTCCCCCCTCCCTGCAGTGGGCCTGACCTCATTTCCCCCCCTGCCATGGACCCCGCCACTTTGAAGCCGGGCCTGTTCCCTCCATCCTTGCCTCTGCTTCTTTGGGGCTGGAGCCAGGGCTGGGGCTGGGGCCCCTCTCCCCACCCCACCCCTGCTGCAGGTCTGACCCTGTTCTGCCCCCCTGCCGCTGCTCCAACCCCATTCCCTGCCACCACTGCCTCCTCCCCCGGTCCCCTCTGTCCCTGCCATCTTGGCAGCGCTCCTCCACACAGCCTCCTGCTGGCTGAAACACCCTTGGAGCACTCTGATTGGCCGCTGAGACAGACAATCAGTGTGCAAATAAAGCATTATGGACAGACAGACTAGGGCTTTATATATATTATGGCTGTACCAAACTTCAGTAGCCAATCTGATTCAGAGGAGATTCGGCCGGATTCAGAGACCAAATCTCCAAATCCAAATCAAATCAGGAGACCAATTAAAAGCTTCAAATCAATTTGAAGCATCCAAATAGATTCGGAAAAGATTCAGAAAAGGTTTGGCAATTTGGCCACAGGCTAAACAGGCAGCTGCCCCAGCTGGTAAGTCTGCTGGGGTTGGAGGAGGGAAGGGGCACCGGGGTGGGAGGGATTGGGGCTGAGGCTGGGACAAGCTGCACAGCGAGGGCGGGGGGCACAGGACTCGAGGAGGGGAGTGAGGGATGCAGGCACGGCAGCACTCGGAGCAGGGACCTGGGGTGGGGTGGCGGGATCTGGGTGCAGCTCGCTCCAGGTGAAAGGAGGCAAGCAGCAGCAGGGCATAACTACCACTCCCACAGCTTCTGCACCTGCGTGGCACCCCACCCCTGGCAAGCAGCAGCAGCACCCACCCCCTGCACCGGCTGGCAAGTGGCAGCAGGGTAGAGTCTCCATTCCCAGCACTGATGTGGGCGTGGCAGTGCTGGTTTGCCCCCTTCCGCCTGGAGTCAGCCACACACGCATCCCAGCTCCTCTCTGCCCCATCTGGGCAAGAGGCAGCAGGGCAGAGCCCCCACTCTGAGTGCTGCCATGCCCGAATCCTATGCCTCTTACCCCCCTCCCCAAGTAACAAGTCCCCCCACCCTAGACAGGTGATTTGTCCCAGCCCCACTCCCTCTCCCCCTTCCCACACCCTTTCCCTCCTCCCTCCCCCAACCCTAACAGACTTACTAGCTGGAGGCAGCCATGTCAGCTGTATGTTTAGTCTATGGCCAAATCTCTGAAACGGTGCCAAATCTTTCGGATCTGATTTGACTGAATCGAATCAGGACAGTGATTCAGATCTCCAAATTGAATCATTGTCCTCCGAATCGGCCGAATCTGAAGTGAATACTTGCCACTTCACACGGGCCTTTTATATAATCTATTTATTTATTTATTATTTTCCCATAAGTTATCACTGGGTGCATCTACACAAGATGCCTTACTGTGCAGCAGACTAATTTGCTGCACAGTAAAGCATTATTATCTACACAAGCATAGCAATTAGGGCCCAATAGACTAATTTACTGTGCTGCAGATACAAGTGATATACAGCAGTGCAGTAAATTAGTGTATTTAAATGCCCATGTACACAGTGACATCAGGATTAGTTTACTCTGTCTCAAATTGAGCCAGAGTAGACTCAGTCACATGAATTGCATGTGTAGACATGCCCACTGTTTACTAGAAGAAAATTTATAGAAAATGGACTTGTGAATAGTCCTTTGAAAAACAAAAAAGTGTCCTGAAAAGCAGGGTGCCAGCCAGCCAGGAACCCCATCTCTACAAACAGAGCACATTTATTGCTCAGGGAAAGGGAAAAGAAGCAAAATGTTTTTATATCAGAGATGTGATAGCATGCCCAGCCCTCCAAGTTGTATGCAGCAGGGAGAGTTTTAACATTCAACCTCAGACTGAGGCAAGGAGGCGGGCAGCACATTCAAATGCTTTTTTCCTGTTGATTTTGGCAAGACTATAATGAAGCCCACAATAAAGGGAATGTCTGTAACTCAGCCTTGAGCAAAGCATGGCTGGGCCTGGCCAGAGTGAGATTCACCTGAAAGTTAATCTACAAACAGTTTGTGCACTGATTTAACTAAAGGGGGAAAGAAAATGACTTGGTTAAATTGCTGCAAACTCCTATGAACACACTAGATGAATAAAGATTGTCCTATATCAATTAGTTCTCCCACTGTGTGAGACACCTGTACATCCTGCTGCCAACTGTGGCCATTAGACCTTTCTGGCAAGAGCAGGGATGGAATGAAGATCCTCATACTGCAGAAGCTGACACTTATTTCACATGAGATGAAGGTGACATTCCTTAGGCTAGTAGTAAATGCATAGTTGAGCAGTTTTGCTTCCCTCTTATGTCTGCAGACAGACACACCATTCAACTTCATATAAATATTTATGGAATAATGTTTGGCAAAGTCCAAAGGTTCAGTGTTTAATCCAGATATGCACCTATGGCTGAAGAAACCTACTGTGACATCTATTCATATTCCCTAGGTGACCTTGCTGTACCCCTACTTCCAATCTAGCCCTAGGTCCTCAATTACTGCTCTGTACTCCTTTCTCCTCTGCTGTTAATCAATCAGTTTAGTACTTTTGGAAGCCTGGTTCCTTTTTTAGCATCAGATCCAAGAACGTCTTCTAGGATCTAGTCCTCCATCTATGTGACTTTTTGTATTTTTCTACTAAAGTGTTATTGGTTATTGTAAATAAGGAAGATGAGCTGTTAAATCTATGACAATCAGAGGTAAGGTTACACAGACTGCAATAAATTTGATATAGGTGCAGGCTGTACAGTGCTGAAAAAGCAAAAGACAGGAAGTCTTGCAAGAGCTAGCACTGTATATTAAAGGATTTACAAAACCCGTTTCATTTGAGACTAAAGAGAAATTGTCATGGGTATTTGCAAGCTAGAAATTAATGTAATGCCTTTTGCACATAGGTCATCTGAAATTAGGCAAAAAGCTCAGCTACATATCATTGTTTTCTACATTCTGAATTATAATCTCTGTTTTTTTATTACTGTGACTGTCAGATAACTGTTTGCATACCTACACTGTATGGCTAAAATGGACATGTACTGCAGGGAAAACACACATAAATGGGATAGTACAAGGAATAAGATAACTGGGAAGTACTTGTAAGGCTATCAAGGGGAAGATGTTCTATGTTTAATTAAAGTCAGTTACACAGGAAAAAACTGTGAATAATATACAGGGGAAGCGTGTGTGTGTGCATGCCTGCAATTTAAGAAATGTATGCAAGGACTGACCCTAAATTGACACGGATATGAAAACAATAATTGTTTTCCACTTTACTAAAATCAAAGCATACTGAGAATCAAGATCAGCTGCAGTGCTCTATTCATAATGGGGATGGACAATATTTACCACAATTAAACTGATATAATAATATCACCAAATTAAAATTCACAAACAAGAATTTACCTGACTAGATTATACCATAGGTCCATCAGACTAGCACCATGCATTTAGCTGCAGCCAGCGCTTTATGCATCAGAGGAAGCTGAAAAATATTTCCAGGCCCTTCTACAACTGTCCAGACAGTACAGAGAAAATTCCTTCCTGACCTGTGAAATGATTGTCTTGAAACCTGCCCTTGAGATTGGTATCCTCTTCTTTTCGCACACAAATAGCACAGATTAAGTAGCAGCAAGGGAGAGGGAACTGAATATGACAAATTGCTAATTATCTTTAATTGTCTTTTTCTTCCAGGTCATTGAAGATTGGAAATATGTTGCCATGGTAGTGGACAGACTGTTTCTTTGGATATTTGTCTTTGTTTGTGTACTGGGGACTGTTGGATTATTTCTCCAGCCACTTTTTCAAAACCACTCTGTTGCTGGAAACCTGTAATTTGCATTTAAAGTTGTCAAATGCTTACATAGATGCTGGCCCATGCTCTGCTTTCAGTTCCGCATCAAATGAATGGTTCTGGGTTTAACTGAGAAGTAAGACAGCATTTGTCTTGTTGTGTTATAATGATAGAAAATATCCAAAAGACAATTTCTTTTTTAATTTAATTATTTTGAGGCAAAATTGGTGCTCTCAATCTGGTTAAACCCAAGTTTTACCGAAAAAGATGTTAATCTATTCAATCTGAGTCAGGCTACACAAGGATTATTAAAATCATATCGTACTTGGGTCTCTTTGTGAAGGACATTTTCTTTCCATGTGGTCCTACAGTTAGAACATCGCACAATTTCTCGTTTCAAGAGAAATGCTTTTACTGTCTTTATTTCCTTTAAATGCATTAAACCAATATACAAACACATTTATACACTCTTGTTCATTGGAAAAATAGAAATAAAATGTGAACAAGTCTCCTTTATAAAGCTTTACTCCTAAAATAATCCTGTATTTTACTTCAATAAAGGGATTCAATATATAGAATCATAAATCTAAGGGTCAAGAGTGAAGTGTACAAGGAACAGAGATGAGTCAAGAAATAAACTGAACTGCAGATTATGTAGGGACTACAATATAAGGTACACATAGCTGAGGTTGCTCACCCCTGGCCCATGGGCCAGATTTGGCCTGTAGAGCCATGTCATCCAGCCTACAGAGCTCCCCACAGACATGAAAATGTGGTGGTGGGAGAGCAAAGCAACTTTAATTGCCACTCTTCGGCTGCCAAATTTCTGACCTGTGGGAAGCCCTGCATGCTGGAAAGCATGGGTCTGCATGCTAGATTGGGTGCATAAGGCCAAGGTGGTATGGGGTCTGATGGAGGCAAATAGGGCCAATGTGAGGTGGTGTGGGGCCCAATCCAGCTGCACAGAGCCCAGTCCAGGCTCACAGGGCTGGGCCAAGGTGGCATGGAGCCTGATCCAGCCACACAGAGCCCCAGCTGGACCCCAAGATCCAACCTGCTGATGGGCCCAGAGCCACTGATCTGACCCATAGGGCCAAAAGATTGAGTATCACTGCACATACCCAAGCTAGTTTGGGTGGTAGTAGCCACAACATCATAGAACTCAGCACAGGTTAATCTACCTGGCTTCTCAGGCATATTTTGCAACCTGCATTGAGCTCTCTGCTGCCATTGCTAGACTGATACCAGTACCTGACCTTGCTAATTTAAAAGTAGCTAGGACATGTCTACTCTACAGTCACTGTTAGGAGTCTGACTCTCAGCCTGTGGAGAAAGAAGTGCTGTTAAAATGGGGAAGAAACAACCAAGAAAGATCAGTCCTGAGAGATCATCCTGTTTTGTTCGAGAAAGTGATTCTAGTGCATGAGTGTGATTTAAAATATTTTGCTGTCTGATCCTCCAAAAATAGCCTAGAAAGCACGTGAACACTTGTATTATGTTCAAGTCTTAAGTAGTCACAGAGTCAATGTCCAATTTTTTGCCACAGACTAGTCCCACCAACTTTGTTATATACTATGTGTACTCTGAAGCAAGAGAACTGGATTCCTGGCTCACAGTTTTCATGATGGACCAGTCTCAACTCAGTGTAGTGACTTTACTACCATTGAACAACACAGCTGAAGCAAACCATTGAGGTACCTCAGTGCATACAATGGAGAAGCTCAAAAACACCAATTCAGTATGAGGCTTACAATAAAGGTAATTACTTATTTAGCAAGTCACAACTGTATGCAGCATTGACTTTATCCTGACTCTATTTCTATGTCAAAACATACCAAAGAACCTATTACAAGGGGGACCCTGCAACTGGCATCCAGAAGCAGAAAGAAATGTTTATTTTTGTGTACTGTTTATTTTGGGGTATTTATGTTTATGTTTATGTTTGTTTATTTATGTTTAGCCTGAAGTGATCCTCAATCAGCTTGTGCCCATTATTTCTTGCCCTCCCCTGGGGGGCCTTGGTGAACAGATGGTCCCCCGGCCCTGATGTATATCCTTGATATACTTACAGGCTGCCACCAAGTCCCCTCTGAGTCTTCTCTTGTCCAGGCTGATCAGTCCCAAGTCTTTCAGCCTCTCCTTGTATGACCTGGTATCTAGGTCTCTAATAAGGTGCATGGCTCTCCTTTGGACTCTCTTGAGCTTCTCCACATCCTTCCTAAAGCGCGGCGCCCAGAACTGGATACAGAACTCCAGCTGTGGTCTCACCAGTGCCAAGTAGAGAGGGAGGATGACATCCTTAGTCTTGCTTGAGATGCCTTGGTAAATGGATGCCAGTGTTTGATTAGCTCTGCCAGCCACCGCATTGCATTGGTGGCTCATGTTCATTTTGTTGTCCATCACGACACCCGGGTCTCGTTCAGATGTGGTGCTAGCAAGCATAGCACTGCTGAACCTGTAAATGTGTTGTGGATTATTTCTCCCCAGATGGAGCACTTTACATTTCTCCATATCAAACAACATCTGGTTGAAGTCCGCCTACCTCATGAGCCTGTCCAGGTCGGCCTGTATTGCCAGCCTGTCTTCGAGTGTAACCACACTCCCCCATAGTTTGGTATTGTCAGCAAACTTTGCTAGTTTGCTTTTAATACCTGAATCCAAATCATTGATGAACATCTTGAAAAGCACTGGTCCAAGTACTGAACCCTGAGGGATGCCACCAGTCACCCTCTGCCATGATGACTCAGTTCTGTCAATCAATACTCTCTGGGTCCTACCACGGAGCCAGTTACCTAGCCACCGGACTGTAAAGTAGTCAAGGCTGCATTTTCCCTATTTTTTCATGAGGACTTCATGGAAGACCAGGACAAAGGCCCTTTTGAAATCCAGGTATATTACATCAACTACATTTCCCCCATCCAGGTGGCAAGTAACCTGATCATAGAAGAAAAAAAGAGGTTGGTCTGGTATGACCTGCCTATAACGAAGCCATGTTGGCTATCCTTCAGAATACTGCCTTCTGCTAGCCTGTCTGTAATGGATTCTTTGATAATTTTCTCCAGGATTTTACTGGATTGATGTCAAACTGATTGGCCTGTAATTTCCCAGGTCTTCCTTTCTTCTTTTCTTAAAAATAGGCACCACGTTAGCCTTCTTCCAATTTTCTGGGACCTCTCCCGAGCACCACGAGTCTTCAAATAACTTTGCCATTGGTCACACGATTACATCAGCCAGTTCTTTTAGTACCCCCAGGCATAGTTCTTCTGGTCCTGCTGACCTGTAGATATTTAGCTTTTGTAGGTGCTCCCCCACAAGATCTATGCTAACTATGGGGGTGGTCACCCCACCATGATCATCGTGTCAAGCAGGCTAACACCCTTGGACTGGTGGAATACTGACATGAAGTATTTATTCAGTCTAGTTTTGTCCTGAGTGCCAGTTATCAGCCATTTCATTTCATTCACCAGGGGCCCTATGCTTCCCTTATTTTTTCTCCAACTTCCTACATAGCTAAAGAAGGACTTTTTGTTGTCCTTGATTCTGGTTGCCAATCTGTATTCAGCTTGTGTTTTTGCTGTCCTGATCGGCTCCCTACAGGTGTGGGCTGTTGCTGAGTACTCCTTTTTGGTAGTTGTTCCTAACTTCATCCTTTGTAGGCTTCTTGTTTTAATTTCAGGAGGTCCATGACTGCCCTGTTGAGCCAAGGGGGTCTCCCAGCCCTTTTGCTGCCTTTCTTACGAAAGGGAATGGACTTCCTTTGAGCTTTTAGGATCGCTTCCTTGAGGAATGACCACTCTTCTTGTACCTGCTTCCTCATCAGACCATGGTCCCGCAGGGCCTCGCCAGTCATTACCCTAACCTTGTGGAAGTCAGCTTTCTTAAAATCAAGGATTTCTACTTTACTGACCAATTTCCCTGACTTATGGTGGATGGAGGAAGTGATCATTTCATGGTCACTGTCGCCCAGTTTCCCTTCGATCCTCAGGTTGCTCACTAGATCATCCCCCTTGGCCAGAACCAAGTCTAGGAGTGCCTTGCCCCTGGTCGGCCCGTAGACTTCTTGTGTTAGAGAGAGCTCCTCAATGCAAATTGCTCAGGCACTAAGCTGCTGTCTTACACAAGGTTCTCCAGCTCTTCATGTGGTGATAAAAATAAAACCCTTTGGAAGCCTAAAATGTGACTCATCGATGTCTGCTAACACTACACATAGCCCAGAACAACAGCTCTCAGATGTGCCCCCTGCCCTCAGCTGTTGCAAAGGGGTTAGTGCAGGATCCTGATAGTAACCAGGGAAATGAGGCGTTTTAGCAGAAACAGGCCATGAATATGCTTGTTGCACATTCCCAAACCACACCTGGTGCCACAGCCCTAAGCATCCCCACCCAGCTTCCCAAACCTCTTGCTTCTTCCCTTCCACTGTCGTGAAATGGACTGTTCTTACAACAACGCTCTTCAGACACTGCCTCAGAGCCTAGGTCCTGACTCCATCTTTTTTTTGCATACAAAGAGCTACCCGAGCAGAGAAGCAGAGACAGGGAATGCCCAGCTAAGCCTGGCTGGATCCAGGATCTGCCCTTGACGAGTCAGAGTAAAATCAAAATGTACTTGATAGAGTATGACAGACAAACAGGGAGGCTGCACTGAGGCTGCCTTGGACTCTCCAGCAACTAAGGTGCGCACACGTGTGGCCCCACACAATTAAAAACCTTGCCGCGCGCAAACTTGTTAAGGCCGCGCGCCGTCGCGGGGGGGAGGGGCTGGGCGCGGAGCGCGGTGGAGGCGCCGGGCCGGCGCGGGACGCTTACCGCAGGGGGGCTCCTCCCTCCGGGACAGGCAGCAGCTCCTCCCTGAGGCGAGACACGGGCCGGGGCAGGCTCCGCCGGCTCGGAGACGCTGCTCCGCTCCGCCGCATCGCCTCGGGGAGCGAAGAGGGACGCGTCAGGGCCGGGGAGCGGAGCAGTGTCCCGGAGCCGGCGGAGCCCGCACCAGCCCCAGCCCGGATGACACCTGGGGTCGCACCCGTGGACTGACCCCAAGTGCCAAAGGGTGGGCACATCCACCCTCAATAAATACATCATCATCTACTAATGGCAGTGCTAAAATAAAGATGCCAAAAACCTGCAAGTATTATTTGTATTATTTTCTGTTAGGGCAGAGAGGACCCTCTCACACCCCCCTCCCCACTCCTCCGACATTTTTCTCACACTTAAAAAGCTGCAAGACCAGATGGATTTTGTGCTGAAATAGAACACCAATACAGTGCTTACTCAGCCCCCAATGCTAAGTTAGTGGCTCAACTGGTGAGGTTGTTATACAATAACATGAGAAGCACCGTGCAACTTAAAGGAAAGAAAGATTAATGTTAAATGTGTCAAAGGTAAGTAACCAGAAAAGCTCTACTTTTCTGCCCCAAGTTTCAGTGGCAGACAATACAATTACACTCTCCTTAGGGACACCTACTGGCAGACCACACCGAAAGGGAGAGACAAGACCAAAGCAGCGTGCTCACGGACCGAAGCAGCACGCTCGTGGACCGTTACTCCTCTGAGCATTGCTCTCCAGTCTGTCAGGGGTGACCACCTGCTCCCAGCAAATTGCAAGCCCTTGCTCCGGAGGAGAAAGCACCAGAGCTTCTGTTTAAGACAGATGAAGAGATACTTAACTGTAACAAAGCCGCAGAGTTTTTCCTAATTTTAATCCAATTCAAATTTTGCTTAAACTTTAAATAGTAATTCAGCCCCAAGCAAAACACCTGGCATGGAAAATTTCAGCTCAGGTGGTTAAAGTTTAGCTAAGTTTTCGAACTACAAGTATGGGAAATATTATAATGGAAAGAGTTATACATCTTAACCACAAGCAGCTTTACCAGCTATGTCTGTAATGCAATAAGAGCTGGTAAGTGAATATTGTGAGATTTTCCTGCAGAAAATTTTAAAAACAAACAAACAACCCCCAGATAGACACTTTTTTCATTGATAATTTCTATTGAAAACAAGTTGACTTTTTGTAGAATACCAACAATTAAAATATTGTGATGAGAATCAGAACCACACTGATTCAAGGAGCAGTTGTTAGTTGCATCATATTGAAGACTGGAAATGTGGCATTCAGCTGTTTCAGCTTTCAGGCTTGCAGTTTAAGCTATAGACATTTTTCCTCCCCACAAGGAGACACCTTCCATGACAACTCTCGGGTTTGGACAAAACTCCAGTTTACCACCAAAAGAAAGTCAATTGTCAGCCAGCCTTTGTTCCTATCCCAATGCAGAAGTCTCTGCCATATACAGATTCTCTCCCCACACCCAGTTTTACCCCAGGCAGAGCCAAGGGCCCCCATTAGAAAATCACAGGTGCATCTACATGTCACGCTACAGCGATGTAGCAATCATGTGGGTCTACACATACTTGGCAGCTACATCACCATAGTGTGCCGCTACGGCAACATAGCAGTAAAATCTAATCATGCGCACAGTACAGTAAAACATTCATGCTGTGCTGTGTTTTAGTACTTCCAAAAAGAAGTACAAAAGCATGGTACTGTAGCAACACTGCTGTACAACAACATGTAGACACACCCCACTTGTAGTATTTTTTTTAATACTGTGGTGTTGTACATATGCAACCTTGCAAGCCCTGCTCAGTTCGTTTGGAATCATGATGATAAAAGACAGGGAAGCAGCAGCAGCAGCAGAGCAAATGGATGAGGGGCAGAATCAATATTACAATGCAGAATCAATATTATCAATACAATACAAATGTATTGTGAAGGCAGAATCAATATTACAATGCGTGACATTCCCTTCCTTGTGAACTGAGTGAGGTATGACTTGGTTTAGAGAAACACTTTTACAAAGTACTGGTTAGGAACGCAAATACCCCAGGGTTCTCCATAACCCCAAATATCTGTAGTACCTGGGACTGAGTAATTGATTTCCTCCCCCTACCCTCCACCCCCGTCTATACAAACCCTTCTCTTTTGTAACCCCCACTGCACTCACAATCACACATTTCTAATAACACATCACCATGCAGAAGCAGCAAGACAAATTAAAACAAAATTCTTGCAATGGCTTGGAGCTACTATTCTGGATCAGTTGTATCCCAGCTCTACAGGTTTAAATACCCTCAAACTTTGGAGGAGAGTCTGGATTCTGATCTGATCTTTGAAACCTGAGTTCATCTCCTGCTCCTGAAATTTCTTTCCCTGGTGCAAAAGTTGGTCGTGTATAGAGCAGGAGGGAAGGAAGGCAGAGCAGTTGGCTGATCTAAAGGCTCTAAAAAGGTTAGGAAACAAAGAGTTAAACTTCAAGCCCAAGGAGGCAGAAGGCCCATGGAAAGAATCAGATGGACAGTAAAGAGCATTTCCTCCAGGCTAACAGAATTACAGAAATTATCAGAGGAGCATGTGTCTGGGGATGGATTGAATGATGCTCTGAGAGACAGATAACCAGAGTTAATAAGCTCTGTGCTGAGAGCACAGTAAGAGGATTCCTGGAAATTTGGTAGGTAAACAAGATAGCCACTTAAGTAAAGAGTCTGAAGCTTTCATCAGACATCACAAGCTACTGACCACCACAGCATTCTTTTTAGTTCCTGGTCCTACAGGCAGCCTAAAAGTCTTAAAGTGACTGGTGACTCAGGTACAGGAAAGTACAGCAGAGAAACAAATCCAAGTTTTTCAAGTCCCATGATACTCTCCTAAGCACTGGCCTACCTGACTTCTCCAAAGAGACATTATCAATTCTGCACAGAATGAGACTCCAGTTTCAAGAATCCCTAAACCCATTCACCTCTGACATCCTATGAGATTTTTATTGCAAATGACTTGACTGCAAATCGGTGTGATACATCACACAGCACTCAGGATTCTCATTGCCTTAAAGGTGAACTAGAAAGGAGTCGCAAAAACTTGGCCTTTTTGTTTCATTACAAAGTATAGAACTCAGAATGATTTTTTTTTAAATCTGCATGGTTGTTCTCTCAGATGTACCGTGAACATAAAGCAATCTGCCCTGTTTCTTTTGAAGAACTTCTGTTGTAAACTTCATCGATGAGGATTGGGTGAATTGTCACCCTTACGGTGCTCGGGAAAAGCAGCTCTGGAAAGAGTCCCCATTACCCAACAATTTGACCCTTGTGTAGAAATACAAGGTGGACATCACCTTCAAAATGATACTGCTTTATCTGAAGAATCCCTCTCACACCATTTCCTTTATTGTCAAATAATTAATCCCAAAAATATTATCTAACTCAGGTACTTTGGGCCAAATGTATCCCTCTTTATTTCTCATGGACCAAAGTCTGCTCTCACTCTAATTTGTATAAATATATGTTAACTCCACTGACTTCAAACATCTGAGGGCAGAATTTGGACTCTTAGATATGGGTCCTTTCTGAGAACCAAACCTTGATGTATTCGTTTCCTGTTTCCATTAATGATGATCTTGGCAGAAGACAATGATCTTCCCACTTTACCACTCGTTCCATTTGAAGTATGGTTTAGTACCACCTTGCCTGTCTGGGTACCCAGTGTGCCCCTTTCCCCTGTATCCAAGCACCTCAAACACAGTAACTTTGTATCCTCAGAATACCCATCTGAGGTAAGTACTGCTACCCCCAATTTGCGTGGGAAAGAGAGATGCTTGACAGACTGGGGAACAGATCCCAAGTCTCTTCTGTCTCAGTCCAATAGGATGGCAAAAGGCCATTCTTCCTTTTCTCACCTTTCTCCGTACTATTACCATGGCTCAGTGGTACAGATGTTTCTGAGAACAGAAATGGAATAAGCATCTGCTGGGCCAGGCCCTTCTCCTGATAACACTTGTCTCCTGCAGTTACTAAGGAGACAATTAACTGTGCCTCTTTCCCTGCCTCCACAGATACCCAGCATCGCTCTGTTGCTCTACCTTTGCTCTTAAAAAGCAAAATAAAAGCTTCAATGAAGGTCTGGCAGTAAGTTGCTTTGGCCCCTAACAGATTACCCAACTTGAGAGTTACTACTTTATAATTAAAAGAAAGATATTAATGTCCATGGAAAGTGGATATGCAAGAAAGGAAGCAACACACATGGAGAAGGAAAGGCAAGAAGGCCTGCTTGCTTTGGACAGACTGAAAGGACTTGCCCTACAAAATTTTGCTAGGAAGAGCTGCCATCAAAGCCATCTCCCTGCCTGTCCTGTAACACCTTGCATTGAGGCCAGTTGGCAACCGCCGCACAAAAGCAGTGTTGGTGTTATGCTCACCTTCCTGGCAGATTTTCTATCACAAGTAACTTCTGGAATAAGATCCTAGGACTCATAATTATTCCTGAAGTTTAAAAAAATCCTCAGGTAGCTGTATGCATTTGATATATGGATCCTGCGAATCATATATATTTGATCCATAGGATGATCAAAATTTAACTTTCAGCAGGAAGGCTTCACTGAACTTTCAAGCCAAGATCATTGCTAGAAATGGCAACATTTCAAAGCCAACCTCTCTCCCTGACTCTCAGGACCAGGAGGAAGCAAACTGAAAACCCTGCACCCCTTTCTGCCCTCCCTATTTTGGTTCCCAAACTGGATTCTCCTAGGCCAAGATGGCAGCAACCTTGTGGGAAGAGCTGTTCTCAGGAGATTTCAGTAATGTTGAACCCCAGCCCCATCTCTTGATGTTTAGGTTTCCACCATGACTGCTGGGCCTTACGTCCAATCCTGTCAGTATTTGCAGGCATGCTAACTTCAGGACTGAGAACAGTCCCATTGATTCCAACAGCATTACCCACAGCAGTAAAAGTAAAGCGTGCACACATGCTTGGAGGACTGGGAACCTGGTCAGAAAAAAAAACAAACCCTCATATAGCAGTACCTGCATCAGTGAATTTGTTACCTGTGTGCAACAGGAAATTTGGGTCCCACAGGCTCGGCTGACTGCTAACTCAAGCAGCCCTAAAGTCAATATCCATTACAATTCAATTACAAGATTTTCATTAACTAAACCTGTCCTAACAGCTTGGCACAAAGTTCCTGTGGAGATTCAGATTCTGTACAGAAGCAGATTGGAAAAACCTCTTATATTATCAGATTACTGGGTTACTTTAAACATCAGTTTGTGGCCCCTTGCCTACCATTGTTACCAGGTTATTGCTTCTTGCCTGCAGTCACTACATCTATTTTGCCCATGATTTATTTTATGTTTCTAACACTCTCTGCTCGCAACTGTACAAACAGCTGGAAGGGGGCAGCCCAGGCAGTCTAATGGGAGCACTTCTGTAAGGATCTCTTCTTCAGGGTCCTGCAGTCTGTCGTTTCCCAGGATTTCATACATCAGAGGATTGGAGCTGTCTGTATTTTCCCATACCTATGCATACAGTCCTGGCAGCTGAGCTCATCTCCTGCAGTCTCTACTGATGAGCAGTAATTCATAACACCATGGGAAGGATGTACATACTCTTTCTAACTGCTGCCATCGTCTTTGTCTTTAAAGGTAAGTGATCCTTGAATTTTCTTAAAGCGGGTAGGAGGAAGATGGAAAACGGCTCTGGAGGATGCATTTTTAATTAGTCCAGAGCTAAGGTTCAGCGCTAGTGAAACATACACCAGATTCATATTAAGCACAGATTTTTTCTTAAGCAGTTTTTAGATCTCTCTGTATAAAGCAGTAACAACTTGACAGTCATGATCTGGGATGCCAAATGGCTGCCACTAAGTCACTTAAACGTTAATACAGTAAGACAAAGTTCTAGATATTTTAAGGTGTAGACCACACTCAGTACATGCTATATAGTGCTGAAGCATCAGAAGAGATAGAGGATACTAAAAAAATTGCACAAGAGTCTTAAGATGCACTGTTCACAGTACACCCCTCTCTCCCTGCAAAGCAGAGGTCTCCTTCTTACTATTATTGATGACCTGAGAGGTGATGAAAAAAAAACTCTAAAAAAAGCGCTAAATTCTTAGATAAGTCAATGTAGTTGCTCTTGATAACGTAGTGGTTATTAGACATGCAATACACACACACGCAAAGGATTTAAAGAACATGTTGTGGAAGTGTAAATAGGCTAATAATATTTGGGAAGGAAGAGTCTAAAAACTGAATATGAATCTAAAAAACCCCCCACATCTGCATAAAAGACCTGAGGAATATTAACTTGCTAATATAGATGAGATTATTAATAAATATTGATGAAAACAAGCAAAATGGCTTTAAAATGTTAATTCCTCAGAAGCAGGAAAGCATCACTCTGTTTTAAACTGGTAGGTTGGTTTAAGGAGCTTTACTAACCTGTTAAAAGCAGCTTACCATGGGGCAAAGAAGGGGGTATTAAACTGTGTTGCCTGACATTTTGCAGGTTTGAGACAAGATATAACAAGTCTGGGGACAGAAGTTTGGCTTATGAAACATTAAAATCAGTTCTGGTCCAGCTTTCCCTGCTGATTATTCAAAATTTTTTTACAAAGGCTGAAAAGCCTCAGACATAGGATAGCACATGTATATAAATCCCATGGACAGTATTTAAAAAGTACCCTGTGTAGTTATTTCAGCTACATGCAAGTGTCATCAAGAGCAGAATGCAGCTCTGTTAAGTTTGTGCTGCCACAGCTGTGTTTTCAACTGATGTCCTCGAGAAATGCAGAATTGATCTGACTTGTTTTTTTCCACTGAAAGAATCTGGGGGGAATCTCATCTGAGTTCCAGGTAAGGGACCCCTAAGCACAGCACTACCACCTTGTGGGTGTGGTTTACTTCCCAAAATGTTTATTCTTTGACCCTGTGGATAAGAGGGTAGTGGGGGATAATATGATTCTCCCTGGAGCCAGAGGAAAGTGAGTAAATGTGACATAAATCTGTCAGTTTGCAGCTTTGCCAGCAGCCATTGGAGCAAATCTAATAGCCAAATGGATCATTACAATAAGAAAGAATGCATTTTTTTCCCTCAAATACTGAATTAATTTTTAATCCTCATTTCCATATTTTAAGCATATGGATTAAACAAAAATTCCATATTTTAATAAAAATTCCATATTTTAATTTAATATTTTAAGTGCAACCCCTGCTACCATGAGCTTCAGATTCCTAACAAAGCTTCAGCACTCCCTGGAAGACTGTCAGGTCATAAAACTCTCTGATAGCTCCTTAGAAGATATAAGAATGTCCACTCCATTTGCAACTGCACCCACACCCTTTCTGCAAGGAAAAAGGACTCCTTCAGCTCCAAACTCTATGATTTTATGAAACCGTCCATTCACAAAGATACACACGAAAAAGCTCCACATACCATTACATCTTAGTGCTCCATTTTTATTTATAGGAACATAAGAAACTACGCTGTACTTTATGGTTATGCCAGGCTTTGTGGTTCCTCCAAGTACGGTACAAATACTGAGCAATTAATCTAGTGCTGGGCAACATGAATAATGAAAGCATTATCGTTGTGTTATTGTTCAACCAGCCCTCCCCTCTGTCTGTAGGAAACTGGTGCAAGTGCAGCTGCAGAGGTTTAATGGCTAGTTATTAAACTTTAAAAGAAAACAGCATTTTCCCCTAAGAAGCTTCTGGGCCTGTCTCAAACAACCAAAGCCCACACGTCTTCCCTTGCAGGTTTCAACTGTTCAGAAGCTGAACACAAGCTGTTCTCAGTCTTGTTCACCAACTATAGTCAGTTCATCAGACCAGTGGAGAATGTATCAGACCCTGTCATCATACAGTTTGAGGTGTCCATGTCACAGCTTGTGAAGGTGGTGAGTACCAGGTTTTTTCTCAGCCTAACTGTTATATTGTCAGACTAAAGAAAGCCCCACTCCTTTTTCAACATGTCTGTGTGTTTTCAGGATGAAGTGAATCAGATCATGGAGACTAACCTATGGCTGAAACATGTAAGTAAAAATAACCACTAATACTGATAGGAGCTCAGTTGATTTTTATTTTAATTTAATTTCAATATAGAGTTTGTTGTTGCGTTCTCCAAGGCAATTTTGAGACACGATACATCCTACTAACCATGCTTTGGTTAATATTTGTTAATATCACTATCTAAATAACTGGACTATGACATTACATTTTACATTTAAAGCATTTTCCATCCAGAGATCCTACAGTACTTTAGATAGGTGGGTAAGCATTATTATTCCAATTTTACAGATGGATCATCTGAATCACAGACAGGTGAAGTGATTTGACCAGGGTCACACAGCAAGCCAAAGACAGCACGCCCAGGTCTGTGATCTAACATTAAGTCCCGAAGTTCCATGCTCCAACCACCTGGGCCCAGGCTGAAGTTACATGGTGTAACAATTAATTAGTTCACACTACCTCACCTGTATTTCCATTAGATCTTTGATTAAAAAGGTAGATGCTATTGCTAACCATGGGCAGATCTAGGATTTTGGAAGTGGGGGGAGGGGCTGCAGATGGTGTGGTGCATAAGTGCATATAACACAGTATGTATTTTTCTTCAGGTGAAAAGAAATTAGAAACTTTACTGATATGCTAGGGGCATAGAGCTGTACTATTCAGTTTAAGATCAAAGCAAAAACAAATAACTTCATTGGAAGATGCATTAATTTGGTAGATCAGTGTTTGTTCTAATTTGATTTGTATTCAAAAAGAATGGAAAGAGTCCCAGCATAAGGGGCACCTGGTAAGGTACTTACTCTGCTCTTTGGTACAGAGTGCAAGGGTGGCCAGGCTTACCTAATCCACGGCTGCCCCCTAGTGGGTACCTCTATATTTGTAATAAATACATGATAGAGGCTCTTTTGAAATGGCAGCAAGAGCATAGGATAGACTGCGAGCTTCAACTTATTGAATCTCCAAAGAGCGTCCCCCTCAGGAAAGAAAAAGTTGTCGGTAAGACCCTCCACACCCTGGGGAAACCATAGGGATCATGGGATTTCAATCTGATACTATAGATTCTGGTAATATACTTTCACCCTCAGCTCGTCTAGGAGTCCCAAACAGAATCCAGCCTGCTGTGTTCACCTAGGCCACATGCTACAGTTTTAGGTTGTGAATAAATGTTGATTGGGCTGAAACCAAACCCAAAGGTAGTTTATGCCTGGGCTTTGATTTGGGAAGACAGAAGAAGAGGAGAGCAAGGACTCTTCCATACTCCCTGCTTACATCTCCCCTGGTCAGGGTTGCCAGCACTCCAGGATCGCTCTGGAGTCTTCAGGAATTAGATATAAATATTCAGGAAACTGCTGAGAATCACCTGGGAGATAAAATAAATACTAAATGTTGAATTCAATTTATACAGTAGTCCAATGGGTTTTTTAAATGTAATAGTAATGTGCATTTGCCTTCCTGTGGCTCCACAGTGAATAAGTTCAGTCATTAATATCAGTACATCGTGATGGAACCTCCCAGAATAGATTCAGAGTTGGCAACCCTACCCCTGGTGTCCAGAAACACCTGATCTCATTGATTCCAATTGCAGCTGCTCAGACAGGACTGAATTAGGTGCAACTAGCATAAGGTCCCGGAGCAAGGTCATGGTGAAGACAGGAGCAGAACTCCCAATACAAAATTCATGCATGGCTAAAAGAACTAAAAACACCTTACACCAGAAGCAATTCAGAAGTCATTTACATTAATATTTAGGGCTCATCCTAACCCTCCGACAGCCCAAGCCAAATAGATCACCCATCCCTGTGTTTCTCTTACCTTGTAGCCACTGCACATCATACTTAGTGTTCTTCAAATGCAGCCTTTCTAGGAAACTTCTGGAAGAGTACTGGGCACTACTTTTAGATCATAGATGGAGTAAATGGGGTGCAAAAGGGCCAAAAGTCCAAAATAGGGAATTATGGGATTGCTGCTGAAGGACTTGCAGTACCTAGCTGAATTCTAGATGAAGGGAGGCAAGCTGGGAGGCAGTAGCAGCCTCTCAATCTCCAGTGCTAGCATTCAGCTGAGTTTCTGGAGCTGGCCTGACCTGCTGTTTTGGGCTGAGCCTGACTGAGGAGAATTGAAGATAATTAGCCAGCCCAGAGCACAGTGCCAAAGGAACGCAGTTGAGGAGACAGTCCACACTGAGGGGCACAGCTGTCTGGCCCAATAACTTTACAGATGTGCCCTTCGGGTCAATTTTAGCTGTTAGTGTAGACATACCCAGAACTATCTCTGCCAAACTTCTGTATTTCAAATGTAAAATAGTGGACTGCTGCTTTCTAAATAGTTTGTGGGACTTGTGGGACTTCCTCATTCCAGCTTCCCACAGTGTTTCAAAATGTGCCCAACAGAAGGACTCAATGAAGCCTGAATTGTCAGTCATCCGCTACATTATTAACTTTTCCAAACTGAGAATAGGTATTAGCAATAATCTTTGTCTAGCAGTGTCTCACATACACTGACCATAGACACATCTGTGCACAAGAAATACCTCAAGCATCATTAAAATGCAGCCACCCCTGCATTGTGAAAGATGGTATATCCATATAGCTCATGTAAGAATGAAACAGAGAACAAACAACATCATCCCTCTGAATCTACAGGGAAATTTTATGTGGAGAAAAATGTAACTACTTGTAGTGGAGCTTAACACACTGACTAACCTGAAGTACACCAGGATTTAAATTACTAGAGGTGGTCAGGACTTTTCTTTTTAAGTCTGAACCAAATGTTGGCACCTGCAGTTTTACTTCACTTTCCTAGCCTGGGTTCTTAATTCCATATTGACTTCCAATGAACACCATCACCTAGGTGATTACCACCACCATTTCCTACAGCCTTTCCTTTTATATCTCCCATTAAAGCGTTAACCATAGTAAGTCATAACCAAATTCTAACCCACCTAGTGCCACCCTAGTTTGAGGGACCTGGCAGAAAAATAGCACAAGGTTATATTTCCAGACAGTTTCCTTACAACAGAATAACCACAGAAATGGAAGACTAAATTCAGTAGGCCCAGAGGCCCCATCCACTCCTACATTCCTATATTTTTCAACTGGTTTTACTTTTCCTATGCAAATGGGGGCTGTAGGAACAATATCAGGGGCAAAAACATCCTAATGAAACATTTGCAGTGTGGACAGGAGGCAGCGTTGTCCAATGGAAAGACACTTAGCAGCAGGAGACATTGGTTCAATTACCATCTCTACAGTTTACCTGCTATGTGACTACAGTCAAGTTATTGTTTGTCTCCTCCCTTTCTCACTTTCCCTGTGGACTTTCAAGCTGTTGGAGTCTTTGCCTGTATGTACAGTACCTATCACAATAGGACTGCGTTCTCTGTACTAATGAATACAAACGCTTTCTTTTAACATGATACATATAGTCATCATCATACAAAAACCTTACAAGTGACATGAACATTCAAATAACATGCTCTAAGAAATAATGTACAATAGTCCACATAATTTAGGTTTTGTTGCATTTCTAATACAGTTTGGTTTCTTCTGTGGTTAGATCTGGAATGATTACAAGCTTAGGTGGAATCCAGCAGACTACGGGGGTGCAGAGTTTATTCGAGTTCCATCTGACAGGATCTGGAAACCTGATATTGTCTTATATAACAAGTAAGATTTGTATGTCATCACAGCTGTTTTTACTCAGGCACACACAAACAAGATTTTGTTCAAACGAGCAGTACAGTGAATATGGGTACGTAATTTAAATAGTTTCTATTCCTTAAGGGAGATCTACCTGCCAGCCACTGCAGTTTTTGCTGTAAAACTGAATGCTACTGTTTTTGGAGCCCATTGAGACCTGGTTTAAAAGAAATACATACATACATTTTACTGGAAGAAAACAAGAATCTTGAGGATCTACCACCTTTACTACTTCCTCTCCACAAACCACTCTAAGATATTTTTACCACCGTCTGCAAGTCCAAAGTAAAGAAGAATGCATTGTTCTGCAAAACAATATTCTTCTCATTTACATGGAAAAGATGCTTTTCAGTTGTTCACACTTGTAACTATAATTGGCTTTTAGATCCAGGATTTTAGCAGTTCAAAATTCTGACCATTTGATATCAACACCTACATAAGAATGATCATGTAAGAGCCCCAGGCTTGGTATTTCCAGGGTTTTTGCCGAAGTCAATCAGGAACCCAAATGTTACTGAGCTAGCTGATATGTTCTATCTAAGGAATCTGGCCTCAATTAAATATGGCTAAACTACCCTCTGATATAGTAGATTAGAAGCAGTGAGCTGGTGAGTATTTGGTGGTGAGTCCTTAAAGAATCAGCTCCTCCTCCTCCTTCTACAGCTAGCTAATCACATAAAGAGCTAAAGGCCATTCTTTAGTATCTCTTTAACATGAGAGCAGTAGCCAAAGCTGCACCAAGGATGTTGTGCAATTGTGAACAGGTAGGGAGATAATCCATGAAACATTATTAAAAAATGTATCTCCATTAAGAGGTTTGAGAACCACTACTGCAAAGAAGCCTCATGTCAAAAGACCCAATTTTATACCACAGACAAGGGATAGTATCAGCTATTGTGGAGTGGACAAGCTAGAGCATGAACCAAACACAGCAAAAATCAGCTTGTGTAAGCTTGTTCTGACACCCATGGTTCACGCTTGTTGTGCTGGGTCTTGATAGTATCTAACCATGTTACTGGAATAGAAAATAGTTTAATCAAAATCATCAGCTGGTGTAGGTCTATAACTTCACCGTCATCAGTGGAACAATACATTTACACCAACCACTGTTCTAGTCCTACACATGCAGTTTAGCCCAATTAGCATTTTCATGTGACACTCTGGATTAATGACCTGTATATTTATATTCTTACTCTTAAAATTGTTTGAAATTAACTCATGTAACTGAACTGTCAAACTAGCCTTTTTCCCTTGGTTTGTTTTTACAGTGCAGTTGGAGACTTCCAAGTTGATGACAAAACAAAGGCTTTACTGAAATACACAGGAGAAGTGACCTGGATGCCTCCAGCTATATTTAAAAGTTCATGTAAAATAGATGTTACCTACTTCCCATTTGACTATCAGAACTGCACCATGAAGTTTGGTTCCTGGTCTTATGATAAAGCTAAAATTGATTTGGTTTTAATTGGCTCTAGTATGAATCTTAAAGACTACTGGGAGAGCGGAGAATGGGCTATTATTAAAGCCCCTGGCTATAAACATGACATTAAGTACAACTGTTGTGACGAGATATATGCAGATATCACATATTCTCTTTACATTAGGCGTTTGCCTTTGTTTTATACCATTAACATGATCATTCCATGTCTGCTGATTTCTTTCTTAACTGTCTTAGTTTTCTACTTGCCTTCGGACTGTGGTGAGAAGGTGACACTCTGCATATCAGTCCTTTTATCCTTAACTGTATTCCTTCTTGTAATCACAGAAACCATCCCTTCCACTTCTCTGGTGATTCCGCTTATTGGCGAATACCTCCTCTTTACTATGATATTTGTGACTCTCTCCATCGTCATTACTGTGTTTGTACTTAATGTGCACTATAGAACACCCAAGACACACACAATGCCTATATGGGTGAGAACCATTTTCCTGAATTTGCTTCCCAGGATCATGTTTATGACGAGGCCCACCAGTGATGAAGAATATAATCAGAAGCCAAAGCCATTTTATAACGGTGAACTCTCAAACTTAAATTGCTTCAACAGTTCTGAAAGCAAAAGTGGCTTCACATGTCAAGATGTAGCATGCAGCTGTTGTCGGTATCAGCGAATGAAAATTGCAGATTTCAGTGACAATCTTACAACGAGTTCAAGTTCTGAGTCTGTAGATGCTCTGCTTTCACTTTCAGTTTTGTCACCAGAAATGAGAGATGCCCTTGAAAGCATCAAATACATTGCAGAGAATATGAAAATGCAGAATGAAGCCAAAGAGGTAAGAACAAATGGCAACTTTGCTCAGAATATGGGGCCATTTAGAAAGAACATTTAAGTGGTATTTTAATTGAGTACCCTAGACATTTTTCAAAATATATACTGCAGAACAGAGCATTACTTTATGCAAATAAACAATGTATTATATTAGAAGAACAGGGAGCTTTGAATCAGCTAGTTAACTGCAAGTCTTTTTGGGAAACAACTTGCACTGAACTTTTACACTTCTAGTAAAATGATATTTGTCATATAACGCTTTTTAAGACAGACATGGTTGAAAGAAAAGAACATTAGCTTTATCACTGGGATTTCCCAGATTCTGATCTTAACACTGCTGCTGCCTCATTACCAGGAGGTCATGATTTCCCTGTCATTTGCCACATGTTTTTGTTATTCCTTTTTAAGGAGGGTATTATTCAGAATGGCTGCAAGGCTTACATTGATTCCAGTCCGTGCCATACCCCTTCCACCCTTGCAAAAAAATAGAACAGCCATCCTCAGAGCTGACAATCTGCAGTGGTTCTTAAGAATAAATGTACATATTGTTTTAATAAACAGAGGGGAGTTTCCTCTGGCTATGGATGTTTCTCAGTCATACAAACAGAAGGGGAAAGCAATAAATTCCTGTAGTTATATCACAAGCATCTATTTAACTTAAAGTTGGGCTTGGGTGGGTTTTGTGGGGGGTGGGTGTTGGGTTTTTTTAGCTTTTTTGTTTATTTTGCTGAATCAAAGCCTTATTCAGGACTCATTTTTTAAAAATATATTTTAGCTTAGAAAAACTACTTTCTGCTTCAAAAATAAACTGCATTACTAACTTTTGGAATAAGCTTAAAAAATAATTGTGCAGGTATATAATGTAAAACTAGGGCAGCTGTAGTAAAGATGAACTGTCTGAGTTTAAAACGCTAGTTAAAATTAAAGTGCACTAACTAAAGCTGTACCTAACATCAGTTCTTAACATTTTTTAAATGTTTATTATTGTCCAATGTGAAAACCATTCCCGTGGAATACACCTTCCTCCCCAAACCTTGACATATGAAAGGGTGCATGAGACGAGAGAGAGGCTATCATACATAATCATCTTTTATTAAGATACGTCAAGACATAGCATGCAGATGTTGTCAGTATCAATTAATTCTGTTGAGCTTTTCAGTCATAAATGTCAATTCTCTTCTGTTCTCCCATGCACATACCTCTCAGCATCTTCAGTAGGAGAAATCTTTTTGATAACCTGCAGTGGGGCTTAAGTTCCTCAAGTGATTGGGTGGTCAACATTACCTATTTCAGTGTACCCACTACAATCCCAATATTTGCTCACAGAAGAGTTGCAACCTATGCTGAGGTGCTGCCAGGCTAAAGAAAAGAATAGTTTTATTTGAAATGATGCTATAATGCTAATTTCAGCTTTAAAAGATAGCTTCTACAACTCATACCAAATAAGCTTCAGCTGTACTCAATCAAAAATCATTATGAGACTAGTGTGTAGCAAACTGACATGCTTTTCTCTTATTCCAAAACATGCTTCAAAAGTGGCCTTTTCAGGATGGATGTACATACGTTCCAAGAACATTTTTGTTGAACACAGGTCTCATCATGCATTTGTCAATCCACTAAACACATACACTTGCTATTTCCTTTGTTTATTTTCCAGATTCAAGACGATTGGAAGTACGTGGCCATGGTAATTGATCGCATTTTTCTATGGGTATTTATTCTGGTATGTATTCTTGGAACAGCAGGATTGTTCTTACAACCCCTGATGGCTGGAGATGAAGTGTAGAAATTAAAAATATTGTGTTCTAAAAGGAAGCATCATGTTTGGTGACCAAACATGGTATGCCCTTTTTTTATGCCACGTTTCTCCACGTAAAGTTGTATTAGTAGCTTAACAACAACTCTAGGGTCACTATATTTGACCCAGCAAGATTCATAATCAGTGTGAAAAAAAATGTAATTGATTTTTTTTAATGTTATTTAGTTAATTTCAAAGTAAGTTTAGTTAATTTCAAAGTAATATTCTCCAGACTTACCAGACATCTTTTACTAGAATTGGAGAAAAAGCAGTTTACGTACAAAAAATGAACAGGAGCGTGTTGAGGGCTCAACACAGACATCATCAATAGGAGAAAACCACAGTATTCCCACAGTGTCCACAAGGCCAAGGGAAGGCTAATATATTTAGGATGCTGACTTACTTTCAACAGCATGGCTTCTGCTAAATTAAATAAAATCCCTTTAGGATGTGATGAGATCTTCTGAAAGCAAGGTCATAAGTGATACAATTCAAGCATACAGCCTTTAAAAAGTTTAGATCCTCAACTATTTTGCTGAAGTGAAGCTTCTTGTTTTACGGTGCATGTAAAATCAGTAAAAAAGTTGAGGGGAATGAAGAGTGGGAAAGTTATTTTAAAACTGGTTAATATATGAAGATAGCCAGCAGCCATCGTTTGATTCTGCCCATCCCTTTGTGTCACAAAACAAGATTGTCAGCAAGATGTCAAGATATTCAAACCAAGTTGTACCTTATTTACATACAAAACTAAACAAAAGCACCACACACAACCCCCATTTAGCATAACTAGCTCACTGAACGATTAAAATAGCGAGAGTACCATGCAACAGCAAAGTACTAGTTTCAGCAGATTAAAAAATCGTGTAAAGTGTGGGTAAACTGTTTTTAAGGCATACATCCCATAATATATGTTTTGACAACAACTATAGATACGCATATAGGAGCATGATATAGGAGCAAAAGTAAACAGCATACCTAAGTATTTGTAATGGGGTGATATTTGGTATAAATGCAAGTCATTCACTCTATACCAGATTCTTTGGAAATGTTCTTGGAAATACAGCAGTTGATACTATCATCAGATGTAATGTTTTATGAAAATAAAGAGAATTAAGCTGTCACAAGAGTATATGTTATTTCTTTATTTTGCATGCGTGACAGATGGAGTGTTATATAACTAGGTAATTTCCGCACTCTGAACTGAGTAATTCACAAAAAACACAGACCCAGGAGCACGGAACTCTTAAAAATAGTTTAGTTTTAGAAAACACAAAGGAACACCTGAGGATGAACCATTGCACCTAGAAATTCTGGTGTTCACCATTTTATCCTTAAGTAATGTGTCTAAACTATACAAGTGATTTAAAACACTTCACAAGTTTGGCAAAATGGATAATACCTATACAAGGACTGGTCCCCATTCTACCCATTGCAAAAAGGGGAAAAAACAGGAGCAGAAGAGGTTAGAACCAGCTGAGAAGACCATGCTCCCTCATTCAAATAATATAGTTGCAGAAGTAGAAGTATGTGCACTGTGAATGCAAGCAGAAACACTGATAACATTAGCAAGCGGTGTGAAGAGTAACAAGAAGGGTTTCTACAAGGATTAGCAACAAGAAGATGATCAGGGAAAATGTGGGTCCCTTACTGAATGGGGAAGGCAACCTAGTAACAGATAACACAGAAAAGGCTGAAGTACTCAATGCGTTTTTCACCTCAGTCTTCACAGGCAAGTTCAGCTCCCAGATTGCTGCACCAGGCAGCACAGTTTGGGGAGGAGGTAAGCAGCCAAGTGGCAAAAAGAACAGGTTAGGGACTATTTAGAAAAGCTGGACATATACAAGTCCACGGAGCTGGATGCAATATATCCGAAGTTGCCAGGGGAGTTGGCTGATGTGATTGTAAAGCTGCTGGCCATCATCTTTGAAAACTTGTAGCAACTTGGGGAGGTCCCAGATTATTGGAAAAGTGCAAATATAGTGCCTATCTTTAAGAAAGGGAAGAAGGAGGATGCAAGGAACTACAGACCAGGCAGCCTCACCTCAGATATTGGAAAAATCATGGAACAGGTCCTCAAAGAATCCATTTTTAAGCACTTGAAGAAGAAGATTAGGAACAGTCAGCATGGATTCACCAAGGGCAAGTCATACCTTCTATGATTAGATGACTGGCTCTGTGGATACAGGAAGAGCAGTGGACATGATATACTTTGACCTTAGCAAGGCTTTTGATACCGTCTCCCTCAACATTCTCACAAGCAAACTAAAGGAGTACAGGTTTCATGAATGGATTGTAAGGTGGATAGGAAACTGGCTGGATCGCTGGGCTCAGAGGGTAGTAATTAATGGCCTGATGTCCAGCTGGCAGCTGGTATCAAGTGGAGTGTTACAGGGGTCCATGCTGGGGCTGGCTATGTTCAATATCTTCATCAATGACCTGGAAGATGGCATAGAGTTCACCATCAACAAGTTTGCAGATGACACCAATCTGGGGGGAATACTAGGTACGCTGCAGGGTAGAGCTAGGATTCAGAGAAACTTCAACAAATTGGAGGATTGAGCCAAAAGACATCCTGACAAGGAGCAGTACAAAGTCCTGCGCTTAGGACAGAACTGTCCTATTCACTGGTACAGACTGGGCACAAACTGGCTAATCAGCAGCTCTGCAGAAAAGGACCTGGGGGCTACAGTGGATAATAAGCTAAATATGAGCCAACAGTGTGCCCTTGCTGCTAA
>NW_017728996.1:44771507-44787885 GCF_001723915.1 Gavialis gangeticus | reverse complement strand
CAGGGGGTTGGACTAGATGACCACCTGAGGTCCCTTCCATGTCTAATTTTCTATAATTCTATGAATGTAAGAGGACACAAGCATCCAAAACAAGTCCTGCACCCAGCACACATAGGTGCTGCCCATCTACTAAAAGTTACCAAGATACTGAAGTTATACCATAGGTCAAATCACATACCATGCTTACCTGAATCTAAGATAAGGTTTCTTTCCCCATTCAACATGGGTGGAAGCCCCTCATCTTAGATTTGAGTACAAGCAGAGGGGAGCTCTGACTCAGACCCTAGGGTGGGGAGGGGGCAGGCAGAAGGGGAGGACAGGTGCTGGGGATGTAGGCACTGCAGGGAGGGGCAAGCATCGGGGCAGGCATGAGGGAGGGGACAGACAGAAAGGGAGGGAAGCGGCAGTGGGGCAGGTGCTGGGACGGGGGGAAGGTGAGACGGGTGCAAGTGGGAGGATAGCAAGCAGCAGGGTGTACAAGCATGGGGCATGCAGGCACCAGGAGGGGAGCACACAGCTGGGTGGGGCAGGTGGCAAGGGACAGGAGTCAAGGCTCAACTCCCCTGTTGCCTGTCATACTACCACCAGCCCCCTGCTGCTGTCTGCTCCACTGCAGCAGTGGGGGGAATTAATTTAAGATGAGCTTGCAAAAATGAGATTGTACACATGGAAAATTACAACAAATTTATCAATCTCATGTCTAGAATCTAATTATTGATGGATCCTCTTAAAATTAGAGTCATCTTAGATGTGGGTACAGTACCTTGTTGGAAGTCAACCTTTCAAATTAAATAAGACAACGTAAGCAGAGTTAAATGTCTGATTACAAGCAAAGAAGGAAAGTTAGGCACATCTCCAGCATACGTACTTGCCCTCCTGTTTACAAGCCTAACAAAACTGTAATACAAAACCAAGAAAATTACTCCAAAGGGAAGAAATGGGATGCGAGGCAACAATTAGGGTTACTGTATATGTTCAAAAGAAAAGAAAAGAAGAATTCCAGTGCGATGGTCAGCAGCAGGACACTTGTGATTATTGCAAAGAAAGGGGAAAAAGAAGAGCCCAAGTCTTCAAGGCTGCAATTAGTGCCATTTACCTCTAAGGAAGAAATCTGTCATTTTCCATAAGAGAGACACCTTGCTAAACTTATTGCATACAACATCATCTTTTCACAGTAATTAAATAGCAAATATAAATATTTAGGTAACTATTTAAACAAGGTATTTCTTAATTAAATAAACCTGTATGTTAGAACATAGCTTCCATATGAAATGTTATAACAATATAGTACAGGAAAAATCAGGGGTAGACCAGATTGTATTAAAGAGTTTTTACTTGCATTAAAAACATTGAGAGAGAACTTTGCTTTAAACTAAATTAATATGCAATAAAATCAATGCCCAAAATGTACTTTTGTCATGTAATATTGTCATGTTGTCATACCAAAAAAATCTGAAAAATCCAAAAAATAGATCATATGGCACCACTTAAGCTCAATTATTTATAATTCAGTCCTAGGCCCAGCTCTAAAAATGAAAGGACAATTTCAGGACTATCAGTTAATAAATGTGTGAAAATTCAATTGATTCTATTTAGTTAACTAAACAGCTTATGCACCTCTCGAGTAAGTTTCATTCAAACAAAAGAATTCCCCAAATTGTATTTCTTCTAAAACCATTTTTTCCCCTCAAAATGTTTTTTTGTAAAAAGTAGTAGAAAAAAACAGTCTTGCCATACAAATATTGGATTCCCTCCTACCCCGGCCCCAAATCAGGAGATCTTGATTTCCTATCTGCCAGAATTCTTTCCCTCATTTTCCATATGTGAAGTGTGAGACTGTAATATATATCCCTGCCTTATAAAGGTGCCAATGCTTATTTTTTATGAACCATTATAGAACTGCAATGTAGTACTAATTCCAAACTTCAGGTAAAAACTGAGCTGTCTTTAAAGTTGAGCAATTTTCATTTAAAATTTACAAATAAAGACAAAATATTGAAGTGCAGATCACTATTTTTATTTACATATTTTAACAAGTGTGTTAGAATACCTGGTTATTGTTTTTGAATTCTTTGCGTTTTCATTTGTTCTAAAAAAAGCCCTGGAATTTTCCAACATGCTTAAAAGAGTTAGTTTTCTTAAAAATCCTCTGCCACCCGTTGTAATAAACTGAAGTAACAAACCAGAACACTATTACATAAATATGTGCAAATGTTTAATACTCAGTCAAACAATTTATATAGTATTTTGCCAGCTCTAAACAATCAGCATCTAAAAACAAGTTCCGAGTTTGCTATGGGTGCCATATGGTGACACTGCTATGCTATGCCACCATAGTTTAGTATTTCCGTTTGGAAGAACAAAAGTAGAGCGTGGTACGGGCAGTTACTGTGCCTTGCGCATGGCACATAGTTACATTTTGCCGCTACGTTGCTATAGCAGTGCACTATATCCAGGGAGTGCGCCACTATGGCAATGTAGCTGGCAATCACGTGTGTCTACTGCTACATCGCAATAGGGCGACGTGTAGGCACACCCAATAGGTAGCAACCTACTGTATTCTTTTTTGGCATAGCATACATGCAAATGTCTGAAAGTCTTTCTGGTTTTATCCAGACCGATGTAGAAATTAATTCTTAAACTAACACTCAGCAATACTCTATTCTAAAATGTGCTGCTTAAACATAAAAATGTTTCAGTTTTTAAAATGTGCCCTACATAGAATTTGCATAACTATAGAGCTACTGGACACCTTTTATGAATAGGGTTCAGAAGAGTAACGGCACCTCAAAAATAGTTTATGTATTTGTGCTTCCTATATGGACTGGTACAATTATATTTGCCCATTTATGAATAACAGGAATAAACAACACAAGCGATCCAATTATTGAAACCAGAAGAAAAGTCCATAAAAACATTCGATCAAGCACCTGAGCTATAAATTTCCAGTCTTCAACAACCTAAAAAACAAAAAACAAAAAATGATCAATATGGAATACTACAGAACACTTGAAAAATACAACACCAAATACAGTGTTCATTCAGACAATCCATGGTGTCTATTTTCAATTATGCCAACTTCATAAACAACCAATCTCATTTTTGTATTGTTACACTGTGAGCTAGAGCAGGAAAGCAATCCCCCTTTGTGAAGAGGGCAGAACACACATTAATTATAGCCCATTAGCCAGAGTTACAACATCAGAACCTGACTCTGAAAAATGCTGGTCACCCAGAACTTCCTGGGAACTGAAGACACTGAAGTTTGTGGGTGTCCTTAAATTGAACACCTATCTGCATCAGGCAGCTACAACAACAGAGTTTCTTCTCAATAAGATTAGAATGCAAGCGGAATGGGCTTTTTGGTTTAGGACAGGAGTTGTGTATTTACGGAATTTGTGTATTTAGAAAATTGTGTTCTTCAGGGTCTTTTTAGCAAGAATCAAATTCATCCAAAATCTGAACAACAGTTTTGCCTACTTGTGATAGAATTTATCTAAAAAATACCATCATTATTCTGTAGTTACATTAACTAGAAAGGTAAAGTTCAACATGGTTAACCTATAAGGTTTTGTAAAATTATAGTCAATAGTTCACAATCCGAGAAGTTATCAAAATCTTTAAACTATGCGGAAGAAATAAGGGCTTTTTGTCATGTCATTGTGCAAATGTTTTCTACCACATAGAGCCCTAAATGAGAAAAACTTCTGAACCCAGTCCCACTTTAAAGGCAAGACCAAAAATAAGAACATCACTTGCTACCAACTGTTTGCAGGATTGGTCCTCTAAAGTTTTGACTCCTTGTTGTTCGCTTTTGTTCCCCTCAATTATCTCTCAGTAAAAATAATTACAAGAGTTCTAGTTTCTATGCTTAGGTTCTGATCTTACAATAAACTTTGCATGGGTGTAGGGGTGTGTCTGTGTGAATCTCATTGCAGAATCAAGACCCTGGATTGCATTTTTATTTCTTTTTGGTGTTTTGCTCATACAACTGTATTTAACATATTTAAATTATAAACAATAGGATAATGCAACATTATGGCAGAGAATGCAACTGATAAAGCGGAAAAGCAATTGTAGCCCTTCCAGCTCATATTCAGGCATGCAGTAATTTGAATGCCCAGTTCCTAAATGCACATTCAAATACCACTACACACATTTTCCTTATAAACACCCTAATAATTCATTGCAAAAAGCTTAACAGTTCAACACCACATTGGAAAAAGTAAACAAGCCTTCTCATTTATTCCCATGAAAACCAAATCAGTGGAGTTGTGCAGTGAGAATGAAAGAAAAATCAGTGTCATAACACCCAAAGGACAATACTGACTACAACTATATTGTAGCCATAATGCACACAAAGAAACTATACATTTAATATCATACTGTACACAAGAAATGGTGTGTGTGTGTGTGTATTATATATAAAAAAAACGAAGTGCATGTCTATACGTATGTTTGGTTATAAACCTGAGAATGGCTGGTCCTATCTAAGCTCAACTTTCCAAAAATCACTGAATACCACCCAAGGAAAATTATAGGTGAGTTATTTTTCACTTGACCCTTTTTGGGGCTTCTATTGACTAGGATTACTTCAGATAACAAACTGACACCACTCCATTTTGGATAAAGTGAATTCAGTTCAATTGTCATTATTATATTGATGCTTGCCTTTTTTTTTCTTCACGTTAAATATTAAATGTTAAATATGTTGTACTATGTTCTTGAAAAATAAACAATATTTTTGACCTAAATATGTTGTACTTAGTTCTTTGAAAATAAACAAACACTGCAACTACAAAAATAACAACCCAAGCGAAGAACAGGTACTTCAGTTAGTACTATATAAAACATGAGGCTAAAGAGATGCTATTTTAGGGATGTGCTACAGTTATGCACATGTAGACTGCTACTCCCATGAGAATGAACATCAGGAGAGAGACTTGGGAAAGCAGCAGATAAGCAGACCTGGGGGAATAGGCAACGGACATGCAGACTAGTTTCCCATGTAGGTCAGGTCAGGTCAGCTCTGGAAGATGTGTTATGGGAGGTCTGTGCCTTGCCAGCAGCAACTGTATGATAGCATCAAAAGCTATTACGTACCAAGTCACACAGCAAAGTTGTTATTTTGTGTTATATATTTTCAAACACTTCTACAATGGCCTGAAATAGTGTGTTTAGGCTGTAGAAGTTCCAACAAATTTTGGACAAGGAAAAAATACATTAAAGATGCTCTTAACTGATGTCACCTTTATAACAACACACTGGATCAGGCTACCTAGAGAAGTTGTGGAATCTCCATCCTTGGAAGTTTTCAAGAGTAGGTTAAACAGCTACTTGGCTGGGATGGTTTAGTTAGGGATAATCCTGCCTTGAGTAGAGGGCTGGACTACATGACCTGTGACTACCCTTCCAATCCTACTTTCCTACGATCCTATAACTTACCATCCATTTAAAAAAGGCAACTTTGGGGTGAGGACTTATGGACTGAAAACACCTTTCAAAATGCTGATGATTTAAAACACACTCCTCTGATATAAGATATACAACAGTTACCACTCACATTTAATCAAACTACAACTTGGGGCAGTACTCAGAAGTCTATTATACATAAAAATAGTTTTGATTTGAATTTTACAGCTGCTAATTTTTTCTGAGTAGTACTATTTCTGATTTTGAAATCTTTTTTTTAAGTTATATTTTTAGGATGAATTGGTACTACACCACATTTTTATTATAAAAAGCAATGAATTTTAAACTTAAAAAGCATCAGAATTATGAGCATTTACTTCCCTGTAATAATGTAAAAATAGAACAGCTCCTAAATACACTCCTGGCAAAAATAAAAAGTAAAAAAAGATTTACAATGTAGATTAATGTAATTGGCTAAATAACTCTACAGCCTTTACAAATAATTAAAAGAATATATTTTTAGAAAGACCACAACAGGCTTGAATGAACAAGAGGGCCATAGAGATTGTACAAGAAGCCTTGATAAATACATACACTTTGCCATACTTGTATTTTTTTGTTTGTTTTTTTTTACGAGGTCATGGCACTGCTTCCATTAAAGCATGACAGACAGAAATGCTAACTCATGTCAAGCTACCTCTGGTCATCAGCATACTTAAAATACAGTAAGGGATGTGTACTCTATGCCATCATTTAGATTCACATTCTAATTTCTAATCTTACCAAATGAGTGCAACGTGACTAATACACACACCTCACGAACTTCATTCTCCTTCATGACATGCCTTGTAATATATCGGATGGAATCCAGAGCTGCTTCCAAGGTATTCCTGGATGATTCTGATCCACTGATATTGCTACTTTCTTCTTTCCGAGCAAAATATCTATCTACATGACTTCTCATGCAAAGTAGTTTTGGAAGTTTATGAAGAAATATCTTGCGGACCCATGGTGCCATACCATTGTGTGTAGAGGAGGAACGATGATGAATATTAATAGCAAAGACAGTTATCACAATGGACAGTGTCACAAAAATCATAGTAAACACCAAATATTCTCCAATAAGTGGTATAACTTTAGAAGATGATGGAATAATCTCTTCTATGACAAGAAGGAAGACAGTCAAAGACACCAGTACTGAAGTACAGAGAGAGATTTTTTCACCTTCATTTGAAGGAAGATAGAAGACAAGGATAGTTAAAAATGAAAGTCCTATACAGGGAATAATGAGAAACAATGTGTAGAAAAGAGGCAAACGTCTGATTATAAATGAATAAGTAATAAATGGATACCAGCAGCATCCATCAGTTCTGTTCCCTTTGCTTCCTGTTGCAGTTACTATTTCCCATTCTCCATTATCAAAAAAATCTCTCTTGTCAACATCATAATCTTCTAGAATTATATCAACCTGTGAGCCATCATAAGTCCAGGAACCAAACTTCATAGAGCAGTTTTGGAGGTCAAATGGAAAGAAGGTAACATCAATAGTACAGGAACTTTTGTAGTTTGCTGGTGGAGTCCAAGCAATGGTGCCATCGTATTTTACTACTGTTTTTGTAGAGGTTCCTTCAAAACGGCCATCTGCACTAAAAAAAACACAAAACAAAAACCAGTAATGTTACTATTACATTCATTTTGGACAAGTGATTATAATGATGTGCTTCCAAAGTGTCATTTCAGATACTTATGAGATTTTTTTACCTTCTGAGAATAAATTTTGCACATTTATTTACAGCTCAGTAATTGTTTTGTTTTTTTAAGCAAAACCCATTTAGTTGCTTGGGGGAAAGGGTGTTATAAACAATTTATCGTTTAAAAAAATGTGATACTTTTAAAAGCAGTTTTAGTGCTGCATTATAAAAGCACTAAACATCTGATTTTTTTCCTGGACATAGTCCCTAGTCAAAAGATGTCCTTAGTGGTAGCCTAGCAAAAATCTATTTTAATGTAGCCAAATAATACAGATATTAAAAAAATCCACATGGCACCAAATGTTATTCTATAAATACAATAATAGACTTATTATCAAATATTATACCATTAAACTACAGGGACTGTACATGTATATTAAAGTTAAATAGACACTTTCATTTGACATTTATTCTACCTAGGTCTATTATCTCTATGCATGAAACTTACTTAATATGTCAGTGTGTAAGTCCAGTCCATAAGAGTGCGTATGGGTGGCTACAGGCTATTATGTACACTCGGGACTCAAAAATCCAGGGGGAATTCTGAAAGATCCTTTGCATTATTACTATTCTTGAACAGAACTACATCCAATATCTAACTAGCAAATAGTGCTGCATGAAGGAATTTGTGTACCTGTTTTTTCTTTTTAAATATCTAAAAAATAGATACAAGAACAAAATAAAGGTTGCAAAACAAACTAGTCAAAAGTCTGGAAATGCCAAATTTAAGGTTGCCCGTACAGTCATAAACTCAGCCTCCTTACTTGTACTGTGTTATGACCATCATATGATTATAAACTATTCTGTAGAACCTAAATCTTAATTTATGAGCAGGTTGGGTAAAGAATGAGAGAGGAGTAGTTTATTTTATAAAAATAGATTACAATCTTACTTGTCGTACAACACAATGTCTGGGATCCAAATGGAATCTGATGGGACACGAATAGATGTTATTCCAGCATAGTCTTCAGGATTCCACCTTAATTTTACATCTATCCATTCCTGTAAGTACATGATAAATGTTAAAAAAATCATGTCTGTAAAGAAAACTTAACATAGGCAATGTGGGCATGAAAGCAAAAAAAGCAGAAACAAGTTAATAAAGATCAGACTTCTGGTTTCCATGATTTTAATTACTACATCGATCCAAGAAGTGACTGGTTCAGTTTTCAGTTCTTCAGTTTTAAAGACATTTTGTTTGACAACACTTCTATATGGTGTTCAAATATTTAAAGCTTCTTCATTTTAAAAAACATTCACCTACATGGAAACAGTTATAAATAGTAATGGATAATTTTAAAGATTTGGTTTGAATGAATGTCCAGACGTTTAGGCACTTCTATAAAGGTGGTCTAAAATCTATACTCAGAAAACAAATCCCATTGTTTCATGAGACTGCTAGTACTTCCTGGTTCCATCAATACTGGAAAGACCAGCACTATGAGTATCTTAGCAGTTTGGTAATATTTCTGAATTTTAAAAAAATATAGAAGTGCAGGAGACAAACTGAATCTCCAAAAAGATCATCATTTGGACAGACCTTTAAATGAGATAATGTGCCTAACACACAACAGAACTGACCATCAAACCTAAGTACTTGCAGTGACAGTCTGGGAGGGCAGGAGGGCAAAGACTGAGGCAGTCTGCTGCTTCAAGATGGGAGGGAGCTGTGTCTACTTCTGCCTTCATTTGACCATTTAATAGTTAAGCCAAAAAGAAATACCCAGCTGTACCTGGCAGATGTATTAGGGGAAATGGAAAAATGGAGGGAGATCCACACATACAAAGTTAGCCAGCTCTGTGCTTATCTGGGTAGCAGCCCTAAAGATTCTTTGAAGTAAATGTGATATAAAAGGACTGTAGGCCAAAATTTAAAAATGAATGTATAGCAGTTTAAGGGGAACTTGGTAATAAATAAATGCAATGCTAATAATCATTTCCAAGTTTAGCTCTGGGTGGTGACTACTATAACTTGCAGACATATTCTGTTTACAAGTAAATACGTTTGGTTTTTTTTACAGCCAGTCCTTTTCCCTAGAACTCCAGGTGGTTTATAGATTCTGAAATCTTAGACTATGTTAATCTCAAAAGGCTCATCATACTATCTTGGCAGGATAACTTTACAATACTTTCAAAAACACTTATACAGCATGTTGCTTACAATAGGTTTTGACCATAAAACCCCTAACTAGTGCTTCTTTACAGAAAAGTTAAAATATGTCTTCCATATCTAACTTATAAAATAAACTTTTCTAAAATGTTTGAATCTCTTATTACAGTTTTGTTTTTGTAAAGACAGGTGGTTTTTAGAAAAGTGTATTATTTTGAAACAGTGTTACAGCTATTAATTCTTTTTTTAAAAAATCAGGTACACAAGACAAAATTTAAGCTTATGCAGTTTTTAGATAAAGTTCCTGTAACACACACTTCAATTTTTTATTTTTTTTTTATTTTTTTATTTTTTTTTTTTTTATAATTTTACATTTTAGTCAGGTACACCAAAATATTCCATAGATATTTTGCACATACCTGTTTCAACCAGACATTTGTTGTCATCAACTGATTTTTCTCATCCTATAAAAATAAAGCAAGTTTTTATGCAAAAAAAGTTTTTCACTGCATTTCACAATAACTGACTTTGTTCAAATGAGGACCATAACTTATCATATAAACTTTAACTCAGGACCCTGAAAATCATATTGGTCCTATTTTCTATTTTCAGAACAGTAATCTTAACATAAAAAGTGATTCTTCCTTTCCATATATAAAGTGTGTGTGTGTGCGCGCGCGCGCGCGCGTGTGTAATAAATAAATAAAAACTGAGAAGCTCCTTTAAAACCATGTTAATAAAGAGCCCGGAAAAGGCTTTCCATGATTCTTACTCTTCTTAAAAACACTAAACTCATTTTCCAAAGGTTCTCAATTTGAAAATAATATTTTGAAGTCAGTAAATTTAAAGTTGCCATCTTTAATATTATATATTATGCCAGGAAGTCATCTTCATTTCTATGGAACTAACATGCTCAAGAAAATTCTATCTGCTATTCTTTCCTGCAATAGATTGTCTTTATTTTTATAGTAATAGACTAACAATAAAACAGATTACTGTGTTTATAAAAAATATGGCTCATTCTTGCTTGAAATTTGAACAAACAGAAAACATAACTCTTCAAATACTAAAGTTTCATGTGAATCTTGTTAGGCTGAAAGGTTACTTTTTCTCATCAATCTTCTGCTTTGAACATCCTCCTGTTCTTCCTTCATCTTCACTTAGAGACTCTCTCTTTCTGTGGCTTGCATTCTCACCCTGTTCTTAGCTTATTGTATTTAAAATCCCAGATGTATATAATTACAGTACTATTATTTTCATAAGCACTTTCCTATTCTGAAAACTTTGCTTGTAGTTTGCTTTTAAAGGAATTTAACATACATACCACATCCACTAACTGGGAGATTGCAAGACCAAACTTTATTTTTATTGTGTCATTCAAGTGTTCCACTGGGCGAACCCATCTCTGATAGTCTTGAAACAAGTGCTTAAATAAGCGATCTTCACTTTTTGCAATAAAGGAAGGTTCTGATGTACCTGCACAAAAAAAAGAGAAAGTTAACATTGAGTGAAATTAAATAAAACTTGTTTTCCTAAGAACTACCAACTTGTGACATTTAATTATGTAAGTAGTTATGTTCATGTAGAAATCAAATTTATCTAATCCCCTTCTCTTTGCAAGAGTGTTACAGGTTAAGTTTTTATAAAAGTCACTATTTCTATTATTCATTATTCTCCAACAGGCAAACAAATTCTATGGGCTTGTCTACATGAAGTCTTAATTTCAGATTTAAAAAATTTATCTGTTTAGATTAAAAAACTGTTTTGTTTGTCAGATTAAAACTGTACTGTTTGTTAAAAAGGACTTGTGTCTGCATGATGCTGTTCCTTACTATACAGTAAATGAGAAGGCACGGTGCTGTTTGTCATTCCATCTGAAACTGCACTAATTTCACATTACAGTAAGTTACTGCATCCTCATGGACATGCGATCACATCTGTGCTGTAAATGGTTCTGGAAGTTCTCCTGCATTGCACTGTGCCCACAGAACAGCCACTCTGTTAACCTGCACGTCCTCTACTGCTGTAGGATCATGCTGACTGGGGGAAAATGATAGTGTTCAAATCCCAGTGAGCAACCACTTCTCCATTTGCACTTGTATGCTTATGGAATCAACACAGCTAGCATTTCATCCTAGCCCTACACCATGCCTTGTGCTAGATCATCATAACAGTGCTGAACTCCTAGACCTCCTCATATTTTAGGTGGATGACTGTGGAGTCTGGACAGCAAAACACATGTGTTTTTTAGGCTACTGAAAAAGGAGTGCCTGAGCAGAGTCACAACCAGGACTTTAGGCAGTGCCACCTTAAAATAAAAAGTAGATGAAAATGCCTTACAAGAAAACAAAGGTGAGAAATGAGACCTCCAACAGAGTCTGTTTTTTAAGTCACCTGAGCATATTCCAGAGACACAAACAGGATTTCGTCATGGAACACAAATACACCCATATGTCATCTCCAATACTGCCAATACACACAAAGGAAAGTGGAGTCCAGGACCAAAGAGCACTCCATGGACAAAGATATGCTCAAAAAAACAGGACCTCTGACATGCAAGACACCACCTGAAACATGTCCCCTTCCCCCAAGATAAACTAGACACCCAGCACCAAATACATGTTACCAACATTTCTTCTGGCCTTGAAAACACTTTCATAGTACAGCTCAGGGGCAGGTCGGGGGTGGGGGGTGGGCAGGGTAAAGAGGGAGAAGCAGGGGCATGGATGCCCCCCCACCCCTTTCAGTTAACCATGCCATAGGAGTCAGGGATTTTTTAAGTCCCCAAAACAAGTAAGGATTCCCCACTTCCCTCAGTGCTCAGAGGCATGTCCCCTCCCCTCCTCTGCTGCTGTCTCCAGCACCCTGGGGGTGGGATGGGGAGCCCAAGAGCCACTCTGACCAGAGTGCACACAGCCAAGCTCAGCCAGAGACAACAGGGACAGGTCCCTGCCATCCTGGGAACAGGCATGGGGAAAGGGAACCCATCCACTGCTGTCTCTAGCAGAGCCTGGATCCACGGGCAGCCTGGCTGAAGCAAGGCTGAAATGACTCTGAAACTCTCCCTCCTCCCCCCCCAAACGAGGGCAGAAGCAGCAGGAGGAGGGGAAGGGAGGGCAGCAGGAGGGGAGGGGAGGTGCAGCTGAGCACAGAGAGGAAGGGAGGGCAGAAGGAAGATTTTTACCTGTTTAAGGGGCTTAAAAGTCCCCAGCTGCTGCTCCTGCAGCATGGTCTGTCCACCCTGGTGTGTATGAGAAAGGAGTGGGAGTGGGAACACAGCCACCCCTGCAGCACTGGTCAGTGCTCTCACACGCTCCTTCATAGAATCCTGAATCTACCCAGAGTGCAGCTGGCCACCTGAGAATAGCTGCAAGTCTCATAACCTTGCCATTGTTTCAAAAGCAGTGGTGTTCTGTGCTATAATGTGTCAGATATTTTACTGCCTGAAGTTCATGCCACCATCTCAGGCAGATGTGGCCTAGTAGTTTGTCCAAATTCTACTTCCCTCCTTTTATGACCTCAAAACGGTGACTTAACTTTCCCACAATCAGTGAAAGTACAAGCCATTTTGCAAAGGGCAGCCAGCTATGCACAGATTACCACTCTCATTTCTAGCTTGTCCTCCTCTCTCCAAACCCTGCCTACCATGCCATGTGTCCAAAGGGTGACTGTTCCACATTTAAACAGAAAACTGACACAAACTTGATAGCAGACCATTCTATTGTTTTAAGCACTCCTGTTCTATTAAAAAATATGTATTTCATTTTGACCAACCATATATATTTTAGAGTGTAAGAATTAAAAAGGTTTGCTTCTCAGTACAAAAATACATTGCAACCATAGAATTCAATTTAGGAAATGTATGGTGTGCAAAAACAGCATCAAAACATCAACATTAGTAAAACCCAGTGAGCCAAACAATCATTGCAAAACTGCATTTATGTCATAGGAAACTTCTGGCACGTCTGCAGGGGATTTAAAATGGAATTTTAGGTAAAGGAAACTTACTAAGGTGACAAGGAAAAATGAGTAAAAGCACCAAGCAAGCCAGAAACCCTCAGGCACAGGTGATGAGAAGGAACTGAGATGTCAGGGCAGTTCTCCCCTTTATGACCTTTAAGCATAGGGCACATGTACCATGACCACAGGCTCTGCTGCAGAAGCTCCGACTAGTGCTCTGCATACACATGCCATTGCCTGCAACTGAAGAACTGAGTGTGTGCACAGAAAATGTTCTTAAACTACTTAGTCATACTGATGGGTTCTAAACTGACTGAAACCATTGACAAGAGAGACCTAAGCATTACTGTAATTAACTCAAAGCATAACAAAAAAAGTCTGAATAAAACGTTAGTATTATTCTCTATTCCTTTCTTAATACAGATTTAAAATATTATATTATATAAATATAAGGCTCTCCCATACCAGAAGTTCACTGCTATCAATCTATAAAGGATAGCAGAAAAAGTAAAGCGCCAGACAAGGGAACAAAATGTATTAGAGACTGGGAAAGACTTCCCAGAACAGGAACAGATTAAGACCATTTAAATGTACAGAGGAAATAAATGTATTGAGCATGACAGAAGTAGATAAAATAGTGAATGGTACACAGAAGGTCACTCATAATAGAAGGGAACAATTAAAAGTAGTGTTACACATATGTACTTATATAAATACAATTCTCACACAATGCTCATTGCCACAAGGTCTTAAGTGAAAAGGTTGAGTGGGGTTCTGAGCAATGATTAAAGCCTTTGTGAACAATATAACACTAACTTAATTCATTTTTTTCAAGGCTATTGTGCATGCTTTGGGATGTAAGACAACCCTCACTACAGGAAGTTATGCAGAAGCTTTTCCCATCATGTTACTGCAAAAACTATCCATTATGGATTTCTTCTCAAGTACAATGTCTGAACAAAATGCAACCTAGGAAATTATTTTTCCATGCTGCTAACTGGCCAAAGCTAATGTCAGCTCTCTCACGAAGCTGTGGTATGGTACCAGCAAAATCCACAAACCACTTAGAAACCCAGGAAGAACATACATATTGACAATGTGTTTCAAATGAATTAATAGAGTGGGCTTGTTTAATGCACTACTAAAACACATGCAAAAATCCATTAAGAATCATTCCCAGCACATGCAATAGTCCTGCACTGTTGTGAATGTAGCCATATGGGTGAGTCTGACAAGCGTAAGGCTTTGTAATAAGGCCGTGATTCTCAACTAGCACCCTGGTTCAAGATCCTTTGAAGAGTGCTGCAACGAGATAAGCAGATAAGCACATGCTCAGGCTTTCCGCTGCTTGGCTGTTGCCCCACCCGGAACTGCTTGGTTCCTCTGCAAAGTAAGCACTGCAATAAATTACCATATTTACTTGAATACAAGACAAGATTTTTTCCCCAAATTGGCATGTGAAAACAAGCCCCTCATCTTATAATCGCATACAAGAAAATCTCATTAAATACATTGTCTATCATTAAACTGCTGTTGGCATGTGCTCAGCAATGGAAATCAACCATTAAGTTGATTAAATGCAGCCAACACTAAGCATGACTATAAAACACATGGCCCATACTGGGCAGACATGCTGATGGGAACCTTATATATTTTATTAAAAACCACACTAATCACCCTACACTTACAGGTCTAGGACGGAGGATACTTGCCTGAATAGAGCCAGACAGACTTGATGACTGAGCTCTGCTCAGTTGAAATTTTGGAACTTGACCATTGGCCATTGCTCAACTGAATTTGGAACTGATTTGGTGTTGAAGAAAAACTTGTCCTTTTGGATAGGAGCAAAAAAGACGGGGGGCATCTGCACCCTAAGGCCTTTGGGTCTGGGGCTTGCACAAGAATACCTGCCTCAGTTTGGAGGGGATCCAAAGCCTGAGACCAATGGGCCTGGGAGGAAGGATACTTGCCCCAGTGTTAGAGCCATGCAGACTTGAAAACTGAGCCTTGTTTAGCTGAATTTTGGAACCTGATTATTGGGCTTTGCCTAGTTGAATTTGGAACTGATTTGGCCTTGAAAAAAGATGTTTTTAAAAAAGAAAGTTTTTATTGCATATAAGTGCAAAAGTGCTGCTCAAAAATGTGTTTGTGTGTTACCTATGCTAAAATTTGCAGCAGTTTAGAAAAAAGGTACATGCATAAATTCTGGATGACTGTATTGTGGATACTATATGCAAGTGGCTATAGCCATTTTTAATTATCAAAGTTATTGTTTACAAAGTTGCTCCTCATTCCCATGTGATCAGGAAGTGCAGGGTCTGACAGTAAGGAGAGGGGGAAAGGGCTGCCAAGGGAAAAAGCTTGGGGAGAATCAGAGAGCAAAGGGGTTACCTGCCCCCTCCTCCCCAGCAATGTATTTTCCCTGCTATAGCACTGGGAGGGAGAGAAATTCAAGGCAAACTGACAATAATTAGATTCTATATCTGGAGAACAATAACTAATTTATAGGTTTTCCATATATAGAATCTAATTATTGGGGGGGGTCATCTTATAATTAGGTTCATCTTCTATTTGAGTAAAGAAGGTAGTTAGTTGTGGAGGGACAGAGGGAGGCCCCACAAGTGAGGGAGGACGTGGGGCTGGGGCAGAGGTAGGTGGGACATGGGACGGAGCCATGGACGGCTCACTCAGGGGCTGGAGGGGAGGGGGGCACACAGAGGGCAGCTCCCACCGCTGTGCGCACCCTCAGGGGAGGCAGGGGGGCATGTGCCTGCCCCCCCCCAAGGTTTGTGCACAGGGTGAAGGCAGGCTGCCTGCTCCAGGCTCAGGGCTGCAGCAGCCTCTTCCTGGCAGGGGGCTGGGCCAGGGCTGTGCTTGAGGTGGGCAGTAGCAGTGCTGGGAGGGGGGCTACAAGGTGGCTATAGCCACCCAAAATTTGCTGTAACGGCCCCATAGTCCCCCCTCCCAGTGCCATTGCCACCCACCCTGAGCACAGCCCTGGCCCAGCTGCCCCATCAGGAAGAGGCCAGCACAGCCCCTGGCCCTGAGCCCACAGCAGGCAGCCTACCTTCACCCCACACACAAATCGAGAGGGCACATGCCCTGCCATACTTCCCCCAGGGGTATGCCCAGCAACAGGAGCTGC
>NW_017728996.1:44762050-44771277 GCF_001723915.1 Gavialis gangeticus | reverse complement strand
TGGTTAAAAATCAGCCATCAGTATCGGCCAAAAAAATCTTTATTGGTGCACTCCTAGGTAATCACATTCACTTTTTAAATAATAAATATTTTCTGGAAAAGTGTTTGGAAAATAGCGTTACACATACAGGTCTCTTAAATACTGAAACTGAAACTGAAAGACAAGAAAAGCATACTTTTTTAAATAACGTGTATACACTTGCATTTAATGAGACACCATCTAGGACAGCATCTTAACATCTACTGAAAAAAAAAGAACAGGCCTTTTACGGTCACAAGCTGGCAGAGGGTGAATTCAGATTAGACATCAGGAGGTGCTACTTCACTGTCAGGGTGGCTAGGATCTGGAACCTACTTCCAAGCGAAGTGGTACTGGCTCCTTCCCTGGGGGTCTTTAAGACAAGGCTTGACAATCACCTAGCTGGGGTCGTTTGACCCCAGTACTCTTTCCTGCCATGGCAGGGGGTCAGACTTGATGATCTGCTCAGGTCCCTTCTGACCCTACTATGAAACTATGAACTATGAGATTCAAATAAATGACTAGAAGCTGGTTTTTGTTTAAAAGCTGCTCCTAGGCATTGATTCCTTCCATGCCATTATGGGATAAGATTTCTCAGCACCTGTATATCCTTTAGCAACTAGCTTAAACTTAACATTCTACTCTATCAACCTCCCAAGACGCTTCTTACAAGTAATTGACCTTAAGCTGTATTAAATTAAAGTTTTGTCAATAGTTCCTCTAGAAGTCAATGCAAGACAGTGTCTAACTAAAGGAAATATGAGCATCATTAAAATCGAGTAAATGCTAATGCTGCTAACTTTCTAGATGGAATGATACAAGAGATCAAACTGGAATACTTTCTAAGTGCTTTAGTTTGGGCAGTATTCCTCTTCGCTTTGTTACCCTCAGAATAGAGTCATTTCCACCAACAATAAAATTGCATTATTAAACCAGATCTTTCTCTTCACCTCCAGAGAGAGAGGATTGCATAATTCAGTTGATTATCAACTAGGACTAGTCTTCATACTTCAATGCTGTACAAAGCAGTGATGGAGTAGCTTCCGTTACCTGTTTCCTGTTTATAGCTTGCAATTTTTACCTGACCCTTCTATTTGCTCCATCTTGGCAAAGTGAGTGCAATGGAAAAGCTAGAGGGCAAGTTTTTAGAAGGCAAAATAGATATTTATTTGTATATTGTTAGATCTCTAGGGTTCTGCCAGGTTCCCTTTTGTGATTATTCTTGTTCAACATATAAATGCAGCCCACAGGGGAGACAGTAAAGAATTTAGGGTAGAAGTGCCATCAGTATACTGATGACACTTCTACAGGACGTGTTTTCCACATCAGATACAAACAACATAGTTTCCTTATGTTCCCAATGCTCTGACCAAAGAAGGGAACGGGACTGAGCTTCAACTTAACTAAGGTATAAAATGGAGGTAATACTGAAGGGCAAGCAGAAGCAACTTGGCAAGCTAACAGGGATTGCTGGTTTCTGCAACTGTGGGTGGGGTATGGCCAATTTTGTCAGAGGTTTGCAACCTGTCCTGGTATCAAACCCTACCATGAATTAGTGGCTTCCACTGATAAATGTAGTGCATCATGAACTGTCTCCTGCTGGATGTGGACCTAGCCCTAATCATCTGCATCATGTCCCTTCCAGTTGTACTGAACCTCGGAGCCCCAGAAACTGGCACAGGAAGCAGAAGAGGAGGGCTCCCAGTTTTTGTATAGGGGATACTGGGGGTTAGAATCACAGGCCAATGGGCTAAGATGAGGAAACGTACAGGTGAATAAACATTAGGGTACATACATGCAGGATATACATAACAGGTAATAAACAGTGATTCAGTGGTGAAACCACTCAGGAGCAGATAGCAAGGTAACAGCGAACATTAACAACCTAGCATATAGGCTGAAGAAGCCTTACCCACCCACAACTCAAGATGGAGCTCCAAACCAGTCTTTGGTCCCACAGAACACTTAGTGACCATCTACTTTGGCTCCATGCTTGAGCACCGCTGTGGCTGCTTTTAGTCTCTGCCACATTTCTCTCCAGCTGCCACCTCTCACTGCCACCCTCCAACTGCCAAGTTGTTTCACATGCAGTCCAAGCTCTCCTTCGCTTCCTCTCTTCCTCAGCAACCTTCTGGGAACTGTAGTTTGTGCTCTGACATTACAATCCATTACAGGCTAGATTAAGGCAATGTACTTTATTTAAAGATTACTCAGAAACTTCAGATAGAAGAATGCACCAACCTTCCTATTTAGAAAAGAATATGAATATTAAAAACTGCAGCTTCTAAACTACACCACAGCCCATTCTGCTTCAAGGTGTATTTCAAATATTTAGTTTATTTAATACAAATCCAAAAATATTTGCAATCTGAATACATGAAAACTACACCATTTTTCTTATGTATTCTCACATAAGAAATGTACTAATTTGATAGTTAGTTAAGAATCTTTTTGTTAAGAAGTCTACAGATTCAACTTCTAGGGAACTGCAGGTCAGGAAAAGAGACATTAGTTGTTGATATTATTCCCCTGGAGTTTCACAGAACCAGCTTTCAGTCTACAGTAATAGATTCATTTTGCCAAATGATTACTCAACCTTGAATTAAGAATGAGTAACAGCCAGCTGATAGGCTTGAATGTTTACTACAGCTGAGTATTAGGGTTTAACATTCCAATACTGCCAGATCAAATAGTAAACAGACACTTAAAGTCATGCACTTTCCTTTCTCATTTTATTTAACCTTTTACAAACTGAAGTTGGTCCCAACATTTTGCAGCCCTAGCTCACTTTTGAATTGGAGAAGAGAGGATACCTGATTTAAAACAGGAAGATGCCTGGTGTTATATTAAGCTACTGTGACATGAATTATAAGATACAAAATACTCTCTTTAAAAGCCCCTCTTGGCTTACCAAGACTCTAAGCTGCCTAATACTGTACATCTTTTGTGCTTAGCTGTTTCAACATGTTCAGTGAAGTAAAAAACTGATGCATTACCTCTGTATTATCATATTATTATACCAGGCATCCATAATGCATAATCTCAATACACAGATACCATATTTCCTCTCATACATGACACCCTGGAATAAGAAATGCACCTTGTTTTTGAAAGGCAAAATGAAGAAAAAAAGATTTTTCCCGACTTACAGCTGCATAGGGCACAGAGAGTCTAATCTTCAGCTGATTCATCCTCCCTTTCCTGCTTTACTAAAAGCTGAAATCCTAACTGCTGCCAAAGACTGGTCTCCACGGGTGAATCTATAATTCTAAAACAGCCAAAGAACCCACAAAGCTATGAAATAGAGGAGAGACTAAGAGCAGCTGGCAGACAGTAAAATTGCCTGAAGAAAGGTTAGCTTGATTACTGGAACATCAAAATCATTAAAAAGGAGAGATGATTGTTAATACCTGCAGAGTGAAGAACAATGAGCCTTTAAGTCAACTGACTACAGCAGCTGCCTGGATAGTAATGCTGCGTAATAGAAATCCGGGTACTTCTATTCCAAGCAGGAAATCAGCTTCCCTGCTTAAGACCTGTGCTCCAATTTTGGAAGCCTGACTTCTTGGGCAAAGAGAGGTGTGTGTGCACGCATGCGATATGTGAGTAAATATGGTATTTCCCTTCCCTTCCCCTCCACACTTTATCATTTGGACAGCCAGTGAGAGCCAGGAGGTGACAAAGAACCAAGCACCTGATGGACTTAAAAAGAAATGGCAGTAAATCTGTATGTTATTAACCTGATCCAGTTTACTAAGGCCTTGTTACACGGTAATTCTGGGAGGCTCCTAGACCTCTTAACCCCTGGACTGTCTGCACATTAACATCTTAAAGTGGCTTTAAGTGCTCATTATGTGGCTCAAAGTTTCACCACTCCAGGGCAGGATTATCTCTGATCTGCGCTACCCAGCCCCTGTTCCATTAAGTAGTGGTCACTCCCCACAGATATGCTGCTCAACCTAAAGTCCTCCAGTATCCCAGGATCTCTCACACCCCCACCCACAGAGCAGGGATAGAAGCCTCTCCTGGGTTCAGCAGCCCTCTAGTGGCAACTCCCAGCTACAGCTCCTAGTCCTGCACTGCTCACCAGGCTTCCAGTGGCAAGTCACAGTTGTGTAGGTGGGGGACACTCAGAAAAGGGTGCGACTAGACTATGGGTGTGACTGGTCCAAACTCAAAGCTGGCACTAACACTAATCAACAAAGGCCCTTCCACGGTAATTTTGGTCAGCTCCTGGAGTTCTTAATCCCTGGATTGTCTGCACATCAACACTTGAAACTAGTTGTAAACATTTGTTATGTGGGTCAAAGTTATGCCACTCCAGGGCAGGATTCTCTCTGAACAGTGTTACCCAGCTTGTTACAATAAGTTGTAGCCACTCTAGGCTACACTTTAGTGTAAACATCCCACCCACCACTTCCTCCCCCGCTTGCCCAGATGAGTCCCACTGCTCCCCAGTGCCCCTCATAATTGACATCACTTTTTTTTGTGATATAATGCACAAAACATGTTTTTATCATGCTTTGCTCAGAGACCTCTGCAGTTTTGTTCTGAAGTGGAACTGTTATTTTGCTCCATCAGATTCAGATAAAATCCTGAATAAAAGAGTAAGACAAGCAATGCATTTAAAATTGAACTGATATTGTGTGTCAATTAATTCTAAATATAATATTTACTGCACTAACGGTTTTGTTCAATTAAAGCTACAACATCCTAAATTAATTTTGCAACATACTATCCCATTAATAAAATGCTTAATACAAAGTAAAGTGGATTAAAACTACATCCTTCCATTTTCAATTTCCAAAAGAAAATTCCATTCCACAGAAAATGTAACTACTGCCTTCATATAATCCCTTTTCATCTTTTTACAAAGATCTTTCTGCTTTCTTTTGCGAGCCATCACTGGTATCACTCAAATACCCTTTAACTGTAAGCTACTTCATTCTTCTCCAAAAACAAAAGAAGTAAAAGAAGAATTTTTATGCGACTACAATAGCTCAGTGAAAGGAAAGGAAGACACTCAGAACTGTAAGCTGCAATGTTTAAAATGTGTTCTAATAAACAAGAAACCACATTAAACGTATTGTCCTGAACTACTGGCTCACTTCAGGTGTTGAGAGACCACGACTTTCCTGATACTCTTAAGACAGCTCTTAAGAAAGAAATGTCCATGCCCTTTTCCACCTGGGATTTGTTTTTCTAACTACTGCAGAAAGTTCTCTCCTGTCCCTCTCACCTATGAATAATTTTGCTGCATGCTTTTTCTGCTACTCAATTCTTTAAGTAGCGAAGCAAAACTGACATACCTGACAACTGCACACTGCAGCATGCAAGGATTTGAACATCTAGGGTAAGACTGACCAGAGTATGTAATTTCACTGTGTTAGGTACTAGCTGGCAAAGCTGCAGAACATGCGTAGAGGCATAGGAGCTGTCTATAAGTAAAGAAACACAGTGTTTTATGTTCAACTGACTTTCAGAATAACTAGAAACTCTAGATTAAAATTTCTGCAAAATATCTGAGAATAGCTTTTGAGCTTGGAAGTCTTACTACTCTTGGCTGATGAACAGATTTGCAAACCTTGATAAAAATTGATCATATCACACAGTAACCTGCCACACTGCTTACAAAAAATCAAGCTGATTTGTACACAGATTACCTATTTTGTCTTCCATTAGTTTGTTCATAGAATAAAATCTCCTCAGAACAGTAATCATGCTTGGAAGGTCCTTAGTAGATGCTACTGTGAATACATATTAAATGCATTTAATAAAATTCATTCCCCTGCAAGCCATAGCAGCACTTGATTGTGGGTTAGGATTAGCTTATTCTGTTCTTCGGTGGTGAGTAGAAGCAAGGTCCACTCTCTACTGAACAGAGAAGGCAGGTGAAGAAACCAAATGCCCAGCGCTGGCTGGCTGGCTAAGTGAAGCAAAGACTCTGAGTAAAAATTCTGTTTCTAATGAAGTAGAGAGAGTTTTGCCGCTGCCTTCAATACAACCAGGATTTCATCTAGAGGTACACCAATACATTGGTCTCATATCAGATTGACACCAATATAGGGAAAATTGAAAGCATCAGAAATCATCTTTTTTTTTGCCTGATGCAGCCGATAATGTGGCTGATAAATGCCCCGTGCATGTACACAGCCGCAACACGCATGGAGCCAGGAGCACAACCCATCAGCTTGGAGACCAGCATCTGGCTGGTAAGTCTGGTGTGGGGGAAGGGGTGGGGGTCGCAGATTGAGTCCCCTAGGGTGAGGGAAGGAGTGGGGCTGAAGCAGGCAGTTCTCAGCTGGGGTGGGGCAGGCACGGGACAGAGCCATGAGTGGCTTGTCCTGGGAGTGCAGGGGCAGCTCCTGCCCTGCACAAACCCCAGGAGGGCATGGGGGGGCATGTGTCCCCGGATCTGCATGCTGGGTAGGCTGGGCCCAGGGCTGCACTGGGCTTTTTCCAGCAGGGGCTGGGCCAGGCTACACTGCTCTCAGGGCACACAGTGGCAGTGCTAGGATGGGGAGTACAGCAAATTTTGGGGTGGCTGCAGCTCCACCCCATAGTCCCGCTCCCAGAGCCACTGCAGCCCACCCTGAGTGCACTGCAGTCTGGCCTAGCCCCTGATGGGAAGAGCCCAGCCAGCCCCGGCCCCAGCCTATCCTGTCCCACACAGATCTAGGGGCACATGCTCATGCCTCCTGGGGTGTGGGCAGGACAGGAGCTGCCCCCCCATAGCACTTGGACAAGCTGTGGCTCCATCCTACGCCCTGTCCTGTCCTGTTTGAGTAGTGCCTGCCCAAGCCTCACTCCCTTCCTCACCACAGGGGCCTTGATCTGCCCCCTCCCCCACACGCCTTTGCCCAGCCCAACGCTGGTTGCCAAGCTGCCCAGCTACATATTGGAATCGGATTGGTATTGGATGATATAGCTTCTTAAAAATCAGCCATTGGCATCAGCCTGAAAAATTTCTATTGGTGCACCTGTAATTTCATCTTTTATCTTCAAGCCAGGATCAGAAGATAGGAATAATTTTCACTGACCATGGACCTAGCACTGAGGATGGAAAGGGTGACATGTTGAATGCTGGGGAAGACCGACTCAGGGTAGCAAACAAACAACTGATAAGGAAGCTGGAAGGATAAAATCCCTCAAATCTAAAGTGGGGGGGGAGGGAGGGAGGGAGTAGAATGTGTGAGCAGCAGAAGAGAGACAACGGAAAAGAAAATCTAGAGGGTTTTACAGTAAATAATATATATACATAACCAGTGTTGCTTATTGGCATGCAGAATGGAAGTAAATACAAATTGACCATTAATGTAAATACTTATGCATATGTACAGCCCTCAGGTTCCTGTCAAGTTGCCAGTTGATGCCCTTGATGCCACAGAGGTTGTGCACTAGTAGACAATTCGTCAACTGACAAATTATGTTTCTGCAGCTAAGTCCCAGTCTCAGATACATGGGCATGTATTGCTTTGAGGCTTGTAGATATCAAGTACTTTGCCTAAGTACACAGAGCACAGTAGTGGAGTTCAGAAGACATGGCAGTATCTTTTTTCAGAAGCATTTTCCAGTATATCAGTAGTAGATTTGCTGTATTTTTCACGTAGAGCTAAACAAGAGCTTCTGTGATTTCCCTACAGCCCATCAGAAAATTCCATTTTCTTCCAACATTCTCAAAAGGAAACACAAATAATTTTTAAAGGCAAAAAATGGTAAACATATAAGCACAGGAAGGTTGGATCTACAAATCTAATAGATGCAGCTTCCATTTTAATTCACTTCAGAATGCTATTATTCCTGTCCCATCTGCAGGTGACGGCAACAACCTGGAGCATGAAAAAACTGCAAACATTGATTTACAGGCAATCAACTCATTTTGTTTTCTGACACGCTATATTTTGTAAGCCTGGGATACTCAAGCATCCTGACACCACCATTAAACTGCAATAACTGATACGAAGTTTCCTTTTCAAATGCTTGGAAAGTATCAACTACAGCAAGAGAGTTCAGATCCATCTGATCAGGTACTCACTGAAAACCTTTCAAAGTATATCCCTGTACAATTTTTAACATCATGCTATAAAAAGTGGTATGATGATACAGTTTACTCTTCCTATTTGCCACTCTTTTAGATAACTGATTAAATATCCTCTCTCTTACGTTTTTACTAGTAAATTCAATTGTACTTCATAACAAATGAAATAAAGGAAATACAGTTTTCCCCTCTCAGATTCATATTCAAATTCTCACCAAAAACAAAAGTGAGTATATCCAAAAGCACTGGATCATGTCATATGAAATATTCTAGTACAACTATTCTCCTTCTACTAGGATGAGCAGTTGTTAAGACTCTGGTAGACAAAGCTGTGCCTGTGATGATCTAGTTGGGGCTGGTCCTGTTTTGAGCAGGGGCTTGAATGAGATGTGACCTCCTGAGGTCCCCTCCCACCCTCGTTTTCTATGATTCTATGAAACACACATTTTTATTGGTGAAAATGTCGTTTTCCAATGATTGTAATTGCCAGTAATATTCATCAAGTCACATTTAGCACAATAGTGACACGTAAAAGATTCTGCACATTTTCGAAGCGAAAGCACGTATTTCATAGACTCATAGATGCTCGGGTCGGAAGGGCCCTCAACAGATCATGGAGTCCGACCCCCTGTCCTGGGCAGGAACAGCCAGATGCCTGTCCAGCCTTCTCTTGAAGACCCCCGAGGTAGGGGAGAGCACCACCGCCCTCAGGAGCCCATTCCAACTTCCCGCCACCCTCCCCGGGGAAGAAAGGGAACAGTATTTGTACTGTTGGCTTTTTAGTTTTTACTCTCATCTCTGAAAGTGAAAAGAAAAAAAAAGAACCCAGCCATTCCCTCTCGGACTTCTGTCTCAAGTCACTGTCAGTCCCCGGGTTTACTCCTGCACCAGGCGGGAGTGCTTCAGGGGCAGCCCCCAGCCCCGGCCTGGGGGCTTCGCGCTCGGAAAGGAGCGGAGCAGCCAACGGGGCAGGGATCTCGGGACCAGCCCCTTCAGCAGCGCCCGGCGGAGCGCGGGGCCGAGGGAGCCCGAGCCCGAAGCTGCTTCCCAGGCCCGCCCCCTTCCCCGCGGGCACGGGCGGCGCTTACCCGCCGACTGGGCGCTGCCGCCTGGCTCCCCGAGCAGGGGCGCGCACAGGCAACTGAGCACGAGCAGGGGCCCGGGGCCGCCG
>NW_017728996.1:44760369-44761925 GCF_001723915.1 Gavialis gangeticus | reverse complement strand
GCCGGCCCGGCCCGCCCCCGCAGGGAGGACGAGGACAGGGGGTGGCTCGCTGCAGCCCCGCCCCCGCCCCGCGCACCTGGGGGCGGGGCCACTGCCGGGCCTCGGCATCGCGGCCCTGAGGGGAGTGCACGAGGCCTGGGGGAGCGGGACCCTCCACAGCCGGCTCCTGCCTCCGCTTTCCTCCTCGCTCTGCGCCTGCAGGGACCTCGACGAACATCGGTGACAAATGGCAGCGCCCAAAGCGAGTCAAAATCTTCCAACATTTTTCCCCCCAATCAAAAATGACGTTTTTTAAGGCTGTGAGGGAGGGATGCTGTAGGGTGGGCTAGGGAATATGCAGCAGTGTTTGGGGGTGGGATCTTTTATTGGACCCGCTGTATCGTTAGAAGAAACGTTGGACAAGCTTTGGAGGCCAGGGCAGCCCTGCTGGCACCAGGTCCCCTGCCCCAAGGAAGGGCACCTGGTGTCCAGTTGGTCCCGTAAGAGATGCCACCCGCAAAAAATCATTGCCTCTTTATTTCAAGCCGTTTTGCAGGAACTACAGAGTTCAGTTAACTTTTGGACTCTGAACAAAACACTTTATTTCAGATGGAAACTGTTGACCTGTCAAAAACTCTTTTTATATCAGATGTCAAATTTTTCACTTAAATGTTTTCATCTAAGAATGTCTGGAAATGTTCATGGGGGGGTTTAACCTTTCATTCAAACAATACTTTAAATTATAACTGGTGCAAGCTTGTAAATAGCCTAAGATACTTCTCTCGCTACTCTGCATGGAAAGCTCAATAGAAAACATTTTTATCTGTCTTTTCCCTTAGGTTAATAATGCAAAGAGTGATTAGAAGGTCAAACTGAGTAGGTTGTATTTTTCTCAATGTTGTCATTGATTTTTTTCCCCCAAATCAATATAATAAACATGCAGTGCAAAAGAAATGTGCCCAAACTGAAAATACTAGAACCTAACGTATTCAAAATAATATGGAAATTGCTTTTAAGATATTACCTGAGAATACTTTCAGAAGGAGACTGGACGCTTCCCTTGCTGGAGTTATTTGACCCCAACAGTCTTTCCTGTCCAGAGCAGGGGGGCTGGACCCGATGATCTCACCAGGTCCCTTCCAGCCCTAAACTTCTGTGAATCTGTGAATTTAAGCACAAGAGCAGAAGACGATGAAGCAGCTTCTATTACTTTTGCCTATTCCTCAGCCTTTATGTTAATAACAGGATAGGATACTGATGAAGGTACGTGTACCCAGAGAGTTACTCTCAGAAAATGATTTTTTTTCAGCAAAGATCATTTTCAGCAAAACTGTATCTCCCTTTCAACTTCCTGGTACAAGTGCTGGAGCGGCCAACTAGGGGACATGCTCTTCATAGTTTCATAGTTTCTAGGGTCGGAAGGGACCTGAGCAGATCATCTAGTCCAAACCCCTGCCATGGCAGGAAGAGCACTGGGGTCAAATGACCCCAATAAGGTGGTCATCCAACCTCCTCTTAAAAACCCCCAGGGTGGGAGCCTGCACCACCTCACTTGGAAGCTGGTTCCAGACTCTAGC
>NW_017728996.1:44736167-44759591 GCF_001723915.1 Gavialis gangeticus | reverse complement strand
CTTCCTAATGAGAATGGGGTGAGAGACAGTATCAAAAGCCTTCCTGAAATCTAGGAAAACTATATCCACTGCCACCCCTGCATCCAATGATTTAGTGACCTGGTCGTAAAAGGCCACCAGGTTGGTCTGACAGGACCTGCCGCTGATGAGCCTGTGCTGGTTGCCCCTGAGCATGCAGCTTCCTGCTGGCCCCTCTTCTTGACCTGCTGCTCACAAACCGGGATGAATTGGTGGGGAATGTAGTATAGTGGATGGTAACTGAGGCAGCAGTGACAACGAGATGATTGAGTTCAGGAGCTGGAGGAAAGGAAGGATGGATAGCGAACTTCAGAAAAGCAGACTTGGACTCGCTCACGGAACTCATGGGCAGGATGCTCTGGGAAACCAGTCTGATGGGGAGAGGAGTCCAGGAGAGCTAGCTGCACTGTAAAGAAGCCTTAATGAGAGTGCAGGAACAAACCATCCTGATGTTCAGGAAGACTAGCAAGTATGGCAGAAGTCCAGCTTGGCTTAGCAGGGAACTCTTCAGTAAATTAAATTACAAAAAGGAAGCTTATAAGAAGTGGAAACTTAGACAAATAACTAGGGAAGAAAATAAGAGCACTGTTCAGGCATGGAGGGTTGAAGTCAGAAAACCAAAGCGCAATTGGAGTTACAGTTAGCAAGGGATGGGAAAGGTAACAAGAAGATTTTCTACAAGTACGTCGGTAGTGAGAGGAGGATCAGGGATAGTGTGGGTCCCTTACTGAAGGCAACCTAGATGATGCAGAAAAGGCTGAAGTGCTGAGTGCCTGTTTCACTTCAGTCTTCACAAGTAAGGTCAGCTCCCAGACTACCACACTGGGCAGCACAGATTGGGGAGGAGGTGAGCAACCAAACAGTGGCACAAGGAAAAGTCAGGGACTATTTTGAAAAGCTGAACTTAAACAAATCCATGGGGCCAGCTGGGATGCACCTGCAGGTGCTGAGGGAGTTGGCTGATGTAATTGCAGAGTCACTGGTCATCATCTTTGAAAACTCATGGTGATCAGGAGAGGTCCTGGATGATTGGGAAAGGGCAAATATAGTGTCTATCTTTAAGAAGGGGAAAAAGGAGGATACAGGGAACTACAGACCAGTCAGCCTCACCTCAGTCCCTCGAAAAATAATGGGGCAGATCCTCAAGGAATCCATTTGTAAGCACTTGGAGGAGAAGAAGGTGATTAGGAACAGTCTGCATGGATTCATCAGGGGCAAAGTCATGCCTGACTAACCTGATTGCCTTCTATGATGAGGTGACTGGCTCTGTGGATGCAGGGAGACCAGTAGATGTGGTATATCTTGATTTTAGCAAGGCTTTTCATATGGTCCCCCACAACATTCTCACAGGCAAGCTAAGGAAGTGTGAGTTGGATGAATGGGCTGTAAGGTGGACAGAAAACTGGCTGGAGCATCGGGTTCAGAGGGTAATAATCGATGGCTTGATGCCTGGTTGGCAGCCGGTATCAAGTGGAGTCCCCCAGGGGTCAGTCCTGGGGCTGGTTTTGTTGAATGTCTTCATCATCGACCTGGAAGATGGGATGGAGTGCACTCTCAACAAGTTTGCAGGTGACACCAAGCTGGGGGGAGTAGTAGGTGCACTGGAGGGTAGGGTTGGGATTCAGAGTGACCTAGACAAACTGGAGGATTGGGCAAAAATAAATCTCATGAGGTTCAACAAGGACAAGCACAAAGTCCTGCACTTAGGATGGAACAATTCCATGCACCAGTAGAGGCTGGGGGCTGACTGGCTGGGCAGCAGCTCTGCAGAAAAGGACCTGGGGGTTACAATGGACAATAAGCTGAATATGAGCCAGCAGTGTGCCCTTGTTGCCAAGAAGGCTAATGCCCTACTGGGCTGCATTGGTAGGTGTGTTGCCAGTAGGTCAAAGGAAGTGATTATTCCCCTCTATTCAGCACTGGTGAGGCCACATCTGGAGTACTGTGTCCAGTTTTGGGCCCCCCACTACAGAAAGGATGTGGACAAATTGGAGCACGTTCATCAGAAGGCAACAAAAATGGTTTGGGGGCTGAAGCAAATGACTTATGAGGAGAGACTGAGGGAACTGGGCTTATTTAGTCTAGATAAGAGAAGACAGAAGAGATTTAATAGCAGCCTTCAACTCCCTGAAGAGGGGCTCCAAAGAGGATGGAGCTAGACTGTTCTCAGTGGTGGCAGATGACAGAACAAGGAGCAATGGCCTCAAGTCACAGCACGGGAAGTTTAAGTTAGATATTAGGTATTAGGAGATAACTTTTTAAAAATCAGTTTACGTTATAGAACAGAAAAAACACAAGTATACCTATTTGTACATATTTTTAAACTCCCTAATAACATCCAGAATATTAAACAGTACTTCATAGTTTATCATCCTCATGTTCTTTATTGATAAGCAACATTTTAAACATTTTTATTTAATTTTTTTCTTATTCTCTTTCTCATAATAAGCTGAATGCTATATTTGAGTTATGTTTGTGTAGAGACAGAATAATGCAGTCAGCATAAACCATCTAAAAAGAGGCTGCTTACACAGTAGTTTTTTTCAAGAGCAGTTCTAGTTGCTGGTTATATTGATTAGTATGCTCTACAGTAAGCAGTGACATTTCATACATTAAGAACCTCTTTACCATTTTTTTAGGCTTGATAATTTCTAACTTCATATACACTAAGAAATTGATTCCGCATTCTTCACACAGTGAAACCTCCTATTGATTTTAGGTGTTCAAAGATGTACAGCTTGAGCCTGGGTTTTTATCTCACATGCGATATTCAGTCCAGAATTATAGAATAAAAATATGCATTTTTGTCTCAAAATGTAGCATGAGAATATAGTCCCAGTCTTATATTATCAGCAGAAGTTTCAGTGTTTTTTGAACACACTAAAAAATCACTAACATTTCCCCTATTCATCACAAATCTGAAGCTTCTGATTGTGACTGGGCTACCACTGCATTGCACCATGTGTATTTGTATCTCAGTTTTGCTATTGATAAGCTATGTATATATTAACAATATGTAGGAATTGCTATCAAGGTCTTTTATTGTCACAGTTTGTGGTTAAAAGTATTGGACATAATACACTATCTGCTTTGCAAAGGAGAACTAAATATTTTTATTTCTTAACTTTGAGACTGATTGCAGATGGATCCTAGTTAGCTGAAACAAATCCTGCACAGTATAAGAGAAGTGCCACTAAGTACCTAGTGTTACATGACCATCATTTTGTTGAAAATTTATATCAAGACTTATGTTTAAGTATTTTTATTATTATAGTACATAACATTTCTAAAATACTTTTCAACTGTTGTTCTGAATTTGAATATAATGTTAAATGTAATTGTAGGATTATAGATATGATTCTGTGTGCCCAAGTAATTGCATAATATTTTAATTTCTGTTATCTTTTATAGGACCCTCTTACTAGAAGTAAGGAGTTTTGAAGGTCCCAACTAAAGTGACTTCTATGAATCTTTCTTCAGTGTTGTTACTGCAGCCAGTAAATTGACAGTTTCCACTAGATAGTTGAGAGTATTTTAACTTGAAAGCCAGCAGTAGAAATAATTACAGATAAAAATAGTGAGCATCTCAGTCCTATTAGAAAATCAGAAGAGTTTTTCACAAAATTCTGTGAAGTATATTTCTGGCAGATTAAAGTAAAGTGGTATGAAATGAATTAGTAGAATATTCAAAATGAACCTTTAAAAAACTATTTTAAAAGTCATATCTGGAAAGTATGCAATAACAGAAGTAGTGAGTAGAGAAATTAAAAATCAGGGAAATCTTTAGAGATAAAGAGTTTAAATGGAGAACATTCTAAACTTTTTAAAGAAAATGAAAAAGTTTTCATTTTTAAGGCAGTTAATTGGAAATCTGTTCTGAGATTACAAGAAAGAGAAAAAACAACAGTGGCACTGCTGTTATCTGAAAGCAAAGGTTTTTTTACCAAAGTGGTATATTTGCTTACTTGTAAATAGTTGCAAGGGAGTCTATTATCCATCTTATCTACTTATGTAGCCCACTTTACCATGGTATCCAAGCACAGAATTTAGTGTATTTATCCTTACAGCACATCTCTAGTAAGTAACATCCCTATTTTATAAGCCATGGCTGCTTGCAGATGTTAAAAAAAACAAAAAGACACGTTTAACCAGAAACCCTGGTTTCAGTGGGGCTTTTTAGCACTTTTATAAAGGGGAGTCAATCAGCTATTAGATAAAAGTGCCACCCCCCCTCCCCAAACTAAAGCACCCGATTTATACAGACATCAGGTGAGCCGGGTCCAAGAACGTGCTTTCTCTTTTGGGTATGTGCTGGGCTGGAGTGTGCCAAGTTTAAAGTAAAGCACCAGGGGTTTTTTTGTCTTTTTTTCTGTTTAATGTCTGCAAGCAGCCCAGGAGGCCCAAAGGAATAAAATCACTTCACTAAAGTTGCACACAACTTCAACCAGGACTTTAGATTCCCAAGCTAGTGTTTTAAGCATAGAACTATCCTCCTTCCCTTTAGCCTAAACCAGGCTGGATTAACACATAGGCAAACTAAGCACATGCTTGGGCCCTAAGTGAAGAAGGGGCCTAGTAGTTATTATTTTACATATTATAATTATTGAGTGAAAAAGAAATATAAATTACAAATTAAGTAGGGGCCCACTAGTTAGTTTGCAAGGGCCCACTAAAGGGCTAATCCAGCCCTGGCTTAAGCCATACTCTGGTCAGTGTAGGTCAGTACTTCTATTGCACAGAGGACCAAACCACTCAGGACAGATCCTTGTGTCCATGCAGTTTCACTAAATTAAGTAGTTTTCCAAAGAGGTACCAAGGAGTAAGAGTACAAGTACAAGCACAAAGGAGTAAGGCCTTAGTTGATGTAACTCATATATAGGGACCTACGTGAATCATGGCAAGACAAAGGGATTTTCACAAACCATTCACCATGCACAGAACAGATTTTGTGGTCTTTTTGCAGTGAGCATCCCCTCACCGATGATTAGCTGGGGGGCCCTGAATCATGGCAAGACAAAGGGATTTTCACAACCATTCACCATGCACAGAACAGATTTTGTGGTCTTTTTGCAGTGAGCATCCCCTCACCGATGATTAGCTGAGGGGCCCTGACAGCCTTGCCCCTTGCTGCCAATTGGCCCAGAGGCAAAAACCACAGCATAGTTAAATAGCAAAGTCTGCAGAAATAACAAATAAATTCCCACATTATTATAAATCTAAGTATTACATTTAAATCTAAATTGAAATATATTGTGAATATAAATTTATACCCAATCTGAATTGTAACTAATATCATAATGTATTATTAGCATTCTACAAAAAGTTTAGTAATACTAAATAATTCTAACCTCGATAGAAACTGTTCATATTAGTTGTTAACTAGCATGCAGCATTCACCAATACTTGCAGCTGACATCTTTTGTCTTTGTGGTCTGAACACTTGTCCCATACACTGAGATCGCACATTCTGCATCCACTGAATTGGGTGGAATGGTAAGGCAGTGTTTTGCCAAGTTGTAGAGATGTGAAAAGTGTCAGAAATGGAGTCCCAAACTACAGTCAAAGGCATCTGGCACTCTTTGACAAAGTTCATGTAAGCAGAATGTTCCTTGTTATGCTCTTTCTGCCATCCAGGTATTGGTTTCAGTAGGTGAGGGTCAAATCTCAGTCAAGACATCTGGTTAGGATAAAAAATGCAAACAGCACTAAAGAAGGGAGGCACATGGTTGTTTAAACCAGAGTGGTAGTGACAGTACTAGTAGTACTGATTCAACTTCACAGCTATTGCCTAGAATAGTTCTCGTCTCTATGGTTATCACATTGACAGTCTGAAAGTTGTGATGCTACGTCTTTGACCCAATTTATCAAACCCATCAGCATGTTGTGTGCTTGGTGAATCAAAGCCTGTCAGCTTTCAAACCACATTAGAAGTTCCATTAACTGGATCACAAACTTAACTTGATCTTCAATGTCACCCTATCTTAGGAGATCATGTAATTTAGGTATGTACTGTGTGCTGGGTGTGATTTCAAGCTCTTTGCACACAAATTGCTGGTAGTACTTCATATTGCATGGTAACAAACTGCATTAAACCACAAATTCCATCTTGTACACACTGGCTTTGGTGTAAGTGACACAGTCGCATGTAGATCCCGCTTTGATTGGCAATAGACCCCCTGTAGTGAAGCTTACGGCCTGTACAATATTTGAACTCTTTTTTAAAAGAGGAAACCAGACTATCCACATCAGGAAAGGATGTGCTCATTGCAGGTGATATGAATTGCATTGGGCGTCATTCCATAGAGCACATCAAAGAAAGCTTTATATGTTGCATTATCAGAGAGAGATACCAAAATCTTGTTAAATTCTAACCTGTAGTTTACCACAGCCTTTGTACAGCTTGTGCCATGGTAGAAAAACCGACAGAACACAATGTGAACCAGCTGTGTTTGAAAAATGGGCAGGTCACAGTCTGTCCAGCTTCTAGGTACAAGTAAAGTGTGCAGAACATAGTTATCTTGGGCATCACTTGCTTCATCTGCTACAGTTGAGATTGATTCATATTCTGCTAATGCAGATTTTGTAGACTGAACATGTGAAGCAATAATCTTGGTGAAGCTTGTTTGCACATCAGAAACTGCCAGCATTCAGCACGTTTGTTCAAGTAGTCCCGGCAAGCAAGGTTCTTTGGGTAGATATGATATCTTTTATTAGATCAACTAAATCATTGGAAAAAGGTTCTTTGCAATCTTTCGGGAACAAACACCCTTCGTCAGGGACAGGGAGACTGCTAATGTTATGTGTTCTTCAAGGTAGAAAAGAAGCTAATTTATAACAAGCAGGTCTGTGAAAATGCAAATGTGTGGAAGTTAGGAAGACAGTGGGTAGAGACAGGAGGGGAGAGGGGGAAGGAGGGGATTTTGTGAAGAAATGCAAGTGATCAGCTACAGGCAGGTTACTGGAGTATCAGATGTCAGGCAGGTTGTAATGTCATAAATCCAGTGTCTATATTATGCCCATTTTGTATCCAGTAGATTTATGAAGTGAAGTTCATAGGCTCATCTACGAAAGGTGTTTTGTAAGTTCCCTTTGAGGGTTAGAACTGAGAGACTGGAGAGAGAGTGGCTGTTTTGTGAGAAGTGCGGACCCACAGGTGATTGAATATTTTTGTCTTTGATGGATTTTTGGTGTGCGTTCATTCTGGTATGCAGTTGTTGTTTTTGGTTTCTCCTACATATTTCCCATCGGGGTATTTAGTGCAGTGGATGAGATGTACTGCATTTCTGGAGGTGCAGCTGTAAGATCCAGGAATGGTGATGGTTCTGTTGTGGGGTGTAATTATTGTGGGACTGGTAGAGATGTGTCGGCAGGTTTTATATTTCTTGTCCTGGCATGGTTTAGATTCATTTGGTGTGGTTTGGGTCATAGGAAGTTTGCTTCTGGTGATGAGGTTAATGAGGTTAGGTGCTTGTTTAAAAGCTAGGATGGGTGGTTCTGGAAAGATCATTTTAAGAATTGGAGAAAACATAATATTAGCAGAGTCTCTTTATGCCTGATGAAGGGTGTTTGTGCCCAAAAGCTTGCAAAAAACTTTTTTCCAACTATTTAGTTAGTCTAATAAAAGATGTCACATCTGCTCAAAGAACCTTGCCTGCCTATGTCCTTAGACCAACACAGCTACAACCAACAACCCTTCAAGTAGTCCCTTAATTTAGAGTTCTCATTTTTCTCCGCAGGAATGTTGGAGGCCACAAATATAGCCTGTCTTGTCAAACTGCTTTCTGTAGTTCCTTTAAAGATCAAAGGCATAGTCATTTATTTTTTGCTCTGACTTTCAGCCTCTGCAGTAGCCTTTCACTTTATATGTGATTTAGACTCTAAATGCTGATTGATGCTGTTTTTTCTTGACACATCCAGAGTCACATTGCATGATGAACAAAACAATTTACAGGCCCTCGCCATTCACAGGGGATATGTTCTCGTATTCCCCATGAATGGCGAAATCCACAAATAAGGTACTGTGTTCATGAATGCAGTGCCCCCAGCGGCTGGATGGGGGAGGGGGGCATGGCTCTGGCGGTGATGGTAGGAGCGCAGCAGCGGCAAGCACAGAGCTCCCGAGGAGCTGCTGTAAGTGCATAAAGTGTATTTAAAATCTGGATTCAGCATTCACAAATATTTGAAATGGCGAATGCCAAACCCCCAAATAGCGAGGGCTTCCTGTACTACCATCTGCATGCAGGTTTCCTGTAGGGAACTGTCTTACATGATCCTGAGCTGACATGTATTCAGCTTACTTGGATTTCTTTTCACACATCATTTTCAGGCTGCAGCATTGCACCTAGCTTTTTAAAAGATGGTACCCTTTCGCTTTCCTAACTGGCACCTTCATCAAGTCCACATCACCAGCTCAGCCTCTCTTGAGCCATGTGCTCAATGGCTGCAGGAATTGCCATACTTTCTTTGTATTCCAGTAAGCTTCTTTTTAAAAAATTTTTTGCGATTCTGCGCAAAATCATGGGAAGTACCATTTTCACAGGGATGGTGGAAACCACTGTTTTTCATGGTTTCCACAAAAATCACAAAACCATGATTTAAGTAGGGCCCTACTCATATGACAAGAGGCAAGAAGGGAGAAGTGAAGGAAAAAAAACAGGAGGAAAGACTTGAAGATATAAAAGTTAAATACAGGTATATCTCCCCTCCTACTTTAACTTAAACACTGAGCAAATGGTGAGGGGAGAAATGTACAGATACACCAACATACACCAACAGCCTGACTCCTTTATCCCTATTTACTTATACATCACATACACAACTGCTATCCCTGGGGTTACTACCTTAAGGCAAATATTTGTTATTTCTGTTCATGATACAGGATGCATACTTCTCCAGTTTCAAAAGGCTCTATGAATGATGAATAAATCTTATTAACAATGAACACTTGTTTTTTCAGTAGCTGTACATCGTTTTATACATGTTTTCAGTTTTTGGGGTTTTCTTAATGCATAGGCTTTCATAATCCAATGCCAAGTAAATTGGCATTGCATTATAAAATTGACTGGGTCAAGGGGTAACACATAAAAGACACTTCTTGTTGTCTTCCCAGGATATAAAACTAAACTGAAGGTACAACAGTAAATCCAACAGAGTGCAGCCATAAACATAAATTGAACTTGTTCTCTGAGTTATTATACTCATTAGATAAAGGTGATATTGCTTCTTTTTGCAGGTATGATGCTGCCATTTACAAATAAATTAGAAACAGTTATAGATCAGGGGTTGGCAATGTTGTTGGGCAGAGTGCCAAAAACACCCACAACCTCAAGTTGTAAGATGTTGGTGTGCTAGGCATGGACAGTGGGGGATCCTTGTTGTGGCAGTGCAGCCCTGGCCCCTTCCCAACGTGCAAGTGCCAAGCAAAATGCCTCACGTGCCACATTCTGGCAAGCATGCTGGGGGTTGCCTACCCCAGCATAGATATTTCAGAAATTATTACTGGGAAAGTAGTAAAGAGTTGCATTGTATCTTCATTGTATACTGATATTAAAATTTTGCTGCCGATACGTTTAATACATGTTGTGATTAACGTTCCTAGTAGGTCACTTACTGGCTAAGAATGAATACTGGCTCAAAACATTTTTACCATGCACTCATGAAATCTACACCATCCTGGTTTTAAATTTTACTGTACAGTACCATCAAGTCATACAGATGCTTCAAGCTGAGAACCTTAATGCTTATTTGAAACAAGTCTGTTACCATGAAGAATCATTTGAAATGTTGGTGTTAAAATACCATAACATTTAAAGAACCCCAAAGTACTTATGCTCTTCTTGCTATGGTCATAAACTGATCTACACATGCTAGAGAGAGAGAGAAAGGAAGATAATTAAACAAAACCAACATAGACATATTGTTAAAAGTAGTAAGTTCCTACAAAGCTTGGCGATCTAAATTAGGTTCAGCGTGATCAAATTTTCTCTGTTCCTGGGAAAATTGAGAAGACCTTTGGCAGGTGTTACTATAAAGCTGCAAGGTTCTCCAGCATGTATTTACTACTGAATAGATTTTTTTTCTATTCTTAATCAAAATATCACCAAAAACCAAGAAGAAATTGACTTCAGCTTATTACAACTTTTCTATATAGTTCAGATGTTAGATGAATGCTGTTTATTGAACAGCATATTAGCAGTGCTGCAGGCCCTTATTTATCCTGAAGGCACTATCCATGGCAACAGCAGAGACAGCCTTTGCAGAATTACATTAAACTGCTCTGCCTAGGTCATAAATTCCATACAAAGCCATTAATACAACATTTAAAACATTTCCTTACCAATATTTTAAATAACAGAACAGATCCTTTTAAAACCTAGTATTACTCTTCACCATTTGATTATATATGTACTTAATTACATCTCTCAACCCAGACTAGAATGCAGATTAAAAAATTACCAAGACAAAAATATCACAACTAGCTTCCCTCTGGTTTTACAGTTTTGCTTATTGTGAATACAGTGTTCAAAACATTCAAAGCATTTTGGTTCTTCACCATACTTGAATGTTTGGCTTTAAAATTCTGCAGAGAAAAATCTAAACAAAATAACTATCTCCCCCCCACCATTTCATTATTTGTCTCAGCCCATAGCTTCTTTGTAAAAGGACATTAAGTTACTGAACAAATGCCCCTTCCAAGTATATTTATATTGAGTATATAGAGGGCACAAAGCTAATGACTGAAATAGATCCTCACAAGTCAACAGTATGGTGAATTTCTAGTATATTCATTACTATGCCTAGTTCCCTTTGCAGGTTGCTTCAGTTTCTTATTTTTCTATTTTAGCAATCACCTTTGGGACCCTATCGGATACCTATATGGCTTTCATCATTCCAGCATCTATATTCCTCAGTGATCCTAAAAACTGCAATAGACAAATTTTTGGCAATCCCCAGGTAACCTGTATGAAATATTTACTGTGCCAGGAGCATTGGTAAACGGTTGTCTATACTGCAAAGGTATGACTATCTCATGCATATATAGCATAGCTTAACTTTAAACTGGCTAATTTAGGGACGGATAGCAGCATAACTGTGGCAACAAAGTTCAAAGTAAGCTTTTACCAGAGTTCCCAGTCAGTACGGGGGTAATAAATAGGGTTGTGCAAAGCTTCAGTCCCCGATTCGATTCGACAGAGATTCAGCCTGATTCAGTGGCTGAATCTCTGAATCCGAACTGAATGAGACCCTTTAATCTCTGCAAATAAAATCAGAACCCTCCGAATCGATTTGGAGAGATTTGGCAATTCGAACATAGAGACAGCTTTAAATGTTTTTTCCACATCCCTCTAGGTAGCAGGCAGCTCGTGAATGCTGAAATGCTGGGGTGGATGGAGTATCCCACAGGAGTGCAGGGGGCTTCCCAGTATGCTCAGCAGCAGAACCAGGAGTGGACAAGAAGCACTTCTGGTGCACTTCTGGGTTCACCGCTGAGCAGTGCGGGGTGGGGGGCCATGCTCGTGTGGGATGCTGTATCCGCCCCAACATTGCAGCGTTCACAAGGCACGCCTGGTACCTCAAGGTATGTAGAAAAACATTTAAAGTTGCGTGTATAGCCGAACTGCTGATTCTCCGAATTGGAGGACTGGAAAAGGGCCAATGTGGTTCCCATCTTCAAAAAAGGGAGGAAGGAGGACCCGGGGAACTATAGACAAGTTAGTCTTACCTTGATCCTGGGTAAGCTTTTTGAGAGAATTATTCTGGCATGTCCACAAGGGGCCAGCAAGGGAGATTATGCTTAGGGGCAACCAACATGGGTACATTAGAGGCAGGTCCTGTCAGACCAACCTGGTGGCCTTCTAGGACCAGGTCACCAAATCCTTAGATGCAGGGGTAGCAATGGACATAGTCTTTCTGGAAAAAAGGCTCAGAACTGGGAGCCATGGTAGAGAAGTCAGCTGAAGAGTTCCCAAAATGATGCACATCATCAAAGGTAGCTGCACATTAATGAGTTTGGTGTGTGATGACTGGTTCCAAGGGTTGAGGCTCTTGCGCCCCACGATGACCCAGCCAGCTTGTTAAGGATGTTGTTGCAAGTATTTCATTGCTGTCTTTTTCAAGTGTTCATGGTAGCTCAATGTCCAGTCTAGCATCACTCCCAGGTAGATGGGTTGTGCTTTGTGCCTCAGCCTCTGACCATTCAGGTAGATGTTCAGCTTCCAGGCAGCACTGGCATTGCACAGGTGGAAAGCACTAGATATTGTCTTACTGATGCTTGGCTGAAGGCACCAGATCTTGCAATTAGGGGTGCAGCAATTTATTGGTGCCGATCTGATAGCCAACCAATATAAGGAGAAATAACGTTACCAGCTTTTTTTGATTGTTGTGGCCGATAATTGCAGCTGTGTGCCCAGAGCACCCGGGTGAGCACAGTCCAGTCCATGTGCCCTGTTGCCAGCCTGAGCCTGCAGATTACAGGTGAGTAGCGGAATGGGGAGGGGGTGCTGAGGAGCAGTCATACGGCATTGCACTCAGCAACAAAGGGACCATTACCAGCTCCTGCTGCTGCCATGGCAACACTGCTTCACATCCACTGCCATGGCAACATCAAGCATGCAACAGGGACCTGAGCACCAGGGCTGCCACAGAGACATTGGGCTGTATGTGGGTGGGGTAAGGTGTGACACCAGGAACACTGCACTCTACCAGGTGCCACTACAAAAGTGGTTTCTCCCTGGCAGCCATGGCAGCTTGGCTGCATAGGGGCCTGCCAGCACTGAAGCAGCAGCATACCCTGGGGCTCTAAACGTGCTTGGCACCACTGTTCGCATGAGGGTCTGTTCCACCCACTCAGGACGGTAGCATGGGCTGCGCAAACAACAGGGCCGTGGGTAGGAGCTGTGGTTGAGGGAGCAACATACATCAGAATAAGGTGGTCACTGCCTTCCTCACGGAGGGCCAGAGCAGGCAGAAGGTGCGTACATGTTATAAATGCAAAACAAACAAAAATATTTATGTCACTAGTTTAAAACACTTTGCACTATTCCTAAATATTGGTTATCAGATCAGCATCTGCTGATATGGTTGGTTAAACACTGGTTATCAGTATCAGCCAAGAAAATCTTTATCAGTGCACCCCTACTTGCAGTAGTCAGCCAGCTTTGTGACATCACCATTTAGAGCATGTTCTAGCTCAGAGAAAGTCTGTGCCTGGAATTCACAGCAGATGTTATCAGCATAGATGGATTTCCATGACTGGGTTTGTGACAGGTCATTGGTGTAGAGGTTGTACAAGATCGGAGCAAGTACATATCCCTGTGCCTGCAATCTAAGCCTACCCTGAGCATCAAATTTATCCTCTCTCAGCAACTAAACTTATATTGATGGTCAGCAGTAGGTCATTAAATAATCCCAAGGTCCTACATTAATTGGATGCAAATATAAAATATTTTTAAAGACCACTGTGGAATACATATTCTTCTACTAAGTGTTTACACAAATTTAGCTTGGCATTTAGGCATCAACTAATCAGATTCCTTCTAAAAAGAAAACTGAAAGAGTTTCAATATATATATTATAATTTATATGCAGCAAATGTCTTGTACTATGAAATACATGAGATTTTTTTCAAATCACTTAAATTTTTATTTTCAAAGATTCTGAAAGAACCTGATATAACAACATTTTTATTTGAAGAAACAAGATGAAAAAAATTGTATGGTTGAGACTACACTAATTTTGGCCACATCTGAAGAGGTTTTTTGTTTGTTTTTTTTTTTAAGAACAGTCAAAGCTCTCTTGGATGGATAATACAAAATCAAGTGCTAAATGACTCCGTTTCTTTCAGCCAATCATTTAAATCCCACAAACATGAGATTTCCATTGGAAAACGCAAGATATGCAGTGTTAATCTAGAGGAGAAATGATGACTTAAAATCCAGCTGAAGGCAAAAAGATGCATTCTACTACTACTTATGAGTTGATGTTGTTTATCATATGCAAAATGTTCTTAAAAAAAAAAGAGATATTTTAATAGAAGAGCTGAGAAAAAGAGACTGTGTTACATACATGGTATTTTCTGTTGACCCTAGATAAACTCTTCTGCAAAGAAGTAGTTGTGGTTCCTCATTTTTTGTAAGGTTTCCAAATATTTCTTCTATGTTTCTTTATTTGACATCTCAAACATGGAAATTTGAGCTTCAGTTTATACAGACATTAAGTTATTTTTGTTCAAATATTTTATTTCTTTTAATAGTCAAATGTCTGGCTTGTCAGTACTCTATTAGTATTAAAAAGAGTGGTGTGATGTTATTCAAGGTCCAGCGTTTAGAATGTCCAAAACAAATGGATATGGTTAATGAGAAAGTGATTTAATCTTTTTCTGCATCATTGTCAAGCTAGCTGTCAAGAAAACAAGGCTATGCAACATCTTTGCTCTCTGAAATTCATCAACCTGGGTGTGAAAGTACTCAATTTAAGAATTCTTCTATTTTGACAAGCATACCTTGAAAAGACAATTTAACATTTTTTTCCCTTACAAGTCACTTGACAGAAGTATGTTTCTGACTTGTGAGATCTTTACCTATTTTTAGCCAGTATTTCTTTCAAAGCACATACCTTTTGTGGGAGATTATAGTAAAAGTATTTACTACAAACCAAATTAGAAATAGTCCTACTGCTTGCAAGAATACTAGTCAAGTAGACATAACTTCTCATTACAGAATGTAATATGCTAAACATTACAAATAACCTATACATGCACTTAATTCTGTAGAAGCACAAGGACCTCCCTAAAATGTGCTCCAAGCTTTTCACAAGTCATTGTAACAGTCTTCTTTTTAACTTCTATTCTTTACCACATAGCCATAAATTATTATTTTGAGTTGCATGTTCCAAACTAATTCCCTCAAGAATCACTGTACTTGGATGCTACAGATGAAGTAACAATATTCATTAAACTTCTAAAATTTTATTGTAATAAAAATAAGAGGCATAAGAAATAAAGAGAAGTTGCAGAACTGAAATAATTCAATGTAAGAAATGGCAAATCATGGAAATGGTGATTTGTATGACAGTAAGCATCTGCAAAACAAAAACATGAAAAAGCCCACCTCCTCCACTGCATCAGTTTTTGCAGGTATCCACACACTGGAAATACAAATGATCTGTTACTGAAACAGGTCTCAGGTTATCTACAAAATGACCAATTACATATTCTATTTATCTTTTTCTTTTTGCTCTTTTTCCTTCTTTTCACGTTCAGCTTTTGCTTCTTCCTCCTCATGCTGTTTTATCAACTGTTCCACCTCTTTTTGCTTTAGAACCCTTATAACTGTCTTTCCATTCTCTCTTGTCAATGTTGCAATTTCAACTGAAACAGAGAGAAAGCATATGGTTGACACCTGCATTTTTATAACCGCACTAGATAGTTTTAGAAAAAAGCAACAGCCAAAGTTACTATTACTAGTTAGAAATGTCAAAAGGAGTCAGAGGGAGCTAAGCAAAAAGCTCTGACAGAGCCAAGGGTACTGAATTCAGCTCCTTTGAACATCTCTGCCTATGGCCAGAATCCTATCAACTTCAGTGAACGCACGTCTAGGGAAGGTCAGTAAGACTGCTCTCATATGACAAAATACTCTAATGCTTGTCTGTAAGCTTAAAACTCATTGCTGCATCCTCAAAATCTGCCACTGTCCACTGAAATCATGAAGCAATTTAATAGCTAATTTCTTAAGAATCCACCACCCTTATCTGTGACTCAAGACAATTGTTTTTTCACACAACCAATTTGTTAGTCTTTTCACAGAAAGCATTTAGGATTTCTCAGCAAAAGAAATTATTCCAAGCTGAACTAGAGATATGGAAAAGCAACGTTGTTTACCTTTCTCTGCAGAGAGTTTACTAACATCCATGGTTTTGTTTAGGACCTTAATGGCTAAAGCAAGTGCTGACTTCAAAGTCATTTCCCCTTCTTTGTAGTCTTGCTTTAACATTGACACTGCTGCCTGTAAAACAATGTATATAAACAACTACTGTTGAAAAGTTTTTTTTCCTGTCGGATGTCAGAAAATATTAATGCCAGTATTACTACATGAAATGTTTTACAGCAATTATTTTTGCTTTGTAGTAGCAACATGTGTGCAAGTGGCACAACCCATCAAATCTATTAACTATTAAATACATAAACTGGTCAAGTCATTGATTTACATGTATGTCTTCGTTAATAAAATAAAGCAAAATAACTTACTGCACTGTTATTCCCGATACATGTGGCTTTCCACCCTCCATAATTTCCACTAGGATCACTCTGATAAAGCTGAAATCCATAATGCTTATCCCAGCCAATGTATAGCAATGAAACACCAAAAGGACGTTTTCCTGTTAAAAACAAGGGTATTAACACACTAAATTTAGTAACAAGAATTGTCATGGGTGACACTTAAAAATATCAAAGAAAACTGTTAAATCCTCTTATGTGAGCTAAGATTTCATACAGCTATCTATGCACTTCTGCTACATTAGATAAGCTCTACTACAAATCCTTCCTTTGTTTCTTCCAAGATGTAAGGAAGAAAAATAAGCTGGAGACTTACTTCAATTTAACCCAACCAGAAATTCAATTCCACGACCAGAAATCAGCTCAGTATTTTAAAAATCAAGCCTTCAGCAAACATCCTGAAATTTCTATCTTAAAAGTTCCAGAAAACGTATTTTGATGGGCCATATCTCTTCACTACAAATATACTGGATGCTAGGACAATTACTGGATTAGGGATTCCGGCATTTAAAACAGTAATTACTGGTCTAGGTGAAAACACCACAATTCTTGCATTAGGAAACACGCTCTGGGACCCATGGCAAATTAACAATACCACTGCTCCCCAGCTGCTAAATTTATGGACCTGTACAAAGTTGCAGTAGCATAACTGATGTGGGTGCTGAGGCAGCAGTCCTGACCATGTTTGGAAGGAGCAGGGGGAAGAGGGAGGCTAAGGGAAGGCCAGGAGTGCAAAAATACCTATTGTTGCAATAGTGGTTGCTTGCCATTGGCAGGGTGGCAACTGGCATTGTCTCATGTGCTGCAGCTGCCCAGGGAGTGGAGCTGCCCTTTTAAGCCTATCAGGAGCCCCACAGGCCAGAAGACATAGCGCCACACCTAGGGTTGGTCAGTGGCTTGATTAAACACATGGGTGCTATCCATTTGCCGATCAACCCTGTGCATCAGCCTAGTGCAACTCATCTGGCTTATGGAGCTGGATGGGTTGATCACTACAGCCCTAAAACAAATCTTCCTCTTTTGCTATGGGTGAGGTTAACTCCCAGAAAGTTTAGGGAACCCTGTTTACAAGGTCCTACATTTCAGCCACTAACTTTTGAGCAGTGACTGAATGCCTGTATCTACATTAGAGGGTAGGGCAGGATGGCACCTTATAGACTTAATGAGTTTAGAGGCATAAACTTTTGTAGGTGACAACTTATTTCCTCAGATTTCATAGTGTAGCACAGCTTCAATGCACAGCACCTAAAGAAGTAGGTTGATACTAGTTAGTCTCTAAGGTGTCACCCTTCTTTACTGCAGACTAACATGCCTAACCACCTCTCTATATCGATACTAGCAACCTTAAGATCTGTCCTTTACTATTACTGTACTATTTCTGCCATACAGAAGTTAATTAATCCTTGCAATAGTTTTCCCAGGGATCATTTGCTGCTTTAGAAGTTTATAGGGCAAGTACATGACTTAAGCATTGTAAATGATCCTATGAAAGTTATTCCCAAGACGTTTAGAGGCCTCTAAAAAGTTCCAGGCATTACCTCCAAACTGTGTATAAGCTTGCTTAATGTCACACAAGGCTGTTACCAACTGCTCACAAGGAATTGGTTCTTGATATTGCAACAAATACCTATGGTTAACAAGAAAGATATAGTTAATAATGTTTTTTATTAAGAGAGAAATTCTCTATTCTTAAAAATAAAATGTTTTGTTGAGACAAATGAAAGCTACCCAAGTAAAAGACAGGTTATTACAAGGGGATGGACAATTAATTACCTAAGGAGAAACGAGGCGTCTTAAAATATTACAAAAATAATAGTTCAAACTAAGCATGCCTCTACATTTAGAATTTTTACCACAAATTCTTACTTACAGACATTCTTCTCACCATGTTAAAGTATGCTTTACTAAAATGAATGCAATTAATTTAATTATTGAATAATAAACCCGATCCTTACGTGTCATCAATGCATACACAGCAGAAGTTAGGGGTACATGTATGTGGCTTAATATCTTTTATAATAAAGGGCTTAGTCTGTCTGTAATGCCAACTGCGCATGCGCCACCAAAAGGACGGGCAGTGACTGGCTGCACAGGCCAAACTGTGTGGCAGCAGCGAACATGCCCTGGCCACCTGAGCAGCAGGGCTTCTCCCCACCTCCCTGCCTGAGAATGAGGGGGAAAGGTCACGGTGGCAGCGCCCCCACTGCCTTTCCCCAAAACCCCCTGAAACAGCTGGCAGGGAAGGAGGGAGGGGAATGGGAAGGTGACCCTGACAACAGCAAGCAAGGAGGGGGAGGTGGTGGGGAAAGAAGGCTGCACGGGGCCCAGGTGGGGGTCATGGTGACAGCTGTTGTTGGGGCCGGACAGCAGGGAAGGAAGGGAGGGAGGGAGGGAAGTGGGGACGGGGGTCATGGTGGCAGTGCCCCACCTCCCAGCCCTGACAACAGCTGGCAGGGAGGGAAGAAGGCAGGGGAACAGGGAGGAGAGAGGATGGGAAGTGGGGGGAAGCCCTGTTGCTCCAGGGAGGAGACAGAGCCAGGTAGGGAGCCGCCATGCCAAAGGCTGGAGGAGAAGGTGGCAGCAGCAGGACTGTTTATATGGCCAGCCCGAAGGGTGAGCAGGAGGTGGCAGGGGGCATGTAAACATACCCTGAACCACTCCGTCATTCATGACAGGCAATTGGCTAGTTTTATATATAATGACTTTATACTTCACAAAGGAATCGTAAAATGGAAAAAAAGTATTTTTTTAAAACAAGCCACAACTATATGAGAAGACTTTGTATGCCAGTATTTTCTTTATTTATTGAGACATATGTTCTTTAGGTATTTATCTAATCTCCCATCATTGTAAGGTGTAAAGATATTTGGGTAACAAGGTACATTTGTGAAGGTGGTTAACACTGGAACAGGCTACCCAAAGAGGATATGCCATCTCCATCCTTGTATATTTTTAAGCATCTGTCTAACCTGCTCTTGACTGGGATGGTTTAGTTAGGGACAATTGCAGCTTGAGCAGCAGGGTTGGACTAGATGACCTCATGAAGTCCCTTCCAACTCTACTATTCTAAGATTCTAAAAGGCACAAACAGTTTTCTGCTTCCTTAATTTGATTTGTCAAATCTTCCAAAACTGAAAAAAAAAAATTTATGGAGTAGGGTAAGCATATCCTAAAATATGTTTTATTACGAGGTAATTAATAACTAGAAAACACAAAAATGAGAACTGTATACAGAACTTTAATCAAGGGCAGAAGTTAAAGAACATACTTTTTATGTTAGTAAATACACACAGCAAAAAAGGATAGCTCTTCCCTTGTTAAGTAATTTATACTGAAGTCTGAATTACTCTGAAGTTTTTAAGTAAAACTACAAAGACATACCTTTGTGCAATCAGTCTCAGTTCATTCGTTAGAACATTTGCATCTGAAGTTATTCCTGCAACACTGCAAGCCATATCCCTGAAATACAAATATATGAGTATATTGGGTTCTTATTTTTGCCAAAGCGAGTTATACCTTCATGCAGTACTTCAAGGAGAAGCAACATATTTGCATATTTTTTATCAAAACCACAGTTGGAAAGATTTTAAAAGTTCACAAGCTCTAGCCACAGCACTTTATCTGATGCATGTATGTTACAAGTACTGTATAGGCAGAACACTAATATTGAGATGACGGAATTTATACACCGTATGGGTTTATACAAACATAGATTAATGCAAGATTATTAAATTCTAAATATTAATAAGAGAGCTCTAAAGGAGCTATTAGATATGCACACTACTACTTTGCAGGCCATAATTAGTGTTTTCCTAGAGCCTTTTAATCAACTCAAACAATGGGATGCCCAATAAAAGATCTAAAAACTGTATATGAATGGAAATTTCTTATTGATACGTAGATGCTTGTTCAACTAACAAATTATCTGACTGTCACTGGAATAACATTTTGAGAGAAATAACTATTTCAGATGAGAGTAGTGCATTTATTTTTTAGCAGAATGTGCCACGTGTCCTTGATAGTTCGAAGAGGTTTTAGCTTAGTTAACTTACTTGTGCTGAATTTGAGATGTCTACAAGACATCAACTACTCAAAGCAGAAGAGACGAGAAAAATAAGCCAGACAGTGCATTTAAGGGGGAAATGGGGAGTAGTAGTATGAGGAGATGCAACTAATTTCTAGGGCTGTGCGAAACAGCTGTGTTTCACTTCAGTTTCAGATTCAGCCATTTAGGAGGATGGCGATTCATTCTGGTGTTTCAGATCACTGTCCTGTTTAATTTTCGCTGAATCTATTTCGAACAGGCTGCAAGCTTTGCGCAACCCTACCCAGCTGGGCGGGGCTGTGGGCAGCTCGTCCAGGGGAGGGCCACTGCCCTTTGTGCAGGCAGGGAGACCCCCATGCAGATTTCTGATCCCTGTCATGCTGGGTCATGGGGCAAGGAAGTGGCACAGAGCGGCAAGCAACCCTGCTTGTCTCTGCTGCATGACTCAACTCCGCAAGGAGCAGAAATCTGCACCGGGGGTCTCCTCGCCGACGCTGCCTGGCCCATGCTGCCCCAGTGATGTGGGGCTGCATGGGGCAGGCAGCAGCGGCAAGCAGACCCCAGCACAGATCTCTGCTCCCTGTGGAGCCAGGTCGCACAGCAGGGATTGCCCAGCCCCTGGTTCGATGCCCCGCAGCTCTTCCCAGGGGCTCTAGGCCCCTGGATCTGTCTGCCGGGTTGCAGCAGCGCCGTAGTCTTTCTGGTGCTCGGCGCAGTTTAACCAAGAAGCTGCCACTGGCCCCAGCCTGCAGTGGCAGCCTGATTAAACCTCCTGCACAGATCGGGGGCCTGTGCCCCCTGGGAAGAGCTGGGGAAATGATCAGAACTGGGGGATACAACTGGGAGCTAGATGTCAATATCAGAGCAGGTCCCCCTGCCCGTCCCCCGCCCCATCCCCAATTTCCCCTCCCTCTTCTTAGTTTTTGTTTCCCTCCAAGCCTGGCTCTGAAACTCCCTGAAACATTTTTTAAACGTTTTGGAGCCTTCTGAATTCATTTTGGAGCTGTTTCAGAGCCTCTCATTTCGATTCAGATGCCATGTTTCAGGTGCCGAAACAGCTCTGAAACGAAACGGCTGCCAAAATTTCGCACAGCCCTACTAATTATGCCTTTGACCACAGGAAACTACCCACTGGATGTGGCCCCATAACCAGCCCTTGGCTGCCCCAAAGATCAAAGGAAGTGGAAGTGAGGATAAAGAGTCCCTTTTATTCCACGTGCACCAAAGCAACTGAGATAAACTCAAATTATCGAGCCCCACATTGAGGGCAAGAAATAGATTCTGATAACTACTAGCAATAGATATAGCTCCTAGAGCAAGGCTGGCAATTATTTTGACTGGAGGAAAACTTAAGTTTTGATGAGCTGTCAAAGGCCACAAGGATACACCCCATGTCAAACTCCTAGGCCCCAGCCCTTAATGAGTGCCCCACCCATTTTCACCATTTTGAGACCAGTAGTCCTGCCCCTAATCCCAGAGCTTTTGCCACAAGACGTCCCTCCCCATGAAGTACTCTTTCTGGAAGAAGGGAGTGTAGCAGGGACCTGGCAGAGCCCTGTACTCACCAGGGTGACAACTGGCAGCATGCTCTGCATGCAGTGGACTCCCCATCAGTCCTGCGGAAAAGTGGTGAGCCCACGGGCCGACAGTGCACTCCACCACACCACTGTTCCCTCCACAGGCCAACCCCCCAGGCCAGGGTGAAAGTCAGAACCCAGGCTCCCGCCCGAGAACAGGGCACGTGGCCAGCTAAGACAGTGTTACCTAGGGCACAGAAGCTGCAGGGGCAGGGGCTGATGAGCCCCTCTGGGGCTCTCAACATCTGGTGGCAATGGCAGCAGGACACATGGAGGCAGGCAGGGATCTGGGTTGGCCCAGACCAATCCAGAACTCCCTACATAAGTACCAGCCCTGGAAGAGGAGGAACACCAGCATAGGCGCTGGCCCACATCACATCCCTCCACCAAAGCCAAGGACCTGGGATCAAGGACCAGTGCAGTACAGGTTCTCCCTACAGAACTCTGATTGCCACTCAACTGCTGGAAGGCAGGCATCTTTAGCAGCTCCAGAGGTTTGTAATGCCTATGGCCCTAGATTACCCGAAGGACCTAACCCAGGACAGACCAGCCCACTTGGATTGGGCTCATAGCAAGGGTAAACCCTCAAGAGCCCCGACTGCCTGAAGGAAGGTGGCGAAGATACGCAGCTGGGCCAAGGCAAGGCCTGAAGCAGGCACAAATATGCTTATTTAAGTTATATTTATTCATTTTCTAATGCAGGCCAGGCACCACTGACTGCAGAACTTGATCAAGACCTCCAAACTCAGCCAATGTATGCTGACACTGGGCTGCTTGGTCACACCAAGTTGTGGTGGGCAAGATATGAAAATAGGGGAATGAGACACCCATTGAGCATGCAACACGTAGGCTCCACCCCATTGTGGCCGCTCGGACTGGGTCCCTCTACAGGGTTGCCATCTTGGAACTGGAAGTCCTGCCCTGTCACATGGTCCACAATATAAGACCCATCCACCTGCCACCAAACCTTGCCCCAATTACCACCACGTTGGTTCCAGAATCCCCTATCCTTATCACGTGGTCCCTGACATCAGAAGGTCCACCCCTTGACTGGGAAACACTGCCCATCCACAAGGCCCACCCTCACGGTGAATGGCCTGTCCCTGAGGGCCCAGAAGTTCTGCCAAGCATAACCTATCAGATAGTGAGGGGTTGTCACTCCTCTAGTAACCTGCCCCATCACCCTCATCTAATCAGTGGGGCTTTCAGGGGCATCAAAACTCCCTGAGATGGCACCAAATCAATTAAATTAAGGGCCATACACAAAAACTTTCAAAAGAAATCATTTTAACAAAGTATAGGTAAAAAACAAATCATATACTAAAAATCAAACATCTACCATAACATATTTCAATTCTATTTAAAAAAAATCTTTTTGTCCTGATTTATGTGCTTTTCTGGTATATACAAAGGCAATTGCATAATAGCTGAAAATGAAGTCTTATTCTTGTATAGTGTGTGGGGGGAGTAGAGAGGTATATGTGGGGGGCGGGGTGTGGCAGGGATGTGGG
>NW_017728996.1:44731007-44736094 GCF_001723915.1 Gavialis gangeticus | reverse complement strand
GTGGGGCAGAGTGCGGCCTGTGCTTGGGGGGGGGTGAATGTTTGTGTGTGGTGGGGTGTGGGTATGGTGGAACATGGGGTGTGTGGTTGGGATGCGAGTGTGTGGGGGTATGGTAGGGTGTGGCTGGGTTCCTGAAAGGGCCACCTTCCACCCACTCAGCTGCCTGCAGGTATCAGTGATCATGCCAGGCAGGTAGAGTGGGTAGAAGATGGCCAAGAGCTGGAGCCCTATGCACTAGGGCAGGAGCCACCCAGCCTTCTCCCCGTTTGTTCTCTAACTTGGCTGAACCCAACCCATCTGCAGGTGGGGGAGGGGGTCAAGGGAAAAGAAAAAACAAATTAGCACTAGCACACTGCAAAGGGGCAGGAAAGCAGCTGCAGCTGGCAGGCAACAAGGGAAGCCCAGCTGCTTCCTAGGAGAGGGAAGGGGGAGAGCCGAGCCTGGCACTGACCACTCCCCTGGCCTCTATCCCAGTAGTCTCCAAATTTTTTTGATCGCGCACCCCTATCAGTAAAAAATTTTTAAGCATGCACCCCCAATATATGTATATTTATATAAATATAAATATAAGTTCTAATATTTTCTTCCCACACCCCAATGGATTGTCTTGCACGCACCCCACTTTGGAGACCACTGCTCTATCCCATGCCTACCCAGCTGAGCTGCAACTCGCTCCTACTGCTGCTGCCACTCCCATCCCACCTGCTTCCATCGTGCTGCCACACACCAGGCTCTTCCCTTCCCCTGCCTATACCCTTTGCATTTAACTGTGCAAACAGCTGTGCAGATGGCTGGAAGGCAGCAAGCTGGAGGCAGAGTCATCTCTTCCCTCCTCCCCCCCAATCCCAGCAACACCACCACTTAACCCTCCCTACATACTGCCCAGAGCTACAGCAGCAGCAGCAGTTCCACCCAGAAGCTACGTACACTAGCCAGGGCTGGGGTCGGGGCCAGGGCCCTCCAGCAGGCAAGGGTAGAAGCACAGCACGCTACCCCAGGCAGGAGTGCGTGGGGCTCAACTTCATACCAAACACAGCAGACACAGCTGGGGACCAGGCCAAATGCAATTAAATTGGTCGGTGCCCACCCACAGGTCAGATCCAATCAGCTGGCAATATATTGCCCACCCCTGTCCTAGGGTATTGGTAGAAGTTGACAAGTGGACACACAATTTCTACTATAGTTATGTCAAAGAAAGCCAAGGCACATTATGTTTGTATCAATGGGGAAAACACTTAAACACATACAGGATTCAGTCTACATAAAAGGCAAAAAAAATGTTTTTTGTTTTGTTCAGATGCAATGTTATTGCAGAAATGTGTAAAATGGTTGAGTATTTAAAACAGAACAGGAATGAAATAATGGAAATAGAAGACAATATATGTAACAGTGCCCATCAACGAAAGGTGAAAGCAGCAAAAGAGTAAAATGCATTTGAAAAGCAATCTGGTAATTTGAGAAGCAAAAGAATCAGAGGGCAGTACTCTGTACACTAATTTTCTGTTCAAGTGATTTTGCCGGAGCATTTACTTTGCCCATGGTATTTAACAAAGGTCCAGTTTCTGGCTTTAAGGTTGACACAGTCAATAGCACCTTGTATATGGAAATACCAACTCTCAGTGAAAAGAAACATTTCTACATTTTATTTACCAGGTGGAATAACCGTTACACTAAAGGCAAGGGCTGTTATAATCCTGATCTGAAGTTTCCTTTTTAAGCAAAACTACTAAAGTTACAGCTAACAAGATAATCACACTGGCTAAGAGCATAAAAGATGAACTTAAAAATCTCTCAAAGATTTAGTTTCAACAATGATTGCTAAAGAGAAAGATAATCAAGTACATTATTACTGATAACAGCAGAGAAAGATTCATCAGCATCTCAACTTACTCATTAAGCTTGTATATCTTCTCCGAAAAGAAGACTTCATCAAGAAGTTTGTGAATGTTGCGCCTCTCTGCAGCAAGCAATACACCATTATTTGCTAGAATTCCCAGGCAGGTGCCTGCATGTCCAATTGCTTCCATAGCATATTCAACCTGATATAAGCGACCTAGAACAAGGGTTTCAGTTAGTAAATTCAGCTCTTATCTTTGACCAATCCTGGTAACATCAAACTGGATTACCAAGCATGCTCAACCAATGGTTACTAAAAGCTAAATGGTGATCACCCCATCCTAGGATCAAGTCCTATGGCTGCTAGTGGTAGCTGAAGGTAAGGCGGATTAGTGCCTTATAGACTAACCAAATCAGAGGAAGCGCAAGCTTTCATAAGTAGCATCTGATGAAATAAGCTGGTAAGAAGAGTTGGAGGAAGCAGAGCTTCCAAACAGAAAACAGTGACTAGAAAATAAGGGGTACAATTAAACTGTCAAGAACAGATTAACTCACAGGTCCAATGAAGATGTACATCTGAAAGTTCCAAATGGAAACAAAACTTGTCCTTACACAAACTATTTTTAATGTAACAATTAATCTACCAAGTTTACTACCTCAGTAGAGCAAAGGAAAATGGATTTTCTAGATTGAGAAAGAAAACTTAGAAACTTCTACAACCATGGTTTTGTTTAGAAAAATGAGCAGCCCATATGAAATCCCTGTGTGGAAACTTACATTCCACACTAAGAGAGCCACTTGGCATTTACTCAGTTCATAACTACTACCAGGCTTCAATGCCTAGCTTATTTTACATTAGGTCTCTCCCACGCTAGTAAACAAGCCCTAAAAAGCAGCAATTACTACACTATGTAGTAGGGGTGCACCAATAAAGACTTTTTTGGCCGACACCATATTGGCCAATACTGATCCAATTGCCGATATGTAGCCCAGCAGCTTGGAGAGCAGCATCTCGCCGGTAAGCCTGTTGGAGGGAAGGGGTATGCGGGAGGGAAGGAGTGTGGCAGCTTGAGGCCCCCACAGTGAGGAAGGGAATGGGACTGGAGCAGGCATTGCCCAGCCAGGACAGGGTGGGGCATGAGATGGAGCTACAGGAGGCTCATCCAGGGGGCTCCCCACCTTTGTGCATACCCCTGGGGGGATGACACAGAGGGACATGTCCCCCAGATTTGAGCACGGGGCGAGGGCAGGGTGTCCACTGCAGGCTTGGGGCTGCCTCAACCTCTTCCTGATGGGGGTACTGAGCCAGGGCTGAGCTCGGAGTGGGCAGTGCTGGGAGGGGGGTTATGGGGTGGGCTACAGCCACCCTAAAATTCACCATAGCCCCCCCAGTCCTCCAGCATGTTCAGCATTGGTCAGTGTTGACAAAACCAAATAAGTTAATATCTGGACAGACTTTGGGTCTATTCTTGTATAGAAATTCTCATGGTTTTGCTGGGAAGGTTTCAAATACTGTAAAAAAAAAACAATCACAATCAAGCAAAGGATCTTTAATGCCTCTGTTCTTAAATCAAAAAATTATAAGTAGTGCTCCACTTTGACCACACAGTTTTGGCTGTTATTCCTAATGTGAAAACCAGATTTAAGTAATATCTGACATATCACACAAAGTGTAAACATCCAACATGACAGCTTTTCACAAGTTTAGCTGCTATTTAACTTTCAGAGAACGCTGAAGGTTCAGTGATTCATCCCCATTCACAGAAAATACCTTCTGGAGAAAATATAGTAGTTCTGGAATCATATCTTCGAGACTGTTTAAAGAAAAAAAACAAAGCAAAAACACTTACTTTTTCCATTCTATTGCCACAAGAAGAAATTTTACACGAGTCATCTTTTCAGTCACATGCAGAAGCCATCCAGTGACTCCACTCTTATTTACAAGAGACAGCAGCACAGCAGGCAATTTTGTTGCCATTAGAACCTTTCATTGGTGGTCAAGGAGCAAATATTCAATGCAGGGGTGGACAATTATTTCAGACAGAGGGCAGCTTAACAAGTTTTGGTGAGCTGTCAAGGGCCACATGGGTAGCCCTGCCCCCTAATCGCCACCTTGGGACCAGAAGTCCCACCCCCTAACCCCTGACCTTTGCCACTGGAAGTCCCTCCTATTGCTCCCCCCACCTCCATACTCCTTTGGGAGGGGGTTGCCACCTTAGAACCAGAAAAAAAAAACGAGCTATACACTAAAAGCCCAACACCTACTATAACATATTTTAATTTCATTACAAAAAAATATTTGTCATGATTTGTTTGCATACTGTATATAGAGGTGACTGCAAACATTAGTAGTCTTGTATATTGTGCAGGAGGGGGCTGGGGATGTGCACGGACAGTAGGATGGTTGTGAGGGCTGTGGCTGGGGGGGGCAATAGGGTATGCCAGGGGGTTGCGTATATGAGGACGGTTGTGGGGGCAGGGTGTGGGTGTGTGGCATTTGTGTGATGTGAGGGAAGGTGGGGAGGTATGGGGGACCCCCCCCACTTTAGGATGCAGCAGCAGCAGGCGGGGGTGCTCATGCCGGCAGGGCACAACCTCCACTGGGCAGTCTAGTCTCTATTGCAGGTGCTCCCCACCGCGCACGTGCAGCCCCTGCACTCGCACGGCACGGGAGGGATGAGGGTGGGAGCAAGGCACAATAGGGTATGTTTTGGAGGGGGGGGGAGGGGTATACACATGGGCACCTCACTCACAGCCTCATAGGCAGAAGGGCTGGGCAGTGCACAATACGTGGGTGGGCGCTGTGGGCTAAATGAGAGTGCCAGGCAGGCCAGATCTGGCCCATGGGCTGTACTTTACTCATCCCTAATTTAATATTTACCTCAATACTTTCCCTTTACTCCTGGTCTTTCTTGTGAAGTTTGAACCCAACCCTGCAATATTTCTGCGCAAGTTTTTCCAGATAAACTTAAATGTTACTACTAGCAAGAGCTGAGGATCCTCCATTTCCCACTGAACTTATTTGATTTACCTGTTGAAGAGTTTAACCAATTAAGTGAACAAGGGACTAAAGAGCTGAGCCATCAGGCATTAACTCACCATTTTGCTGGGAAGTTTAGGTTAGGCTGCAAATGAAAATGAAAGTTGTCAGGTGACAACAAGACACCTAGGGCACGCCGAAGACGCTGAAGGCATTTATTTAACCGAGAAGCTTGCACTACAGCACCAGTCCCCAAACCGGGTGACATCCC
>NW_017728996.1:44723629-44730834 GCF_001723915.1 Gavialis gangeticus | reverse complement strand
ACCGGGTGACACCCCGCCATAAAAGCGAGGCACCCACCCCCGGTCCCAGCTGCCACGATGCCGGCGGCCCGCCCGCAGCAGGGCAGCAGCACGGGCCCCGGGGGCTCCCCCCGGCCCTGGGCCGCGCCGAGTGGAGCCCGGCTCCTCGAGGCGGCGGCAGTGCACAGTCATCCCCCACCACCCGCGCTGAGGCCGGGGCAGCCTCGCAGCCCCCGCCGAGCCCGGACAGCCGTTCCCCTCGGGGGCCTGGTCCCAGCCCGCCCTGCGGGCGCCGCCCACACTCACCGCGGCTCTGGGGGCTGCGGGGTACAGGTCCGCAGACAGCACTCCACACCGGCCTCAGCGAAAAATGGCCGCCGAGCATGCGCACTGGCCCCGCGGCCGGAACCGAAGGGGCAGGGCCTGAGCCACGGGGGGCGGGGCTGGGATGTGACGTTAGCCTCGCCCCGCCCGGCTGCGCGGGCCTAGCCGGAGGCTGAGTCCCGCTGCCACCCCACGCCCCGGGCGCGGCCGCTGCTGTCTCAGCCTGTTTCCTGCCCCGACGCGGTCCAAGGCTAGGAGCGTCTGCGCGCCCCAACCCGCCCGACTCGGGAGCGCAGGGTGGACGGCTACGGCCATACTGTAAGCACAGGACCCCCTCGGGCTACCACATTGGGAAACCCCCTAGGGGCTCCAGGTCCAAAGTGGGGGGGAGTGACATGCTGGTGCCTTGTCCCTGCCCATTCTGTTGCCTCTCACTCCCAAACCGCAGCCCCCTGCTGGTACCCCTCTCCTGACCCACAGCCCCTGGTGCTGCCAGTGCCCTGCACATCCAACCTGCAGTCACCTGTCTTGGTCCCATCCCCCTTCCCCCTCCCAGCCCTGCACTCCCAACCCACAGACCCCTGGCCCCCCAGCCCTGCTGCCCAAGCAGCTCCTGTGTTGCGCGCACACTAGCTCTCACACACAGCTTTCTCTCCGTCTGGTTGCTGGAGCCCACACTGGAAGCATGTGACCCCCAGCAGCCAATGGCATTGCCCACTGCTCCCAGCCCCAAGCAGCCACCCCAGGAGAGCAGAAAACCCGGACGTTTACTCTTATTTTAAAAACCCACCTGGACGCAGCACAGGGGTCCAAAAAAGAAGACACGTCTGGGAAAACCCGGATGTATAGCCTCTGTCACACCTACATTTAATAACTGCAATCTAGTCCCAGCACTGCAAGTTGCAGGTTTCCTTACATCCCTGTGCGTTATCTCCTCAGTGGAAATATACAAGCTAGGCCCGGGCAGCATGGGCATAGGTGTCTGCAGTCTCAAACCAGATCTTCTCAACCGCTTCTTGGCCCACCTCAAACAGTTGGACTAAGTGCTTCCATCCCACTCGGGCTGTGATCATTAAGTATTCCTGATTTTCAGGATATAACTGCAAAGTGTGAGCCGCTACTACCAGCGATTGAGAGAACCTACTGCTCACCAAGAGGAAGAGGGCACCTCTCTCCTCTGGCGTCAATGGCACAATGCTTTCAAACCCTGCGAGCACATGTCCTCCAACGCTGAGAGGATCTTTGCTCTCAATCATCATGTACATGATTGCTATGGCTACTTCGAATACATAGTAACCGTAGCTCATATCACTAAAATCCAGAATGCCAGACACTCTGTACTGTGCAGTCTCAAGAGAAGATGCAGGGTTGGAATCCACCAAGATGTTATGGTCATTAATATCCCCATGATTGATACCTGAATGCAAAAAGGAGAGAGAAAGTATTATGTACAAACAAGAAAAAGAAAAGTAGTAAACAAAGAGTGGAAACTTCGTCAATTCTCTTGAGAGAACTAAATTGAGAACATGTACACATGATGAGGGAATGAAGTTAACACTCCCAGATTAACTGCATGCCTGTTCTGGTCTGCCTCAACAGGACCAAATTCTGACAATATTGCTAATAACCCTCATGCTTTCCTGGTTATTTATAAGAACCTTTGTTTCATTAATCGTACATAAGTACATTAGATAAGTGGCATTTGGATGTTTATGATTTATTACTTAGCTTTTATAGCACCTAAAATGTGCCACCTGCTTTCCAGACACAAAGATTCATGCACAAGGTCATGAAGCCTTTCACTGCTGGATTACCATTGTCACTAATTTATATTATTTTGAGAGACGTTGCTCTTTGACAACTGTCAGTGGCTAGTATGAAATGAGTTAGAAGCCTTCATCTAGTTCTACTAAACTCTTGTTATATTATGAAAATCTCCACAGTAATTAGGCAACCTTGCTGGGAATCTCCGCAAACAGGCTAAAACTAAACGCCCTTTTAACTCATGGAAATAATTAATTCCTCCCAGGCCTGGTTTGGGTCCTGTTCACTGAACATCGCGAGCAGCTTGTATATATTTAGGAGTACAATAAATAATTTCCTATAGTGCCCTGTATTTGGCACTTTTTACAAGCACACAAATTCTCTTAGAATCATTTCTTACATTCAGGAAGTCTTACAGCAAAACTGTTAGAAACTACTCACAGGCTCGAAAATTGCTTAGGTTGGGTAAGATTTTCTCTTTAAACTGTTGAATTACTTGGCTCACAACTTCACGATATTCGCTCTGGCCCAGGGCATGAATATACTGATCCAAAAGAGGAACATTTGCCAAGTTCCAAATGAACTTCCCTCGATGAAGACTTTTTACTAATGGATGATGGAATTTCTTCAGGAAATCATGAAACAGAAAAAAGAATATAAACAATAGTTTTGTTATCGCATACAAAGGCAACAGAAAATCTTTAATGGACTTTAACTGGCTTTAGATCTCATTTATAGAGCAGCTTTATGGCTTTGATGACCATTGCCACCAGTGTCCTTCCGCAAGATGACCTTATCATCAACCACCACCTTTGGGTGAGGCTCCTGTAAATCTTTTAGTAATGGAGATTATCCTAAATTATTCAATTAATTAAAATAGTGCCAATGATAAAATCTTACATACATGTGGCTGCTTTCAACCTCAGAAATCCCGTGGTCTCTCACAAATTCTATACTGTGTATAGAGTCAAAGCACTCCTCATTAAACTCAAAGCATCCTTCAGAAAATGCCAACTCCTAGCTTTCATTTGTTTCTGGACTATGAAATAGAGCATTTCTTCTATTGCAAAGAACTCAGAAAGACCATGAAAGGTCAGAGTGTTTTTGACACCATGGATTCCTGTCTGATATCTCTGTGTTTATCTTATGGATCATGTGTAAGTGTCACACCTAACTGTTAATACTGTGTGGCACTCTTAAAAGAATCTCAAGAATCCCAAGCTGTCATTTTCTATACCATCCAATAATACTTTATTGGCACAACTAGCTGAACAAATGTTGCTAAAATAAAAAAGAGAGAATATTCAGGTACATTAGGAGAGAACACATACGCTGTGCTAAAGCAAATGCTACAACAAAGCTTTACTTATCTAAAAAAAAGTGTCATGAGATCAGGAATGCCCACCCAACAGAGGCAGGTGTCACCCAGAAGACCTGCATACAATTATATTATGTGACTCTCATTTACTTGAAAAGGAGAAACAGCGAAGTCAGCCATACTCTGGTAGATCTAGGGAGTCTAAGTATTTCAGATTTATTGGTAATCCATAAACTACTAAATTGTTTTCTTAATCCAAAAAGTAATATTTTTTTTAAAGCTGCACAAAGGCAGAGGGGCAGAAAAGCATCTATTTGCATTTATGCCCTTCTTATATTGGAATTACCTCTCTGTATTGGTTAAGATGTCTTTAAGGCCAGATTCTGCCAGATGTATAAAATACCAGAGAACATGGACCCAGATTTTGCTGTAGAATGAAGTATCAGTTTAAAACTAGAGCTCTTGGTTTTAATAAAAGCCACTAGATATGCATGAAAATCATAGTTACAAAGACCAGGATACTGCCTCAAAACTACAATGTGATTACAGCACCTCCAATGCAAATAAAAAGACCACTTGTAGAACAATGCCACCTGCTGACAAAATACTACAATCTTCACGTACTGCCACAGTATCACAAGGTCAGCATATGCATTAGAAGGCTACTGTTAATGTGAACTAATCATTAGATTAAAGTACCAGACCTTTCCAGGAGCCTGCCTGTCACTGTTTATCATTTTGTGACAACATATTCCTATTTTAGAAATGTCTTTCCTCTCCTTTGTTCCCAGGTGAGACATATGCAGACTAACAGGGAAAAGAATAAAGCCAACTGTTCACAAAATGGCATCAATTGCACAAAGAAAATAAACTGGGAAAAAAGAGAATGTGTACCATTATCTCTGCTTTACAGATGGGGAGCTGGAGCCATAAGCATATATTTAACTTTTTCAAAGTCACACAGGATATCTGAACCCAACCATCTCAAGTCCCTACCTAATATACTGTTCTTCCTACCTGACAGTACTATTCAATCCATTGCCTTTGTTCAATCACATAGGTATGACTCTCTGCAAAGACCTTACCCAAAACAATTTCCTGTGCATGGGTACCTGCTACTTTTCATTTTAATAATAAGTGAAAATAATCTTCAAGCTGCAACTGTACCAGCCAGCTGCTGCTAAAATGCTGAACGGTGGCTGTGAGCTGCCAAGTTTGGATTCAGATCCAAATTCCCATAAATACCACAGTTATTCAGAGTAGAAATTTTGATTTGGTCCCATCTAAAGAAAAACCCAGCACAACTGCCAGGGAGGCACTGGGTTTGAAACAAGCATGTAAGATTTCTGGCCCTTAATCCTATAATAAGCTTTGTTGACCAGCATACAAATTATTACATACACAATATGAAAAGACTTTTTTAAAAACAGCAGGAATCATTTTTGTTCTTATTGCTAGTCATGGTTATAGTTTACGGGTCTTCAAAGGAGGTCAGGGGAATTCAGATGAGATCACTAGCTGAACAGTTCATTGCTGAAGAAACACAAGCTCCATCATGCTGCTGCATGGCCAGATTTGTATTGTGACCCACCTCTCCAGGCCTACAACCAAAGGGAGCCTGTTGACAACCATTTTTTGTCATTAGCTGATTATTATTATTATTTAGATTTATGCCCTGCCCAATCCAGAAAGGCTCAGAGCAGCTTACAATAACAGACAGACAACTCACAAGATAACACAAGCAAACATCTCAATCAGCACCCTAGAACGGTACAACTCCTCTGCACCCCACTTACTCCTCTGCTTCCTCCACCTACTACCCTGCTGGAGAGCAATCCTTCAGCCTGGCCAAACTGTGCTTTGCAACCCTCATTCACACTGAGGTATGTCAAACCCCTTCCCACTCCCCCACCATCATTCCTCTACTTCACATCGAAGGCTGATCCCTCCTCCATCCCCCAAAGAACCCTCAAACCTACACTCCCTCCCCTGCATTAATGAGATATAGGCACGCTCTCTCTGAGCTGATCTTGAATCATTTCATCTACCATGTTGCACGAAAACCTGGATTTAACATCCAGCTCCCAAATGAAAATGAATTTAAATTGCTGAAAAGGGAAAAAGTAAGAATGTTTTCATGAGTTGGTTATAACTGAATTTGCCTGAAGAAAGAAGTGAACAAACAATCTTTATTTTCAGTGAAGGAGAGGACATGAAAGGAATGGAGAAGAGAGTATAACTGGAGAGGCATTTTTCATGTGGTGTAACAGAATGGTAATTCCACAAGCAACTGTGTCATACATTACTGTATACATAAATTGGGGCTGTCAAACCCAGTCTCTACCAGTCTGGAGAAAACAGAGCTCAAAATAGCTTAGCTACTGGAACCAGGCTTAAAAGCAGACTCCAATTTTGCTCCGTTCAGCATTTAAGAAGTTCAAAGAAAAAAATATTCTTCACCCTGACTAAAAATAGTGGATTGTATCTAAAGCATTTACCTTACGTTCACTAATTTTGTTGGCTGTTGATGACAAGGAACAGGCAAATGCAGGGCTAGGAGAGGCAGAGGAAACTATGGGAGGCACCACCCAGAACTTGCAGCTCATGCAGAAAGTGGCAACGGTAAATTTAAGCCAAGTTTGTGCTTTTATTTTCTTGGACTGCTTCCAGGACATAATTTAGGCATTTTTTATGGAAACAGGATTGCAAGGGACTTCCTGAACCACTGAGTCCTTTCTTCTGGTTCGCAATAATTTTTTCAATGATTATCTATAAGACTGTCCCCATACAATAGCCAAGATTATTAAATAAATGCCTCAAGTAGAGGAGACAAGGATACTGTCAATGCCTTACCAATACAATGACAGGGAATGTGTTAGGTTAATATATGCTCAGATGATCCTAGGAAGAAGACCAGGCCCTGTACTGCAAAAAAGGCAAAAAAAAGTGAAGGCCAAAAGCTGGCATTTTCCAAGGGGTGCCTTGAGTCTAACAAGCTTGAGAACTGTTACGTTAATACACCCACTACTCTGTGCTTCAAGGAGTATGGCTGAAGGCAAAAAACAATTAGTTTCTTGCATCAAGTGGATTTCAAATGAACAAGGAGGGAAGCTGTTTTGGAACCAGATACAGCTTCCTCCATCTGTATCCTGGTCTGACAGTTCTGGCGTAAAATATGATTCCCCACGAAACCATAAGACACTTAGCACAGATCTTTCCTGTGCCAATAGCAGGATATTCTAATCTAACCTTTTTGTCACAGGGACATTCTTATTGGTCATTGTCCATGGCCTAGTGACCAATAGGAAGTCCAATGTGTCCATTAATTTGCAGTGTTGTTACAACATAACAATTATCTTATTTTTTTACCATTGAAAAGAATAAGGAAAGCTCTGGCTAGAACACAGCTACATGCTATAACATATACAGTATCACTGCCACACGTCAGGCCTATTTCATATTTGCCACTGTTCATTACGTACTCGGGTTCACTTCAAAGCTATAGGACTTATGCAGTGCTTATATTCATAGAATCAGAGAAGTCGGGTTGGAAGGGACCTTGTAGATCTTCAAGTCCAACCCCCTGCCTGGGCAGGAGAAACAAAACTGGGCTCAAATGATTCCAGCCAGCTAGGCATCAAGCCTCTTCTTAAAGACCCCCAGGGTAGGAGCCAGCACCACTTCCCTTGGAAGTTGGTTCCAGATCCTAGCCGCCCTAACTGTGAAGTAGTTCTTACGGATACCTAATCTAAACCTACTCTCCAACAACTTGTGGCCATTATTCCTTGTCATGCCAGGGGGCGCTAGGGGAAACAAAGTT
>NW_017728996.1:44693176-44718629 GCF_001723915.1 Gavialis gangeticus | reverse complement strand
GGTTAGCCCTGCCAACCGTGACCTCGCATTGTCGGCCCATGTTCATCTTGGAGTCATTAATAATTCCAAGATCCCTTTCTGCCTCCGTGCTCTCAAGAAGGGAGTTTCCCATCTTATAAGTGTGCTGCTGGTTACTACTGCCCAAGTGCAGCACCCTGCACTTGTCCATATTGAAACGCATCCTGTTCCTGTTAGCCCACCCCTGTAACCTATCCAGATCTTGCCGCAGTCTTTCCCTCCCTTCTAGTGTGCTCACCTCACCCCAAAGTTTGGCATCATCAGCAAATTTAAACAGGTTGCTTTTCACCCCATCATCCAAATCACTGATAAAGAAATTGAGCAGCGCGGGCCCAAGGACCGAGCCCTGGGGGACTCTGCTGCCCACTTCTCCCCAGGTCGACGATGACCTGTCCACCACCACCCTCTGAGTGCGACCCTTGAGCCAATCTGCAATCCGTCTGACTGTGTAGGCATCAATGCCACAGTCGCCCAATTTTTTAATGAGGATGGGGTGGGAGACGGTGTCAAAGGCCTTGCTGAAGTCCAGAAAGACTACATTCACGGCGACATCTGCATCCAATGCTTTTGTGACCTGCATGTGCCCCCCGATGGCTGATACTGATGCTGTCGGCAGGGCTGGTGCCCCCCCTGACAGGGCCACTGTCAGCGCCAGCACCTTCTGTGGGTGCCCCCCAGATTCAGGAGACACCAGTCACTCATGCTCAACTTCGTGATTAAGCAAGAGCTTGCTCTTGCCTTATAAATGGGCCTGTTTCAACCTATGTCCCCAACCACAGACAGAGCTGGACAAATAATAATAACATTTGTCACATAGTATAGTGAGACACTGACTCAGCTATTTTTATGAGTTAAATAAAACACTAGGTGGGAATGAATCAGTGCCATTGCCTGCTGAAGACAAAAGGGCTCACCTCTGAAAGAACTCTGTCCAGTCTAGCTGCTAGCTTTCCAATCTCATACAAAATCTGAGGATTGGTAGGGCACTTTGCCAGAGGTGTGCCAGGTAGGTAGGTCAGCAGTCTCACCATATACTTTTTTGTCAGGGACCCAGTACCTAATAAGCAAAAGAGATACATTGTAAATGCATTCCACCAAAGATTATGGGGTACAAGAGTGAGAAAGGCTTCACAGATTGTGGAAGAAGTCAGATGCAGCTGTTAAAACTGACAAATCACAGTAGAGGGTCACATTAGGAAACTGCCTAGCTCAGCACACATGGTTTGTAAATGAAACTCCTTGATCATACCTTTGTGACTGACATTACACACAAAGAGGTTCATTCATTCAACAGCTAAGTGATTCCTCCCAGAGAGTCAATGGGCCCAAAGAAAACTCAGGTTTAAATCATGATTTTCTGTAGCAAAGTGACAGATCCTAATTGCCCTATGCAAACCATAGCACGGGGACCAGATTCAAATGCAATATTTCCCACCTCCCAACTCATAGGCAACTGGTAGGGGGTGCATGTGCCCCCCTGATGGCTGATACTGATGGTGTTGGCAGGGCTGGTGCCCCCCCCCCAACAGGGCCACCGTCAGCGCCAGCACCTTCTGTGGGTGCCCCCCAGATTCAGGAGACACCAGTCACTCATGCCCAACTTAGTGGTTAAGCAAGAGCTTGCTCTTGCCTTATAAATGGACCTGTTTCAACCTATGTCCCCAACCACAGACAGAGTTGGACAAATAATATGTAATATTACTGATTTAATATTGCTGCTTTTTTATGATTTACCTATGAAAAGAGCAACATTTTATTTAATTCCTAGTTTATTTGCTAAACATTTTTTGTTAATTCCTGCTCTTGTCAGCTGATTTGGGGACAGTTTATTTGATATTTGAGTTGTGCTTGAACACAGAGGTCACATGGCAGGATTCTTCTCCTGGAGTTGATGAAGATAGTTCTCAGGCCCAGATTTTTAGTACTGCACACTACCAATTATGAATTCCCAATTCCTATGCAGCAAATTCCTTCTCTGCAATATTTAAGTTGCTGTTTCACTTATCAGAATAGTTACAGAAAGTGAATGCATAACATGATCAAAATAATTAAATGGAAATTAGAGCTGACATGTGCACAAGTTCTAAGGAATTTATTCTTCATTACTGAACCAGGCCACAATCCAGCTACAGTATTTTAATGTACATATCTGCAACCATGTCACATGTTTCATGCCTCCCCATAAAAGTCTTGCAATAGTGCATAAGAGTTGCCTATGCTGTTGCAAATGCATTTGTGTTGAACCAATTTGTCATGGTTCAACACAACCATGTTGAACTACTACCATTTTTGCACTAAGTAACTCAGTGGCAGCTTGTTGTGGCATGAGCATGATGAAACAATGGAAAGTAGGGTGGTGGTATATGTAAAAGTTCTTGCTGTCTCTCACCTATTGATTCTAGAGACATGATGTTACCATCTTTAGTCAGATGGGGCACAGCTGAAGGAAACCCTTCAGCATTCAGAAATATCATGATCCGCGTCTGCACTTCAATGAGTTCAGGATTCTGGCTGTCTTCAGAGTTGATTATTTTGAGGACATAATCATCGGCACAATCTTCTATTCCTTCCTTCCTTGTAACACGCACATGAAAATTCTGATCATCATAGCTGGGGAGTGCTCTGATCTCTGACACTTTTAATCCAAATACCCTCTCAGTCAATTCAATGGCCTCCTTTTCATGGAGTGCTGGTTTAGTGAGTGTCTGAAGTTGCTTGTTGTCTCCAGAAGACATTGTGTGCTCAGATGAGAAAGAAGAGTGAAAGATCTTGTTGGTATTCTGTCTCTCAATACTGTACAAGTAGCAGTTAGTATGACAAAACATCTAAATATAGCAAAAAGACTTTTCATAGAAGACTTCAAACACTTACTAGCTGGAAAAGAAGCTGTCTAGGATGAGTGAAATTTAAACCATTTGGGATTTCTCATTCTCCCTTTCTTCCCCAGTTCCTTGTTTCTAAGCCCACTATTTCCTTTGTTGCTTTTCCCCCAGTAAATTTAGGATTTTACTAAGAAATAAAACATACAAGAACTAAGCAGCTTATTGGAAGTTAGCTAATAAAGTTCATAAGCATAATATATAAAATAGCACCATGCAACAAAAAGATACCAGGCACACTAGTAACTTACCAATAATTTTCTACAGAAGAGAAGGATTAAGAGCTGACACGATGCTCCTATGTCAAATCCAAAGATAAAATAAGCCTGCAGCAGATATCTATTATTAAAAATAATTATGGGCTTTCTGCCGGCTGTTGTAGTTCAACAGTCCAATGATTATTTAATATTTGAAAATTCCAATCAAGTGTTCAGTTCCCCCAAAGCCCCCCCACCCCTTTCTTTCTAACACTCGACATCATTATCCTTTTGGTTGTTGAAAGTCCATGCTTCTCTGCATGAACTGCAAGCCATGATAATAAACCTTGGACTCTTGAAGCAGCACTAACCTTTGTACTGTCCATGTGGATCAAAGGAAGAATAGAAAAGTGCATGTCTGTCTAAAGGGACCATCTCACAATCACAAAATTATGCTCCCAGGGCTCAGTAACCATCTACTAGAAGCCCAGTCGTGATATGAAATAGCTTGATTTGGGGCCAAGTATTGTTTTAACTGCCACAGTTTTGGACTCCCCAAAGCAGTGTACCTAGGCTCTAGACTCCCTTATATTTGCCCCTGCTATTTATTGCCTAAACTCTTTCTGACTACATCTTTTAAACCGCTTGATTCTTTCAGTTTTCCTGCAGGAAATCCTTTACCATTGGCAGGAAGGAAGGCAGTTTTCACAGCAGCTAAGAGAAAGTTGCTAACACTTGGCTAAGAACACGCACTGTGTTAGGACACTGCTTTCATGAGAGTTACTAGGAAGTAAAACATTAATTTAAAAAAATTTAGCTGCAGAGGCCACCCTGTGTCCTGGAGTAGAAGTAGGACTGCTTCTTACATGAGGTTTTCCAACTCAGCTGCACTGGAGTTTTTCTATATCAAGGCAATTTGCCCTTGTGTGCCTGCACTGGTGTAATTACACCAGTAGAAACCTCTACTCTAAGTACAGTGCCAAGCAGCTTTTCTCCAGGCAACCACTGTGTTAGAAAACAAAAGCTATTGGGGGGGGAGGACTAGAAATGCAGTGGGAATTAGATCACCCAAAGGACATCTTTTTTCTTTTTGGTAACAGAGAGACAAGAGTCTCTAAAACGTTATGTGCTGTTTTCCTGTCGGCTTTTTCTTTCACGGTTCGTTAAATGTGATCCTGGACAAAACGGCACAGATGAAGAGCAGAGAGACAAGCCAATTACAAGGGCGGTGGGTTTTTTAAGCATCTCGGCTGATTCTCCCGTGGCCTGCAGCACGACAAGGCTCTGCCGCTGGGACCGACACTTGATCCCGACTAAGCAGACAGGAAAGCACGTCTGAAACCCGCACCTGCCCCCGCCGCTGACTTTACAAACCACTTCGGAGCCAGGCTGCGCTGCCGGGACGCCCCGCCCGCGGGCCGAATCCGCTCCGCGGCTGAAGGACGCGCCGCGACCCCGCCGCCGCCCCCTGCAGCGCCGGAGCCAGACGAGCTCCCGCCTCGCGCGAGACGCCGCCGTGGGAGCCCCGCCTGGGGGCGGCACCTTCCCCCACCCCTCGCTGCCCGTGAACCAGGATGACAGCGCGGTACCCGAGAGAGAAATGATAAGGCATTTATTAAAATCAATATTAAATGTTGAATCTGATTTATACAGTTGTCCAGTGGGTTTTCAAGATGTAATAGTAATGTGCATTTGCCTTCCTGCGGTAAAGTCATGAATATCATTACAGCATGCGATGAAACCTCCTGGAATAGAGTCACAGAGAGTTGGCAGCTGCAGACTACACAGCTAACTACCCCCGTCTGCCCTGGAGGCCAGGAAATACACACCTTCTTCAGTAACAGGCTAGGTAAAAGGGAGTTGCAAATCTTTGCTATTTCCTTAGCAATCTTTCATCCGCTGGGTACACTCACCACATGGGACATATATTTTATTAATAAACAGCACTTGACAGTAATCCTGAGCGTAGCTGAGACTCAAGTTTCTAAAATCAGTCAGGCAGAACACTCAATATTTTGCTGAGTAACAGTAACCGCAACTAGCTGAAAGGGTGGCAAAATAATCTAGCCATGCTGCTGCAGTGCGATAAGCAAGATTACAGGGAACATTTTCTTTTTCTCATTATGTAAATTAGAATCTCTACAAATAATATATCCTCACTAGATTCAATACAGCATTAGCAAGTACAAAGAAAAGTGACATAATCCAACTTGAAAACTACAGAAGCTATTTCATTAGGTGAAGTCCCTTTCATATTCCAAGAAATTTAATTGCCAGGGCAACCTTGTTTTCAATACAAATGGAACAGACAGGCATATATTCAGCTGACATTTAAGGAAAAAAAAATAAGGAAAGGCATTGCTTAATAGTTAATATCCTACACTAAGTTTAATATTGCAAGCAGGCATTCATTTTGTAAATTTGTAAGCATCACCAAAGTACATTGTTTTCTTTAACTTCCTATTGTCTACTCTGTTTTAGCTAATAAAATTTACAAATTACCAGGTTGAACTTTAGCTAACCTAACTTTAGCATTAAAGAATCATTAAGAACTTAGAATAGGAGTTGGTTAAAGTAATTTAACCAAACAGATCAGTTTGTTTAGTGTCACACAGGTATGGGGGGAGGTGGGAACCCATACATAGCTTTCTATGGAAGGAGGGCAGGGGGAATTACATATGGATGAGCTTTTCACGTATTTACTGGTTCCCTTAGGAACAGTTAAAATCTATGCTAATTCCTTATGAACAAGAACATAATTTAGAAGCCCCAGAGACAGTGCTTTGAAATCTGTAATATCGGAGGAATTTCCTATGTCCGGGATGCCTCCTAAAGCACAAGTGTTCAAATTCAAAGTACACATCTTGTCCAATTAAAGTAACAAAGACTAATCAGATGCATCTCTAGATTTAGGTTTTGTAAAAAGAAAACCTAACCTTTTTCAAGGTGTTTTTCAAGTAACTAACTCTCTCGCCCCAAGAGGCATAATCAGTTATTCACTCCTGCTTTTGAAATGCCCATGAAAAATGTTCTAAAAAGAAGTTTCTGCAATGTTTGCAATCTCAGCACTGCAGCACTGCTAGCTTGTGAGCAACTTAAGCACTGTGTGTGGAGCTTCAGAAAGCCTGGACTCCTTGGAGTTTTTGGGCCAGGGGAATGGTGGTCAGCCTCACCCACAATGGCATGTGAATCAAACCCAGGGGACTCCCCATGGGTTCAGAAATGTAGTAGTGGAGTAGTGGCACCACTCCCCTGCTGCCAAATTTCTGGACCACAGGAAACCCCAGTCTGCACATGGCCCTACACATTAGGTTGCACCAGTGTGGGGGGTCAGGCAGGAATGTGGTCATGAGTGACTGGTGCCACCTTAGTGGGGGGGCACATGCCCCCCCCCCCAGCCCATTTTACCAACCAGAAAGTGGAAGTGGCCGCAGCGCTTCACCCAGGTGCTCCCACTTCCTGGCTAGTGCTAGCAGGGAGGGCACCAAAACGCCCGCCTGCCCCCCCTGCCCATCGCCTAAGTGGGGAGCATGGCCTGTCAGGGGTCACACCAGCGCTCTCAGGGTGCATGTGCACCTCCATGCACCCCCTACGTGTCACCACTGGATGTGGTGTTGCTCTGCAGCTGGATCTGGCACACAGGGCTGGATCACAACAGACCAACCTTGCTGTGAGCAGCCTGCAGACTGGCTCTATACCATTTGCCTGGCTTATGGGGCCAGAAGGTTGAGTACCCCATGGCTAGGGTAAGAAACTACATACAGCTGATATGCTGGAAGGAGGAGACATTTTTCATGGGATGTTTTACCTGGGGCTCCCACAAAAAGTGGAATCAGGATCACATGAAATCAAACACATGGATGTTCTCCCCTTCTATATAATGATTTACATTTTAAAGAAACCTTACTGAGGGTGCAGGAACAAACCATCCCAATGTGCAAGAAGAATAGCAAATGTGGCAAGCAACCAGCTTGGCTTAGCAGAGAACTCTTTGGTGAGCTTAAACACAAAAAGGAAGCTTACAAGTGGAAGTTTGAACAAACTAGGGAGGAGTATAAGAATATTGCTCAGGTGTTTAGAGATGAAGTCAGGAAATTGGAGCTGCAGCTAGCAAGGGATGTGAAGGGTAATAAAAGAAGCATTTCTACAAGTATGTTTGCAACAACAAGGTGGTCAGGGAAAGTGTGTCCCTTACTGAATGGGGGAGGCAACCTAGTGACAGATGATTAGGAAAAGGCTGAAGTGCTCTATGTAGGGTGGTCAGTGGCAATGCACAGGGGTGCACATGCATCTCGAGAGCACTGGTGCACCCCCGACAGGCCATGTTCCTTGCTTAGGCAACGGACGGGGGGGCAGGCAGGAGCACCGGTGCCCCCTCTGTGAGCATTGGCTGGGGAGTGGGAGGGCCATTACCGCTTCCTGGCTGACACGTTCAGCCGTGAGGGACCCCCAATCAGTGAGACTGGCCAGTTGCCCTGAGGGTGGCCATCATAAAGGGCAGTCTGCTTGTCCTCTGTTGATAAAAAACTGGACATCTTTATGTCCTCTATTTTTCTCTTGAAGAGAGGCATATCAATAGAGGCGGCCAGATGCTGAGTCGTGCAGGGGAGGGGGAGGTGGGGACGGTGTGCAGGCAGGCAGGGAGGGGAAGCTCACCAGGCTGGAGTGTGGCAGCAGTAGCTGCCGCATGCAAAACTTCCCCACCGTGCAGAGGGGTGCCGCTGCCCTCGCCCCACCCCAGCCCTGCTCCTGGGAGGCAGCTCCCCGCATGTACCCCCTAAAACCGGTCCACAAACCCCCAGCTGACAACCCCTGATCTACAGAATGTGGCACGTTGAGTCAGAGAAAGCTAAAGCGGATGGGTTTGGGACCAACCTCTCAAGAGAAAAAGGCATTTTAAATGCACTATTGCAATTTCTTCAGGGGGAAAAATGATGCATACATGAAATGTGATACAGTTTTCTTTATTAAAAATAATTTACAGCATCAGTAACATTTTATGCTCATTTGCCAACAACTGAACTGCCTCTTAATATCTCTATACAATACATAACATACTAAATTTAAAACATACTGTTTTGTTGGCTTTAAACAGCGGACACTGATTTGTAGTTGCTTAAATAGGATTAATATACATGTTGCTGTATATGTCCTTATACTTACGTGTAAAATTTATAAACAATCAACACTATCCCAAAGTTCTGGGGAAAAACATTTAGAAAAATTTGAATAAGATTCTTTCCCAAATCAAATCAGAGAGAATTTCAAGTTAAATACGCCTACCACAGCAAGTGACTTTAATTGCCCTCCTATGCTTTAAAATACAGAAGATTAGTCCCCAATCCTCCAAATGGCCTGTATCTTGCCCTTTCTGCAAGACAGATGTCACTGCGTAGGCCTTTCCCATTTCAAACTAGTGAGATCCCAGTAGTGTGATCAAAGTTAAATGCGTCTCCTGTGTTGCTGTGTTACTGAGGGAGGGGTTGTATGATGCCTATGAGCATACCTGTATTTGGGGTGGAGGGGAACACTCAGAAATAGTCAAACTGGTTCTTTTTGTAGCAAATTCCTAACCTGCGAAAAGCAAAACACTTGGGTACATTGTGTTGTTTCTCTAAGCATCACCATGCTTCAGAGTCATGAACATGGACAGCCAGATTCAAAGCCAACTAAGGTCAATGAAAAGATCCCCACCAACTTCCGTAGGCTTTGGATCAGACGTAAGGTAACAGCAATGGCAAGTTTCTAAATTCTAAAAAAATGAAGCTGTGTTCAAGTATTCTTTCACTGATTTTAAGGCATAAGAACAGCAGAATTAAAAGTAATAACTACAAGAGTGAAATCAGCATGCCCCTTATCAGAGCCAAGTGGTTTTAATATTGAAATAAAACATCCGTGGGTTGGTAAGTGCTGTCCCTTCAAGCTGTACTTAATCTCACAATACTGATTTACTTTGTATGTGGCTTGGACCACTTCTCTGATTACTTCTGAAGCAACAAGTGTTTTATTGCAAGAGAGGGTGGGAGGATGTGCTCCACTCAAGCAATGGCAGTTATACTAGAGAGATGGTTAAACTAAGTTCTTTGGTGCCAAGTATCAGGATTTCCATTTACAGTAAGTCTGCATGAGGCAGCATGACTGATTAGCATGAAGAAATCCCATTTGCTTCCCAATAACCACACGCGCGCATGCGCGCGTGCACACTCTCTCTCTCTCTCTCTCCAATAGAGAGCACACTGCTCAGCTAGAAAGAGTGAGATTAAGACAGGCCTGTTTTTATACAATAGACAAGATGCGTTTCTCAGAAAGACAGCCAGGACAGAAAACATCTTTGAACACTTTGAACTCAGCAGCTGTACCATTGAGGAGATTTTATATTAAATCAATGCTTTTCAAACACTATCCAGAAGCAGTTGTTGGACTAGCACTTGAATAGCTTTTACCTCTGCTAAAAAAGAAAGCAAGCACAGTGGGTGAAGTGCACAGATTACACAGGATGTTGAGTTTTACAGAAAGGCTCTTCTTTTTTATGATGCATGATGATGCAAAAAAACACTTAAATGCCAAAAAACAGTGGTACAGAATGAAGCAATCAAGGCATTCAAATTCCTGCTTGAAAGCTATATTCTGAACTCCCAATGTGATGAAAATCAATCATTAAAATTCTATAACGTTTGCACCATTTTTCAGGACTCTGTTAAAAGTATAAAATTTTAAAAGATTTTTTGCATTACAATTTCCATTTCAAAACTCTGAAGGTTATTTTATGCCTTTTTATGCAAAATATCGCAAGAGTCTATTGCCTGAGTATGAGTTCATAGTTTGTTTTAAAAATGCAACCTCTCATCTGTGCAATGAAGCTGCAGAAGATCTCTTAAAGCAGGGGTGGGCAAAATGCGGCCCGGGGGCTGGATGCGGCCCACCAGGCCATTCTATCTGGCCCACGGGGCCCCTAAAAAATTTAGAAAATTAACATTAATCTGCCCTGAGCTGCCTGTCATGCAGCCCTCAGTGGCTTGCCAAAACTTAGTAAGCGACCTTCTGCCCAAAATAATTGCCCGCCCCCATCTTAAAGAGTTTGATATCACGGACACAGTTAATAATAGAAATCCTGGAAAGTACAAATAAATAATTTACAGGGCACGTGAGTGGACTAGCTAATATTTAAATGGCCACCTTAATTCTCTCTCAAATGGAATGAAAAACTCATAACCAGGTAGTTACAAACCAAATTTTAGACTTGAAGTTTTAAGTTATAAGAACAAAGATATCTGAAACTATTAAGGATTTTGTAATAACTTGGATAAATTAAAAAGCAGTCTTTTTATATTTTCTTCAAGTGTAAATACAGAACATGTTCCTGTGTTGAGACCATATATCTCCAGTTGTAAAATAATGGAAAATAGGGTTATCATGAAAGTGCTGATATGACCAAGACTATAGCAGTTCAAATGGCAATGTTGTAACAGCCAGTTTTGGTAAGCACAGTTCTGGCATTTGTTTAGAAGAACAAAATTTTAAGGACACATCAAAAGGCAGTATGGCTCCTTCAGCCAAGTAATGTTTTACAATGTAATTTAAGCTGAAGCATATAGCAACTGTAGGCCATACTTTAAGCAAACAGAAGAAAACCTAAAAGGCCAGTAAATTTTAAGGGGTTCTCACAACTCAGCTCTTCAGTTAATTTTGTGGGGGAGTATTTTGGTTAATGACACTGCAAACAGCAAACACATAATAGCCAGTATTATAGAAAGAGAACCACTAAACTGCTTCAGAGGTGGCCAAACTGCCCAGCTGATATAGTAACTTGCCAAAAAAGCTGGAGAGCTGCATCTAGTTTGCATTAAAGAATTTATTGCAGCTATTCCAATTTTCCAATACAGATATGTGGCCCATGGAGATTTCTCATCTCCAGGATACAATATTACATGTTACTCCAAGCAGTGTTATATCTGCACATAGCTAGTGCCTGCCATCTCCAGAATGAAGGCAAAGGAAGCCATGGTATAGGCAACAAGACTCTGTGGGACTCCCACAGACCCTTTAAGTCAACCCACAATTTAAATAATAACATTCAAACCTGGAAATCTGTTTCAGAGCTGGATTCTTAGCTTCCACAATACCAAAAACCCAGTTTAAACCAACAGACAGCAGTATACAGATTTACCGGTGCAGAACTAAAAGGAAAACACCTACAGAAAGTCTTCTTGCATAATAATGTTCAGCACAATTCAGTTTCAGATTTCACATAGTTTATTTACAAAATGGTCTGATAAAACATTCCCTCGCCCCATACTTACAGCTCTCTGCCACAACACACGTATGTCGATTTTAGCAATGTTTAATAGCACCATTCGTATATTATTTAAAATCAGGAAGGATCTGGTTGCAGTTACAATGATTCACAATCTTTTAACATCCATGGACGAAGTAACTTTGAGCACACTAGGACTGTTTGCAGTTCCACGGTATGGATTCCTGGGGTCACACAAGGCATTTTCAGAATAACCAGTTATGCAAGGTATCCATATAGTCAGTATCTACTACAAGAATCTTCGAGCCACGTAGTTTAGAATTCCACCATGTTTGTATAATGTTATTTCCACATCATTCTCAAACAAGGCAATCACGCTGAATGCTTTTCCAGTGTTTGTCTTAAAAAAAATTAAAAAAGCCAACCTGTTAGTTTATCAACTTGTTTTCAATTTTTTTAAAGTTACTCCAAAGAAACTTTAACCACAAACCACACAGCTGACAAATGGAGATCCAACACCAAATATACCGACCATTCTAATATTCATATTGCTGAGGCTGAATTAAGGTTAGCCTTAATTCAGCATTAGGGTGCTGCATTGAAAGGGGGAGTAATTAATGCAGAGCATCACTACTGAGCCTGATGTGTAGGTAATAAGCACTGCCAGAGACTACTGCCTCCACCTGCCTCTTCCTGTTGACACACATTTGTATGAGAGGACTGTCATTCAGCTCCTCGCTAGCAGTTTCTTTGTTCAGGGAAGAATTTGGAACAACCCAAATAGAGGGACAAGTAAAAAGCAGGGATATATTCTGGTGACCTTAAGCAGAAAGCAAAAGCATGTACACTTAAAGCACATCAACATTTTACATTGCAATTCTAACTATTAATGCACCTGAAGTAGATAAGTTCAAACAAGTGCTAGAGATACCTTAACATCCAAAGTCATTCCTGGAAACAGCTCTTGAGGAAATGATATAGAAAACTGTTCTTTGCCAGTGAGGCCCAAAACACTGGCATTTTCCCCAGAAAGGAACTGAAGTGGAGCTATGCCAATTCCAATCAAGTGACCTTTATGCATCTTCTCATAGCTTTCTGCTATCACAGCTTTAACACCCTGTAACATGTTAAGAAAGCCCACGTTTGTTTCTAATTTCATGAATATGGTCTCAATAAAGTGAAGGGTAATGCATGCTACTATTACAATAAGCACCAAATATTGTTCTGATCAGTGATGCTCAGACATGCCTCTCTCTAAAGCCAGTGGAAGTCAGATTCACTGGAAAAGAAGGGACCTGACTTGTTTGGTCCTGCAGAGGTAACAAACGTGCTACAGTACCAAGAATAAGTTGATTCTACAAGCAAATGAATGAATAGACACAAGAATCAAACTGTACAGTAGCAGCAAAGATATATTTGGACACTTCCTTTTCAGAACATCACTTTAATCTAAATTTAAGAAAAAAAGTGTAATTAGCACAGAGAACCCCAACATGCTGGAGCTGCTTATGATATAAAGAACGCATAACAATAACTGGCTGGCTCAGAGTTTCTAAGTGGTGTGCTTGGAGTCCCCACTGACAGCAGATACAGCACACATGGACTGGAGCTAGACAAACACTGGGGATGTATCCCCATTAAATTCAGGATAAGGGATTCTTCATTTCTGGGTCAATCCTGGTAAGTGATATTTAAATTTCAAATATCAATCCTAATAACCAACTAATTTCGTCTATGCACATTCTAGTGGAGATGAACTACACATTACAGATCTTAAAAGTACAATATAAATTGCCAATATTTAAAACTTAACAGACTGCCTTTAAGTGAGTCAGTGCCTTAAACTAAAGGACATTTGAAAATAATATTAGCAGAACAGTACCAGTAAAAAAGGCCCTTTTGCAACCCAATCTCTTGAGCTACCCAAACCATACTTCTTCCCTGCCAAAATAATCACAGGAATGCCTTCCTTTTGGTACAACTCTGCTGCTTCAAACACATCTAGCTGCAAAAAGAAAAAGAAGAGAGAAAATAAAAACATTCGAGTAAGGTTCCACTTTTATTTTTAAACAGCTGTGGATTAGTCATTTGAAAAAATATATCCTCACCGTTTGTCCTGATGGAAAATGAATTGTTTTGGGGGCTGGTTTTCCTATGAATTTGTTTAAAAGCTTGATATTTGCAAAGGTACCTCTGGTCATCACAGCATCGTTACCTCTTCGAGCTCCATAAGAATTGAATTCACGAGGTGTGAGGCTACAAGTAAAGAGTAGCGCATATTCAGCAGAAACACCTAGCAATACTGATGGAAAACATCATATTTATTTATTTTACAAGAGTGTTAAGTGGTATGAAACTTAGCTAACTAACATTACAACCACCACTCCAACCTCACTTAAGTGGCTTTTGGGTGACAAAATCTAGAGGTTTAATCTTGTAATGAATGCAACTAAGCACTCTATAACAAAAATTAGAACTTGCAAATATTGTCAGATCCCTCAGTCTTGCATGTCAGATAGCAGAGCTGGTTGCCATCTTCTTGCTTCTTCACAGTACCATTAACTTAGACCAATGGAGATAGTTGTGAGCAAAGAGCACAAACTAGAGGCCATTCATTTTAATACCATTTTTGCTGGTATAGTGTAGCAGCTATGTAAAAACAAAACCAAATGGACAGTCTGATTCTGTGAGGTGCTGACTGCTTTCAATGGAGGCTGCAGGCATTTTACATCTCACCAATGATGCCAAAACAAGTCAACATAAAACCTTCACCCAAGTTCAATTTTTCCCACTGTATTTTATACCCATCAAGCAAAATTAGAACATTTTTTTTAATGTAACAATCAATGAAGAAGAAACATCATCAGCAAAATGGCAGTGCCATCTGCTTTGTAAATAAATTTGTCTAAGTTTTGGCATACTATTTGGCTGCGGACTTCATTCCATTACAAAGGCCTATCCCATTAAAACAGTGTTTTATGGTATAGGTCAAACATTCACTGCAATCCAAAGACAAAAAAAAGATTTAAAAGGGCATCGCATTGCTGATCGTCAGCTACTCTCAACCAGTACCACACATTACACTCTAACCAAGACATGTACTATTCACTTCTAATAATGAATGGCCTTTACTAGAGGCGCACCGATACATCGGTCCGTATCGGATCAGCACTCAAAAAAGGAAAACTGACATAATCAGCAATCAGCCTTTTTTGGCTGATGTGTCTGATAAGGTCGCCAACAAATGCAGCATGCATGTGCGCAGCAACAGCATGCGTAGTCAGGAGTGCAGCCCAGCAGCATAGAGAGCAGCATCCGGCTAGTAAGTCTGTGGGGGGAAGGGGGTGTAGATCGAGGCCCCTGTTGTGAGGGAGAGAGTGGGGCTGGGGCAGGCGCTGCATGGTAGGGCTGTGCAAAGCTTTGGCTGCCAATTCAATTCGGTGGAGATTCGGCTGCCGAATCTCCAAATTGAATTAGGAGACCCATTAATCTCTCCAAATTGAATTGGAGGCTTCCAATTCGATTCTGAGAGATTCAGAAAGATTTGATAATTTGGACATAGACACAGCTTTGTGTGTTTTTTTCTACATGCCTCAAGGCATCAGGCGGCTTGTGAATGCTTAGATGGAGGGTCCCACAGCATGCTCAGCAGCAGACCCGGAAATGGACTAGAAGCACTTCCAGTCCACTTCCAGGTCTGCCACAGAGTGCATGAGGAACCCCCCCCTCGGCAACTGGTGCCTCCTGGGTCTGCCAAAGTCCTCTTGTGGCAGCTCCCTGAGGTGGGGGGGCGTGAGGTGGACCCAGAACTGGACCAGAAATACTTCCAGGTCCACTTCCAGGTCTGCCGCTGAGCACGCGGGGGGCCCCCTCTGTGCTCTTGTGGGACACTCCATCTGCACCACCATCTCAGCATTCACGAGCCGCACCTCGTACCAAGGTACATAGAAAAATCATTTAAAGCTGTCTATAGCCAAATCGCTGATTCTCTGAATCAGAATCGAATCTTCAGATTCAGCTGAATCAAAATCAGGACAGTGATCCAAATCATCAAATCAAATCACTATCCCCTGAACTGAACACGGCCCACTTTTGCACACTGCTACTGCACACCTAGCGCAAGGCGTGGGGCAGAGCCAGTGGTTTGTCCAGGGGGTTGAGGAGGGATGGGGTGCAAGATGGAGCTGCAGCTTGTCCGGCGGGTGAAGGGGGGGGTAGCTCCCACCAATACACACACCTGTGGGGGAAGCATGGGGGCACGTGACACCTGATCTGTGGGCAGCGTGAAGACGGGCTGCCTGCTGTGCTTGGGGCTGGCGCCAGCTTCTTCCACATGGTTGTGCTTGGGTTGGATGGGGCAGGGCAGGCGGTGGTAGTGCTGGGAGAAGGTTTATGGGGGCTAAGGTGAATTCTGGGGTGACCATAGCCCCCTTCCAAACCCTCTTTCAGTACCACCGCTGCCTGCCCCACCCGACCCAAGGGCAGCTGCCGAGGCTGGCACCAGCTCTGAGAATGCAGCAGCAGCCTGCCCTTGCCCTGCACGCAGATCTGGAGGGGGAGCACATGCTCCCCATGCCTCCCCTGGGGGTGCATGCAGCAGCACGAGCCACCTTATGCCTACGCCTCTCTCCCACCCTCCCAGACAATCCACCAACTGTCCCATACCCTGCCCCAGCTGTGCAGCACCTGCCCCTGCCACAGCTCCATCCCCACTCCCTCCTCCATTGCAGGGGCCTCGATCTGTGCCCCCAAACGACCATTCCCCCCAACAGACTTACCAGCCAAACGCTGCTCTCCAAGCTGCCAGGGTGCAGATTGGCAGTCAGACTGGTATCAGCTGATACGGCTGGTCAACAGTCAGCCATCAGTATTGGCCAAAAAAATTTTATTGGTGCACCGTGGGCTTTTACAGAGAAAAGCCACTTTCGACACTAAGTTTGGTAAATGAAACCCCCCACTGATACAGAAAATGTGAAACTTATTTGTTCAGCTTAATAAATGTTAAAACACATACCCTTTATTTGTCAGATATTTAGCAGCAGCACTACTCCTTGCAATGCTTCCCGCAGGTGATATGTGATCTGTAGTTACAGAATCTCCCAAATATAGCAAGACATGGGCTTTTTCAATCTGTTGTATTGAAACTGGTTCTTTGGCCTATTGGAATAAAATTGAAGACATTTTCCCCCACAATCCTTAGCTCAACACATTTAAACACATTCATCCATCACAAAAGAATTGTCAAACCATGGGCTCCAGTCAGTCCTGGAGATGATCACCACTTGGAGATCGTTAGAAATGCTTAATGATAAACAAGTGGATTTAGATAAGCACAACCAACCTTTTGCTGAAATACAGCTTTCCTTTTATGTTAGTATTCAAAAGATCAAAAGCTTGGGTAGAACTACTGTACTTACAAACTTATCAAAAAATGAAGGACATCTGATATAAGTAGACTTCAAATCCCATGGAAACAAAACTGACTCTGGTGCTTCCAGAAGGTTCCATCGCTTATCTCCTTTCTATAAACAGAACCATATTAACCAATATAGTAAAGAAATTGTAAAAAGATGATCATAAATCAGCTCTTATAGCACAAACCGTTATGGGTTTTTTTCTGTATTATAATATGGGGGATAACACCTTAAAAGTAGATGATTCAAGAATCTCAATCTAAGAGAACAATGATGCCCATATATTTATTACCTGGTATTTGTAACCTCCATAACAGTGACTAACAAGTGGTGTTTCAGCCAGAAGATATTATACAACTATAATTAAAATACTTTAGAAAACTATTTAAAATTGACAGGCTTCTTACCTTGATTTTTTCATTTAATTCTTTAAACATGGATGATATCACATACTCTTCTTCTACATGCTGAAGTTCTTCTCGAGTGGGCCAAATATCACGCAAGTAGATATTTTTGCCATTAGGGTCAACACCTATGTAAAAGATTTGGAGATTGGTATAACTAAGCAAATCCAAGTGATCTACTTCCAGGCTTTATTTAAAGATGCCACCAAAGAACCAGCCAACTGAACAGTTTATTTCTTCAAAACATGTTATTCTCTTTTCAGAAGTATAAAAATATATACTCTGTGCATACTCAGATGCTAGTTAAACAAAAGTGACTTCTTGAAAAACCGAGACGATTACATACATTTTTAACGTCTCTCATAGGATAAACTGTTTTTGTAAGACAGAAGAGATGACATGGTCCAAGACAGACCATCTCTTCAATAAAGGAAAAAAATTGCTGCCATTCAAAAGGTAGACATTTTAAACAGATTTTAAATGAAAGCAAGCCTGGCACTTCTGAAATATGAGATATAAAAAGGTTACCTAAAGGCTCAGTCTGGAAATCAATATTAACGGTGCCAGCTATTGCATAAGCAACTACTAATGGTGGAGAAGCAAGGTAGTTGGCACGGACACAATCGCAGAGACGGCCTTCAAAGTTTTTGGATCCAGACAAAACTCCACAAGCAATTAGGTCACCCTGAAAGGTAGAAACAACCATATTTCTATGTCCTCCCCCAAAACTTAAGGTGAATTAACAAGTTTATTAGTTTTGTTGCTCTTAAAGCTGCCTTTAGGTTTTTTTTCTTTTAAGTACATATGGTAGCATACTTAAGGCACTTTGCTCTCTCCTACCAACATTTTCATTCTTCCCCCTCTTCAATTCTATTCTTGGCTCCTTCCCACGAAGCCAGTTTGACCAATTCTCCCCTTTCCTACATCCTACGTTTTGTATCCAACCTTTCCTAGGTTAAGATGCTCAGAATCATGACTCCCCTGAATGATACAAACAACTTTAAGGATGGAACAGCTTTCAGCACGGAGATGACTAAAGGGATCCAACAAATAAGCTCTCTAAAGCCTGCTGTCTTCCATCACATGTGTAACAAGTTACACTGTGTCTATATCCTGATACACATACATGTGCTTAAACCTGCTACTGCACATACAGTAAGGGGGTATTAACTAGGGCTGTGCAAAGCTTTGGCTGCTGATTCAATTTGGCGGAGATTCGGGTCAATTTGGTGGCCGAATCTGAATCAAATCAGGAGACCCTTTAATCTCTTTGAATCTAATTGGAACCCTCTGAATTGATTCGAAGAGATTCAATAATTCAGACAGTCACAGGTTTAAATGTTTTTTCCACATACCTCAAGGTACCAGGTGGCTGGTGAATGCTGAGATGGTGGAACGGATGGAGCGTCCCACAGGAACACGGGGTGTGGTACCTAGTGTGCTCAGCAGCAGACCCAGAAGTGGACCAGAAGCACTTCCAGTCCAGTTCCAGGTCCACCAGGAAGCATGCAGGGGGGTGCCCCTGCACTCTCCTGGCTCGGCGACTGTGCTTCCTGGGTCCGGGTGGGGGGCATCTGGAGTGCCCCTGCGGCCGATCACTAAGCCGGGAAGGGTACAGGGGGGGCCCCCTGAGTGTCTTCCGGGAGACCCAGAAATGGAAGTACTTCCAGTCCACTTCCGGGTTTGCTGCCAAGCATGTGGGGACCCCCCCGTGCTCCCATGGGACGCTCCATCTGCCCCACCATTGCAGTGTTCACAAGCTGCGCCTGGTACTTCAAGGTATGTAGAAAAAACATTTAAAGCTGTGTCTACAGCTGAATCGATGATTCTCTGAATGGGGGACAGTGATCCGAATCAACAACTCAAACCATTGTCCCCGATTCAGGCCGAAGCCAAATCAAATACAGCCCGTTTCGCAAACCCCTAGTATTAACCACCAGAGAAATTTTGTATCACTTCAATGCTGACCCTTGCTTTACTAGTAATAGCAAACAAAGAGAAAAGTCAGGTTCATATATGGAAATTTCATGCAAAATAAGAATATACATATTTCACCCTATGACTGGAATTAGTGTAAAGTTGTATTTCCTATTTTTTTTAATTTCACACAGCAACATTAATTCTTTTCTGTACAAAAAAAACACACTTCAAAATGCACTGCAAAATTCCAGCCAAAGATACGCATATGGACTGCCAGACAATCAAATATCCAGGAAACATACAAATCTGCTGTATCATACAAGTACCATAAGAGACTTTCAGCTATACCTGCTTTATCGCATTTCGAATAGCTTCTGGCAAAGGGGCTGTGTTCCCAACACATGTTGAACATCCATACCCAACAACCTCAAATCTGTATGAAAAAATTGGATTAAGTAGCACATTATAGTGAAGCAGGCATTAACAGTCATATTTAGGCACTTTCTAGTATGTATACTAAAAAGGGAATGTAAGTGGCACCACATTACCTTTATTTTGTCCCAATGAAATATAAAAATTGCCAATCACTGAAGTGTCTCCTAATGTATTACCATTACTTAGTGAAATGTAAACAGGGTAAATATTCCTTGAGCCAAGCACAGCTAGGGTTGGTTTGTTTTTGTTTTTTTTTTTTTTAATAACATTCTAAAATTCTAAGTTAATATTGCAAAAGGCAAATCTAATCAGTTTTGCTACTCAATCAAAGCATGCAAGGTAGGGCTGTGCAAAGCTTTGGTCGCTGATTCGATTCGGAGGAGATTCAGCCCGCTTCAGCAGCTGAATCTCCAAATCCAAATTGAATCAGGAGACCCATTAATCTCTCCAAATCAAATCTGAAGCCTCTGAATCAATTCGGAAAGCTTCAATGATTCTGCCATAGACGCAGCTTTATATGTTTCTTCAACATACTTCAAGGTATGAGGCACGGCTTGTGAATGCTGAGATGGTGGGGCAAATGAAGCATTGGGAGGGGGGCCCTGCACACTCAGCGGTAGATCTGGAAGTGGACCAGAAGTAGTTCTGATCCACTTCTGGGTCTGCTGCAGAGCACACAGAGGACCCCCTCCCCCACCTCAGCAACTGATGCCTCCTACGTCTAGGGAGGCACCTGGGGTCCCCCCACGGCTGACTGCCAAGCCAGAGGGCTACTGGGGGGAGGGGGTTCCTGATACCAAGCACACAGGGGGCCCCCCCGCACTCCTGTGGGACGCTTCATCTGCCCCACTACCTCAGCATTCATGAGCTGCGCCTGGTACCTCGAGGTAAGTAGAAAAAAAACAAATAAAGCTGTGAATCAGAATCAAATCTTCAGATTTGGATTCAGCCGAATCAAAAAAAAAATCGGGACAATGATCTGAATCAGCAAACTGAATTGCTGTCCCCTGAATCAAGCTGAATCCAAATCAGAATTGAATATGACCCGCTTCACACACCCCTACTAAGGCACTTGGAGAAACAAGCCAAGGTATGGAGCCTGTCCTGAGTAATTTACAATCCAGTTCCTATCTCCTCACGTATAGAGAAGTTTGATAACAGGGCTCCACTCAAGCACAGGTGACCACCTGAACTTTGTACATCGCGTGACCAAGGGAGCCAAGATCATGATCCATCACTTCATTAGATACTTGAATTTAAGTAAATAAGTCATCCCACTGTCAATGAGATTATTTGTCTTTAAAGTTAAGCATCAAACTGAACAGAGTTCATTTTTATGGACTACATTTCTTTTCCATTTTTACATCAATATGAACAAAGGAGAAGGTGAAAATTACCCAAGTTTGCTAAGATATGGCAATACTCCACTTGAACTTAGGTAATGTGTAACCATTCCACTGCCTGGAGATAAACTTGTTCTTATATAAGGTTTAACCATGAGGTGGGCTTCAACAGCCTTTTTGGCCAATAGACCTAATGAAAAACAAACACACACACAATCAAATTAGAACTTTTGCAAAATTAGAGGAGCAACTGTCTAATTCTCAGCTAAAAGTTTGGAACTCTAGGACTTTCCTGAAGTGAACACTTGCAGGTTCAAGCCATTAGTCATGAAAACCATATAAACACCAGAAAACAGTAATAACACAAAGTTGGTTATCACCACTTACAACATACCTGCAGCAAGCATGACAGATGGATTGCAGTTATTTGTACAACTGATTACTGCAGCAATGACAATACATCCATGAGACAGTTTGTATTCATTTCCTTCATACTGAACAAGCACAACATCATTTTGTTTCTCAGCTGCGATCTGAAATCCTTTGAGGCCAGACTAGATGACAAAAATAGATAACAAGTCAAGTATAGGTAGGTCAACACTATAGAGTTAAACAAAAGTATCTCAACAGAGCATATTTATCTGAATTACCATTTAAGAATCATATGATCAGCAAGAGTGGAACTATATTTATCACATTAATAGACTGAAAACAGATTTTTTTTTTTTTTTTTTAGAACAATGCCTTCAAAAACAGATGCAAGGACTCAACCCTTTCACAGATAATTATGCACTCACATCTTTCTTAATAATTGCTGCTTATTACTTTGCATGCGTCTCAAAAGTAGGACCAAACTCCTAGACGAGTCCTCCTCGTTTGAGGTTGAGCATCTTATTTAAACAGCACACAGTAGAAGCAGCAAGTACATATCTTACAAGACTTGAAATGTATCACAAGGCAAGTTTCAAACTATTTCATGTCATCTGTAACTGATCCATTAAAAGCAACAACTTGGGCAGCATACATAAGTATTCCATTTACCATATCTAATCGCATACAATTAATAAGCACTATTTTTAAAACCATCTGAAATGTAACAAAAAGTGGGAGTCAATCTCAACAGAAAGCTGTTTTACCAGAAATCTTGACAGAAATCTGGAGAATTCAGATAAATGGGACGTGGGTCCCTCCTAAAATCCTCAGGACTTCCAGACATTTTCCCCACCTCAGTCCCCTACAATGAAATATCTGCGTCACTTTTTTTCTCCCAAGTACAACAAGGCCTCCACCACTGACTGCTTGCACTGCAGCCCTTTTGTTAGTTTAATCAGACAGTTTAAAATTCTCTATTACAGACAGCCAGATGAAAGCATTTACCTTCCCACAAGAACTGAAGTTTCAATTCAAATAATGAGACTGATTTGGAAGAATTTTAAACTTATTCTTAAGCATTCGCATTCTACAGCAATTTTACCCCAATTTTGTTTTCAGTTAGAACATTTCAAAAATCTGCATAAGAACCAACCAGAAATGAAAAGTTACTTGAATAAACTGTAAATATTTGGGATACCTTACTGCTCAGTTTTTAACTTCTCTGTCCAGCAGACTCTTATGTCCATAATGCAAATTAAGACATTCTGGAAATTTCTAGAGGTGCACCGATAGATTTTAGGGGCTGATACTGATGGCCTATATTTAAGGAGGCATATTGGTCAATATCTGATACAGCTGCCATCAGGTGGTAAATCCAGTGTGGTGGAAGGGTGGGGGGGACAGGACAGGACAGGGCGTGTGGAGTGGGGGCAGCTCCTGCCACTGCTTGCACCCCAGGAGGGCAGAGGGAAGGGGGCATATGCCCCCAGATCTGTGCTGGGCAGGCAGCAGTTGTGGTGTGGAGCTGGTGCTGCGCAGGGCTTTTCTTGCTGTGGGCTGGGCTCAGAAGGAGCTCTGGCAGCACTGGGAGGAGGCTGCAACCACTCCAAATTTCGCCACAGCTCCGCTTCCAGCCCTGCGCCACTGCCCAGCACAGCCCCAGCTGAACACCCCACCTCCACCCATGCACCAGGAAAAGCTGAGGCGGCGTAGGGCTGGGAATGGAGCTGCAGCAAAGTTTGGGGTGGCTGCAGCCCCCTCCCAGTGCCACCGGAGCTTGCTCCAAGCCCAGCCACTGGCAAGGAAAGCCCCGTGCAGCCCCAGCTCCAGCTCCACCCCACAGCCTGCCCTAGGCAGATCTGGGGGCACCCCCTGGGATGCAAGCAGCAATCGGAGCTGCCCCCATCGCAGGGGCCTTGCTCTGCCCCCCACACCCTTTCCATCCTCCCTCCCCTTCCGACTTACCAGCTGGAGGCAGCTCTCCACACTGCCAGCTCTGTTCCATGCTGTGCTGCAGCTGCGCGCAGCACGGGCATTTATTGGTCAAATTATGGGCCCCATTGGGCTGACATCAGATACAGACAATTTTCTTCATACTGGACTGATCTGGAATAATGTATCAGTGCACCTCTAGAAATTTCCAAAGATTTTTTTACTGTTTAAGACTAGTTATAGTCCTGTAATCTCTCACATGCAAAACTAAAGAGGCAACTGGCAGAGAGACCATGAATGTGATCTTGTAAAATAAATCCTGATATTGAGTAGTGTCATTATATACAGTGTTCAGTGTGAATGCCAAGATTTACAAAACATTTCACCCCAAGTACTAAAAGCAACTTTCATAAAGTAATATAAATCATACATACCTTTTCATTTAAGCAGGCTTGGAAATCACTTTTCATATCTGTAACAGCCACTCTATCTTGTGACCTCTTTGGGCCACTGACACATGGAATTATAGAGCTTAGATTTACTTGAATTGTCTAGAGAGGAAAAAAAAAGATGCATTAGGAATCATTGTTATATTTAGAAAGACAAATTTAAGCATAATTTTTAGTAACTGCACCCATTTTCTTAGAAATCTAAGAGTTAAGTTTTTCATAAAAATAGGAGCCTTACCAGAAGAGAGAAAAAAGACGAAGTGCAACCACAAAGTAATTACCAAATGATGAACTTTGACACTACCAAACTCCTGCTCATCCTAACATGTGACCTACCTACTTATCCGAAAGAGTGAAATGTAAAGAGATTCTGCCTTTGCTAATTCATATACTGTATAAATATGCATTTTACAAAATATTTACCTACCCAAGGCTACAAATTAGGCTATTCAGGCATAAATGTCTGTTAAAAGCTACCAACCATTATAACAGAATAAAAATTATGAATAAGTGATACTGCTAATAAGGACCGTAATATTGCAAAAATAAAAGTCATTCTGAAAATACCTGGGAATACTCTGGTTCTCCTGATGAAATCTGCTCATTTCTAAACAACTTCACAGCTTTAAGATATGCTTCCATAGACGCAAGCCCAGCGTTGCCAAAACCTTAGGAAAACATTTCCAGACATGAAAACAGTAGGAAAACAGTACAATGGATTTATAACTAGTGTAATGAATTGCCAGCACCGTAACAAATTTACGCCGAGTATGCACCATGTCACAGATTCCAGGAACAAGAAATCTTGAAATGCATGACATTTCTGACTTTGCACTTTGATTGATGTGCCAAACAACAGTCTTCTTGCCATGAATCTGCACTAGGCACATCCATGCCTTGGTTCTACTGGTAGTTTGACAAACTCTCAAAATCTAAAAAGACAACTCTAAAGTAAAATACAGCAATCCTTACAATGTGGACTAAAAACACCACACAAACTAAACGCTTACTCATAAAGAATATGAACTATCACTTTATAATTAAGAATCTCTTTTCATTTTAATTTGATTACTGAAATCTAAGATGAACCTCAGATTACTTGAGACAGAAAACATGTCATACAGCTGATTTTACTTTTTATTACAAGACAGCCTGTGTGGAGGGTCATCAGAAAAAAAAGTCCCCGTAACACTTAGACAAGTAGTGAAATCACATATTTTAATTGCATAAAAAATGAAAATGAAAAAAAAATTTAAATCAGTGGCCAACACCCAAAAAGCCGCGCAAAGTAGGCCTGTGCAAAGCGGCCTTGCATTTTCTTTGGATTCAGCCAATTCAGGGGACAGCGATTCAATTTGGTGATCTGAGTCACTGTCCTGAATCAATTCAGCCGAATCACGCAGGCCCATCCCCCACCCACTCTCCCAGCCCCAACCGCCCAAGTTCCCGACACTTTGGAAAAAAAAATCCTGACTTACCGGGTGCTTGCTGGGTGGGGGAGCAATCCCCACTGCCCTGCACTGTGTGAGGAGCTCTGCCACGAGCACCTGACCCCCTCCCGCTGTCCCAGCACTCCCACCGCCATAGGTGCCCCACCCACCCCAGCTGCGACCCTTTAAGGAAAAATAAAACAAAAAAAAACCCTGCACTCACTGGTTCCTGCCCAGGAGTGGGGGGAGGGGGGCAGCACAGGGGGCAATCCCAGCTGCTCCTCACTGCCCTGCACTGTATGGGGGGCTCTGCAAGAGCCCTCCAAATCCACAAGGCCACTGCAGGAGCTGGTTAGTGGGATTTGTTTTTTTGTTTTTTTTTGGTTTTTTTTGGGGGGGGGGGGGA
>NW_017728996.1:44682748-44687973 GCF_001723915.1 Gavialis gangeticus | reverse complement strand
CTGAGAGAGCAGGCGGGGGATAGGGCCTAGTGGGAGTCCCCCCATGGTCCCCTCCCCCACCCCCTACTTACCAGCTCCGAGTCTGGCTCCAGCTCCCTGCTGCAGCAGGCAGGGGCTGGCCGAATTGTCAAAGCTCTCCAAACCAAATCTTTTCCAAATTAATTTGGAGAGCTTGAATCAATTTGGACCTTTTAATTGGTCCCCTGATTCGATTCGGATTTGGAGATTCAGCCACTGATTTGGGCCAAATCTCCTCCGAATCGAATCAGCACTCAAAGCTTCACACAGCCCTACTGTAAGTTTTTCCAAGAAGCCAAAGTTTGTTCAAGTCATTTTAAATATGGCTTAAAAACAGTTTTAGCATGTATTTAACAGTGCTTGCTTAGTCAGCCAGGACAAAGCAAAACCAATTGTCTAATACTTTCCCTAATACTGCCTAGATAAAATGAGTTCTGCCCTGCCTATAATGACCAGAAAAAATAACAGTGTACCCTTAATGCCAGAAATGACTTCTAAATACATATTGCTTAAAAGCAGTCTGAAACTAAATGGTAAAACACAAGTATAGAAAGGACTCCAGTAAACATTAAGGGCTCTAGGCAGGAAATGCGAGAAAGCTGGGAGACAAAAGCAGTTTATTTTGCCCAGTAATAATACTAGAATCTCTCATTCACTGGCAAGAGAAATAAAAGTTTTCCAGTCTATTACTTATTTCTTTCAGGACTAACTTGAGGGAAAAAAGAAATTATCTGCCATGACAATAGCTCTGAATGTCATGGCAGATCTTATCAAAGATAAGATGACCCTGAGTAATGATGACAATGATCATACCCAATCAGTAAGTGGACAATATAACCAGGTTAGTGCAAGTTTCTGAAGTATGTCAGGTATCCAGGTTGTAGCCGTATTGGTCTAGAGGAAAAGGCAATCAGGACTCATAGTAGAGATGATCCCTTTTATTAGACCAACAAGATTTTTGCAAAAAAAATTTCTTTAATTGCAAGCTTTTGGGCACAAACACCTTTCATCAGGCATGATGAAGCTATGAACTGACTGCCCATCTATTAACTTCTCTGTGAAATCCTATGAAACATGAACATTCATTTCTACCCAAAAGAACTTTTGCAATCTTTTCTCCAATGCCTGATGAAGGGTGTGCCCCTGAAAGCTTGCAATTAAAGAACATTTTTTGCAAAAATCTTGTTGGTCTAATAAAAGAGATCATCTCTGCTACAAGTCCTGATTGCCTGAAGTTTGCCAGCCATCTAGTTTCCCAAAATTATTTATTAAAAAAAAATATTTCCTAGCTTAACAGAAAAACTGTAACTACTGAAACAAATAGGACTAAGCAGTTCTGAAGACCAAATGCCATGTATCTTAAGAGTGGAAGATACTCATTATGTGAAGGATAGTTGTTAAATTTTTGAGTTCACAGACTGTAAGATTAGAGCATACTACATAATTACAGCATTCTGGAATACCACCGAATTCCAGAATTTAATATATTAACTCTTTCCACCAAGTTATAATCCAGCAAAAAAATGCTGCCTAAGTATAATGCACAATGCAGGTTTAGATAAAGGTATATGGCCATGTAAATATAAAATGCCAATATGCTGAACTGGTGTCCGTTCCTTACCTGTATGCCTTAAGTGCTTTAGTGTCACATTATCAACAGGGAAAAAGCTCAGAATAGCACCATACTCCGGACACATATTTGCTATTGTAGTTCGGTCGGCTATAGACAGCTGGGAAACTCCAGTTCCAAAAAACTCAACAAATTTTCCAGCTATCCCTGCTTGCCTGAGTTGCTGTTTGAAAGAAAACACAATAACAATCTGAGATAGGAGGAGACAGTGGCAGAGGAACATTAGGTATAACACTTCAAAATTAAGAACAATTACAAACTTTTTTATAAAGCCAAATAGAGCAGAAAACCTCATTGACTTAAATCACATTGATAAAAATGTCTTAAAATCTTCACACCTCAACAACCCCCTCTCATTCTACTGCTCAGTTCTGCAGAATCAGTTCAAATATAATTTTTAAGAAACACTTCTGAAAAACTCAAGAAAGCATAAGTAATATGAATTTTAATTCAACAGCAAAAGCATGAGCAATTTGGAGAACTGTAATGTTGCAATCTGTACTGTAACGTGGGAAAAGTCTAATTAGAATTCTATTCCCAGTCTCATGTTCCCCAGGCTGTTCCTCCTTCCCCCCTTCCTCCTCCCAAATGTGAATACAGTGAAATTTTAGAACGTGATGACCATGAAAATAATAGCATAACTGTTTTTAGAGAAGAGGTAAAGAAAAAGTATGGTTATTGCTTAGAATGAGCTATTTACTGCACAAATTTTTTAAGTAAAACATTCACCTGGAAAAAAGAAATAGTTAAGCAGTAACAGTAGTACAGGGGTGGGCAAAATGCGGCCTGGGGGCCAGAGTCTATCCAGCCAGCGGGGCCCCTAAAAAATTTAGAAAATTAACGTTAATCTGCCCTCAGCTGCCTGTCGTGCGGTCCTCAATGGCTTGCCAAAACTCAGTAAGCTGCCCTCTGCCCAAAATAATTGCCCACCCCTGAAGTAGTGACTGACATGAGACTTACTCTTTTATCCAAAATGATCCCCTCAATCAGATGAATATTCACTGTACCAAAATTCACCTCGCTGACATGATTCACCTGTGACTACAAAACCCAGGAGCGCAGCTTGAGAGAGGGCATCATCCTCCTCTCATTACACCAGCATAATTCTGACTTTAGTAAACTACCCCCAATTTCCTCCAGTATAAACAACAGAAGAATCAAGCCCAAAATTATGCAGGAATATTTTAGAGTCCAGGTGATGGATGGGTTTTGAATGAATGAACTTCCATAAATGGTAGAGCACTATAATAAGCTATACAGACCAGGGTGCCACACCTGTTTGCCCTGAGAGCCAAAGGAGTGGTGTCCAACCCAGAATGCATTGGGGGACGGAGGAGGGAGTCAGGCCCAGCCCCAACCCAGCCACTTGGGGCTTGAGAATTTAGCTGCTGGAGAGGAATGGCAGTATGAACTGTCATTGCTCCCCCACTACCAAATTTCCTGACCTATGAGCCCCATGGGTCAAATGCCATGGCTCCATGGGCAGGATGTGGCCCATAGGCCATGCGTTAAGCACCCCAGCAATAAAACTTCAATTCACTGAAAGGATAATTTGCTGTTATGGTTTGCCAATACTGTTCCAATTTCCTGGCAGTGGCCTCTCCCGTAATCTCACCCCTCAACGATGTAATCCTGATAACTGGTTACTATTGGATACTTCACCATTATTTGCAGCCTCTTAGAGGAGCCAATTAAGCCAAGTTTGCTTATTTGAAAAAGTATTATAAACACAGTTACATATGTAAAGCCTGCATGTGGCTAAAAGGAAAATGAAAAGTAGGTAGTTTTGTATTTAGGAATCGTTATCTATAACAGGGGTTTTCAACCTTTTTTAAGGAGTATACCCCTCCTGGGCACACTTCTGGTGGAGCGGGGGGAGGGAAAGGTAGCAGCAACCGGGCACAGAGGGCAGGGGGGAAGATAGCAATGGCCAGACATGGAGCAGGGGGCTTGCACATGGCAGTGTGGGGTGGTGGATGGTGACAGCCCCATCCCTCCCGACATCCAAGCTTCCCCCTCCCCACATGTGCAGCCGGTGCCTCTGCCACCCACAGAAGGGAGCTGCTGCCCTGCCCTCCCTCTCCCCCTGCCCTGTTCCCGAGAGGCAGCAGCACAGGGTGGTGGATGGCGGTGCTCTGTCCCCACATACTCGCGCATACCCCCTAGCTGCTTTCCAAGTACCCCCAGTTGACAATCCCTGATCTATAGCTGTGCCTGAAAGAGACATGTTTAATGATGTACCTATGTTGAGCCTGCCAGCATTTGTTTCACTGCCCCAGTAATTATTCATTAACCAAATCATCTTGGTATGAAAACAGAATGCTTTGTTACCTTTGTAATGCTTAGGACCACATCAATGGATGTAGCAAGTGGGCTGGCAGAGCCTGTCAGCTCACACCCAACCACCTCAGGCAAAGTGAAAGTAACTGGCATTCCCAGCATAACTGCTTCTGTTTCAATACCACCAACACCTAGGGGGAGAAATTAAGTTATTTCTATCATGCTAATTAACTAACACAAACATTTTAAAGCAAATATTAGAGTCTAATCAAATGCCTCCTGATGTAGGTTATAATAATCTGCACTCCATTAGAGAATACATGCATCTTATATTTATTTTAAAAAAAAGTAAAGAAAAGATGATAAAGGAGATGGGCCTTTAAAAAAAACCCAACCAAACAACACACACACACACACACACACCCCACCACTCAAACGATCACATTTTAATTTGACTGGGCTAGTGTCTCAAACCCAGGTCTGATCTTATAGGATAAACGTATATTTACCTGAACTTCACACTGCACATCAATTTAAAAGAAACAGTATTTATCAGAATGCTGTATTTTTTCCTTACATTTCTCAAAATTTAATAAACCATTTATTCCTGGTGAAGTGTTAGCCTGAAGTTTCCTTTGTCTAAAGAATAAGCATATCACTTACAACAGTCATGGAAGCTTCTTCACATTATGCCAATATGCAACTGACCACAGTAACACAAACCCTTTTCTTTTTTGGGTCTAAGGATGCCATAAGAGAACATATCTATATGTCACATAAGTATTTATATCATCATAATGTTGGAACTCAAACTGATCATGCCTTATGGAATCTTTCTAGCTAATTTTAGGAGACTTGGAAATAGATAACTAATAGTATATGAGATCATTATTTGTATGTCACTTCATTCTCCCTTTAGAAGCATTTCCCCCTAAACATAATTTCAGGATCCAAAATGCTGTCAAACTTGAGACAGCATAATATCCTATATGAAAAATATATTCAATAGTAAAACATTTCCTTTCACATAGTAAGAATATAGTAAATGAAATTAATATCCAGTATAACTTACCCCATCCCAGGATCCCCAAGCCATTTACCATAGTTGTGTGAGAATCTGTGCCAACTACACTGTCTGGATATAGGAAGTCTTTATGCTGAACAACAATTTTTGACAAATATTCCAAGTTCACTTGATGTGCCATTCCAGTTCCAGGTGGAATTACAGAAACGTTCCTAAAAACCTTTGAACTCCACTAGAATTATTCAATAGGAAAAAAAAAAAAAAAAAAAAAAA
>NW_017728996.1:44658633-44682616 GCF_001723915.1 Gavialis gangeticus | reverse complement strand
TTTTTAAAAGGAAAAAAAAAAAAAAAAAAAAAAAATCAGTACACTACAAATCAAATTCTTCTGTATATTAAATTCTGTTCAGCAAAATAATTAAGTCATGTAATTATGTGACAATTATTTTGCTGAACAGAATTTAAAGAACAAAGTAGTAGTTATTTATATATACTTGGCTCTTTAAATTAAGAAAGAATTGAAACATATTTAAAAGCTGAAATGCCAAACAGTGACATTGTAAAAAGCTACGTATCTACTTTCTTGTGTGCCTGCAGTCACACCTGCTGCCATTACTAGCTGTGGTTTCAGGAACCACCAACATGAAGCATGGCTTTAATAAACTGTTTACTAAAATCTAGTTAAAGGCATAATCAATAATATAAGCAAATACATTGAAAGCACCAGTGTTAGCGAACAGAAGACCACGAGAATGGAAAAATTGAGCTGAGGGTGGAAATTGCCCAGCAAAGCCTTTGAGTATTGAATACGTTTTATGAGAGGGTGAAAATGCAGTTCAGCTCTCACATTCCTGGCTAAAAGGGCTAAACTAGGAGTTAGAAATAAACCATTCCCAAAATGAGATTGTTAAGTAAGAAAATTATTGACAAAGGCCTATAATGCAAATTAAAGTATATATAGAACAGGGGTGGGCAAAATACGGCCTGTGGGCCGAATCTAGCCCACCAACCGATTGCATCTGGCCTGGGGGCTGGTGGCAGCCAAGTCATAGGATCCAGCCCCCAGGGACCTGGCGGTTCCAGCTGCTACATCATGGCAGGCGGACAGGCATGTCCCAGTCCCGTCCTCAGCTTACACCCCCATGTGCCAGAAGCAGTGCCAGGTGCACGTTGGCATCAGCTGCAGATATGGCCTGCTGGTAACCACCAGGGATTGGGGTAACTGCCCGGGATTGCAGCTGATATGCTGATGCACTGTCACCTTCAGACCTGAAAGGACTCCCCAATCCCCAGGGGGAAGCTGCTGCCTGCATCCACAGCTGATACCAAAGCACACTCAGCACTGCAGCTTGCACATGAGTCAGGAGCGGTGTAAGCTGAAAGGCCATGCTAGAGGTGCAGGATGGCTGGGGGGTTGTGGGGCAAAGAGGAGTGGAGGAAGGCAAGAGGAAAGCAGAAGACAGAGAGATGTGGCCTGCCCATGATGAGCAGCCCAGCACCAGCTGCTACACCAGGCAAAAGCAGGACTCAACAAGCAGGTGCGCTCACCACTTCTGGGGCTCTTCTGGCTGCAGCTGCCCAAAGCCTGCACCAGGACTGCCCTGCAGCTCCTCCCTGCTGCTGCCCCCCTACATCACCTCCAAGCTGTCCTGGAGTGGTGGCAGCAGCAGCAGGGAGGAACCACAGGTAGGCCCAGGCACAGGCTCTGGACAGCAGCCGCCAGAAAGGCCACAAAAGTAGTGAGCACACACGCTGCCAGGTCCTGCTTTTACCGGGCACCCAGCATTGGCCACTGCTGTTCATCATGGGCAGGTCCAGCTGTTTTCCCCTGGGAATTGGGGCACCTGCCCAAGCCCCTCCTTAAGGTAGAAGGGCAGGCCCAAGGCTGAACCTGCTGCCCACAGCCCTATCCCACATAGAGAGGTTAAGTAAGCTGTTGTGGGGGGAAGGGGTGAGTACTACCCTGGCCCATGACAGCTCCCCAAAACTCTGTGGCCCACAAACCCAAATAATTGCCCTGATACAGAATAACTTTTCAGGGTATAACTGCCCTTTACCCACTTCTTTAATTTATTAAATATTAACATTGTATTACTTCTTTAAAACAATATTACAGAAGAAACATCCCTAGCTTATCACTAAAATACAGATTTAAGGATCCTCCTTGGCAATTAAGTTATCAGCACATTATGCAGCCTTACTGGGATCAGAGTCCAGGTCCCATGTCCATAGGCTAGCAGCAAGCAGAACAAAGATAATAGCTTGCCACAGGTAGAAAACAAAAAGTAACTTGCCTCAATGAAACGACCCTCATGTGAAAACAGCACCCATCTCTTCTGATCAAATACTATTTACAAGCAGACCTACTGACTTCAGTGAGACCACTTACATAAGATTAGGCCCCTTGTCTAATCTAAGTCCCTGAGTCAAAGAGCAAAAGATTGGGACTGTAGCTGTAATGCAAAAAGTAATTTTAGCTTTCTAAATATAGCCGACACACATTACATTTTCTTTAACCCAGTTCAAGAGTACTGACTGTTAATTCAACAAATGAGTACCAACTGTTTGGAAGCACAATCTACCTACAAGATAATCCTATGACTTTAGACTAAAACATTTCTGAGGTGGTTAAGCAGTCAGCCCATATAGATAGGTAGCACATAACCTAGAAATGATACTGCAAGCTGTTCAATTTATTCAAAGCATTTTCATTTACAACAGAATTCACAAAGCTTTGCATTTGTATTTTCCCCAAAATGTGCATGTTCATATTATTTAAAAAACACAATGCACAAGCAGCTGTTCTAAAATATGCTAAAAACCTAACTTTTGAAAACGTGAAATTTCAAAAGGTCTCACACTAAATCTTCCCTACCATCTTGGACTGCCAAAAGTCACCTGAAAGATAAAACGTCAAGGCAAACTTAAAAAGTACACAAAGCCTGTACAAAAAGTTACATACCTTAAAAAACTGAAGCCTCTCTCTATTCCTACCAAATTCCATCTCCTGGTTTTTTAACACTGTTTCAGGCCTACAATGAAATTAAAATCAATCGATTAGCATCAGAATCTTGTCTTGGATTATAAACAATGAGATTTGCTTTTTGCTTGATTAAATGCTCATTCATTGGTACAAATGAAAAATTAATCTGAAACATTTTACTGGAATGCCCAGAAGAATTTCTTCCTAACAAGGAAGTCAGGAATGAGGAAAATGTTCCCTGAAAAAACAGTGGAGCAAGGGGCTGGTCTTCTCATCAAGCACAGCAAAATTGAGATGGCTTTTCAGCTCTGATGTGCCTGAAGCAAGTAAGCTCAAAAAACTCATTAGAAAAAACACTTTTCTCAGCATGCCAGGAACAAATTACTACTGTCATTTAAGGAAGGTATTTGTCCTAATATTTTTAAAGGTTGCTTAGCTCAACCAGTTAAATGTTGGGAAAAAACTGTGTCTGATTCATGTCACAGAGGTCAAAAGAGATATATTTATCTTCATCTCTAGTTCTAACTGGAAACCCAACAAAATACTGGCAAACTTACTTGTAGAACCTCCAGAATTTGTATTTATTGATTCACAGATGCTTTTACTATACATAATCAGGCTCTGAATACAACAGCAGTTGATTAATTTTCATGCATGTTTAGAATGAAAGCCATCTTTTTAATAAACCAGAGTGAAATGCACTGGACTGTGAGATTTTCAAACTATTTTTGGCTTCTCTGAAACTGAGTTTTTGTAACAAAGACAGAGGGGGAAAAAAAAAGGCCCATGGGTCTCCAGTTGATCTACTACAGAATCTTTCCCCTTTTCTTTCCAGCAGTGTAGGAAGGCCATATTGGTATACTGTCTTGGAAAGCCCTAAGGGATAGTCATCACCACTCAAGCTGCAGCTTAAAGAATGCCACTGCTGAGAGAAAAAGACATACAGATGCTAGCAAATCCATGCTGCTGGAAATAACATTTAAATTTTTCTCATCACATTACTTGTGCTTGCTTCAGGCACATATAGAAGGGGATGGTTTACAACATTTCTATAAAATTAGCAATACAATCAATACACTGTATTGCTGCAGGTCTCTCTTTGATACCACTTAAAAATCCTAGAAATGTCATCCAACTGAAGACAAGGACATGGTCAATCTATCAGAGAAAATAGGCGACAGCTGAAAGGTGAGGGTGATTATATACAATTGTCATAGATGAAGTGGTGCAAAAGAACCTATAAATAATGCTGAACCTTGGGAAAAGGTGAGCAAATGACGCCTCTGGGGACTGTCACATAAGGCCAAGATTTAATGCTGAATTTCCATGCAATGACGGATGGACTAAAAGTCCACATCCAGACAAGCACTGCCCTGTGATACGAGGCACAGACCTGTCTGCGGTGTTACACACTGCACATTCAGGTGTTCTCTGCTGCAAGGTAGCAACATGGGGAACCCAGGAAAAAGAAAAATGTAGGGCAGTGCACAGTAGCACTGTGGGCTGCCCAAACCCAGAGCCTGGTCAGCTGAAGCAATGCTCCAGCTGCCAGCCAGGCTATGAGCAGCAAGATCACCATGGTTCCACCTCCCCAAGACCCCCAGGCAAGGCTGTTAGGGCCAGCACAGTTGTTGGCCCCAGCCTTCCCTACCCCATCTGGGATAACCTGCCACACACCAGAGGGTGAATGGCACAGGCACTGCCCAGAGACAAGTAGCATCAGTACAAGGTGCACCACTGCTTCTTGTCCCCGGGGAAACAAACATCTATGCTTGTGTGGATGCAGCCAAAGAGTTTTTAGTGTCCTGGGGGTTAATACAGAGGCCACGTTCTTAGCTGGATTAGGGATGTCCAGAGGAAAGGAGTGTTGACGGAATCCTTAAAATCTTCTGCAAGACAGTCGAATGAGAACCAAAAAGAAACCGGTGTAAAATCTGTAAGTGTTGCAATGGTGCTTCAACTTAAGATTTACTAATCTGCAGAGTAACATCTCTGTACTACCACTGTCCTCACAAGAAAATAAGACAAGTCTCTAACACAGATTTAAACTGACAATCACAGACGAGATGAATAACTCTTTCATCTAAGCTGCTCTACATCTTGGCAGAATGATCCATTTTAGGCTTACTTAAGTTTCTGCCATGTTAGACATCTTCCTAAATGTTCAGTGTTTGGTTGGTGTGGGAAAAGCAGCTTTGTGTTAAATGTACCTCTGCATCATCTCCATGAGCTGCCATGAGCATTCAAAATGACAAGGACCTGTAGAATTTAAGGTGCACTGTTTTCAGAGGACTGGCAGCTTATATGTGTGTGGTAACTTTTGATATAGGTGTTTTGGAGTGACACAAGTGAAGTGACACTTTTAGAGTGGCACAACTGTTTTGCTCAGCTTTAAGCTAAAAAATTCCCTTCCCACCCAGCCCCCCAAACAGTGAAAATTAAAAATCTTGGGCTAGGACACATTATCCACTAAAGGGATCCATTCTATTCAGTAAACACATCAATTCCATCTTTTACTGTAGGGAGTTACTAATAAAAGTAGAGCAAAGCATTTCATACTCAGGCACTGGTTGAAGATGAAAAGGACAGAGGATGGGCGTGTTCTCAATCTGTGCAGAAAACTGTCCTGAGTTACGACTCGATTCTCCAGCACTACACGGCCCTTTGCAGCCAGTCTGGCCTCTGCAGGGTAGCTTCCGAGGCTGCACTTTCAGTGGTGAAAGTTTTGCCAATGGTTTCTGTAAGTCACCTCCTCCAGGATTTGGAGCATTCTGTATCGCACTGTCATTGTAAACAGAAAATAAGGTAGAACAAAAAACTATTTTTCTGTTGCAAAACACCTCAAATTATTAATATGCCTAAAGGTAAAACTGTATTTTAATAACTACCCTGATGCAAAATAAAGTTGCATTGAATAGATTTATCACCAGCTGTACTCCTTGGTTAACTAACAAAAGAAGAGATTTTAATGACTGTGTCAGGATTTTTAAAAAGCTGTATTCCCAGATTCATAAACAATCCACTGCCTTTGTTTGTACCAACAGAAAATGAATTTACTGACAGGGCACAGTAAAGGCCCATCAGGTTACACAAGGTTTGAAGTAAAAAATAAAGGTTTCATCCGAGTAATGGGTTAGGGACCATGTTTAGTTTTACTCAATGGCAGCATCATTGACATCACTAAATTCAGAGTGAATTGTTTACTGCTGAAGCCCGCTCAGAGAAACTACCACACTTTGTACGGGTGCTTTCTGAAATTAGAGCTCAAGGACTAAAGTAATAAACATTTATAACTACAGATATAAAAGGTACTTTTGAACCAAGAGGCAAAAAACAAAACAAAACAAAAAACACACTAATTAAACACTATTTTGAAGAACACCTATGTACACTACCTATATTTATACTATATATTCAATCTTTACATGAACCCATTGAAAAAATGCATTGTGAAAGGGTTTGATTTTTTTAATCTCTAATGGTTAGAAGTCAATAATTTGCCACTTTGGTAAATAAGGTCATCAATGTTTTAGCTGCCCTAGTAATAACAAGAATGCCTTACAGCTATGCAGCGTCAATACACTCACTGTATTGCCTCACATTGCTTCTTGCCTAAGTATAAACTCAGTCTGTGGTGCTCAGGCCAGTGGGAAATGGAAGCCTGAACTGAAAGCTACAGAAAGCGTGTAGACCTCTATAGGAAAGGGCCCCATCTCTCCCTCTAGCAGATACTGACAGATTCCTACAAGTTTCCCAATACTAAAAACTAGAAGACCTAGATTTATCATTAGAAATCAGCATACATTTGAGACTTCTCGCCAACATCTGACCAGTTTGAAAATTTCACATTAGACTTAGTGTAATTTGGGCTTTTTCTTCCAAATATGTGGAAAGAAAAACAAAAGCAGCAGACTTGCATAGAAGCTGCATTACAAAAATAATTCTAATTTCACAGCTATGTATTCTTGTTCAGAAGAATGAAAAACAAACATAAAAAGGAGGTGATATTTGTACTTAAAAATCCAAATACAAAACAGACAAAAGCCCTGTTTTATCACAATGTTTCTGACCTTTTTCATTGCCTAATAGGTGTACATTATCTAAAGTGCATCATCTACTGCAACAGGGGTGCTGTGGGGTGTCAGTTAGCACTGTTAGGTGTGAAAACATGATTCACAAAATACACCCAGAGATTTCAGATAAGAATTCAGTGTTAAAACCATTTTGACCTGCTGAGATATTTCTAAGTTATTTGTAACAGAAAAACTGGTTTATTATTTATCCAGTCAAGAAATGAGTGTAAATTAACAGCTGGCTTGTTCCAAAGGGTGCTTTGAGTATAATGAGGAGTGCTTGGGGTCTAAAGAGTGTCAAGAACCACTGATCTACCAGAACGTAAGGAAAATTCAGCTGCTCATGACCCCCATGGTTCAGGGCCTGTGCTGTCACAGCCTGTTCCTTCCTAGCTCACCTGAGACTTGACTTGAGAATGTCACTTATATGATGAAGAAGCTCTTCCATTTGTGCATGCCTGCAACCTGTGTTCCCCATCTTGACAAGCTAGTCCGCTGAGCTCAACTGAGATTGGATGTCAGACAGTAGTATTATCATGCGTCTAGAATTGTTTTCACATGGGAGCAATAGGCTACAGTCGGACCTAGACAGGTTACAAGGGTGGGCGGATGAGAACAGGATGGGATTCAACACTGACAAGTGCAAAGTGATGCACCTGGGGAGGAACAACCGGCACCATACCTATAGGTTGGGGAACTCCCTTCTTGTCAGTACAGAGGCAGAAAAGGATCTTGGAGTCATCACTGACTCCAAGATGAACATGGGTCGGCAGTGTGGGGAAGCAGTCAGGAAGGCCAACCACACCTTTTCATGCATCCACAGATGCATCTTGAGCAGGTCCAAGGAGGTGATCCTCCCCCTCTATGCGGCACAGGTCAGGCTGCAGCTGGAGTACTGCGTCCAGTTCTGGGCGTTGCACTTCAAGAGGGATGTGGACAACATGGAGAGGGTCCAGAGGCGGGCCACTCGTATGATCAGGGGGCAGCAGGGCAGGCCTTATGAGGAGAGGCTACAGGATCTGAACCTGTTCAGCCCCCAGAAGAGAAGGCTGAGGGGAGATCTAGTGGCCTGTCACAAACTAGTAAGGGGGGATCAGCAGGCACTGGGGAAGTCCCTGTTCCCCCAGCGCTGCCAGGAGTGACCAGGAATAATGGTCACAAGCTGGTAGAGGGTAGATTTAGGCTAGATATCAGGAGGAGCTACTTCACGGTCAGGGCGGCTAGGGTCTGGAACCAACTTCCAAGAGAAGTGGTGCTGGCCCCTACCCTGGAGGTCTTTAAGAGGAGGTTAGATGAACACCTGGCTGGGGTCGTTTGACCCCAGTACTCTTTTCTGCCATGGCAGGGGGTCGGACTAGATGATCTACTCAGGTCCCTTCCGACCCTAGAAACTATTAAACTATGAAACATATGAGGATATTTAACAGTACAGATCTCTTTCTTGCATAAACATTTATCATCATTTATTTAAAAATTAATACATAAGATTTCCATAACTGTTACAGCCTATATTTCTTCTACCAACATAGCAGAAAATAAATGTGAGATTAAAAACCCTGACCACCACTTGAAAATTAGAGTGAATTGGATATTAATTTTAATACCATTTACTGAAGTCAATCTGCAAAGAATGGTCAACAGTGAGATCAGTTGGGCATGCAGGATAGACTTTCATAGGATCTCCTCCAAGAATTTTCACTGCTTCCCTCATGGCAGCAAAATCCACCATTGCAGGAATTCCACTAACAAGGAAGAAACAGAAAAAAACCCCAACACTTAAGCTGCATTATGTATCAACAACTCACTAAAACCAAACTATTTAAATAAGCTTGTTTCCAATTCATCCTACACAGGTGCATATTCTCTCATAACTACAGAATATGTAATTATTTCACTCTGTATAATACATTTTAAAGAACATTATTTTTAGTTGGATTTGTTAAAATTCTAATATAATAAAGGGCTTAGTCCATCTGTTTGTCTGTCCATAATGCTCTTGGAGCACTCTGACTGGTTACTGAAACAACCAATCAGATTGCTCCATGAGCGTTATGGACAGGAGGCAGCAGCAGCAGAGCACCACCATGATGGCAGAGACAGAGGGGGCAGAGCAGGGAGGGCCAAGGCCAGTAATGCTGGCCAAACCACCACCACCCCCTGCTCCTTGGAGGTGGCGGCAGCACAGAGTGCTGGCAGAGGGGGACAGAGGGGCATCCTTCCCCCCACCCCCGCTCCGGGAACAGCAGATGCCAGATAACAAAATACACCAGTTACTTGAGGTAACCCTGGCCACCGCTTCATAGGCTGCGTCTGGGGCGTCCCTCCACACCTCCTGCAGCATCACCGCCCCTCCTGCAGGGCCTGCAGGACAGGGAGGCAGGTTCCACACAGCCCTGCACAGCCTGTTATGCCCCTGGGCTGTGGGGGCTCAGCAATGCAGGCTGCTTTGCCCTAAGCCATGGGGGCGAGGAGAAACCAGAAGTGCCACGGTGGGCACTTTCCATTTCACTTTATCTTACAAACCGGCACGCCAGTTAGCGGAGCATGCCAACTTGTAAGATGCCGGATAACAGCACTTTTACTGTATATGCAATAAAAATGATTGATTTCCATTATGGGTACACCCATAAAGATTTTCTTGCCCGATACCAATAGCCAATTATTAACCATGCATATTGGCCGACACCAATCCAATAGGCAATTTACCGGAATGCAATCTGGCAGCTTAGCGAGCAGCATCCTGTCAGGAAGTCGGGGCAGGGGAGGGGGGAGAGAAGGGCAGTGGGGTGTGCACCCATGGTGAGGGAGAGAGTGGGCCTGGGGAAGGTGCTGCCCAGCCAGGGCAGTGAATAGGAACCCCAGTGCCAGGAGCAGGATGGAGACATGAGTGGCTCATCCAGGGGTCACAGGGGTGGCTCCCTGCTGCTGCGTACACCTTTAAGGGAGGCATGAGGGGCATGTGCCCCCCTGCATTTGTGTGCAGGGTGGCGGCAGGCTGCCTGCTGTGGGCTCAGGGCCAGAGCCTGCACCAGCCTCTTCCCAGTGGGGAGGCTGGGCCAGGGCTGAGAGTGGGGCAGGCTCACCTGCAGAGGGCAGGTGGTGGTGGTGCTAGGAGTGGGGGGCTACAGGGAATTCTGGGGTGGCTATAGCCCCCCAAATTCCACCCCCGCTCAGGGCACTCCACTCTGCTGCCTTTCCCTCAGGAGCCCTGCACTCCAGGGTAGGCAGAAGATGCACAGCCAGCCCAGGACTCCTGAGGGAAAGGCAGCAGAATAGAGTACCCTGAGCAAAGACGGCACTGGGGGAGTTTCGGGGGCTATAGACACCCCAAAATTCCCCATAGTCCCTGCTCCCAGTGCCTCCCACCCTGAGCACAGCCCCAGCCCAGGCCTGCCCCTCCCCCGCAAAAGGCTAGCACAGCCCCTGGCCCAGAGCCTGAAGTGGATAGCCCACCTTCACCCTGTACATACCCCCATTCCTCTGCCAGGGGTGTGCACAACAGCGGGGAGCCACCCCACCCTACCTCCCCACCCCACACTGTATCCCCTTGGATGAGCCACCAGTGGTCACTCCCACTCCCAGGGTTCTATTCCCCATCCTAGCTAGGCAACCCTCTTCCCCCCCCCCCCCCCAGTCACCATAGGGGCCTTTACCTGCCCCCCCACGCCTCTTCTCTCCCCAATGCCCCTTTCCCCCCTGTCCCTCCCTCCCTCCTGCAGATTTACCAGAAGATCACTGCTCTCCAAGCTGCATTCCTGACTGCATACATGGTGCATATGGCATTTATCGATGATACTACTGGCCAAAAAAAGCTGATTGCCGATAATGTTAATTTTCCTGTTACTGGTGCCAGTCCAATAGTTGGCTACTATTTGTTTTCAAACCAGAGAAAAAAACTAGTAAGATCAGTGTACACTACACTAAAATTCTGAAAATCAAATGTTAAATTGAATAAAGAAAACACATCACTTACGTAAAATCTTGAAGGAGAACCCTGGCAGGACAGAAGGGCACTTCAACATTGTTCTGTTTTGTTTTCCAGTCTAGAATGTTCAGAACATCTTCCTTTTTAACAAAGAAGCCATCACAGTTACGGACAGCAGCTTCCAACAGTACCCGTACAGTGTAAGGCAAATTATCTAAGTCAAGACAAAGTAACTACATTAATCAATGGAATATTTGTATCGGATTATGGTTTAATTATTAATATCTTACTATACTAAAAGAGATTTGTAAATTGCAGCAGTGAAACTCACCAACTTCTTTAAAGCATAGGAATGAAATATAGTTTAACTAAACATTAAATTAACCGATATGCAGAGTGGTAAAGAAAGGAAGAAACAGAAAACAGAGCAGCAGATTAGACAGGGAGCACAGGACAGGGACCAGAAAGCAGAGTGGCTGATCAAGCAAGAGAATGGGATTAGAGTGATACTCAGGGAGTGCCACTAGTTTATAGTGCCAAAAAGGCTGACCCCTACTACCTTAAATGCACATCAATGAATAACAAGTCACCTCCTCCAGGCATATGGCAGAGTTTTGTGAGAGAGCCAAACGAGACAAGAATGGGTTAATGAACCAGAGAAAGGACAGTACACTGCACAAACAGGATAAGATAAAGGCTTGTACATGCTTGCAAGAGAAAGATGTATGGAATGTCAAGGCTGTTCCTAATCACAAAGCAAGAAGAGCAGAACAAGGAGACTTTTTTGCACTATTCAGTTGTAGAAACCACATTTTACACTTAAAATTTGACCATTAAATTACAGTGGGATATCAGGTTAGATTTTAAATGCTAGAATACAGAACACTATGTGCAATCTTGCCTAAGGTTACATTAAATGGTGACAGCAAGACAAGAAATAATTTCAAAGGAGAGCTTCAAAGCAGGAGAAACCTGGATGCTTAATTGAACAGTTTAATTTGATGTTACTTTGGATTAGGTTAAAGACTGGAGGACACTTTCAAATCAAGAAAAATATAGGGACTTGAAAAAAAAAAGAGAAAGGTTGTCAATCACCATTGAGGGTTTTAAGGAGACCTTCTTGGGTACTCAATTAGAATGCGAGTCAGTTACTTCTTTTCCAAACATAATTCCATTTAGTGCAAGTCAGGGGGACAAAAGGCAGAATAAAAGCAATGGGAAAAAAACATAAGGAGAGTGAGCTAGCTGCTCAAAAGGTTTCAAGTATAATTGTTTTTAGCTCCAGAGACCAACGCTAAAAATCTGAATGAAGGTTAACAGATGTATGTACCGTCTTAGCCTACTGCACAGAGTCTGCCACCTAAACTGTGACTGCAAAGTTTGCCTGCTTAATTTAGGTTAGATACATTTACAGTAATTGACTGGTATAGTTCCTTTCTCAATAATGCAAACAAAAATAAGCAGTATAAAAATCGGATTAAAAGTGCATTTGAATATGATGAGATATCAAACACACTACATTCAATATTCAAATTACCAGAAAACAGTTTAGTATCCCTAATGGCTGTGTTCTCCCCTGGGGTTAAAACTACGAGATCTCATTTGTGCTTCTAGCTGTATGTAGGGTAGCCTAAGACTGACATAGACAGAACAAGACTTTTTAGCTTCAACCATATATATGGCTGCCATTTTCCTATAAACAAATACCTATGCTCTCAGTTTAAATATGCAGATGACCAGATTCCAAAAAGTTAGAGCAAAATATATCAATTAACTCTCGCTTTAAAGATCACAACTATAAAACCATGCACAATCTGATACTTCACACAAGCATGTAACCAGCGATCAGAAAGACAGTAGGATAAAAAATCCACAGGCAACATCCAGGATGAATAAACTGGTTAGAAATCCAGTCTGTGATTGAGAAGCTAAGATTCCTACTAGTATGGTGTCCCGTAACCCTGCTTTGGAACACTTTAACACTCCTCTCTAAAGGACTTGAAGCTATCCACATTTGCTAATAGAGAAAAAATTCCCCTTCACCCCTCAGAGTATTTTCAATTGTTGGATCAATTCTACATCTCCTCAGTTTCAATTTTCAGTCCTTCTCTCTAAGTAGCTCTAGTGACTTTTGCAGTTGCTCATAGGTTTCCCAGGTGTACAGAGAAGGTGATATAATACTGCTTATTTTCATTGCTATCATCTAGGTCCTAAAAATTGACTGTTTTTGTTACTTCCACTCTGCCATTGATGCTTGGTAAAACTATGAATAAAGGCAGTGAAGAGGTCTCCCAGCAGTTTGTGCACAAGATGATATTTGCTGTTAAAAAAAACTAGCTGTTTTTAAGTGTAGTCTTAAATGCTGCAAATTGATGAAATAGAAAGCATTTTCCAAGAAGGAAGTTATAAACAAATTTAAAGCAAACCAGAAGTAATTTATTAGTGAAAAAATACATACGTAAATTTAAAATGAAACATTATTTCCTATTTCACAGGGTGACACATCTTCAGTTATTCTATATTGTGCAATTGTTTTGTCTTATTTCCTAACTAGACTCATGACAAATCTCCAAGAGTCAGCATAAACATAATGCTACTTAATCCAGTAATTTGTCTGCAGAGAGAAACATTCATCTACATCAAAAGGACTATTCACACAGTTTAACTCAACTGATCCCTCTGTAGCAGTTACACCAGAAGCTATGGCCTACCTGCCACACGTTAATCAGAGGGACAGTTATCTACCATGTGGAATTGCTGAAAAGAACAGAAACATGATCATGGGAAGCAGGGCAAGAGAGGTAAGAGTAAGAGCAATGGTGGTATTAAACATATTTGGCTTTAGAAAAGACGACAACAACAAAACTAAGTGTAGTCACAGCTAATTAGATGATTCAGTTGAGAGAGAGCTAAAGAAGCATCAACAGTATACCAACGGGGAACTCCATGAAAAAGCTTTCACTGGACCTGTTTGGCTCTACCTAGTTTCATGGACATCACGTTCTCCCAGAAATTATGACTGTTTAGAGTAAACAACATTTTACGTCTGTTATATAACTGCTACAAGTTCATGTCAGTCAAAACTTTTCTTCATATGGCAAGTTAATAGAGCTTTCATTTTATTTGGTCAGAGAGTCACTGCTTAATTCTGTAACAAAAGCGCTGGTCATGTTGCACAGTAGAAATGACTGGATTTATGTGAAAGCTCAAGAACATCTTTGCCTTTCTATTAGCAGAAAATGCTTCTGTGAGGCATCTTTTCTTTATCTGACTGAAGCTAGTTTATTAATAAAACATAAAACAGCAGTAAGCTTGCATCAAACCTGCTGAAAACAACATAGCCACTCCTGCATCAGACAGCATTTCACAGCAGTAAATGGGTGCAAGTTTATTAAATGAAAATCATATTATATATTAAAAATACTATTTACCATACTTGGTGCCTCCAAGTTTAGGGACATTGTAAAATTTCTTTTCTGGATTGTCATTTAAACTTTCAATTAAGTACTGGAACGGGCATTCTGAAAAACAATGCAAGCATTACGAAATAGAGAGGAGAGATACTGTAGTGGCTCAGGCACTGACTTGGGATTCAGAAAACTTAAGTTTTAATTTTAACAGTCTTCTATTCCACCACAGACCCTCCCAGGAATAAATCACTTGTGAATGGATTTTTTAAAGGGTATTTTGGAAGCTAGTGATGCAGACAGGCACTGAGTGGGATTCTGAGAGGTGCTCAGCAAGTTAGGCCCTTACAGGCTTTTAAAAAAATATATCACAAAGAGTCTCTCCATTTCTTTAGGAACCTAGACATATTTATGATGTGGCCCTTATACCTGGAGTCTCAGTTCCCCCACCTGTAAACAGGCTTATTAGCATGTTCTACTTCCGCAGAATTTAATATATTAAAGAATAAGTGTTGCTCAGATACCATAGTAATAGGGGCACCAGCACCTAGCAAGCAAACACACACTTCAGTAAAGGCCTTACTTAAAAAGCAAAGATAACTACTATTTTACATATTTTAACTATTTTTTCTACAGAAAGAATGTGTCCACTCACATAAAAATTAAGATAGATGGACAATATCAATAACATGTTATAGAAATGCCTACAGAGTCTGTATATTGCATATTGATGGAATGTAAATTTGGATTAAACCCCCCTAAAAACAGATTCCCTCTCCCCACCCCATCATTCAGGCACTTATGAGGAAATGAATGGGAAAGATGTGCAGGTGTGTAAGTATTTTGTGGGCTGCCCCTCACCCCAGGCACAGCAGGGAGCCAGCACCCAGCAAAGTCCCTCCAACCCCGGCACAGTTATGGGGGGGTGAGGCAGTGCTGGGCCTTGGGCTTTCCAGATGCCAAATCCTGTCTCGGCTGCATCTCGCCACGGGCCAACGCAGCTCAGGGAGGCCGCGGCCACAGCACGAGACGGGCCTGGCCGCGGGGAGGGGGCGATTCCACCACTGGGGAGCCTGGAGCGGACCCCGAGGCCGCCCCGCGACCAGCTCGGCATCCGCTCTAACCTGGCACCCAGGAGGGGGCAGCAGGAAAGGGCCCCCCCCACCGTTGCTCGGGGCGGCCGCACCGGAACAAAGCGCGTGGGCGGCGTCGGCGACAAAGGCCCGAGAGTGGGGGGGAGCCCCGGGGACAGGACGGGCAGAGCCGCGAGCCCGGGCCGAGCCGAGGGGGTCGCAGCGGGCAGGACCTCAACACGGGGGCGGCCCGCTCTGCCCCGCGCTGACCTGGCCTGACAGGGTCCATCGCCGGTGACCATATTAACTCTGCGTGAGGAGGGGGAGACGGGAACGAGCCGCGGAAGGCACCGGGGCCAGCGCCAAACAGCGCGAGACTCGCGGCCTCCCCCGTCGGAACAACCCGCCCGCCGATTGGCTGTTGGAGCTCGCGCGAGAGCTCAACTCCCAGCAATAAAGGAAACAGGGGAAGAATCTCGCGAGAGGCGTAGGGGTGGAGCAAGGCGGTCCTCTGGCGCTCTCGCGATAGGTCGCAACTTGCTTGTGGTGGTGGGGCTGCCCCTTAGCGGGGGCTGGGCATTACCCGGGGCTCTGGTGTCGCTCCGGGCCTTCCTGCTCTAGGAGGGACAGGGGCTGCCTTGTTTTGGCCCTTGAGGTGCATCAGCCCAGGCCCCAGCCAGGGTCACTGATGGAAGCCAGATCGGGAAACACCATAGATCTGGGTCCAAGAAGGCAGTTTTCCTTAAGTCTCCCCAGGATAACTGTTCTTCTGGCATGGTTTAGTACCCACGAGGTGTTGGGGCTTAATGCCCATTTTGTGGAAATGGGAGGCTCCTTTCTAGCTTGCTCCTGTGGTCATATGGCCGAGGGCAGGCAAAACTTGGGTACATCTAAACCCCAGCCTCTGGGCTTGGTCCTGCACATAGGATGCCTGCCCAAAGACTTTGGAAATATCTGAAGTCAGAAATATATGGAAATACATGAAGCCAGGTCATTTCCCAGCCAGGTGCGTTGCAGCTGGGAAGTGCTGTCCGAGCCCACTGTGGTGTCTGAGCGCCTGCAAGCAGAAGGCAGGGAAACAACGCACCTTTCTCAACTCAAGCATCTGTGAGCCCAAGCAAAGGCAAAGGCTGAGACGATCCTGGTGTGTGGAGCAGGGTGTTAGATTTGGGGCTCGCAAGAGCTTGTGCTTTTATCTCTTATTTAATTGGCGACTCATGCTGTTCATTAGGTGGAAAGGCACCCTGCTGAAATGGTTCAGTGCTGCCAGAACTTGAGGGTCTTCACCCTCTCCACACTTATTCAGATGCTGATGTTTGGAGGTTTATACCTTTGCAAGCCCACAATTCCAGTAGGCTACCTACTGCTTTTACATTTCCTCCTTTCAGTGTGTGTGTGGGTTTTTTAGAGTTTTTTGTTTGTTTGTTTTTTGGGGTTTTTTGCATTTCATTTTATTATGGCTATATAAAAGGAGAGGGACACCCTTTCGCATACTTTCTGTTCTTATGCATCAATAATGGAAAGTACAGTACATGTTATCACCTATTGTTTGAAATAAGGTTTTTTTGTATCTGCTGTAATGCAGATGTTCTTATTTAGTAAATCTTCCTTCTCTTGACATGTCTTACTGTATACTGAGTGCAGAACTTTTGGCAGAGTTAAGGGATCCTCATAAACAACGCTTTGTCAAATAGAATTAGCAGATACACCTGTAGGCTTTTATAACCTCTTATGAGTCTTGTAGCCTTCTATCCATACTATATTCATAAATCATTTACATGGGTCATTCCAGTGAAGTGAGTGCAATTCATGGGCTAGCCCATGAGAAATATAAAACTCTTCTACCCATTTTCATCATCAGCAAGTATAAGATGCTAGATAGAACCAAGCAAAACTATACTGGAAATTCTTCCCTTTCCAAACCTAAAGCATTCAAACAAAAAAAAGAAAAGGAAAAGATCTGGGCAAATGGGGAGAGTCCAGAGAAGAGCAATAAGAACAGGGAGGGGTGTGGAAACATGGTCTGTCAGGGAAGGCTGAAAGAACTAGGTCTGTTTAGCAGAAAAAGAGAGAGAAAACTGGGGAGGTGAAGACATTGAATATGGAGGTGGAAATGTTTTCCTACATGTAAAAGTTTATAGACCACAATAAATTATTTTTTGTGTTTACTGGTAGCAAGACAAAATGCAATCAGCTTTGCTTGCAGCAAGGGAGGTTACATTTGATGTTGGGACTTTTTTTTCTAGTCATCAAGATAGTTAAGCACTGAAGCAGAATGCCTAGAGAGGCTGTGGAATCCACTGGAGACTTTAAGAGTTTAGAAAACGTCTTTCAGGCACCATCCAGATATAGTTAATCCTGCTTCATAATGGACTTTCTAATGTTCTTGCCCATCCATACAGTCTAATGATGTTCATACTAAACATGTTGTCTTTATTTCTCCTTGCAAAGATTTTTGGCACAGAAACAAAAGAAGTCTGCTAGGACCAGTTTGCCCAGTTTGAGCTTTTTTCTGCTGTTTATCTTGCCACTTCTGACTGCCTCTCAAGTGCTCTACCTGACTAGCTGCTTTTCTCTCACAGCCCCTAAATTATTTCAGAACCTGTCACCTTTGCTAAGGTTAATCCAAAGGCTGATGGCATTTTTCCACTCAGAATCAAGCCAATAGCTTGAGTTTTAGCCACAACAGGAAGCAGTGGAGAGAGCTGATGACTGGTAAGAGAAGTCACTCCCATACTTCCCTGTGCTCAGTGCTTTTATTTCTAACATTTTTCACTGTGCTAGTAACTTCATTGTCGGTTGCAATCAGGCGAGCACTAGCCTCCATGTGGTTTTAAAAGGCTCCACATTTTCACTCCATTATCATTAAACTACAGGTTGGAGGCATAGTGGTCAAAAGGTTGTTGGCTAGTTGTGGTCTCACCATTGGTATATTGACCAAACCATTTGGTCATTAGCAATAGTTTTTAAGAACAGTTACCATTTAGACAAACCTTAGGGCCACACCCATCCCTTCACTTACCCAGTAGAGGAGAAAAGAGCTCATTAATTCTTCCAGCCAAGTTAGACATCTTTGCTGAAAGGTTGGTTGAGGTGGCTGTATTTACTTGTTTTTTCACATAGTAAAGGCAGAAGGCAGCGTAGGTCAGATGCTAATAAAATAGGTTGTTGCACACAAAAGCTCCTGCCTCTCTGAAGCAGCTAGTCAAAGGTGCCTCACTGCCCTGTCTTCTGCCTGACTTCAGACTAATAACAGGTAACTGCTAGGGCTGTGTGAGGCCGGACAGACTTTGGATCCAGAGAAGCTTCGGATGCTTCAGGGTCCAAAGCAGCACATCCAAGTCAAAGCGCTGCCTCGTTCGGCTTCCTGAAGCGGTTCGGAGCTTTTGAAGAGCCTCAGAGCTGCCTCGGAGATCCGGCCATAGGGTATAATGGGGAAACAATAAAATATCTATAACTTTGCTGGTTTTTGTCTGATTTGGATGAAACTTTCAAGGATGGTAGACTCTGCAGAGAGGATGAAAACTGCCAAGTTTCAAGAAGATCGGTAGAGGGGTTTGGAGGCAACTGTACCCCAAATTCTTGAACGCAAAACTACTGTCACATCTATGTGTTACAACACAGGGGGGTCAAAACTGCAGGGCTGGTAGCTCTTACTGAGGCCACAAAGCCTGCCAAGTTTCAAGAAGATGGGTGCAGGGGTTTAGGGGGAACTGCCTCTCAAGCTGCAGACAAGCAAAACTGGTGCCATGGGTGCTTGTGGGACTGGCTCTGTCTGTCCTGGGGTGGGGAGGGGAGCTGCTGTGTTCCCAGTTACCAATCAATCAATCATGATTCACTCAGGGACCAGCTCAATACACAGGACCTAGCTACTACATAAGGACTTAACGTACATCAGTTAGCACCTACAAAACCAAGCTAAGGAGAGGAAAGAATTAACACAGACAATCAACTGCCCCAAGACAGACAGTCTTGGCAGGAGTTTTGTCTGTCAGCAGCCAGGGGTGCAGGGCCCCAGAACCCCCTGCACCGATCTTCTCCACAGCTGGCAGGTGTCACAGCAGGGGCCACCATCCTTGCAGCTGTCACCCTGCTCCGCCTTAGCGCACACAGTGTCACCCATGGTACGAGTTTTGCTCGTCCTCAGCTTGAGGTGCAGTTCCCCTCAAACCCCTGCACCTATCTCCTTGAAACTTGGCAGGCTTTGTGGCCTCAGTAAGAGCTACCAGCCCTGCAGTTTTGACCCGCCTAGCCGTGACAGGAGTTTGGCTTTCAAGAATTGGGGGTACAGTTCCCCCCAAACCCCTGCACCGATCTTCTTGAAACTTGGCAGGCTTCATGCTCTCAGCAGAGGCTACCATTTCTGCATGTTTCACCCAAATCGGACAAAAAACAACAAAATTACAGATATTTCATTGATTCCCCCATTATACCCTATGGCCGGATCTCCTAGGTGGCTCCAAAGCTTTGGCCAGATCGAGGTAGAAACCCAGTGGAGCTCTGGATCGGATCACGGCTATCCAAAGCGGCCAGATCTGAAGCCAGATCAGATCGGATCGCTGCCGACTCACACAGGTCTACTAACTACACCTCTCTGACACAGTATAGTGTAGGTTAGTAAAAGTCTGTGTATTAAATTGACCACCAGAGGGTGTGCTATGACTATAACATAGGCAAATATACAGTAATTAAATAATTAACATTGATCAACACAAATGAATGCTGATGAACTAAAATTAGAGATGCAAAATACATTTTATTAGGCCATAGAAAATACATGTCAATGTTTACAAAACTCATACTTGATTCTATGTTTACTCAATTCAAAGTGGGGAAAAATGAAAGAAAAATAGGAACATCTGACTAGAAGGACAACCTAGGTCATCACCTCCAAACCTCCATGAACACAGGCAGCCATTCAATAGACACTAAGTCAAAAAGTCCACAAAGTCATCCACCTTGACCTCTCTGGCCCTGCAAGCCACAAAGGACTCTCCAACACCTTACTATAAATTGCAGTCTTTGGTAAAAGTAACCCAATGCCTGCAATGTGCCACAGGAAGAGATCTCTGCCAATCTGACTTTGGAAGAATTACTTCCTGACCCCAAATCTGGTAATTGATTTAACTCTGAGTGTATGAGTTCAACACATCATCCAGATATTTGAGAGGTTTCTCAGTATCACTAAGAGTCACAACACACCTTACCCAATCTCTGATGTTTAAATGTATTCAGACATGTAGACATTAACTGTACAGACGCATCTAGAGTGAGATCAGTAAAAGCAGTCATACAGTGTCAGCCAGTCTTCATTAATCAATCAAACCACACTATTACTTCTTCCCTGGGTTAAAACTTGAGTTAAAGATATCCCTTTCCCATAAAATAACAAATTAGAGCTTGTCTATGAGAATATACACGCCTGTAGCTCAAGAAAGCACCCCAGAATCCCTATACCATTCAGTGTGGTCTGCAGTGATTCACAGTTTTCTTGTCTATTATTACTGCCATTTCTCTCACTGGAAAAACAGCACCTGTGGAGACATTTGGATACTGGCAAAAACCTTTTTTGGAAAAAATAGTGTTGAACAAGTTTTACTTCTACCAGTGTTTAGACTTCATTGTTCACAGTTCATCCTCTATAACTGCAGTTGGAGAGAAAGATCTCCACGCATTTTCAATTATTCTCTCAGAATCCATGCAGCTAACACCTTTTTAGATTAATTTAATGTTGACTGCCCTGGAGACTGATAATCTTTTTTCATTCACCAAACAAGAATAACTATGTATTAGCAAATCACTACTCAAGCACTTACGAAGAAAAAAAGGTTTCACGTATGCAAGCACAAACCCATGCATGCACACACACTGTATTGAACTTGTATACAACAGATACCTATGTTTGCCATTCTTTCTATCTGGGAATTAGTCTACAGCAGGACACTGCCAGGCACCTAATGTTAGCAAAGGACTGGACTTGGTAGACCAGGTATTGCCAGTTAGAGGACCAGTTTGTTTTAAATATACTTTGCCTACACCTTGAAACATTATGACAGAACCTGTGGTTTTACAATACCCTTCTTCCATAACAGGAGACTTTTTAGAACACTACAAACACATTTGTACTTTTAATGAAGTGTTGGGACAGAAAAAGTTATATAGATTTTTTATATTAATTCACACAGAAAACTATTCTATTAACTTGCATCATTATCATCATCAACTTACAGTTCTACCTCATGGTTTGTTATGTCTCTGTTAGGATCCCTGAAGCATTAGAAACAAACTGAAGGGTTCCTAGAGTATGTTTATATAGCAGCTTATGCATGGACATGTTTGGCTTCTTTCGGAGTGCTTTCCTAGCTTCCCAGATGTTTTAAGAGGAGCTGAATTTCCCCAGAAAAAACCAAGGTCAGAGTCTTCTAGTTTGTAATCAGAGCTGACTAGCACATGCAATGAAACCCTCTTAGGAAAATAATGTAGTCAAGTGTTCAATGGTTCTTGTTCAAAAGGCTGTTACTGTATTAAATGGATTTTAGCAGTGCCATTTACCATATTTTATTCCCCCAACTTGGAGAATGGTTATTAATACAGGATAAGATTGAAATAAAATCTGACTTCAAATCTCTGCTCCAAATAGCTTGCAATCGAAATAGAGAAGAGAAAAAAAGAAAAGAAAAGAAACACACAACATTTTTAACCTTGCTATCATGCTTTAATGGATTATCCTTTTTCTATTAAAAAAAAGATGAGCGAGAGGCAAATCCCAACTCATTCCTGTCTTCTAACTGAGAAGCAGAAGTGTTTAGAGTGTAGAACTTCAAACTGAGGCTTACGTTCTTGCCCAGGGTGCCTACATGTTCTGTGGGACTGTAAAGTATTTAGAACTTTCATTCATTCCAATTATCACATTTAAGGCAATGGGAGATCCATGTAGAAGGGCTTTCAGAATTGAGCTTGTTTCTTGATCAACCTAACTCATATGCAAAATGGAGTTAGTGATTCATGACTTCTCAAAGAGGTTGCTGCAAAGGATGATTGCTTAATGAAGAATGTTTTGCAAGCCATAAATGGCACTAGCTACAATAGTACAAAGTATTACAAATAGCATTATACATTTCCCTCACTATTTCTGTAATACTGAAGGAAGCTCTATAATTTGTGCACCTGACATGATAAAACAATCTGTCCAGGGAAAGGCAAGGATGTCATTGGTGAATCAATTTAAGTGTGGACAAAGAACTAGAAATTAGACTACACAGAACAATCTCTCAGCAGCAGGAGACAGATAAGATGGGATCTATTGCTAATTTCTATTTATTTTAGTGTTTTGCTTCAGTAAACCAAAATAATAAATAAATAAGCAAAAGCAACTACATTTTTTTTCTACTCAGAAGTGAAGGGTGATGATTAAGGATAACACAATTTGAGAAATCTCTGTAGAATATTTGTGTAAGGAGATACGGTCAGCCCAATCTAGCAAGAGTCTGTAATACACATGAGTAAATCTACAGAGACAGGTAGGACCAGTAATCTACGTGTAGATAAACGATTCCAAAGATGTTGCTCAGGGGCATGTTAGTTTTAAAAAGAATGAAAAGTAGATTTAACAATGACAGCTATCCAACAATAACATGACCAAGTGTTGTAGAGTTATGCTGAACAGAAAGAATTACAATAGCTAGCCCAGCAACACCCAAGGCCAATCTACTGAAATCACTGGTTTGGACAAAATAGGTCAGTACAGAATTTAGTCCTCTTTGACTTGAAGAAGTTCTATGTTAGAAAGATTTAATCTACCCTGACTGAGTTCCCTTGTCACTAATAAATATAAGTTTTGTAGCAGTATGAACACAAACCACTCTTAATGCCACCATAAAGTCTTCAAGAATACCAGTATGAAATTTCTGCTGTAGTATCTTGTAGCTTTAGGCTATTTTTCCTACTGGATCTTGCTCATGAGAGTAGCTAGTGCATATCTGGAAAGAAAATGCATTTTGAAACTGCTAAACTTCATGGCAGGGTGGGAAGAATGGAAGATGGGAAAGGTATCTTATGCAGTTGGCTATAGAAAGTAGTACAGAGTCAAGAGCCCAGTTAGCATGATCAATCTATCCTCTTTAGGATTCTCAGCTTCTCTCAGGAATTAATTCTTCAGGTTGACATTTATGCCCTGGCTTACTTATAACCTATTTATTTTGATTATTTTTCTCCAAAAAAGGTGCTATTTGAGGGAAGTCAATCATTGTTCCCATCTGTTTGTCAACAGATGTACACAAAACTTTACAAAGTATCTCAACAGCATGGCATTAAGACACACTTACTTTCCCATCCTTCAGAGTACTCTCCCTAAGGAGTTCAAAGATGGCCTCTCCAGCTGTTCCAAAGTTCTGTTCAAGAGTATGGTAAGGACCTAGGTACCTGGAAGACTGCTCTTCATTTTGTTGCCTCAGCAATTTTACTCCTCCTCTGAACATACCAAGTTTCCCTGCAGTAATTCAGATAACTTTTAACTGTGAGGAAAGATCTAGTGCAAAAAATCCTACAGCCCAACACCACACATGGATATATGGCACATCTTTAACCAAAAGTTTCCTGATTTTCAGTTGCTGCCATCCCACATACTGGAAAGGAACAAGGCAGAAGGCACTGTTGTGGCAGCAGGCAGCTTTACCTCAATGGAATTTTTTTTACGAGTGATTTCTCTTCTTTTTAGAAGCCATGTCATTGTCATTAATTATTGTCATTCATTTTGAGGAGTGAGCCATTTTACAATAACTAGTGAGAAGCTGGATGTCAGTGTGTGGATATCTTTAAAAGTGTTATCTATTAGTTGTTTCAGGGCTGTTG
>NW_017728996.1:44639939-44653633 GCF_001723915.1 Gavialis gangeticus | reverse complement strand
ACCCTAACCGAGGAAATATCAAGTTTCATTGAATCAATCCTAAAATCTCATCACCCAAACAGACTTCCTATGGAAACTTAAGAACATAGACCACCTTTCCAGCAACACCCTCCTAGCCATTATGGACATTACCAGCTTATATACCAACATCCCACACCAGAATAGCATCCAAACCTGCCTTACATATCTACAAGAGCAAGATTACAAATCAGAGTACAAAGCTAAAGGTATTACTGAACTTACACACTTTATCCTCACACACAACAACTTCACTTTCAATAATCAACACTCCCTCCAGATCATGGGCACAACTATGGGCACCAAAATGGCCCCACAATATGCCAACCTTTTTATGGGCCACCTGCTCTGAGTCTACAGGAAACTAGATTCCAAGGATACTGAAGAGGGCATCTACATCTCTGGGTTTGGAGCAAAATTCCTTTCCAGGCTAAAGCAGAGTAAGAGCAAGTCTATTTAGATTACATGTATGGCATCACAAATCAAAGGGCTTCATGCAAATTCTGTAGTTTTATAGATTTCATAGACATTAGGGCTGGAAGGGACCTTGCAAGATCATCAAGTCCAGCCCCCTGCCCCAGGAGCAGCAAGTCAGCTGAGGTCATAGGATCCCAGCAAGATAAGCATCCAAATTTCTCTTGAAGGCATTCAAAGTAGGTGTTTGAACCACCCCCAATGGCAGGCTATTCCAGACCTTGGGGGCTCAGACAGTAAAGACATTCTTCCCTATGTCCAGCCTGAAATGGTCTTGCAGTAGTTTATAACCATTGGACCTTGTCATCCCTTGGGGCGCTCTGGTGATTTAGGTGATTTTAGAGGGGAGAATGGAAGCAGGGAGGCCTGAGCCAGCAAGGCTTGTTACTTACTGGAGAAGACTAGAAAGAGTTGTTCCTCCTCATGCCTACATCAGTGATTTTTTCTCTTAAAGACACGAAGGAGGCTTTCCAATTGCAGCATATGGTCTCTTACATGATCATCAGAGCCCTAGGGATGAAGCTAAATAGGGTTCTAGACCAAAATTGAGTCAAGAAGTCAAAACAAGATGCTAATTGACCACAGGCCGCATCACAAGTCAACTGTTAAATGACAGGCCAGTTCTAGAGCTCATTTTGTGCTTCCCTTTGGATTCCGTATTTGGAAGGGGTTTAATCCCAGAGGAGGAAATGATGGGAAAGAGCAGCCTGCTAGGCTTCAAGGACCATCCTGAAATGGTTCTAGTTTTTGGCTACTGGGAGGCACTACCCCCTTCCCAAGGAGTACAGCAGCTGGGACCTCAGGAGGGAAGCCAGACTTCTTTCTACTGAAGCAAAGCCATACTGGACATTCACCCTGAGGTACTAGCAAACACTTCCTAGATCCCTTTTGCTAGGACCCTTTTTGAACCAAATAGCTTAGACCAATACAGAGGAATAAAGTATAATTCCCTCAGGTTCAAGTACATTCCCTACCGACTCAGGTCTTGTTTGACCATTTTCCAGGACTTAGGTAGGGTTTGAAAAAATGTTTATATTGGCTTTGAGTGCTGGGGGAAGGGGAAGAAAGGATCCTTCTCCTCCTTATTACATAGAAATGAGAGGCCTTTAAAAGAGTGACTCACCACCCAAGCACACATTTTTGTGGGTAGCTCTTGCCTTCTTCTGGCACACTGCCACCTGCTCCAGGCCTTACAGAGTTCACCTTGACCATGACTCAGCCCTCAAGCCACATCAGAGCTCTTCTTCAGTTTCTCTCTTCTTTCAGAGCCCTGAAGGCCCCACTAGCAATATCCTCAAGAGAGCACATACACATACACAAAAACACCAAACCTCAACTTAAACATCTGCCAAACCCAGAACATGACTCTCAGATCCCTTCTGAATGAGTCATCAGACTCTTCGTTCTTCTTTCAGGGCAGTTACCCACAGGAGTGCTGGCCAGGGCCCCTTTCTTAAAGTCCAAATCAGGAACTAGATTCTAACCAAGTTCTTTCATTGCTCTAAAGTCTCTTCATTTTCAAGCATCCTTTTAAAGGAAAGCTAGGTCCTCTGCAGATGTGCCACCTAAGTAGTTACCTGCTTCCTTGCGCAGCTATGGGAACTAATTCACTACACTAGTTTAACCCTTTCTCTGCTACTCAAAATGTATCCACCTCATCATAGGCACAATCAAGAGGAAGCCTGCTTCTGCTGCCTAGTGGTTATGGCACTTCCCTAGGCAGGCAGTATTCTGTCTCCAATGCTTTTTATGCATTTTATATTAGTCAGTGATGGATTAAAGAAAAACAAAAAAGGCCTTCCACCAGGGACAAGAATTCAGGATTCTCCTCTCTTTAAGGGACTGTTGTGGTACCTGGACCACAGAGACAGACTGCTTTCAGCTTATTCCCAGTACTGTTTATGGGTTTTTATATATTCAACAGTCTACTTGAAAAGGAAAACCAAAAAAAAAAAAAAAAAAGCATAACCCTGCCAGCAGAGACTAGAACCCCTCTCTTGCCAAGAGAGCTAGGACTTGAATGTGACAGCTTAGGTCACCTGCATTCCAGCTAAACACCAGACCCACTAGGATGATTGCTAAAATAGTCTCTCTTGGTAGAAGGTCTGTCCTGAGAAAACTTACTGACAGAAGCTTCATCTAATCTGCCCTTTTGCAGAAAGAGTTTGGGATTTAATAAACTAGCATTTTTAGAAGAAAAACTCATTCATCAAATGCTGTTTGCCAAGAGCTGTCAGTATACAGAAGGCGCTAACAATGGTACTCTTGCTCTCTGCCAGCAAAGGAAAACAGGTCATAGCTTCAGTAACCCAGCATGTTCTTTTCATGTTACCATAACTGCAACTATGATCTCTTATAAATACATCACTGTGTGATTTTAACTAACTCTTTGCCCCTCTCTTTCTCTTCCTACTGCCTTAAGAGGCTCCATTCTGCTATTGTCTTTGGTACAGTCATTATCTACAGTTGAGATGAATTCTAGGCTTAGCTCATTTCCAGGTCTTTCATTATTATCTTTATTGACTTTTTTCAGGGAAGCATCTGTCTTCATTATCTTCAGCTAAGTACTGATGGATTTTTAGAAGGTGCATTAATGTGACATTCATTCTATCAATACCTATTTTGCTCCCATGGGTGTTTGTTTTTACACAAGGCTTTTGAAGGCTCTTTCCCACATCACTGCACTCTCAGCTGCATATATGCCCACACCTGACCTTTCACTTGTTGGGTCTGACACTAAGAAATGGCAAGAACCCTCAGTTCCACCAACCTCAACTGGAGTCTTCCAAGTCCAGGCTTCTTACATGTTTCTGCTGCATTCTGAATCCCCACACCCCCAATGCCATGTTTCCTTCCTTTGCAGCTTCCTCATACAGTCCATCGCTTTTTAATTTCCTCTGAACTCTGGCAAATGAACTGTTTTCTGGGCAACATACCACCTAATCTTTGTTTATCCTGAATTAGACTCTAGTTGAATATTCTACTTTCCCATCATTTCAAAACTTTTGCTGATGGTTTTAATCTGCACCAGTTTTTGGCTCTCAGCCATGGGTTCAGAGGGCTTTTGCTTGTTTATTTCAAATGAAGGGAGTGAAGCAATGGAAAAACCCATGAGAACTAATAAGGTGCTGACCTCCAACTACATGTGCTAAAGCAGAGCTCTTTTGGGGATAGCACAAATTATTTTATCTGTACAATTGCAAGGTCACTATTTAGACAGATGCGACTTTGGAGCTATCCAGTCACCATTCCTTCAACTTAGTATCTTTCTGGTTCAGGAAGGATGGATGAATTCAAGAAGGGCTGAATGAATTCTTCAAGGTCAGGATATAAACTTAGTTTTAAAGGGCACATCCAAATGAGTACGCACATGTACTTTGTGATGCCACAGACCAGTCTGTGGCACCACAAATCACGTGTGCCACACATGCAGGCATTTGCTGCACAGCAAATTTGCAGCATGGTGAGTGTTTTTGACACCAGGAGATCCTGGTGTCAAAAAAATCTGCACCAGAAAAAAATTGGGTGGCACACGTGGTGGCAGCATGCACTACTCAAAACCAGAACTTCCACGCACCCAGATTACCACTGCTGCAGCCAAGAGGCCCCCAAGAGCCCAGGTGCTGGCCCCAGCCTCTCCTTCCCCACCTGGAGTGTTTTCCCTGAGCTAACCCCATATGCAGGGGCATGCACCAGGACAAAAAGCAGTGGCATATATTTGTGCTGCTGCTTTTCTTCCCATGGCAACTGCATGCCCCTGCTCTTGGGGAATCAGCCAAGAAGTCCAAGTGTTTCAAACTCCAGGCTTAGACTCTGACACCACGCGCAGATACCACACAGACAAATATGTCTGCTACACTCCATCATCCCTTCAGTTGCTCTCTCAAGTAGTCTCCTTTTTCTGGTTGTGACCTAGATTGTTTTCCCATAATATCATAACCAAAGAATTTCTTATGGCATTTCAGAGGAAACTAATCAAGGGCCTAAACTGCATCCAGATTGTGCTCAGCTTCTGGTCATTCCCCAGCTGCTTGATCTGTGCCTGAGTGTTTCTATTTCTACTTTACACATGTCAGTCTTTGAATAAAACATTCCTAATGACTGTTTCTTCGAGGCAGACTTGCATGCAAAGCAGAAACTGTAGAGATGAGTCATAATATCCACAGGGCTTTTCTATCTCCTGGATCGTATTTGTTACTGGTTGCAAAAGCAATGGTTTATATATATCACTCCCAGGTAACCAGAACTTTAATATAAATTAACAGTGAACCTCTATGCACAGAACAACAATCCAAATTAACAACTGAAAAAAATTGTATAAGATTTATTAATCATACCTCAGTAATTACCATGCACTTCAGTTTTACCTTGCAAACTAATATACCAGCCAATTGAATATCCCATGTGGAGTGACATACAGTCAATGCAGAGCGCAAGATACTGATATCAGAGTTTCCCTTTGATCAGCTGCCTCCTGATCATCATAATGACAGGTGTTAGAGGAATAACCGAGATGGAAAACATGTCAGACAGTAAAATCCATTTTAAATTGATGCATGTTCTGTTGGATTTCTGTATGAAAATGACTTTGAAATGGTCCAGAGGGAGTGATGGATAAACAGAAGCTTAGCTAAATGTGCTGCTTATGCTGACCTAGAAGCCATGCCCTCATGGTGGCCATCTTGCATTTTGTTCCTTTTTTTCTCCAAATTGCCTCCCTTTCCTCACCTATGTAGGATCCTGCCTGATCTTCTCTGCCACTGCAGACCCAAGCTTCCCCTCTTTCCCACATAGCAGTAGTTCCCCCTTTGAAGAATGGTGAGGAGCTGCAATCATCAGCACATTCAGCTCACTGGTTCCTAAATCCTTGGCTTTGTAAGATTTGTATACAGTTCAAGACTTACTGCTACAGCTAGGCCCAAAAACAATTTAGTCAGGGATGATCCTGCCTTGAGCAAGGGGCTAGATGACCTAATGAGGTCCTTTCTAGCCCTATTTTCCTATGAAGTTCTGTCACTCAGTTACTGGGTTCTCCCTGGAGAGTGCCTGTGAATATATATCTAGAAAGCATAGGGCCCATGCATGGACAAGGAAAGGCACCGCCAAGTCAGCCCACCCCTGAGTAGCTTGACAGGTACTCTACATTCAAAGGAATGTGGCTCCTTGAAGAGCATCTCTAAAAGTTGTCCCCTAGTTATACATTAATATATTATACATTAATATATTATTAAGAAATATATTAAAACAAGTGGTGCCCTGATTTCTCCCAATCATCCATTCATCAGGTTTATTGTTGCAGAATAATGGACTGATTTATTCAAGGAAGGGCTCAGTGCTTTCCACTAAAGCTAAGGAAATGTTAACAGTGGTAGGGAAATCAGCTTCAGTGTTGACTGAACCTGAGGGCTGGGAGAGGAGGGGGAGGGTGATAAGCTTCCTTTCAGGGACATCTGGTCATAATCTCCAGAGGGAACCAGGGTTTTCAGGTCATTTCATTGTGGACAATAGGATGCACACTAGGAAATGCTAACTTTGTACAGCAGGGGCTTAATCACACCTTTTGGGACTTTAAATGCTGGTAGGTATTGATTGAGGTAGGGTTGGGTAGAGTGAGGTCGCAGCTGCCCTCATTATTCATATGGGGGTTGTAGTCCACAGAGACCACAGATTCTAGCACGAGATGTTCCATATTGATTCAGGTGGCTTGGCAATTAAAAAACCCTGTGTATTGCTTCAGGCCATTTGCCCTACACTGGATGAAGCCCAGCAGGCCTAGCCAACCAGCTTGGCCATGCATACAGAGAGGGGTGCACTCAGCTGCAAACCCAGATGAAAGTGGAGCCTGGCCTCATTTCATGCAAATTGGTTGTTGTCTTTGGACTCTTGACAACAGTGTGGATTGGGCAATGTTTGGGCACCCTTGGACTGACCCAACGGTATTGACCTAATTAAGTGAAAATGGCATAAGGAGTAAAGATTATAGTCTGTGTGAAACAGGGGGGTGGGAGGCACTAAAGCAGGACTGTGTGAATAATTAGTTTTCATACTTAAAAAAAGACACCCCCCCATGCTCCCTCCTCAGCAGGTTCTAAGAACAGCCTTGCCCCAAAGTGCTTACAGTCTAAGGGGCCTAATTGTGCAAAGTTTCCTCACACTGAGTTGCCTTTGCAAGCAGCCTTAGTGCTTTCTGCAGGAATGACTGTAAGACTGGGACTTTAATTGGATGAACAATAAAGTGAGAAAGGAAGCTGTGGTGTGGCATATAAGAATATCAGTACAGTGTGGCAAAGAAGCCATTGGGCATTTGGCACTAATTATTTTAAATTGGACTTATACTGTCCAGGTGTATCTATCTCTGCACTGGTTAAAGCAGAGGGAGACTTACACTATTCCCAGCAAGTGAAAAGATTTTCACAGTTTCTGGGGTGCATCATGCTGATTGCATCTGCTTATAACTCACTCACATGAATTGTTCCCTCTACCAGACATGTTAGTGGGCTACCATGTTCCATGCCACATGAAAGCAATTGCCCCAACCCTTTCAAATACTATTTGCTATTTGCTGCTTCAGCATCTAGCTGTGACAGCTGCTGCTGCCACACAAAGCTTTCACCATCTTATTATTTAATGAGCTCCAAAAACTTGTTTCAGCCACATCTAGCTCATTACAAGACATTTCTAATCTTCTTTTTCCACAAGATATAACTATACATATTTCTCACCCTGTTTAAACCTGGTAATTTCCCTCCCTCTTTGTTTTGCTGTAGCATACTGATGATACAAGTTGGCTAACTGGCCAACTAATTACTCCAGCATCCAAACGATAAGCCCCAGGGAAAAAGATCATAATTACTTATTCAAAAGGATTCATAAAATTAACATATCCTGAATGAATTCAAACTTAATTTAACAGGCCACTGCACTTATTAAAAAGCATTTTGCACATGCATTTATTTAGACTTTGTTCAGAATGACTGCTCTTTCATAAGCTATCAGGGTCAAAACAGCAGTTTGCCTAATCAGAGATGTCAAACAGTTTAGGGAGCTATGCTGCACTTTGTTCAGATGTATGTAATTTGAAAGGCACACAGTGAAGCCATTCCCTAGACTTTAACTGTAGTACAGATATCAGATGGATCCTGGAGTCCTGTTCCTCATTCAATTTTTGTTTAAAAAAAGAAGAATCTGATGGAAGAAATTATTAAGTCTCTTTCCCTTTGGATCAGATTAGGGGCTTAGTTCACTGAAAGACTTTTCTGAGGTTCCAGATGTTATCAGCTAGTGTTTTGTACGCACATCTATAGCACAAAATCCAGTTAATTCCCTGCTGCTTAAGAGTCACATGCACAGCACTCTTTACAGAAGCTGGGGAAAAGGAAGTTTGAATTTTTCCACCAAAAAAAGAAGCATATAAAACTTGCATGGAATAATGTCAGTTTCACAGGAAAATTGAAACACTTCAAGAAATAATGGAAGTATCTGTATGTGTTAACTGTTAAAAGTTTCTATCTGCTGGATTATAGAGCATTCCTCTCTGTCAGCAAAACAACATCAGTTGTATCTCTCACACCATATGTTTAACTCTCCAGGCATCTAAGTACATGGTTAGTATCTGTAAAATATATGGTGTTACTGGCAGGTGCATGCTGTTTCAAAGTGATTGCTAGTCTCCATTTTAAAAAGGAAAAAAGCTATACTGCAGGTGAGCTATGCACGTAACAGAGTCAAACACTGAAAGCTCAGTTATATCTCCCATATCTCTATGGTGCTTACATGGTCTCCTTTACCATGGTATCAGAATCCCTCAATACCGGATATGTCTTCATACCACTGTGAGGTAGGAAAGTGCTGTTAGTCCAATTTTATTGATGAGGAGCTAAGGCAGAGAGAGGCTAAGTGTCTTACCCTATGCCACACACAGTCTTCTGTATTTGTGGGAATTCAACTGAATCCAGTCTAGCCCCCAAACCAGCTTTCCTCTCCATCTACCTGCTGTACACTTATAAAAAACCACGAAGACAACCATGAGCCCCCACAGTCCTCCCAATGCAAGCACCCCTCCTTGCTTCTTGAGGAAAAGCTTAGTGGTCCTGCTGCCACAAAGGGTGCTCCCTCTGCTCCCTCTCCTGGGGTTGTTATTGGACATCTCCCTTTCTGCCCTTGCTGCCATATCCTCTTGCCACTGTTTAATGGATGTCCACTCTGCATTGCTTCCTTTATCCCACATTTTCTCCTTTACTCCTCTGGGCTTTCCCTTCTCTTTTATTCTTCTCACTCCCTCTCCTATACAGAGAGTGATTCCTCCTTCCTACTTGTGCCCCCTTGCCATTCAGTCCCCCTTTCTTCCCTGTCACTAAGCTGCTACTCTTTCCTCTCATTATTAGCTCCCCATTCCTCTTGCTGTGCCCCAATTCCCCCCACCTTTACATTTAAAGTTCCAGTGCGTCAGTGTAGCCAGGCAAGTCTGGTAAAGCCCTGCCTGGTGCCTATGGTTGGAAGCATCCTCCTGAAGATGCTTGTCTGGGATGGCAGCCAAGCTGCAGAGGCCATTTCATGTTGTGGGAGGAACCGGCTCTGGCTCTAGCTTTTCTCAGTGGGTGCTTGGCCTGCTGCCATTCCATGAAGGATTGAATGTCATCTTTGTGTGTCTTCAGTAGTCAGTACTGAAGTAAACAATGGCTTTTCTGGTTAGGAAGCTGAACATCAGCCTTGGAGAAAAAAGAAAGGGCTTTGGGTCGAGCCACAACATAATTTTTATGGTCCGTTCCCCTCCCTGCCCTCACAAAAAAAAATATAGAAAAAGAAATTGTTTGGAGTCAATGCAAGCATACCACCTTGCTTTTCAAAGTATTGAACCACTCGGAAACCTTTCTTTGTTAATTTAGGCCAATTTTAAGGTGAAAAATTCCAGTTTGAAACAAAAGGCTGAAATGCTACATTTGGGAAATTGCAAAAGCAGCATTTTGTTTTTTCTGGTATTTAAAAGTATTAAAATGTGATGGGTTAAAATTTCCAGATCCCACTCCTCATGATTCATCAGTATATCCAGTTTTGCAAATGGTTCCTCAAAGCTCCATTTTTTGGCAAATGTATTAATCCAAACAACTTCCTCAGCTCTAGTGCCCATTGGGCAGCCCGGCATAGTCCTGGCCTGCAGAGGCAGCAGTATCTCGGTGAGGCCCTAGGCACAGTGAGCCACAGGGAGTAGAGTGGCAGAGCAGCAAGGCTCCCATTCGTGGAGTACTGAGGGAATCTCAGGTATTTTCCCAGCACAGTAAAGTGCCTGATGTAACACACAGACAGACAAGGTTCTTTGGGTGAACACCGATTCTTCCCTCTATGCCTTTAATCAACAGCAGGAACCAAAAGGCCCATTGGATATGTGAGTAGTTTGTGTATGGTTTTCCTCCTGTTCCAGTAGCTGGATTATGATATCATGGACTTTATTTGAAATATTCTACTGTTATGGTATAAAGACAACAGCCTTAGTGTTCCTGCATAATCTGTCCTAATGGGCCAGTTGCAGAGTTTTACTGTTCTTTTTGCCTGCAATAAACTGTTAATGTCAAATTAGTTACTGGCATTGGGAAATAGGTCACATTTAGGAGAATATAATGCTGGTCAGATCAGATGATTCCAATTTACTTCACTAAAATAAAACCTGTTATTAAAACACATTTGTTGGCAATGTCTCTATAAAGGGACTTGGATTTCAGGCTCTGTAATAACTGCAATATGTTCTTCATCGTTATCCCTCCTAGGGACATCTTGAACTCTGTGATAAAACTCCCTGTGTCAGATGTAAGCAGCCCTCACTGAAGCAAAAGTGTCACTAATGCCATTGTGAAGGGCCCATGAGTGAGAAGTGCAGGGTCCTGTGCAACTAATTTATGTATTTAGAAATTGCCCTGTGGACTCTTATTTGCCAAGTGTCAGTGTGGCACAGAACAACTTCTGCATATATTTTCATGTGCAGAGCATTTTAAACTCTAAACACAGCTAGAGAAAGCTGTAGAAAAGCCTTCCAGAACCAGGAGCCAGTGGTGTACCTAGGGCAGGAGCCAGTAGTGTACCTAGGGCAGCTGCCCCAGACACTGACTTAGAGCGGGGGAAGAAATACCTGCCTGTGCAGCTATGTGATCCCTCCAGTGACAGATGGAAATCACCATTGCTCCCATCTGTGGCACCTGCCCTGGGCACCTGGCATGTTGTTATGCCTCTGCCAGCAGCTTTCTAGTCACCTGAGTAACCTGAACACAATATAATATATTGCCCAGAATATCTCTTTAAGTAAGGTATTGAGATGTGTTTTGCATGAAGGTTATTTAAAATCATTCACCTGTCTTCAGAGATGCTTCTTTAAATCTTAGTCTCATAAACAAGATTCCAAGATGAACATGGGCCGACAATGCGAGGTCATGGTTGGCAGGGCTAACCGGACCTTGTCGTGCATCCACAGGTGCATCTCGAGTAGAGCCAAGGAGGTGATCCTCCCCCTCTATGCGACGCTGGTCAGGCCACAGCTGGAGTATTGTGTCCAGTTCTGTGCGCCCCATTTCAAGAGGGATGTGGACAATATGGAGAGGGTCCAGAGGAGGGCCACCCGCATGATCCGGGGACAACAGGGCAGACCCTACAGTGAGAGACTGCGGGACCTGAACCTATTCAGCCTCCACAAGAGAAGGCTGAGGGGGGACCTGGTGACCGTCTATAAACTCACTAGGGGGGACCAGAAGGGTTTGGGGGAGACGCTGTTTCCCCTAGCGCCCGCTGGCATAACAAGGAGTAATGGGCACAAGCTGATGGAGAGGAGGTATAGATTGGACATCCGCAAAAACTACTTCACGGTTAGGGCGGCTAGGAGCTGGAACCAACTTCCAAGGGAAGTGGTGCTGGCCCCTACCTTGGGGGTCTTTAAGAAGAGGCTGGATGCCTACCTGGCTGGACTCGTTTGAGTCCCATTTCTCTTTCTGGGGTTTTTTGTTGTTCTCCCGCCCTGGCGTGGGGTCGGGCTAGAAGATCTACTAGGTCCCTTCCGACCCTTAATCTATGAATCTATGAACATGTGTTAGGCCTTCACTGTAATGGCAGAATGAAATCTAACTACACAAGGACATCAATTATGTTCTATTGCGACTTACATAGATTACAACTTACATCAGGTCAACTCCTAAAGTCTTTACTCAATAAAATATCTGTTGAGTGCTGTCTGTCCCTTCAGCCCACAGCCTGAGGAATCTGCCAAGAGGGAGTCAGAAATCAAAGGCAAAATCTTTCTCTCTCTCTCTCTCTCTCTCTCCCTCTCTCAGTGCAGCAACTTGGTATGGAGAGTTACTGCAGCTGCCCCTTTGCTTCCACTATAGTCTGTGGGGGACACAGGCCCATGGAGGGCAGGGGAAAGAATGCTGCCAATGTAGAGGAAGGAGTTATAAAAACAGCAGAAAACAGGGAACTTGGCAGCAGCAATGCATATTCCTATCTATGTACAATGAGTAATCATGTGTGATCTGTCATGCTTTCATCACCTCTCAGCAACACCATCTCCCTGGACACGAAAACTTCAGCACTGAAAACTTTCATAATATGCTAATTCAACCAGTTCTACAATCAGTACACTGGCTCCCCACTGGATAACATATGTTCACAAATGTGAGCCTTTCAGTCAAGGCCTCAAGTATCTAAAAGGTCACCATAAGCTCCAAGATCACAACTACCAGTACCACCCCCAATCCAATGCTCTGGCACCCTGGACTCATCTACATGCAGGGTGCAGCTGGCTTGTTCAGCAGATGGGAATTCCAGGATCATAGAATCATCAGCTAGAGAAACTCAGCACTGCCTCAGCTTTCACCACTTTCCAGTCCAGGTACACTTTGACCTCTAAGTGGTACCAAAAGTCCACAGCAGTTCATAGACAAAGCATCAAAATATATATACAAGCTTCCCCCTGTCCAGAAGATATGGAAAAAGAACTGTATATGGCAAATACTGGCCTTTGGATGAGGGTATTTTAAGAACCAACAATGCTTGGACTTTGCCTTTGATTTAGCACAATGCAACACGAGTCAAACAATAATAAACTAAAGTTTGTGCATCATCAGCTATCAGTTTCTTTCTTCTAGACAAACATTCATAGATTTATAGTTTCATTGCTGTTAGGGGCTGAAAAGGACCTCACGAGATAATTGGGTCCAGCCCCCCTGCACTTGGGCAGGAAAGACTGCTGGGGTCAGACAACACCACCAAGGTGCGCGTCAAGACATTTTAAACAAATCTCCAGGGTCGGTGACTGTACCACCTCCAGGGGGAGTCTGTTCTAGATCCTAGGCACTTGAATCATAAAGAAGTTGTTCCTTATGTTCAATCTGGCCCTCCTTTGGACTCTCTCAAGCTTCTACAAATCCTTTCTGAAGTGCGGCATCCAGAACTGGATGCAGTACTCAAGCTGCGGTCTAACCAAGGCCGCGTAGAGCAGGAGGATGGCATCCTTAGTCTTGCTTGAGATACATTGGTAGATGCATGCCAGTGTTTGATTCACTCTGCCAGATACGGCATCGCATTGGTGGCTCATGTTCATTCTGTGGTCTATCATGGCCCCCAGGTCTCTTTCAGTTGTGGTGCTGGCAAGCATAGCACTGCTGAGCCTGTAAGTGTGTTGCGGATTATTCCTCCCCAGATGGAGCACTTTACATTTCTCTGTGTTAAACATCATCAGGTTATGATCACCCATCTCGCAAGCCTGTCCAGGTCAGCCTGTATCCCCAGGCTGCAGGATCTCGGTGAGGCCCTAGGCACAGTGAGCCACAGGGAATAGAGTGACAGAGCAGCAAGGCTCCCATTCTTGGAGTACTGAGGGAATCTCTGGTATTCCCTCAGTGTGACCACACTCCCCCATAATTTGGTGTCATCTGCAAACTTTGCCTATACACTTTTAACACCCAAATCCAAATCATTGATGAACATGGTGAAAAGCACTGGTCCAAATACTGACCCCTGAGGGATGCCACCGGTCACCTTCCACCATGTTGACTCAGTTCCATCTATCATAAATGCCACATGCCCCCAGAGGCTGAGGGGGCGTAGCGAGCTCCTGCAGGTGGTGGCAGCGCTGTCGGTGGCAGAAGCATGGCAGCGGCAAGCAGTGAGCTCCTGCAGGCAGCCACAGCAGCAGAGGACGTGCAAGCGCCGACCAGCAGTTGGCA
>NW_017728996.1:44630876-44634939 GCF_001723915.1 Gavialis gangeticus | reverse complement strand
TAGTATTCCAATGGCCCGTTCTACCACTCCATTGTTCTGTGGGTGATAGGGTAGATGATGATGCCAATTGATGTTGTTTTCGGCAGTGAATTGTTGCACAATTTTGCTGTCAAATGGTGGTCCTCTGTCCAATTGGACCTCCTGAGGGATGCCACCGGTCACCTTCCACCATGTTGACTCAGTTCCATCTATCATAAATGCCACATGCCCCCAGAGGCTGAGGGGGCGTAGCGAGCTCCTGCAGGTGGTGGCAGCGCTGTCGGTGGCAGAAGCATGGCAGCGGCAAGCAGTGAGCTCCTGCAGGCAGCCACAGCAGCAGAGGACGTGCAAGCGCCGACCAGCAGTTGGCAACCACCTGTGAATGCTGCCGGCAGTGTCAGTAGTGGCCAGCAGTGATTGGGGACCACCGGCAGATGCCACCGGCAGTGTCAGTGACAGGGAGGGGGGGAGCAGCAACTGCCTGCAGGCACCGCCGGTAGCGCTGGAGGCACCTTTTTGCAGGGGGTGCACCACCAAGCTCAGGGGGTGCACGTGCACCTGTGTGCACCCTCTACACATCCCAGTGCCGTCTGTTAATACTCTCAGGGTCCTACCTCAGAGTCAGTTACCAAGCCACCAGACCATTAAGTAGTCAACACTACATCTTCCCAGTTTTATCATGAGGACATCATGGGAGACTAAGTCAAAGGCCCTCTCGAAGTCCAAATATATGACATCAACCTCATTTCCCCTATCCAGGAGGTGAGCTACCTGATCATAGAAGGAAAGGAGGTTGGTCAGGCATGGCCTGCCCACAATGTAGCCATGTTGGCTGTCCTTTAGAATACTGCCTTCTGTTAACCTATCAATAATGGATTCTTTGATCATTTTTTCCAGGATTTTACCAGGATTGAGGTCAAACTAATTGGCCTGTAATTCCCTGGGTCCTTCTTTCTCCCTTTCTTGAAGATAGGCACCACATTGGCCCTCTTCCCGTCTTCTGAGACCTCTCCCGAGTGCCATGAGTCCTCCAATAGCTTTGCCATGCGTCACATGATAATGCTGGCCAATTCTTTCTGCACTCTTGGGTGTAGTTCATCCGGTCCCGCCAACTTGTATCCTCTCTAGGTCTTCCCCCACAAGACCTATGCCAACTATGCAAGGATGATCACCTCCATCTTGATCATCTTGTATCCTGTCAAGCAGAGTAACACCTTTGAACTGGTGGAATACTAATGCGAAGTATTCGTTTAGGAGTTCAGTTTTCTCCCGTGTTGGTTATCAGCTGTCCCATTTTGTTCATCAGGGGCCCTATGCTTCCCTTTTTTTTTTCTCTAGCTTCCTACACATCTCAAAAAGGGTTTTTATTGTCCTTGATTCTGGCTGCCAATTGCAACTTGGTTTTTGCCTTTGCTTTTCTAATTCACTCCCTACAGGTGCAGGCTATTGCTGTGTACTCCTCCTTGGTGGTAATTCCTGACTTCCATCCCTTAGAAACTTCTCTTTTCAATATCAGGAAGTCCATGACTTCCCTACTGAGCCAAGGGGGCCTCCCAGCCCTTTTGCTGCCTTTCTTATGAAAAGGAATGGACTTTTCAAGGACCACATCGTTGAGAAATAACCACTCGTCTTGTACTCCCGTCCCCATTGGACTGTGGTCCCACAGGGCCTTGCCAACTAATCTTCTAAGCTTGTGGAAGTCAGCTTTCCTAAAATCAAGGACTTCTACCCTACTGACTGATTTCTCTGTCTTACAGTAGATGGAGAAAATTATCATCTCATGGTCACTGTCACCTAGCTTCCCTTCAATCCCCACGTTGCTCACTAGATTATCCCCTTTAGCCAGAACCAAGTCCAGGAGTGTCTTACCCCTGGTTGGCCTGTAGACTTCTTGAGTCTTATAAGCAGACAAGGTTTTTTGGGTGAATCTTGTCTGCCTATGTCTTTAGACCAACACAGCTACAACCTACACCCTTGAGTCACATAGAGCTCTTCAATGTAAGTAAGGAAGCTTTGTGAGTGATCAGATCTTGCTGAGTGCTCGTCCCACGAAATGTTTGGGTAGCTGAAGTCACCCATGATGACTGTGCTCTGAGATTGTGCAGCCTCTGCCAATTCTCTAGAGAATTCCTGATCAAGCTCTTCCTTGTGGTTCAAAGATCTGTAGTAAACTTCTACAGTCAAATCCCCTTCTCTGTGCCCTCCTTGTATCTTGACCCAGAGGGTCTCAAGTCACCTTTCTTTACTGCTAATCTCCGCTTCTAGGAAGGTGTACTGTTCCTTCACAGAGAGAGCAACTCCTCCACCCTTCTTCCCAACATAATCCCTCCTATGCAAGGTGTAGCCCTCTATACCTGTGATCCAATCATAGGTGGAGTCTCACAGGTCTTCATTATCCCTACAAGATCATATTGCTTGTTGGTTAGCAGGAGGACCAGTTCCTCCTGCTTGTTTCCTATGCTCCTGGCACTTGCGTACAGGCAACTAAGCCTGCCATTGGAGGCCCTAGGCTTCCTGGTGTGCTGCAGAAAATCCTGTCCTTTGGCTGGTGTTAGAATATACTTCCGATTGTTCCCTGGTTTGCTGGTTCCATGGTTGCCATTTCCTGGGCTTGTACCAGTAGTTGTCCACCTGTCCCCTGGCAATCATAGTTTAAAGCCATAACCAGGAGGTCCACCATTCTCGCCAAGAAAACTCCTTTCTACCTCCAGTGTGAGGTAGATGCCATCCCTTCCCAACAGGCCACAGTTTCTGAAGTGTGTGCTGTGGTCAAAAAAGCCAAAGCCTTTGTGGTAGCACCAACAAAGTCTTCTGTTGGCTTCTTCTATGCATCTGTCCCTCCTGTACCCGTGACCCGTACCTGAAAGGACCGAGATAACTACCTGTTCCCCTGACCCCTTGAGCCCAGCCCCCAGAGCCCTGTTGTCACTCATGACCCAGCCAGGATTGTTCCTAGCCGTGTCATTTGTGCCCACATGGATGAGGAGCGTGGGTTAATGGTCAGAGGTCCAGACAAGTTTAGGAATCCTTTCTGCTACATCCCAGATACAAGCCCCTGGGAGGTGGCAGATCTCACGGGTTAGGGGGTCGGGGCGGCAGATTGCTCCCCCTGTCTCCCTCAGTAGGGAGTCACCCACCACAGCCACCCTGCATCTCTTGTTTGGGGTGGTAGCTGGCTGCCTTCCCTCCTCCTGAACTGGTGCTTCCGCTGGTGACTCTGCTGGTGCTGTGAGAAGTGCATATCTGTTATGCAGTTCCAGGGGAGGAGTGACCCTGGTACTGCATGCTTTGGGACCTGAGACAACCGTCTTCCAAGCAACCCCTGGATGGAGCTCTCAGTTGGTCTCTTCATTGTCCTTCTTCATGCTGCCAGGCTTCCATGCTCTTCCCTCCTCATTCTTCTTGGGAAGAGCCTGGTAGTAGTCACTGATCTCCTGCTTGTGGGCCCTGATGGTACAAAGCCTGCTCTCACCTGTGCTTGGAGCTCCCTCACCTGGCACTCTAGAGACCTCACTAGGGAGCATCTCACAACTAGGGGTGACCTTGCTCCCATTCCCAGTTGCTGGCAGCTGTGCCAGGCAGCCCCCACAGCCTGGAGCCAAAGGCTCCATCTGGGTGGAGGCCAGAACCATGGGCTCAGTCTGGGTAGAGGCCTCAGTGGAGCTCCAATAGGGGGAGAAGTGGGAATCTTTGGGGTACGACATGTCCCCACCATTGTATGGTAGTAGACTGCTACCACCGAGTACTTGACTTCTCAGGCTCACTGCCCAGAGCCTTGTGCCCTTTCCACACACCCTTCCACATAAACTCCTACCTGGCCTCATGTTCCAGTAGGCACTGTGGTATTGGGATTAGGTGATAGTCAGCAAAAGTGGCTATGGTATCTATTTTCATGCCACTAATACCAGCATTCAGTCCTCTTCATTTTCCTCAGACACTGGTCATGTCAAAGAGACCTTTAAGCTAGCCCATTCCTGACAATGAAGCCTCTGATACACAGCTGGACAGTTCTGCTTACCTCCCAAAGGGAGGTAATCCCAACATGGATCAAAGGGGGCAACAGGATGGGTTTCAGCACTGACAA
>NW_017728996.1:44609881-44630592 GCF_001723915.1 Gavialis gangeticus | reverse complement strand
CTGGAACCAACTTCCAAGAGAAGTGGTGCTGGCTCCTACCCTGGGGGTCTTTAAGAGGAGGCTGGATGAACACCTCACCAGGGTTGTTTGACCCCAGTACTCTTTCCTGCCATGGCAGGGGGTCAGACTTAATGATCTGCTCAGGTCCCTTCCAACCCTACCAACTATGAAACTGTGAAACTATGCTTCTATCCACCCTGGTACAGGTACTTGATTGATAACCAATTCATTGCAATAGCACTTCTCTAGCTTAGCTGTTCTTTTTCTAGCTTGGCTTTCCCATAGCAAGGTATTTTGAGTCTAGCTGCCTAATCTGTTTATTGCCTTTTTATCTGTAGACAAGAATAATAAATGTTTTATGAGAACAATAGCATCAGTGCAAAGTGAGGAAAAATCAAAGGAAGATCCTAGAATGAACCCTTCTTGTCCCCAGGAAGAGGACACAAAAGTCATATTCAATGTGTCTCAGCCATTCAGGGATTCAACATGTGGAATAATTTTTTTAAGAGTTGCATAAGAGAACTAGTGATCCAAGCTGGCTTGCATCCATAGATGTTTCTCAAGCAAATCCCAGGACATCATTCTCCCATTGTACTCAGCCTTGGTGAGGCCGCAGCTGGAGTACTGCATCCAGTTTTGGGCTCCACAATTCAAAAAGGTTGTGGAGAAGCTTGAGAGAGCCCAGAGGAGACCTACGCACATGATCAGAGGTCAGGATAACAGACTGTGGCAGGGCACTGAGGTGCCTGCTACTTGTGGAGCAGTAATGAAGAAGCCCAGGTGCAGGTTGCTAGGGCAACCAGAGGGATCCAGGGACCCACCCCTGTTAGCAGTCAGCTGACTGGAAGGGGCAGGGCCTGGTTCCTATATAACTCCCAGGCCGAGGCCAGGCAAGCAGTTCCCTACTGGCAGCCAAAGGGGAAGGAACTCTGCCAGAGCAAGAAAAGAGAAGAAGCCAAAATGCACGAGCAGTTGGTATGGGTGAAAGATGGAGCACCCTTGGGGGTGGCTCGCATGATGTTGTAGCCGATTGGCAGAAATTTATGTTGTAGCCTAGGGGCTTGAGTTTTGCGTTTACTGTTTACGACCGGAGGTTTGGGTGAGGCTATTAGGGGTTGGAGGAGGCCTCATAAGGGACCCACAGTGGCGAGGGCACCCCAGCCCCAGACAAGGGGGCAGCGAGAAGTCCCAGACAAGGGGGCCGTGACTCTACGAGCGCCCAGAGAGGCGCAGTTGCGAGACACGGGCTGCGGAGAGCCCGAGCGCCCGGAGAGGCACGTTTGCGAGATATGGGCTGCAGAGAGCCCGAGCTTCAAAGAGAGTATAAGACCAAACAACATCCAGTACATCAGCAAACCTTGGGGCGTGGTGAAGGGGTGGTTGGAGCCACACATAGCCCATAAGGCTGGGGTGTGCATAAACACTCATTAGCGAAAGAGGACTAAAGTACAGGAGGAAGACTGTGTCCAGGGAGACAAAGAGGCAGCCTCCCTATCATCTACATTTAAGATTAAAGACGTGGTGAGCAAGAATGAAGGGTGCTTTGTAGACAAACTGGACATGGTAAGGGGCGCTAGGGGAGAGCATGGTGACCCTAGGACACCCCTCCTGTTACACAGACCTTAGGATGAGAGGCTGAGAGCCATAGGGTTCTTCAGCCTGGAAATGCACAGGTTCAGGCATGATCTGGTGGCCACCTATAAGTTTATTAGGGGTGTTCAGCAGGATCCGGGGGAATGTCTGTTCACCAGAGCGCCCCAAGGGATGACAAGATCTAAAGGTCACAAACTCTACTGTGATTGTTTCAGGCTGGACATAAGGAAGAACTTCTTTACTGTCCGAGCCCCTAAGGTTTGGAATAGATTGCCACTGGAGGTGGTTCAAACACCCACTTTGAACGCCTTCAAGACACTTTTGGATGTTTATCTTGCTGGGATCCTATGACCCCAGCTGACTTCCTGTCCCTGGGCAGGGGGCTGGACTCGATGATCCTCCAAGGTCCCTTCCAGCCCGAATGTCTATGAAATCTATGAAGCTTCTCTGCAGACATTAGAGTAGCTCTTTCCCTGCAGTGCACCTCATAGGTCCAGTCCTGCACATATGCAGTCACATGAGCAGTGTCAATGAAATAAATAGGGTTGCCCAAGTGTTTGCAGGATGAAGACTGCAAGGTCCTCAGGACTGGGACCTCATCTTCTGACAAGTCTGTAGAGCACCAGCACTTTTGGTCCTGCATAAAGAATTATTATTAATTTGTGACATCCTCTGACACAATGAACTCCTGGGAAATAGTTCCCCTGAACCATTCTCTTGGTCAGAAATTTCCCAGTTTCACAAGCAGGTCACAACAAGCACTGATCATAGATAAGAAGCCCCGCTGCCTCGGACTGGAAGGAAGCAGATGCTGCGAGCGGTGATGCATGTTTTGTCATTGAGTCACCCCAGAGTCCATATGAGTCCCTTTGATTTGATTTTAGTAAGCTTCAAAACAAGCCCTTAGAAACTGTCCTATGCCTCAGTTTCCTCATCTGTAGAGCAGGGATAACAAAATCCTCCCTCTCTCCCAGACAATTTGCATAGGGCCTACTTCACCTGTATAGCACTTGGGGCTGGAATGAGCTAGAGAAGTGCATGTTATTTGTATTTTCTACTATTGTCCCATTTCCAAGTGCCCAAAGGGGCCTCACTTCAACAAATAAAAAGGGTAAAGATGTAGAATTCAAGGCTTTTGGTTAATAACCATTCAGAATCCCCACCCACCTAGACGTGAGGGGAAGCGGGAGCATTGATTCCAGGAGGTGGGGGACTTGCTAATGCAGTTCAGCCTTTGTGTTGTTTCTACCATATATAACAGTAAAACTGTCCTCTGGATCAGACTCTGATCTCAGCGTCCACCAGCAGAACTCCGACGTAACTCAAGAGCGTGGCAGAGCGGCTGTGGTAAAGCTATTATAGAAGAGAACTGCCAGAGCACAAGGCGGCAGACAGCTTTCCCTCACTGAAATATACAAATTTCCACTTACATAAAATGCTCCACATCACTAGGGTCTGGTTTTAATCACAGCATCTGCAGCCCAGCTTCACAACTTGCACTTTATGACTCAGATGGCAGTTGCCAACTGGATGGAAATCCCTCAGTTTCTGACAATTGACACAGGAACTTTCAAAAGCATCATTCCAGGACCAGTGCATGAGCTTAACACTTTCCCCTTCCCCTAGAAATCACACTCCCAGGCCCTGATCTCTGTTAAATACATTCACTGATTTCAGGCAAAATTAAAGTCACGGCCCCTGATCCTTCAACCGAGCCCTCTCAGACAGAGCCTTACTTGCATACATGAATCCCATGACCCAGATGATTATAGGACAGGAACTGTGCTTCTGCTATAGGGTTTGTTTTCAAAAAATTGGACTTCATTCTTAATGTTAAAGTGCATGCCAGTGCCAGGACTTGGGCAGCCAGGCCTGGGGGCCAGTTCCGATCAAGGCTGCTGTATTCAGGTAAGAACCAGCATCCAGGGACAGCCTGAGTCAGGAAACCAGGAAGTCAGGAAATAGAATTACCAAAGATGCAGCCTTACATCACAAAAAACCCTATTACCCAGACACATCCTGGTCCTCTCTTTGGTCTTATACAGAGGAAGGGGAAAATCAGGTGACAGGAGTCAGTTACTGAGGTATCAGGGAGTAGCCAGAGACTCTGGGACAGAGATTTTGAGTAGATCTTACACAGCTTTTTGGAACAGCAGTAGGCTGGTAGATGGGGTAGATGACTGTGTTGGTCGGAAAAAGGCCCAGGGTTCAAGACTACAGATTTGACAGTGGGGCATCTGTCCTTGACCCTAGGGATAAGCTTGCCTTCCTAGGCAATGCAATATTTGTCTCAGCCAAAGCTTGATAAGCTACATTCTAGCCTTATTTATACCTCCACAAGATTGCTGGCCAGTGGCCCCAGGTGCAATTAGATGTTGGAAATGGAGCAAAACAAGTCCAGGTCACTGCCTGGAGAGAGAGGTGACTACTGTATATCATCCCCTTCCGCTGTCATATTATATGATGAGCATTGACAGAAAGACATGTGATCAGCCAAAGAGGAGTCAGAAAAATGCACCTCTCCTCCCTCAGCATTGTAGCTTACGATCCAGTGAGCAGTGAGCAGTACGGATTTCTATTATTTCTGCAGCAGCTCCAGAATCCAATGGAGAGGGTTACATGTGCATGAACAGAGATCAGGATACCCTAAGTTCTTCAAGATTTGAATCACTGTCCATGTAGGTATGTTGGGACATACACAGTGAGAGCAAGTAACATGCTGCTTTGGTCCTGAACAGCTTCCAGGCCTGTCTACCAGACAGGATCATACAAAAGAAACACAACCACTCCGTTCTGCTCAGGTAAACCTCCAAATGACCTTCTGCTAATCCCAATTCCCCATAAAATCCATCTCAGCTCTTGCCAGTCAGTGCCTGGTAGGCAACGTAAGGGTCAGCGTTTCAGGGTTCACAAGACAGGGGCTTCTCTGGGTTGCCTTGACAGCCAGGATGAGAGGCTATTGGCCACAATTAATGGAATAGATTGAGTTTTAGAACCTTTAATATGGGAGTCTCTGTCTAGGCTGGGTACCCATGGCAACCTCTTAAGCATACATTAAACAAAACACATAATGCCACAGTTCTTGCAGACCAAGTCAAATAGACCAGACACCACTTACCTGTAATAAACATTCACTGATGCCTCCCCAAACCATTGCTGACAGCTCCATCCAGTACCCATCTCCTCACAGACAAAGGAGAGGAGCTAGGACTTGCAACACATCCTAATGGTTTATCCAGGAGGAAGTGAGAGGACCATTTTGGAGGACACTGCTGCGGGCTGCCAGCTCTGTACTCAGATATGCCTGCTGTGTGCCATGACAAAAAGCCAATGCCATGATGTTCCTGTGTAATCTGTCCTAATGGGCCAGTGTCAGTCTGTGTCTGCAGTAAATTGATGGTGTCAAAAAGCCACTTATGTGTACATGCAATGGGAACTGAGACCAGTGTGTGCAAAAAATACAAGCCTGGGCCAGGTCTCTTTTACCAGTACAGTAATGTCACTTAGGGGTGTGATATTCTTATGGCAAAAGCTTAGTACAGACTCAGTCATACTAGCAAAGAAAGATTTTTGCTGATTCTAGTTTGGCCAGGGCTGCATTCTGTCAGTTGGGGGAGTGGAATAATCCCACCCCGAGCCTCCTATTTAGCATGAACACAGCTGTACTGAAAGAAGCTTGTCCACCCCCTTTACTTTGTCAGTGGAAGCAAGGGGGGATCTATGCCAACAGGAAAGCCTCTTCTGATGGCATGTGCCACATGTCCACAAGGGGGCCATGGAGGCCTTGATTTGCAGACGCAGCTCCACACCCCAGGTTCTAGCACAGGGAAACCGGCTTCCTTTTTGGAATGGGTGTGAATTGTACCATCCACTGCCAGCTTGTCTACAGCACAAGCATTGCTGGTGTAGCTGAACCATCAACACTTTTTTAATGGACGTGAGGTGTTCAGATATGAATGATTTGTACAAGGCTCTTCTCCTTATGGCCAGTATGCCAGTGGCACTCAAACTCTGGCCTGTAGAGCTCCTTCCAGAACCACAGGACCAAATTTCCAGAACGGTGGGGAACCCCACAGTCTGGATGATGTGGCCCCTTGTGCTGGACTGCATCTCCGCATAGCTGTACTGTGGCTGGATCCAGCATGCAGGGTTGTGTTGGCACACCAGATCACACCCACGGACCAGCACTACGAACCATCCCCACGCTGGACCCTGCCGATGAACCAGCCCCACATGTAGGATCTAGCCCATGGACCAGCCATGCAACACTTGTCCAGCCTACAGCGCTAGGTAGGTTGAATGCCAACACCAATAAAGCCTTATCACCACAGGAACGTAGCAGTCTGGGGAAACAGAGTAGCATTCTGCATCTTGTTTTACAGATGGAGAACTGAGAAGTCAGGAGACTGATTTCAAAAGCACCAAGCACCAGCAAGTGCTGTTAACTTCATCTAGAGAAAGGCGTGCTCAGTAGCTCCGAAAAATTAGGTCCTGGGTGGGACCTTTTTCTGGGGCTATGTGAGCTGCTCAAAATTATCCAAGGAGGCCATGGCAGAGCTAAAAATTAAATCCAGCTGTTGTGAGTCTTACTTCTATGCCCTAAACATAGGATCATCTTTTGTCTGAAGATAATCAAAAGAAAGAAAAAGGGGGAATTATTTTTGCTCAGCTAAATTATTTTTCCTTCCAGCTTGTAACAACCGCAGGCTGGCAGGGTCTTTCCTTGCTTATTATTACTGATAAATGTTGGTACAAGCTTGCATTCATAGTAAATCACACTAGTTGCAGGAAACCTTAAAGGAAAATGTGGTGCTACATACTGCAATGTTAGCAACTAAAGATTTTAGCTTTGTTTTAGCACTGAGTCACAGCCAGCTACAATGTAAAGACACAATTTATGCTGAAGACAGTACTAATGCTGGAGAGAAGCTGGTCTGAAGCTGATTCCCACCTTACTAAAAGTTCTGGGGTACTTTTTTTGGTAAGAAAAAGCATATGGAACTTTTTTGGTATGAATAAGATGTTGGCTGTGATTTTCTATTCCAACACAGGAAATTCTGTTAATTCTGCCTACATTTTCTCTGAAAAAACTGGATGTACTATTCTTCAGTTTCTTTCCCTAGGTATTGAATATTATGGTCAGGAAGGCCACAGCTCCTCATCTTTACCACACTGAGGACAAATTTTTGTCCATATAAATGCAAGCTGTACCCTTTCCATGTTACAGGAAGCAAATTACTGAATGCAGCAGACTGAACAAGTAGGGAGTTCCAAGGAGAAGCTTTACAGTCACAGGATATCCAGGGTCTCTTCCTTAGGATATCAATGAATCCTTGAGGACATGGGAAATTCTTTCAGGTACACGACAATGTTTAACCTCTTTGCACATCCTGGGGTACTCTGGAAGCCATGCAACATATACAAGATGTGCAGTCACACCTAAGTCATACATGTAGATAGAACAGAGTTTACCCAGATGTATATTTTTATAAGTTACTTGACCTCCATTGATCCCCAGCAGACAACCACTTTGTCAGTTTGTAGTCATGGCAATCTGTGTTCAAGAGACTCCTGTAGCAGTGCTTTCATCATTTTTCTAGGCATTTTTAGGGGTTGTGCTAGACAGGAAGATTCTTTAAAAAAACCCAGAAAAACCCAGAAATCCTGGTGCATGAGTACTACCAGCTTGGATCTGGCATCTGAGCTCCAGGACCAGATACACTGGGGATGAAATTTCACCCATCCTCCTGGCTTGGTTCCAGAATGAACTACTGATGGGGATGCCCATAGGAAGATCTCTCTATTATGAGTGGTCCACATAATCCCCAGGAGTCCAGACCTTTCCCCCACAGCATGTAGCATACAATGGCTCAGCTGAACTTCAATCCTGGCAGCTAAGGGAGCACAAAGATTGCTCCTTAATTAGTCTCCCAGCACAAGTGGGGAGAGAGCAGGCAGAGCTATGGCTCTGGGGGAGCAGCCCTTGGGCAGATGCAGCAGTTTGTGTTCTGCCCCTGCTTCAGGAAACTCTGCAGAAGCAGTGCAATAAGCCATCCCCAGTACAGGGCAGCAATGGCCCAATCCTGCCCTAAGTGTTTTGCTGGGATTTTCATCAGAAACTGCTAACAAAACAGTTATGAGTTACGCCCAATTAATTTAATAACTGACCAGACTATACTGACTGGCAACTACAAAATACAAAGTGAACAGGAAAAGTGATGGCATAAAAGTGGGAGGAACAGTGTTTGTTATACAAAAGCAAAACACACTGAACAGCAGTCAAGGGTTCAAATATGACACACATGGGCACATACAACGCTGCATAAGTGACAGCACACACAGATATTTGTTATGCAGGAACTCTGCACGATGCCTGCCTCTTGATTCTCCACTGCATCCATGGGGCGAGGAAGCTGAAGTTCTTTATTCTCTTACATAAATTCTCGTGCACACAACATCATCAGCACCAAAAGTCTGGAAAAGAAACAACAACTGGTCTGCAGAGATGTAATGGGCAGAAATTAAATGCAGTTTGCTTATTATTATATTCCTTTTACTGTACTAGCTAATACAGAGCAGAAATTCAATCTCCTGTGTTCTGTACTAAAATATGGAAAAACATTGCACTTTTGTCTAATTCCAAGAGTAGGTTTTGGAAGGGGGTGTGCTGTAGGTTACTTTCCTTCCCAGACACATGAATTTGGTCAGAATGATAAATGGCCCAGAACCCCAAGTCTTCTACAGCTTCCTAGCCTGCATTTGCAAAAGAACACAAGAGTGGGGAGAGGAGTTGGAATAAGCTACAGCTACAAAATACAAAGTGAAAGCAGTCTCTGAATCAGAGTAGCTGCAGTAGAATGGAGCTCTGCTGATTTGTACCAGCTATCAACCTATGACTGTAAAGATCATGTATGAAGTGGCCTTGCCACACTTGCCAATTGCAATCCTTGCTGTCTGGAGACTGCATAGGCTGTGTGCAATGTCCCTGTCACTGTTCCTGTTCCATTGCTCTTTATCCTACCCTTGAAGGGAGAGATACCTTCATGCAATACCCAACCAGTCCATGGCGCCCTATGGATTCAAGTACTAAATATGCTAGTTCTTATGATGGATTGTGATGTGGACCTACACTCAAGAGGTATCTGGCTGAGACTAAATTAATTTCCCATTATATGACTTTTGGTCATCTGAGAGTTACTGACTCAGTGATTAGGAACTCTCTATGTCACATTAACAGTCCCTTGAGCCACCGTGCTCTCCACCCATCCTCAGTAACTGACCCGTTCATGGAGGTCCTACGTGCTGTGTTCTTGGTGTTATACCACTGACTTAACAGAGTTAGCAATATGTCCCCTAGTGTCTGTCACTCAGTATCATGGAACAGTACTTAACTGGTAATTCCACTGGAGCAGTATCACAATAATGATTATTCAGGACATCAGAGGGAGAACAGTAATTATACTTAATAGAAGGTGAGGGCATTGGCACAAGTGGGTTTGTGCATGCCTGCAGTTCAGACACTATCTAGGCTGACTCTGTAACTGATGATTATAGAGTTAAAGATAGTTAACCATAGAAGGTGAAGCAACCATGGAAAAGTGAGGAAATACTGAAAATGAAAGTTTTCCTTCACTCAAAACAGGTTGGTTTTCAAGGTCCCTTTTAACAAGGGATTGGGCGGGATCCTTTGCTAGCATACACTGATACAGCTCCATTTAATCAAGTGAATCTGGGTCAGCCTCAGGGTGCTGTGAAAACTCAGGTGCACTTTACTTATAAAAAAAAATGATGCCACTGTTTTGTTTGGGCTGTCACCTTTTCAAAATGACTTGGCCAAAAAAGTGTAGCTTAATATTATTGTATTGACCTCACTGACCTTAAGTATTCTCAGGAAGGGAGAAATGGCAGAGGAGTACTGAGGAGTGACAAAGATATCAGCACCATTTTTTTATATAGAGCTGATACTATGCTTAAAAAAAAAAACTTGCACTTCAAAATGTCTGGAAATTAACAGTAAAGGATCTAAGCAACTCCCAAATAATGTATAATCATCATCATTCCCAGTCCCTACCCAGGAGAGACAGCACCTCCCCAGCTGAACCTGGCTCCCTATTAACAATTGCAAGAGCTGTGGCAGAGAAAGGGCATGAGGGACAAACTGGACCCCCACAGGACTCTCATGGTTGTTGTGCTGGTCTACAGTAACTTTATTTAGATTGGAAGGTCTTTGGGACAAAGACTGTATGTTTATTATAAGTCTGTACAGTGCTGAGCACAAAGGTGCCATGGCCCTGGGTGCTGCCTACAGACAGTAAATAACAATAGTCATAAAATTTAAACAAAAAACTGATTTGTAAGGAACAAACTCCTCCCCTCAGGCCTGTGCAATCTGCATTGTCCATGTATTCACAGACAGAAAGGGAATGCTGTAGCAAAAAGATAGACTAGTACAGACACAACTTAGAAGCCTCAGGATGCAACCACTGAGTTGCTAGTGGATCCTGTGAGAAGACTGTGAGCATATTTTACAGAAGAACACGACCTCACATAATCTGGGGGAGGGGGTATGGTGCAATGAAGCAATCAGAAGGATGATTTCTTGGTAATGCTTGTTACAGAACCATGGCAGAGAGTGAGAAAATGAGGTTAGAAACTAAAGAAAAGCAGAATGAATAAATAGTAGTCATGAATAGTGTCAGGTATAAGAAGTGATTTAGAGACAGCTTTTTTCATTATCAGCTTGGACCTACTCACCACCTCCACCAAGAGTAAACCCTGAGTAACAGAACTCTAGTCTTTCTTTACATGTACATTTCTTCCCTAATGATTTCTTCTACCCCATGCAAAGAGGTCAAACCCATGCTAGGTCAAACACACTGCATAGAGTTAGAAGACTCATTTCTGAGTGTTACACACTGACACAACATTTTTCAAACACAGCAACACATTCCTTTGCTGAAGAACCAAACTAGACCACGTGGCTTCTGATATATTATAGAAATATGCTTCGTTTTTTACCTTTTATATGTTATATCATGTAGGTAAGAAGTTATAAAAGGAAGCAGCACACACTGCCTCCAGTATGTTCTCTGAACTAATACTAAACAATGAATTCAGAGACTGACTCAGAGTAAACCTCAGCATGCACACAACCATGAGGGCACGTTCTATAAAAGGATTACACAGCAGTATTTCCCTTGTCCATTAGTAGCATCCCTGGAGCATAGCCTCATTGCTACACACCCACATGCTCAAGTGCTAATAATTAGTTCTTGGAAACTGTGGCCAATCTGTTCAGTGATGGAAAATCTTTGTAATTTCTGTAGGCTTTCAAACACTTTGTGCCTCAGAGCTACAGCTACCAGCCCTAAAATCACAGGGATATTGCTCTTTAATTCAGAACATGTTTAAAAGTCTGCTTTAAAGGAATATATCCTAAAAATATCAAAACAACAGATAAAATATTATTTCTCAAATGCACCTCTGTCATGAGAAATTAATAAAAGGCAACATAAGCCCTTCCCAACCACTTTAAACTGCAACAGCAAGTGCAGCAATAGGCCCAAACCAAGGGGCAGATTCAGATGGAAGGATTTTACCTAGCTCCCCCTCCCCTAAGAAATTCATACAGATTTGGACTAAGAGATTAGGGATTGATTTGGTGAGAATCCCTCTATTTAAATCTGTCCTTAAGGTTTTAGTTCTGGACTGGCAGCAGCAGGGAAGGAATCTCATCAGAACAAATCTTGAGTGAATCCTATAATCCAAGGGGACAGGAAGCTCAAGCTCTGGAGCTGACATCTCCCAAGAGCATTTTATAGGAGTCCAGCACTGTCAAATCTGAACCCTATGTTAATGAGAAAGGGTGGGATTTTCAAAGGTGCCTTTTAAATTTGTTTAATGATGACTGTACTCACTTTGTGGGGTGCTTTGAAGCTTTAGGTCTATAAAGTACTTTATCTAAATCTACAGAACTGCTGTGTCTTAAAGGTACTATTTGCACAATGACATACAGTGTCCTGCACCTGGCTTGTCACAAACCACATCTAAAAGTGACTAGTAACTCACTGCAAACAAAATCCTGCACAATGGGATAATTCAACAAGTTGCCTTCTGCCAGTTCATTGGGGACCTGATGAAAAGCCCCACAAAAAATAATCAAGGGAAAGGCTTCCATTAATACCAATAAACATTACATCAGGACTTTATCAGAGACAGTCCTACAGGTAAACCAGCTTTTCAAAAGGATCTTACTTAAACATGCTGTCTATCTGGCCATTAGCAGAGTGAAATACATGATATATTCAGGAAGGACTCTTGCACAGAAGCAATTGTTGGGTCAGCATCATTTATATATATTTTACTTTGCTATATTTATGCTACATGCTATATAGTCACAAATTACTTTGTGACTCATGCTTTGACCTGCAGTACCAACTTACAAGAGGGAGAGAATGTGCATCCCCAAATAACTACAGCACAGAGGACTCTTTTTATGTGCATAGCACATGCCATGCCCCAAAACCTTCTAAGGATCCACACAGAAAGATAGAAATTCCCTCCCTACTGTACATCCACAGCAAGACATGTCTAAACAGTCAAAAACAACCTGCCCTTCAGAAAATGAAAGGGAATTACTTTTTGGTCTTTAGTGCTTCAGTGGGAGCAGACCCTCCTCTGGATCACTATTTTATTTAAAATGAGGTTTTTGGTTTGTGTTTTAAAAAGGAAGATTTAATTCTTTTCAGAACAAGATCCAAGCCCAAGACACCTGCCTGCACACTTTGGCACTTGGCTGTGCAGTATTGTCCCAGATCAGTCCTGGACCTTCTTACCTGCTGTGTTTTATTTCAGAATCCAGCAATATCATTTAAAAAATGTTCACTCATTCATCTCTGCTCCACAGTTCAACAGTTTTAATCAAGTACAGCAGGATTTTCCGGGGAGAGGAAGTGGGGTGGAAACCCTGCTTTAGACCCCTTGCAGTTCTGATCTTTGACCCTTGCTATAACTGATTCTGAGAACCCCTGCGTGATATGTGAACTGTGCAAAATTTGGTTTGAGGCTGTTTTTTAAAGCCCTGCTTCACAACTTGCCTACCTGATAGTATTTGTGGTACAGAACACCAAAAGGGGAGAAGTCATTAAAACAGGAACATAGATAAATAGAATAAAAATTATTCTCATTTGAATGAGTTAACCCTTGGAGGCAGCAGATTTTAATTCTGGGGAAGAGCAGACCCTTTGTTCCTCTTAATATGCATGAGTGATTGACAGTTCATTAATATTGCTTAAAGCCGTAAAGACTATAGAATCAAAATTAGAAGTGAAGGGGAAAAGACCTAATTTTAAAGTAATTTGAGCCCTAAATCTTCATTTTAGGTCAGTATATGAAGTGTACGCATTTGTTGGGACAGATTCTGAACTTGGTTACATTGTTATAAATCTGAAGTAACTCCAGTAAGAAGAGTTCTGGTGTGTGTAAAATGATGGTCCTTTACTATGATCCTACATTTTATGCCGTCAAGATAAGCTCATCTGAATTGCAATGTAGCTGCACTCTTACCTGCACCTTGGTTGACAGAGCCTATGTAACTCTTTATAGACATTTTTATTAAAACTTACTTGAAAACACAAATCAATAAATGCTTTAGAAAGACAAAACAAAAATCCCCAAACAGCACCAGAAGTCTATCGCTAATAAGCAGCTCTACACTAACGATTCTGAGGGAGAACAGGAACAGCACAAAGAACTGAGACTGCACCACCGAGCTTCCCACAAGACAGTCAGAAACAGGATTGGAGAAAACAGCTTTACGGTTTTTAAAATAGGCTACCACAACTTTACAAACAAGGAGAGCTGTAAGAGGTGGGTCGCTAAACCCATAGTACCAGTTTTTAGTCTACCAAAAGTATGTTCCCTGGGCTGTCAAAAGAAAAGGAGCAACAGAGTAAACAGAGAGCAAATATCATCTGTGTTAGAAACGGAGTAGGCAAGAAGAAATCTTGGTAGTAGAATGTATCAAGCTTTAATGCAAGTTAACTCAAAGCCGTCTCTTCTCTAAGAGGACTGGAGAGCCAGTTCTACCACAGCAAGGGACAAATCCTGCCAGCTCAGGTCATGGGAGCAGTCTCAGGCACTGGGCTAGTCATTCCCACAATAAAAACCTGTGGCAAGGGGCTAAAGACACCTTTGTGGAGATTTGTCCTAACTCTCTGCTTCCTACCAGCTTGGTTTCAGCTTAACCATATTGCCTCTTGATGCAGCTGGTATTTATAGTCCTTTTTTAAACAACAGTCTTCTCCCCAAAGAGAGCTCTGTGAAAAAGCTACTTCTGCTTCAGATTGCATCTCTTTTCCCAAGCAATGTCTGCAAGGGAGCAAGGAGAAAAACTTGAGAGGAACTTTGAAGCTGGGAATCATTACTGGTTAAGCTGACGCCCCAGGGTAAATTTCAGTCCAGTGTGGAGCTGCCCATTCCCAACCCACACCTATGAAACAGCCTCCTTAGAAGAAAAAGGTAGAAACTAACAGTCAGCAGAATCCCTTCTCTCATCATGTGGGAGAAGGCCAGTCCCCCAGTGGAGGATTTCTTCTCAGGAGTCGAAGCATATAGCTTGACCTATTGAATTCAATCAGTGGGACTACTTGTGTGGATATAGCAAAAAGGTTTGGGCTTCAGACAATGTAGCTGTACCTTTTCAAGGGCAAAGTGGCACACAGGAGGGGGATTTGGGCCCAGAATTCCCTGAAGCTCTGAGCATCCAGCCTGCAATCAAAGGGCAATTTTTGTGAACAATGACAAACCAGAAAGAACCTGACACCCTGGTGACATGATTAGTTCTCTTCCAGCTAAGGGAGGAATAACCTAATGCTGCAAGAGCCTTTTCTTTTTCTACTCATTCAAAAATAAACATTAATAATGTTTGCACTATAAGAATGGAGAGGACAGTAAATTCAGTCGTGTGGAATAATGCAGCTGTCATCAGGAGAAGGGTGGAGACAGGCTAATGGTTATACCTGGAGACAAAGAAATTGTCTTAGCCAGCTGAGTAATGAGTTCATACCTGGTGTCTATGTGACAGAGGCCATCATATGACCCAGGGGTAATGCTCTAAAGATAGCACCTCTGGAGAATATAATGAACTACTTCTCTTGGGATGCAATAAGATAAATAATTTCATTACCTAAAAATATGGTTTCCATTTTAGCTCAACTGTAGTCATGACAATCCTATATTATTTATTTTTAAAATGTGGCAATAATAAATATGTTTTATTTAACATACTGTGTTGGAAAGAAAATCTATTCTTCCACTAGGGAAGTGTCATAATCTAAATAGACCCTTCGTATCCTGCAGCCTATTACATCGAAATTACATGGCAAGGTTCCAAGATTTACGCAGCCAGAACCAGCAGAGCAAAACCCATTCCTTACCCCCTGCCTACTGCCTCAATCCTCTTCCCCATCCAGACCCCAACCTAGCAAAGTTTAGATTCTTCCCTCAGTTTACTTCTATTTTGACCATAAGGCTTCATCTGACTTCAGCAGACACGTAGCAGCAGCTGAAATGAAGTTAGGATTTTCAGAGAGTTGGTCTTGAGTAGAGAAGCAGTGATAAAGAGCATAGGAACTGGAACCAGTGCTGCAGCCCTCTTAAATTCTATCTCAGCACAGGTTTTTGCTCCAGGAAAAGCTATCCCAAGCTGCAGAGACCCAAAATTGCAGGATGGACCCTTAGGATGGAGCTGGAGCAAATTTGTCTGGAGCTGGAGCATAGGGAAGGATGGTGGGAGGAAGAAGAGGAGAGGCTTGACAAATTCTGAATTAATTAAACCAGTGCGTGTGGAGAAGTGCATCAGAGTAGATTTAGCTCCCAGACATTACTGCTAAAGCAAAGCATAAACTGGGAACTGCAGAAACAGGTCACCCTCTCAGTTACACTACTGCTCAGACAAAGGAAGATGATGCTGAATGTTCATGCCTCACATATTAACTTCTGAAGTACTTTGTTTAAACTTTTAAAGCCCTACTAAGCAAGATTTTTGTATGTGCCTCAAACGTTGACCAGCCTAGCTTCTCAGGAGGGTTCAGAAACCCTACTTCCACCCAGCACTACATCTCAGCAATGCAAAAAAACCCTCAGTCACCACGGTGGTAAAAAACTCTGAAAATCTCAGCTTCACTGTTTGGGGATTTGGATGTTCAGCCCCATTAAATGCAACAGGAACTGAGTTTTCAAACCCCCTCCAAGACTTGAAATGTTTTATCCACTGGGAGAGTACACTGTGTCCTGCTAGTGAAACAAAGCAAAGATTACTGTGTTTCAGAGATGGGAAAGAATACTACCTTTTAAATGCTAAATAATGAGGACAGGTCACTGATACAGAGTGATCAGGATCACTTTTGTATGCTGAATAGAAGTAAACGTGCATTTTAATGCAGCCAAGTGTATATCCAGATATCTGAGAACAAAAACCATAGATCATACTTACAGGAAAGGAGATCCTATCCTGGGAAGCAGTGACTCTTACAAGAAGTAGAGTTCGTGGTGAATAATCAGCAGAACATGAGCTTCCAGAGATGCTGTGGCCAAAAGGGCTAATGTGATCTTTGGATGCACAGACAGGGAAATCTCAAATAGGATGAAGGAGGTCATAGCCCTCTATTTTTGGCAACAGCGTGACTGCTAGTGGAATACTGTGTCCAGTTATGGTGACCACAATTCAAGAAGGATGTTTATAAACTGAACATGGTTCAGAGAAGAGCAATGAAAATGGTTAAAGGACAGAAAAACCTGCCTTACAGGGGGAGACACAAGACGCTTTCTCAGTTTAACTTAGAAAAGTGGTCAGAGATTGGAAGGGATAGGTGCCTGTAAGTATCTACATGGGAAACAGAAATTTGATCAGAGGCAGTTCCTTGGCACAGCAGACACAAGATGGAAGAAGATATAATGTCTAGAAGTTGAAGCTAGATACTTTCAGACCAGACATAAGAGGTAAATAATCAACTGTGAAAGTAACTAACTACTGGAACTGAACAAGATTGTGGATAGGTATCTATATCTGAAAAGGCTTAAATTAAGGGGTTGGGGAGGGAGCTCTAGGATATACCCTGATTCAAACAGGAATTAATTCAGAGAAGCCGTACAACCTGTTTTATCCAGAAGCAAGACAAGATCATCACAGGGGGCCCTTCTGACATTACAATTTATGAATCTCTATTGTATTTCCCAACTAAACCTTCCTCTCTTTCCCCAGCCAAGTCAGTTTATGTCAGCAGTGCAGAAGGCAATGGTATTATGATTGGCTCTCCTGCTTGGCTTGCAGAAGTTGGTCTTGGTTCAGCAGCCACCTCATTAGCTTGTTGCTTAAATGACAAACTCCAAAAATGCCTTGTGAGCCAGTCATAAATACGAGGCTGGAGAAGAAATGTTGCTCAGGGCGATTACATGTATATAATGTATAAAATAGTATATTTATCTTTGTGTGTGTGTGTGTGTGTGTGTGTGTGTGTGTGTGTGTGTGTGAGAGAGAGTGTGTGTGTACACATACACACATGCGCAAGGCATGACATGGGTTAAGGTGCCATGCCTCCTAAACTATATGGGTAAAATAAAGATGACTGCAGCTTAGCAGAAAAATTACCAAGAATTTGAGCATTCAGATTTACAGAAGCCAATGTGATTTCATTAATAGCATCAAGTCCATTTCTAGAAAGTAGATGCACTATTCCCTGATGTCTGGAACAACATTACCATTCTAAGTTTTCTGTTTTCACATTGTTCATTTTGGGTCTTTTTTTTTCTCCTCCTAAGTGCTCTGCAGAACGCTGGACAGTGTGTGGGAACATTCAGAAGGGCAAATACACAAGTGTTCTGAATAAAATATCTCCTACCTTGCTCCAGTCCCCACAGCATGTCCTCCCTGCTGAGGCATTATGGGATAGACAGCTAGATTTACCCAGTGTGAACTGACATACCCAAGCAGTTCAGAGGATCTGGCCACAAACTGAATTGTTGTATTTGTAACTAAGTTAAAATGGCAATGCCTCTAACCAGTTACTGATCACAGTTGCAGCTGCATAGATTCATAGAAGGGAACTCAATACTAACGGAGATGAGAGCAGTGTAAATAAATAGTCTGAATGTGACTCAGTGGCTCGGATGCAGAGAACCAGTTCCAGTGCAGCAGAACTGCTGATGTATTCCTGCTCCAGTGTGCAGTGTGTCAGAGGATTGGGCAGAGGGATAGCCAGGATTGAACGTGTAGAAATAAGGAAGACAAGAGTCCAGGGGAGTCCGAAAACAGGGGGCAACTCTGAACTGGATTTAGAGATGAGAAGATACTGAGGGAAGATGGCAGAGGCTCCTGCTTAACTAAATAAGATTAGATCGTGTTAACAGTATGCCATATTCCCAGTTGTCCCACACCATGTGACTGTGTGTAAGAAGTAACACTTTACGCATGTGCTGAAAAAGGAAAAGGAAAAGGGTACTTTTTTGGTAAGTTGAAGTGGGCAATTCTGCAGAAATGACGTCAAACTCTCTGATCTCATTTTGACTCTAGAAAATCTGCAATTACTCAGCTGAACTTATTGGAGTCTCAGATTTACACAATAGGATTTACCCACTTGTGTTAATTTGACAACTACATGTGCAGAGGTAGATACAACAGTACAGTATGAAGGATAAAAATTCACACATATTTGGCAAAGTTCTTTGAGAGCAACAATTTAAAAAACCTTGTGTGCTAACTGTACTTTAGCAGATAGGAGAATTGTGGTTTTTCAATTGCATTTAATATAAACAGGATGTTTCATACTGAAAAAGTAACAGTCGCACAAAATAGCAACAGAAGTCAGTGTAACTTATGCACTAGAAAGGATAAAGGTTCTTACCAAAATCAGCTCATCGTTAGATAATTCCCGAGTCCAGTATGTTTTAGGACCATCTCCCTCAATAAGGGTTTGTTTGCAATAGATCTTGTTTTCATTCTCCCAAGTGGCCAAACTCTGCAGGCAAGAAAACCATTAGTAGTAACATTAATTATATTCCCTGGCAGCATGAGGCAGGGAGACAACAATGAACACTATGGAGAATAATTGCTGCAGTAAAGAAGCAACACATGGAAGATAATAGCAAAGGGAGAAAACACATCAACAGAAAGTGGTCAAACCAAAATTAAGGTTTTGGTGGCTGTTTTGCGGAAAGCTAAATTAATAACATGGAAAACTATTAATGCAGCATTTTAATTTATTTTCTGTCATCCAAACTAAAAGGCCTCCAATTCTCATAAAATGCTTAATGATGAGAATTGTAACTTACTAACATGTTATTTTGTAGTATCTATATTCTCAGGCACCTTTATAAAGGTTTGGGATGATTTGACATGCTATTTATCCATTTGTAACTCCTTTAACGTAAAAGCAGCTAGAATCACACATAATACTTTGTGCTTATAAATAATGCAATATTTACCAGTCATAACTTTTAAATGGCACTGTTCCAAGTTAACTGCACATTAAACATACAAGCCAGAGCACAACACAACTATATTAAAGAAGCTTTACTAGCAATCTGGTGTTATTCTTTTTTTTTCTTAAGATTGTGGGTCTGGAGATGGACATTTTATATTGCCAGGGTGTACTTTTTTCATTTGGAATAATTAATATAAAACCATTTTGAAGTGAGAAATCATAGGATATCAAACTGTTTTTACAAGCAGGCTTTCTACTGCTTTTCATCTGCCTGCTAAATTATTGTTTCACAATGCAGTGGAACAGCTGTGCAGAGGGATGTTGTATAATGAATGTATGAGTAATCACTTCACAACTAGCACATGGGAAACATTCATTAGCCTATGATGATGAAAAATTAAAGCCAATAATTCCTAGAGTATCCAAAAGAAAAACTTTTCTTTGATATAAAAATTAGCCATTCCCTTTATAAGGAAAGTGAATCCTTCAAAAAGATAGCCTTTGAAAACCAATGTGCCATTCCAAAAAGGAAAGTTGCAGATGCCATGTCTTTCATTCCAAATACACTGAACCCCTCTTTGTTTTGTGTGAACAATAGATTAACTGAGACCGTGGAACAAGACCCTCTCCCCCCCATAAGGTATTTCACAATCTATAACCATTCAACTACTTTGCCAGGTACTTCACACTACATTTCGAATTGCTGTTTTACTACCTGTCACTTTCTGCACTATAGCCACATCTCAGTTTTATACATGTAGTTTAGCAGTATAGCTTGCTCATGAGACCCAACTATAAATAATTTCACACCACATAGAAAAAATTTACTGCATCACAAAACACATTTTTTAGATTTTGCCAACTTTTGAAGCATACAGCGATAATTATTGTTTTTCCAGATTTAGTCAGACATTTTCTCCTAAAAATGTGATCAAATACAAATGTTGTGTACATTATGCATGATCAAATCCAAATTTTATTCTTGCAAAGAGAATGATATTAACAAAACCAGGGCTACTTTGTGAATTATTTAATCCTGCTCTTTTTTTTTCATCCTAGAAATTCAATGAGAATTGCAGCTATTCGGTATCCCTGAGGATCGGGCCCCCAGGTATATCAGTTTATATTCAGAGTAACTGTTCTGAAGACCACGGGATGACTGAATTTGCACTGATGTCAGTGATCTCAGACACTGGTCCAGGGATGATCAGAAATGACACTTTTACCAACGCATGGTTCTGACACTGTTTTGTCTTCTTTTAAAACATGACTCTTTATGTGGGGCCGGACTCTGCTTCACCCTTACCCACAGCGGTGCCTTAGGCTGCTGGTATTTCCTCTGGTCAGAGAGATGATCAGAGACTGCAAGAGCTACTCAGCAGGAGTAAAGGGTAGCAAACCTGGGAACCCGCCTTTCACCCACACAACGTGACCGACCGCTACCTCGCCTGGCACCTGGCGTTTTCACATGGCTGCAAAGCGGGTACGACCGGGTCAGTCAGAAGAACTGCCATTGCCTGGGTCAGCCGTAGGTATCCCAGTGTCCCGGCACACGGCTGCGGGGCGGGTGAGCGGACAGGGCATGGCCGGGTTTTCCCCGCCGCCGCCGGCACTCCGGCTCCTCCGCCGCGTAGTGCC
>NW_017728996.1:44609435-44609719 GCF_001723915.1 Gavialis gangeticus | reverse complement strand
GCAGGCGCTGGGCCCCGGGGAGGGGAGGCAGCCCCGCGCACGGAGCAGGGCTCCCTGGCTCTGCACGGCGCGGCCCCGCCCGGCCCGGTCCGGTCCGGTCCGGTCCTACCCGGCACTTGCGGCCGTCCACGGTCTCCTCCTCGAAGCTCTGGCCCACGGTGAAGCTGATCTCGGTGGTGCGCACCGTGGTGGACGTCTTGATGTAGAAGCGGTCGCCGTCCTGGCGGATCTCCACGTGCGGCTTAGAGGCGGCGGCCACGGCCACCTTGCGCAGCATGGCGTTC
>NW_017728996.1:44592426-44609338 GCF_001723915.1 Gavialis gangeticus | reverse complement strand
CCTCCCCGCCCCCGCCGCGCTCCCCGGGGGCCAGGCAACCGCAGCCGTCCGCGCCCCCCGCCCGCTCGCCATCCATCACTGCCGCCCCGTAGCTGGACAGCGGCGTCCCGGAGAAGCCCCCCTGCCCGGGCTATTGTCCCTGCGCTCGGGGCGAGGGACCTCGGGCAGCTCCGCCGGGCCTGAGGGCACCCCGCGCCCAGGGGCCAGGGTCGCGGGGGTGGACCCAGTGCCTGAAATGAGCCCCGGGGGCAGCGGACGAAGCTGTGCCCCCTCCCGGGGTAGGCGAGAAGCAGGGAGCCCCCTCAGCCTGGGCCCCCATGCCCTGGCTAGTGCAGGGCGCCACTCACCTGGCTAGGGTGAGAGAGACAGGTTGGCAGGCGGCAAGGCTCTGCTGGGGTTCAAGAAAAGGCTCTGGTCAGGCAGGGAGGGTTGAATGCTGCCACCAGAGTGCCAGGGGTACTTCAGCTCATGTAGTGAGCTACACCTGGCAGAGCTTATGCTGTATATCAGTGTCTATCTGTCTGCCTATCTGTTTAGCTGTCTTCCTAGCTATCTGTCTATATACACATATGTGGTACATACATATGTGCTTTGGTTAGTCTGTAAGCTGCAAGTCCAACGCACCTGGACCTGAGGGAAAGCCAAACAACCATGCGGTTGGTTATCTGAAGTACTTCAAAAACAGTGTCTACTACAGGGAAATTTCTAGACATAGAGACTCAAGGCTTGAGGAAGGCTACTTTGGTCCCCAAAATTTGTTTTAATCTCTCTCTCAGCTGTACAGTTGTTCCAATAAAAGTTATCACCAAAAAAATAACGCCCCCACCCTTGCTTCTGGTCTATTTCCTGGAGCGTCTCAGCCGATATTCCAGCCCTGCTAGAAACAGCCGCCCCAGCCAGAGAGCAAGCCTGATCCACCCTCTCCCTGCAACCTCAGCCTGACTGAGGAGTCTACTATGACAAACAGATCTTTGTCTGCATTTGTTCAAATTCTTTTGGTATAGACATTCATTTTCCATCTCCCTTCTTTGCTGTCTCTTAAAATGGGCACCCAGTACAGTATTTTTTTTTGTCTGAAATGTTTTGATGGAAAATGTTTTTTCTCAAAGTGGAAGCTTCTGTTGGAGTTGTCTGTTTTTCAGTTATGGACATCTTGGTTTCTTCAAAGAAATCCAAAACACTTTAGGTAATTGTCAACCAAAATTTGAAAAATCTTGATCTTCAGTTTTTCAGTAAAAACCTGAAAACTGCTGAAGAAAAATTTCAGTGAAAGCTCTCATCTGTGACTGTTCCTTTGCAAGCACACAAAGCATTTCCTGTCCATCAAAAAGCCCAGGAACTGATACAGGAGAGTCCCTTTCATCCCTCAAATCCAGTTTTGTGGCAGTGTGACTCCACTGAAACCATGTTAACATGGCCCAGCCTTGCAACCAGGATCTGGCATTACACAGCTACATACCAGAATCCCAAAGGAGGCCCTGAGTTTATTCTCTTGTTTCAGTTTTTCCCGGAGTGGGACTATAAGTTGTTTGAGATCGGAAATATACATAGCTGACATGAAAGCCAATTTCCCCTTCTCTCCTCATTTTTCATTTTTCTTTGCTTCTGGCTTTCAGGCTGTTTTCCCTTCAGTTTTTTAATGATGTTATTAAAGTCATTCTTGTTTTCTTTTTGTCTCCTCACATCGCTATATCTTTATCAACTCAAGCAGGAATCAAAAGGAGTAACAATCTGGCAGCAGAATTTGTCCTGACATCTTTAAGTAAAGTTATTTTGTTCTAACAAACTGGTCTGTACGCAGTGATTATTTTACACACTTTACATAATTTTATACTTTTATATGTTTGCACACCCATAGCATGGTTGGACCTCGATGGGGAAAATGATCCTTTACCTTCTTCCCTTTTCTTATTTAGATGCTGGGGAATCTGGGCACATTGTACTAGACAAGCCCTACTTATATCAGGAAAGCAGTGAAATTAGTTGTAACTTACATTATAGCAGTTCTACATGGTTTGTGTTCAATCCACGTTAAATAAAAAATGCCTATAAATAGAAATCGTGATCAGTTTACATGGTGTGTTCTATCATTCACTCAGATGAGGGATAGAATTGTATCACATTTGAAAGGCATGATGTAAGGTGGTAGTTCTGCTAAATTCAGTGTGCCTATGCTGATTTATGTCAGCTGAGATATGGCCCATGGATTTCAAGTATATGCATACATTCTTATCCTAGCACAGCACCACCAAGAGATGTTTATCACACTGCTGTTAAAATGATCCAGACTAAGAAGCAGTTTTGGCTTTCCTTCAGTCTCAATATATATATTTTCCTATCAGTGTTGTGGAAAAACACTTTGATTTTCTAAATGTCCCCTTCAGCAGTTCTTCCCCTTGGTATTTATTTTATTTACCTAAATCCCCTAGGGCTGATCTTTGCCTGCATATAGACCTAATTAATCTTTCCAAAAGTGCCCCTAAGACAAAAGAAAGTAATATATGTACAGATGGGACCAAAGTACTCCATCATCCATCCAAATAAGTGACCAATAATGTGACTAAAACTATCCCCCTGTGGTTATTGACTGACCACTGTGAAGTCACATAAGGCTCAGTGGAAACAATAAATTTTATTTACTAAGGTGCTACCAGAAAAAAGAAGGGTCTAAAGGAGAATATAATAAATTATTTTTGACATGAATAAATTATACATCTGGAAGGCAAATTGCTGCCATAAATTTATCTGCCAAATTAATTTACAATGGCGCTCAAAGTGTGACAATAGGTAAAATGTAATACGAATGTCTGCAGACTAAAAAGCATTTCTGCAGTGTTGCCCTGCATTGTCTACTACACTCTCATTAAAATGTCACTGCATCATTAGTTTTGTAGTTAGCCTCAGCTGACAGAATCCCTACTGTCCCCAGAGCTAAAATACTAGAGATTTTTTTTCTTCTGATACCATCCTTTTTTTAAACAAAAACAATAGATTTATATCACAGAAAGCTGAATGGATCTGCATCACTAGAGATGGAACAATAAAGGTTTTTGTAAGCCTAGCATATGCCTTTTCTCGAAATGGAAAAGTAAGTCTAATCATCCCAATATTCTCCACATCTCACTCCCTCCCCCAATAGGAATGCAATTGACCCTGGTCCTCTCCCAAATCCAGGCTTTGAACTGGCCACCTGCTCCTTCCATCCCCTCCTACCCCCCCTTAACTGCCAAAGGAATACTATGAAACTGTGCATGTTTTCATAAATAACATACAACTCACTGCCCTGACTGTTTTATGGCTTTTAACCATAAGTACAAGCAGCCTGATTCTCTTTTCACTTGGGCAGAAATCCCACAGGGTGCTGAGCTTCTCAGTCCCAATCCAGCAAAGCATATACTTAACATTAAGCATGCTGCATAAACTATGTCTTGGAGCTGCTCATGTGCTGAATTGGTTCCCTGGATCAGTACCAGAATAAATCCACTGAGGCCAATGAAGTTACATAGGTGTAAAACAAGTGGGATATGAAGGACATGACACCCTCTCCTCCGCCAAGCTAACATTTTGTTTGGCAGGAGTCTCTCCCTGTAATGCAGATTAATGTAGATCACAGTTAAGGACTACAAGTTGCAAAACTGTTTTGGGGAAACAGCTGATGTGAAGTTAGAGTAATACACAGCCAACATCCAATAAAGATTTTTAGTAGATGTACCTTTTAACAGACAGGCACAGAAAACACCGATAGCTCCACTCCAAAGGAGTGATTTGCATCTGTGTGTCCCAAGCTTCAAGGCAATAGTTAATAAGGCAGAATTGAATGATTTTGAAGGAGCCTTTGTAGTTTGTCAGGTTTACAATATACTTTGTTAAGAGCAGGGAAATCTATTTACATGATTAAACAGAGCTATTATGGTCTGCTGGGTAAATGATGTGCTTTAAAAAAAGACAATTATTGAATTTCAGAGCTCATGACCGTGCAGGACTGATAGCATTGGACACCGGCAGTTTAATGCATGCAGGCACTGTGTAAGCACTCTCAGCCTGCTCTCCCCATGCTCATTAGTACGGATCTGCAACAACCCTGCCAAGATACTTAATTTAGTTGAGGAGCTGACAAAGACTCATAGTAATTGCTGTGTGACCAATCCCTAGTAAAGTTTTGTAGTAGAGAGCCCTTTTAAAGTGTATGCCAGCAAACCATTGTGACTAGAGGCCCACTGGCCTCTAAGAGCTGTTTCTATCTATCTGGCCAATAGCCTTATGATTAAAGGAAGTTGAAGAGCTACCCGTAACTGAGCCATCTACTTATAGTACTCTCAGCTCCTAAGAAAACTCAGTCATGCTCCATTTTCAGGTATGGCCTGAGAATGATAGTTGCTACTACGCAGACAGCAAGTATGAGGCTTATGCATCTCTGACTGGGGTTGTTTGAGACAGATGGGGCACAGGCCTTGTACTAATTCCATACAGAGAGGATATGGAATGGATATGTGCAGCATAATAATATTTTCACCAGTTACCCAAAGAATCTCTAGCCTCCTATTTCATTCCCCACTACACTCCTAACTGAGCACCCCAGGGAAACTGTGAAAGATTCTACAAAAGCTGGGGACAAAAGCTGTTAAGAAATAAATCAAGCTGGGTAAACTGCCTCAGGCATGTCCAATGCCCAAGTGGCTGTTCCCAAATCAGGTTTCTAAATAGCTAATAGCTACGCAGGTGTAGAAACCTGTGCATGGACAGGTCTACAACATCAACAGATTATGCTAGGGAACACTGCAGGGAAGCATGGAATGCCCCTCCGCACATACAGTACCCTGAAATGGATGGATTGCAGCTGTCCTTACCATGGTGGTGGCCACATGGTGATAAGTTTTCTGTCTTGGGTGTATATAATGAATGACATACTCCCAGCCTTGCTTAAATGGACAGCTATGGAGCGTAGTGCTTACAGAGTGGGTGCACCATGCTTCACTACAGTGTTACCTGGCACCATCTGGACAAAGTGTAGACATGTCTTGTGTTTTCCTTAAGCCAGGGAAGCTGAGAAATGCAGACAGAAGATCCTTAAAATCTCTTCTTCATTCCTTACAGGCAAAAGTAGTGAATTCACTTAGTGAGCTCAGCTCAGTCATCACATATTTATACTATGGGCCATTCACCGTATGTGATCTTGACAGCACCTATGAGACTTGGTGCTTTGAGTGCTCACAGGACCCTGAGCTGAGGCTCCAGGCTGTGATGGTGCAGACTATTTAGTTGTTGAATTGAGATTACTCTGTACAGCAGGAGTATCAAATTTATCTGGCCCTGTGAGCTGGATGAGTGGTGTGGCCAGGGGAGGCATGGGGGCATGTACCCCTCCTCCCCCTCCCCCCCCACCCGAGATTGGGCCCCGACTTGGTACCACTCAGGACAGGGCAGTTTTTTTGCTGCGCGGGCCAGTGGCGTGTTGGGGCGGGGGCGGGGGAAGAGAGCACTAAGCCACGGCACAGAAGTATAGGAGTGAATATGGGGCTTTTGGCCCACTCCTGGGCCCACCCACAAATTGCGCAGCCCTCCCGGACTCAGGAGGCATCAGTTACCCTATGATGGGGCAGACCAAACCTGTATTCCAGTCTTGCTTCATCCACCACAGGGCTGTGCCACATAGTCCAGGAGCCCTTGCCATGGGGCTATGCAGGGCCATCCAGCATACCCCACATGCTGTTTGTGGGTCACTCTGAAGACACTCAGGCAGCACCAGGGGCCAGATGATACAGCTCCAGCCCACAGGCTGTATCTTTAACACTCCTGCTCTACAGCTATCAAGAGAGATAAATGATCACTTTTTGATGTAGGGATGGTTATGTAAGAAACTAGACAGTTTTTCCCAGTCAGAGGCTTTTGGAGAGTCACATTTGCCTCCATTCAGCCAATGGCTCTACATAAAACATTAATTAAACCTCAGGGATCAGCATAAGAATTATCAAACATGTCAACATCTCTCTGAAGAGGTCCCAGGTCTATTCAGATTCACTTGTGTAGGCAGATGGACAAAGTTAACTTATGGACTTTGTCAACTATTTGAGACTAATACAGGATTTTGGTCTCCAGAGATAAAAGGCTGTGTAAATTCTTCTAAATATCCAGGAAAAGGATGAGTGAAATCAGATGAAAATTTCCTCATTTAAGACCTAACTGAACTCCTGTTGAAATCAGTGGAAAGGCTCCAACATATTTTAGTCAAAGCAGGGCTAGGACCAGGAGGATTCCTCTGCCATCTGTACATAGGCAGGTATTTACTTAGTTCAAAAGCTTTTTACTGCAACTGACAGGACATAGAGAAGATGCTGAAATTGTTTTTTTCCCTAATGGCACCGAATATTTGGCATTCCGTATAAATTGGAGCCATGAAATAGGAATCCCATTCTCTAATTTAATTTAGAGTTACGAATACCCTTTAGGAGACTGCTCATCAGCCTGCCTCAATGTGGTAATAAATTTATGGTTTAAGGACCCAATCCTCAGATGGTATAAACTAACAGAGCTCTTCCTATTGTACAGAGTTATTCTGATTTAATAATAGCTGAGGAACAGGCTCTCAGGATCTTCAAATCGTTGGTGTCCTAACTCCCATCCACCCTTATCCATCTTTATTTTGTCATGATAAAAATTGCTTGGAAAAAGGTCTTGAGTAAAACAGTTCTTCCCATTGTTAACCCTATGACCTTCTAAACTAACATCTCTTGCTCCTTCTATTAGAAGAGGCTTCTGGGTCTTATTAACTAAACAGGCTGAGTGACCATTCCCAACTGAAACCAGAGGCTCTGACAAGGAGCCCATTGTTTTCCAGGCTTCTTTCCCTCAGTACTAGACCTGCATATTTCAGACTGAAATAGAAATAAGGAAGCCTTTCTTTGTTCAGGCACTATCTGGAAAGCATCATGATAACTCAAGCCACATCTTCATCACTTAACTCTGAGCAGTCTTTAAGGAAAAACAAATGATTACAGCCACAGTTTTTAAGCTTAAATGTCTAAAGTTCTATAATAGTTAACTTAACCACCTATATAAAAAGGACCCAGTTTTCAGAGGGTTTAATCACCTGTACTTCTCACGATGGTCAGGAAAAGTTGTGGATATTCAGCATCTCTGAACATCAGGGCACCTTTATTAAATACTTAACCAGCACTTAGGTAACTCATTTTAAAGGCTCAAATTTTAAAATTCTGGCCATGGCCTCAGATTTTAAGTAGATACCTAAAGTTAGGCTCTTGAATCCATGCTTCCAAACTTTCTTGATCAAAAGTGCCAAACAATTTCAGGCATCTATTTTTTAAAACTCCTGGCCCTCCTTTTTAACTAAGGGATCACCAAGATCCAACACATCACATCTTAGGAATCAGCCGATCAAACTAGAGACCTTAATCTATCACATCATGGAACTGCAGAGGCTTCCGGCCAAGACATGGACGCATACCACTACGGGTTTTCATTCCTCTAGGAAGAGTACCTCAGAATTCTGTCAACCAAGCAGCGGCTTAGTAGACAGAAGCCACTTTCCAAAGAGGCAATCTCATTTTACTCAGAAGTCCCTTCCTCAAAATTTGGATATTGCAATATTCATGCTATCCATCTTGCCTGTCTCAAATTGTCACAAACTCCTCTTATGGTAAAGACAAACCCTCAAAGTGTATCTTCCATTTGTAATAATGGAGGAGAGGATGGGGAGGAACTGGATGACATGCTACTTGAGCAGGTGAGTGAAGTTTCATGAGTAGACACCTATTGTAGACAGAGGGAGATGTAAGATACTATAGCTGAGTCTTTGAATTCATGACTAGAGAGAACTGACAGTAATGACACAATGACACGCTGGATGGGCATTAAAGGGAAATCACTGAAGTCTGCCTTTAGTTATTCTTGTGCAACCTTACTAACATAAAACACAGTAAATACATAAGGACTGGACAGACTGCACTGGGGTTACACAAATGTAAAACAGTGATGCTCAGCCAGGGTGCTGTGGGGTCATGTTTAATATTGGCACTCATGGATGTAAACACCTACACATAATTCACAAGATAAAGCCAGAGATTTCAAATAGGAATCCATGATATCAAAAACATTCAGACCCGTTGGGGTGTTTCTGTAGTCAAAAAACAAGTGAAAGCTATGAGTGCGATTTTGTGAGGGGTGAGTCTAACAAGGGATGACTTGAGTCTTAGGAGGCCTGCCTTCAGTGTAAAAGTGTTGAGAAGAGAACCTGCAATAGAACTTCTGAGTCAAATCCTAAATTGCTTCCATTCTCAAGTTACTTCATTTCTTTTAAACATTTTACTTTTTATCTTACTGTAATATTATCTGCCTTTGCAAGAGGCTGTAATACATTCCCATTTTAAAAATATAATAAAGAGCAAATTACAGTGCAATAAGCTAAACTTTTGCCTTACAGCATTAATTATTAAGGATGGCTGAGGGGAATGAGCACTGTCCTAATATAAGCTCAGAACCTGAGCTTATATTAGGGGATATATATTAGGGGATACTCTGTCACCACAGTATCCCCTAGTCATGGCTTCCCAAACCATGAGGCAGAGTCTTTTTCTGCTTATAACAGGAACAAAATGCCAGGAATGCTGCATGGTGCATACAGTTTGACTGTTTAGTACATTTACTGTCCTTGTTCCATTCCTGCTGTTTTAATGCAATGAGCAAAGGGGAACCTGAAAAATTGTTGAACAATTCGGTACATGCAGTCAAACATACTTCCAAACAAATGGTGCAGTTTCAGTCAGTGGATAGACACAGAATAGACCTCTGTCAATATGTCTCACAATTTCTATTCTAGTACCATTCAAGAGTCTCACTTGGGATCTGGGTCCTAGTTGGGTAGATGGTGAATGTGTAGGTTTCTCTGCTTTTTTTGCTTTCACATATATTTGCAAATGGGTGCAAGCAAATCAATGCACACATCTAAACTACCTGATTGCACCTGAATCTGTCTACTGCATATCCTCATTTCCACTAGTGATAGTTTGGGGACATGTCTATGTCGAATTATGAATTCCAGGTTGGTTTATGAACTTCATTTATGACTGTAACCTTCATTGTGGATTAAAACATCCATTTTGTCTCTCAGACTTTACATCTCCTAGTAGACAAATTCAGTCTGAGGAGCTTTAATAAAGCCATCAAGGGCCATCGACAACAAAGGGCTCTTCTCTACTAGAACAAGAGGGATTCCACCAGCAGTGGCTTTGACTTTAAATGGGTCCACCTATATACAAACCTGTCTCTACAGATTGGACTGGAATCCCCTGGTCTAAGCACAATGCTGGAATTGTAGTGGTCTAGCCTGCAGGCTAACAAAAGGAGAAATGTTACTTGGGGGAAAGTTATTCAACCATAAGACATGAGCAAGGAAGCAGAAAAAGATTGTCTAAGGATTTAGATCAAACCTTGGACTCACAGGGATGTTGTGACCAAGCCCAGGAAACTGCATTCAAGAGCTTGTTGTTTCTCAGAGATGTGTACTCATTTTTGCTTTAAGATAAAGAAAATAAATTCCTTTGCTAAGCCTGTATGCCTTGCTTTACTGCCCCATTGACCCTGATGGGTACGACTGAGAAACCAGAGATCCCACAGCATCTGTCTAAGCAGCTGAGGTTAAGGAGGGCTGTAGCACTGATTCCAGGGTCTAGGCATCCATACTATGGGGTCAACACTGTGTAAGAGGGTGCCAGACATGGATGTGTATTTGGGAGCATGTCTGAGAGAACGCATGATAGAAACTGTGGCCAGTCACTACCCAAACAATGAAAATTATAAACATGGGATTCAGAGGATAGATGCAACCACAACAGACTAGCATCCATGCAAAAGGGAGAGGACCAAAGTGCGACACCCACAATCATTCTTGTCTACTGTTATTCATGTGAGAAGTTTCTGGGCATGAAAGAGAATACCCTGAAAAAGGTTTTGCATCCTATTTCACAAACACTATTTGTCACTGGGAAGGTGGCTGATCATCACTGCCTAACATCTAAACATTTGTACTATCTAATTATAAGTTTGTACACTGAAGAATGTATAATCCACCAACACAGTCAGGGTGAACCATAAACATCAAAACTCTTCACGACTCACTGATGTTAAATCAGATTTGCATTCCACTGATAGACTTTGTCTTTGGCTATAGTTGGACAGTTTGTAGCTTCACAATAACCTTTACTGTATTGCCCATACAGTATTATTATTATAATGATCGTGACAACCAGGCTTGCTGCTGGCCAAAGATTTAGAATTCTGTCCTATTTAACAATCAAAAAGGCTGAGTCTACCGTGTTTGCTCCCATGGAGTAGCATGGTACTCCACCAGTAATCACAAAATAAGGCTTTACTCACTCAGGAGTGGCTGAGTAGAACCCACAATGAGTAAGGCATCACTCCATCCTTGCCTGGAAGCTTTCCTGTGTCTTTACCATGCAGTTGGTCCAATAAAAGACAGCACTCACAAAAATTCTTGCTTCTCACATATCTCCTGGACCATCTCAGCAACAACATCACTTCAACACTACCACACATCTTACATGGTATGTCTGTCCTGACAGAACATTTGTTTGGCATATTGGATGTCTAGCACATACGAAAGTGGAGCCACCCAACTTAGCCAAGCTCCCTATGGCCTTCTAAACTTAGTGAAAGGCATGTTATCATGGTGGACTTGATGCAGATAGAAATGGAGAGAAAAGGTAAGAATGGGAAAAGAGGAGTAAAGGGGGAAACTGTGGAGGAAGAGGAACATAGTGGGCTCATCTACATGTGCATTAGTGTGCTGTAATTACAGCACATTCAATCTAGTACCTGTAATAACAGGTACTAAGTGCTTTGTGCAGTAGTGCCAGTGCATGTCTTTTACATGATGCTAATGCACAGTAAACTAATTCTACTGCACATTAGCAGTTTTCACCATTATGCACTAATATACAGTAGAATTAGTCTATTGCACTTTTAGCATCTTGTGTAGATGCACCCAATGAAAAGGAAAGAACAGACTGAACATCCAGTTAAGGCTGGGACCCAAATAATACCAATGGAACAACATTTGCAGTAAAAGACGTTTCAGAGTGAGCCAGGAGTGCTTGGTGCCCTGCAGGATTTAAGGATAATGCTTTGGGCTCTGTTCTTGTATTTAAAAAGGTTCTCCCTCCTTTCAACAACTAATTAGTTGGGAAAGAAGGTCTAAGCCATAGTATGATAATTCTGAATGTGTACACAACTCAGAATATGAACAGCAAGTCAGTTAGGGCTCATCTTGGGAGTTACTTTGGTTTTCAGTGTATTTGGGGCTTGGACAGTATATCTAAGACAGTGTGTTGCTGCTGCAGCAGTCTAGTAGCAAAGCAGCAGAAATAACATTCAGGTTTGAGAATAGATTAAAACCTTTCATTTTTTGGCCTTAGGCCCTGACAGCAGTAGAAAGGGGAAGGTCATTTATTCATGATATGACTGCTTGCTCTGGAGCAACTCTGCTTGACTGATTCTTTGTAGTCTCTAGACACCATGTGGCATTGTAGCAGCTGACAAGTCAGACAGGCTTTGTGTGTGTGCAGAAAGAGTGAGAAAAGTGCTGAAAACATTTATTTTACAATTTGCCATCTTGCCTACAAACCTCTATACTGGAGCAATTTTTTAATTCCTTGGTACTGCCTTCAGGTCAGTGGTCTCACTTTGGAGGACAAAAAAAAAAGAAAAATATTTGAACTATTATACTATCAGAAAAATCACACCTTTTCTGTACAAGCTGATATAACTGGAATCAAACACTTCATTCCTTATCTGAATATTGTATTTATAGTAAAACACTGCACTTTAAAAGATACCTTAATCTTAAAAAGAAATCACTCTTTTCCCTGATGTTTTAATGATTCAAACAACATTTCAGTTTAGTGTAATGAAAGGAGTTAGAGGAAAAAATATATATATTCTTACGAGATGTGTTCAGTTGCCCTTTGTCTCCCAGTCTTGCAGCTTTGTCCATCTGGAAGACCCTGGCTCTAGGGCAGTGATTCTCAACCAATATCCCATACACCTTGGGGTACTTTGAGCTTCTTCCAAGGGTGTCCCATGGTGCCACACAATATTATCACGGCTACGTGTATAAATATAATTCACAAGGTAAACCCAGAGATTTCAAATAGGAATTCATAATGTTAAAATCCTTCTGACCTGTTGTGGTTTTTCTGAGTTCTTTGCAACAGAAGAATTGCTCTAGTACTTTTCTGTAGTAAAGAAATTAGTCAATAACTAAGATCTGGCATTTTCAAAGGGACTATCCAGGGTTGCCTTGAGTCTGAAAAGGTTGAGAATCACTGCTCTAGGGTAAAGTCCCAGTGACTCTGACTTTCACCCTTCAGGTCCAGCTGCAGGCTCAGCTTTCCAGGTTGTAACTTTCACACCCACATGGCGGAAGAGAAAATCATGTCGAAAAAGACAGAAATCTGGCTGAACAGCCACAAAAAACAGTAAGGTGATGTAGGGCAGGTGGGTTACCTGAAACTATTTTTAGTTTAAACTGACTTATTAAACTGACTGTATCTCCCTACTGTAAGTATTCACAAGGACAGTGTTTGGATAGATGATTAAGAACATTAACACTTACTTTTAAAATACATGTAGACTGGGTTTGATAAAGAGAAAGGAGTTTGGCAGCACAATTTCAGTAATTACTGTTATTGCACCATATTCACAGAAAAGGTGTTGAGAGAATGAGCTTTAGGTCATACAGGAGAAGAAAATTTAAAAAGACAGGAGCTGTCCCATTTTAACACTTCCAAATAAACAATGTGGCAGAAGTGCAACTCTTCAACCCATAATCTAGTCTGTTTTGCTCCTCTGGGAATCTGTTGTGTGTCATTTGGATCTGTATTGTCAAGATCTGCTCATAAAGGAACAGATGTACCATTGTATCAATATCTGCTATCTTGTTCATCATAAAACACACACAGATGGATGCAACATCCATTTATCTTTTATAGATGTAATTTTCTCCCTCTTTTCCCAAACCTACAGAATTCTACATACCCAAATATAACAGAAATGCATTTTCACATAACTGATTTGCTTTGATTTAGAATATCATGAAAATTGGATCAATTCATATCATTTCCATTAAGTTCATATCATTAAATACAAGAGCAAAACAAATACATAAATACATTTTTCCATTAATTTAAGGGGAAGCCATTAAGGAATAAGCTTCAAAATGCAGCCAGAATGGGAAGATACATTCAAAGGACAAGGGTAGGTAGATAGTCATATCACTTTCAATGTCCAAGAAGCCTTTTAGAAGCAATGATTCTTCATGAAGAGTTGGTTTCAATCCATACTACTGAAAAACATTAGTCTTCAAGAAGATCTGTAAATAAACTTAAATAACCTACAATCTTTAGTCATTATTTTCTCTACTGAAGTTGGTGTTGAAAGTCTAGTGAAGAGGGGCATAGACAGAAATAGGCCTTCAAATGTACAGAAGAGTACAGTTCACTCACAGTGACACACTTCTGTCACTATTCTAGAAAAGTCTAAATGGGTGATTCTCAACCAGGGTCCTACAGCACCCTGAGGTGTCTTGAGATTTTTTTCAGGGGTGCCATGCAGAGTTAGCACTGTTAGATGTGTAATTATGATTCACAAGATAAACCCAGAGATTTTAAATAGGAATTTCATAGTATTAAAAACATTATGACCTGTTGTAGTTTTTCTGAGTTCTTTGTAAGAGAAAAATTGCTCTAGTACTTTTTTCTATAGTGTAAAAAGTGAAAACTAAAATCTGGCGTTTCCAAGGGGAGCTCTGAGTCTAACAAGGGGTGTCTTGAGTATAGCATGGTTGAGAAGCAGTGATCTAAATCATGGCTTCCTTGTTTGTAAAATTACTACTTCTAGTCATCTCTCAGTGTTTGTCTGTACTCTGGGACCACAATGACAGCCTGTAATTTACTTAATGGCAGTTAATTAAGTGCTCATTAATGCTCATTTTAAAGACAGCTCTATCATTATCATTATCATGAATAACTGCTGTTAGCAACTGCAAATAGAGTAGTTCTGAGCATGGGGAGATCAAAGAAAAATAAGCCAGCCTGTAGGTCCAGTAATGCTATTTTTAATTATCTCTACAGTGAACAGTACAGTGAACCAAAAACCATTAAAATACTTCAATTCTTGCTATATATTTGAGTTCATATAGCTCATTCAATTACATTATTTATCTCTCTGCTATTTTTCCTACATAAAGCTGTTAGAGGATAGGAGCAGAAGGATATTTTAGCAGTCAAGAGTCCCATCCATTGGCACTTTCCAATGTGCTTGATTTATAAGTGATGTTAATATGTTGATGCATCCCTTTCCGATACTTTACCCTTTTTTCTCTCTCTCACTCTCTTACCATGCTGGTTTTAAGACCAGTTGTAATTATCTCATCTGGAGATGAGTTTATACACACTAATAAATAGGATCAGATTTTCTCATCCTTACTTAGAATGTGTCATACTCATTTCCTTAAGCAGACTACTGAGTTCAGCTGGACCACTCCAGGAAGAATGAATCACTCCATGTGAGGAAGAGAAGCAGAGCTAGCCCAGAATTATCATCATGATTGGAATAACAACATGGCACTAAGGACCCCAGCTATGGACCATGTGCCAGGCACTGTGGAAGGTCAGAACAAAAAATGGCGCCTGTCCCAAAGAGCTTACAACAAGACAAGAGAACATACAGATACAGCCAGACAGCACAAAGAGGCAATGATACATCACTAGCCAGCAAGATGGGTAATGTCTCAGTATGCCAGCAGCACAGATCACAGTTAAGATTTCTGTAGCCATTCTGGCAATGGAGAGTTTTGAGGAGGGAAATGAAGGAATCAGTTAAGTGGTTCTGAGGATGTTTATGAGGAGCTCCTCCTCCCAAGCATGAGGACTGCACAAGAAGAAGCACAAAAGGGCTTGCTGGAACATTTGACAGGTGGGAAGAGTGGCAGCTGACACTGTGGGCTGTTACAAGGCAGGGGTCAATATTTTGATAGCACAAGAGATGGCAGGTAGGAACAGGCTGTGGAGGACCTCTGAGGAAAAAAAGGTAAGCAGCTGATGTTTGATTTGATAGAGACCAGGAAGCAAGTTAAAGGATGCACACAGAGGGGTGACATGTCCACAGCAATGGGTTAGGAGAAAAATTGTAGCAGCACATTTTGATAGATGTCATGTCAGCTGCATTTGTCAAGGTCAAAAAGAAAAGGATGCTACAGTCACAGAGACATGAGATGATATCCTAGAAGTGATGCTTAGTTCTGTGGGTGGCCAGGAAAGGTTGAACTTAGACTTGTTAAACAGAAAGAAGCTGTAAAATGTTGACATTGCCTGTTGTAGAGATCTAGATGCGAAGATCTAGGGAAAAGTATGTTGTCTAACACAAGAGGACTATAAAAGAAAAGCACCACAGTTATACTGCAATGTGGGGGTATGTCTACTCAAGTATAAAAAGACAGCATTAGACATAGTCCCATCCTCCTTCTGAGCAAGATTAAAATGGATGACTTTGGGAGAAGTCCATGAAATGCTTGTGCAGATAATCACAGTTTGTAATTCCAAATGTGTTCTTATTTTACTGTCCTTTATATAAATGGTTTTGATGTGTTTTTATAGTTGTGTTAGTAACAAAGAAATGCATAAAAACCTCTGTGTTGTGGATGATGCCTAGTAACAGGCCTCAGCAATATGGAGATTGGTGGGGTGTCCAGTATTGCTGCAGGAGCATGCAGTCAATGTAACAGCTAATGTGTGCCCCCAAGTGGCAGCTCCTTCTCCCCTTTTAAAGCAGTTAGGAGATACGCTTGTCTGTTGTAGCCAGATTAGTTGATTGCTGATGACAGGAAGAGAAGTGAAGCTAGCGGTTGGACAAGTCTGTAGCGTCAGTGTAAAAGTAATGTTTCCTGAGGTGAAGCATTCATTCACCAATGTTGGTTTTCAGATATGAGTGATTTAAAGAAGTCATTTTTTAAGGCAGCATTCACCTAAAACCACAGATAATGGGCCTGCTGTCTTAACTTCACATTAGTTTCTATTGGTGTACATTGCAATAGTATTCATATTTTAAGCCTTTTAATGTTAATGTGCTTCTGATTAAATCACATTAAATGATCCATGTGTCTTAATTAGTGTATGTAGAATGAGGAACTCATTTTCATAGGGGGAGGGAGTCCATGCCCACTCCCCAAAGTTCAGGACTGCAATTGCTCTTGCATAGCAGCAAACTTTTTGTAGCATGGATTTCTCATCTCTTTCCTCAAACACATTGTGCTAAGTGGGGTAAAGCGGATCTGGTGATAAAAGTCAGAAGCAAAATCGGGATAGCAATTTGCACCAACCTAAATGGGTGGTAGAGAACACACATTCCCCCCCTTCTACTTATGTATGCTAAGCACTGAGAGAAACTGGGGTTCCTAAAGCACTCTCTCAGCCCGTGCTCTTCTGTATGCTGTTATTTCACTCTGCTCTGCCTTCCTACATAGAGCTCTCTGCAAATTTCAAGAGACAAAACAACACCTACCACCGAGAGAAAAGGACAAAAGAAAGGCATAGCAGCCTAGAAAGTAATCCAAGGAAAAACGCTGTATGTACACTTTTCTACTGAGTGTAACACTGAGAAGACTCAGATTTGCATGTAGTGTATATCCCATACCCAACTCCACACTTTGCCTGTCGACTGCCTCCCAGATAGGATTTACCAGTCAAAAAAGTCCAGTTATATTTCCAGCATTTTGCAGAAAAGTTAGTCACTGAAGCATTTGGAAAGATAGAACAGTGCATTTTCCAAGAGATTTCATTCCTTCCAGGGCACAGCCCACCGTTGCCCTCCCAGGCTTCTCATA
>NW_017728996.1:44586173-44592415 GCF_001723915.1 Gavialis gangeticus | reverse complement strand
GTCATCAGCAAATTTGAACAGGGTGCTTTTCACCCCCTTCTGAAAGACTCACATTAGATCTTGTTATAGTGTCTTAATGTGGATGTGACTTGAAAAGGAAGCAGTGACACAATTTGTACAAAAAATAAATCAGCCACTACCACTACTGTTTGGTCAGACACCTACGGGAAAAGCAGGGTGCAAAATGGCAATTCAAGGAAAAGTATCTTTGCTCAACAAGATTGCATTTTTTTTAAGGGGTTATGCACTGCAAAATACCCATAGCCATATTCTCTCCACTAACAAATGAGTTTTCCCCCTCTACCTTGAGCAGGAAATTTGGTCCTCCAATTCAAAATCTTGGCCTGTATCAGATTAGCCCAGAGTAAAAACTGAAACATCTCTAATGAATACGAAGGCAAAACTGGCCCCTTTGTAAATCAGTACTGTGTCTGAAGTTGCCTCAATGTCTTTTGACTTGAAAAAGTAAGTAATCTGCACCCACTGGGTCAGTCTCCGCTCTCGTTTATAGTAATGTTAATCTAAAATAACCTGCCATGTGCTGCAGAATAGCCCCATAGCAGTATTGGCTCCCCATGCTGTGCCATAGTATGGGAAGTGGGCATGCTGGAGCCCAGGAACTTGCAAAGATAAAAGCTCACAGAGCATAGGGGAAAAATAGCTGTCCATGTTGCTGTTGCCTAACTCTTAGTATTTGAAGATAAATGACTTAGCAACATGAGACTAAAGCCATGAAGCATGTCCACCCAGATGAAGATCACCTCCCTAGGCCCACTTTGGGCTTTAGTGCATTATCTCCCTTCTATTGGGCATAGCTCCAGTCCTTATGAAGAAGTGACCTGGAACAAAAGCAGTGGAAGGAAATAAGAACTACCTGGCGCTTGTTTCTTAAACGGGGAACCTGTCGTTTCCCCAACATTGCAAGTAATTACAATTCTAAGCATGTGTTGGAAAAGCTGCTTTTCAAAATCTAAAACTGCTGCATATGATCACATGCCAAGTCTCTACTAATGCATGACTGGGCATCTGCACTGTCTCGAGAATGACAGTCATCTCCAAGGGCCAAATCCTGACAAGGGCCAAATCCCCTCAATATTTCAATGAGAAGTTTCCAGAATAGGAACTGCAGAATCTGGCCCCACAATAAAGAGCCACCACATTTTCATTGAAAAACTGGTCTATATGGAGTTCCCTATACACAACCCCTAAAACCTGTTCTTTGGGATCTGAGCAATCTTTTGCATTGTTAATAGAAGTTACATCCACTCTTACCACCAGCTCTTGTTACTGAGGTTCTGCTCCAACAATGCATTTATGTGCACGTTTCAGACTCCATCGACTACATGGGCCTACTCCCCTATTTAATACATGCTTAAGCGCTTTAGGCAGTTTTCACGTAGCTTTTCCAATAGCATAGAAAGATCAAAGCAAAAAAAGACAACCAGACCCAGCAAATACCCTCATATCCTTAATTCAAACATTAGACACTGACAGCTTAAATCCCCAGTTATGACCATTTCCCACTTCTCCCCACAGTTGTTCAGAACCAAGTTATTTTTATCAAAACAGCAGCTGGTTTCCTTTCTAAATCTATCAATACTGGCAAAAGTTGGACTCACATTTTCTAGCAGTGGTTGATCAGTGGATTCTGTACTGCAGCACTACTCAGACATTTTTGCTATCATGCTGAAAACCTCTTTTTGGTGGTTAAATGCCTGCAGTCTAGCTTCATTTATACAACCAACAGTAGAGTTGCATCAGTGCTGCATTATGCGAATAGCTTCCCTACTGTAGACAGAACTTCTTCCCGGATTCATCCACTGATGTCATTCAGGTTTGGAACATCCTAGCCATTTCTAGGACATCTAGACATCAGTCATTTCTGTGGCATCGCAAACATCACCATTGCTGAGAGGCACTCCTACAGTAAGATCTGAGTGGTGAATAGTCCTTGTTCTGGTTGCTCTGCTCAGCTGCAAATTTCTTCCTAAACACAGAGAAGAAAGTAGCTTCTGTTTGCAAAAGATCTGTCTTGTTCCATGCGCACTTCCAATTCAGGCACACCCCTTGTATATTCAGTAAAAGATTCCCCCATGTGATGAGCACACAGGATCAGACCCATCTCCACAAAGATGGTAAGGGAATTAGGACATGGATTAAGGCTAGCAATGGGGTTTAGTGCCTTTGTCAGGCTTGATGGTATGTGGCAAGGGTCTTAAAGGTCATTTTGCATTTCTGATCTCAGATGTTTTGGAGCCAATGGGTCATGGTTTTCATGCAGAACCAGCCCTAGGCTAAGATGTTGCCCAGTTAGCTGGGTGACAATTGCAAATGTAGCATTAAGATTTCTGCTGAGTGCAGTTCCACACGTGTACACTTTTCCTTTCTAATGAATCCAGAAGGACATGAAGTTCAAGTGCCATGTCAGAAATTCCAGCTTACACTTTTCAGACCACTGCATGAATACCTTTGTTGGGTTCTCCTAAATCACCTCTTTGCTTTTGAGAAAAGAGCTGTATAATAGATTAGCAGCTGGTAGCAGCAGTACCAGCATACCACAGAACATGGTGTCCTGGCTTAGTCAGCCCACCCACAAGGCAGAGATAGTTAATAATATTGCAAGACACGGATTTTCCAGCCCCATTTGGTAGATCTGAAATCCCATTAGGAGGAATATCTAGATTTTAAGGGTATATCCAGGCTAAATCTCCAAACTAGCCAGTTTCCCATGACTAGCCTAGAGTACCTGGTACCTACCCCATATACTAACTCAAATGCTGGAGGAGCCTTCCCACTAAGCTCTCATTGCTCATTAAGAGCATACGAATTTCACTGAAGTCATGCTTTGGGGTGTTTTGTGCTCCTGGCCAGAGTACCCCACTCACAAGGGTTGATCCAAGGCTCAGTGAAGTTAATGGGACTCTTTCCCAGATTAATTTGGCTCTGGATCAGACCTGTAGAGTTCAGGGACACAGAAGATAGTTGTTCCATATGCAAGGGTTGCTTCTTCTAATTCCTCTTATCCTTGATGTACCCATATGAGGTACCTATGCTCCCAGTGTGTGGCTATCCCCTTCTTACAAGTCAGGATTTGTATTACTGTAATTTTGCACAGCCAAAAGCAAAAAGCTATAGCCACCACCATACTGGAGATCACTGAAATGGCCCTGGCAAGGAACTTCTAGCAGCGGGTGGAGAGGTAGGCTGTGGGGGGGTGGGCAGAAGGGCAGGTGTACAACAACATACTAACATGCAGCATTTAAGACACAGATGCAGCACAGCACTTACGCGAACACTTGCATCCCATTAAAACCCATGAGACTTAAGTGCATGCTTTGTCAAACAAGGATGATTGTTTAACTGGGGGTTTTAAATGAGATTCCCATCTCCATGGTCATACAACAATTATATAAACACATATTATTTTTATATTAAGCAAACAGTTCCTCTGTGCTGATGTGCTGTACTTGATCCCACTCCTCCTGAAATCAATAATGGGAGTTTTGCTGATGATGATTTTCCTAGGAGCTGGAACAGGCACTGCATTGGCATTTATCCTCCAAGGCAGCTCCAGTGTGCAAGGGTACTACTGGATGTGTGAGCCAGGCAAGAAAACTGGAAAAGAATGAGCCTCTCACTCTAGGACAAGGACATGGAAGAAGTTGCCTGGTAAAGGCATCAAAGCAAACAGCATGAATGAGACAGCGTTGACAGAGACAGAAGTGGCATTGAAGACTGCAATAATAAAGCAGGGGGGTGACACAAAGATAAGTGGCAAAGGAATGGGCCGACTAAGCCAAGTGCATGTCCTTATGCTCAGCCTGCTAGCAGCCATAAAATGGGCACTGGGTATCAAGGCTCCAAGGAGTCTGTTTACTTTAGAAATAAGCAAAGTGTTGCTATGGAAAATGGAGGACCAGGAATTTACCAAACAATAAAAGGAGACTTTTAATAGTGTCTGGGCTAATTACTATAGCCTAATTTTGTGCCCACTGCCAATTAATGAAGGGTCCATTCTAAGTTTTCAATAAATCCTCATGTATATATCTTGGGGAGCTAAAGGGCTGTGCCCTTTGAACCAGGGTGTGTCATGGCTCTGTACACAAAAAGCCTGCTGGAGTCAATGTAATGGTGTGTTTTTGGGGGCTGATTCTGCTCCACTCTCAAGATGCTTTATGCTAATCCAGTGACATGAAACAGATGGGAGAGCAGTTTAACCAGTTACCTGGGACTTGCCCTCATGGGATGGAATTCCTAAGTGGCACAGAGCTAGTGTAACTGCTCTTATACTAAGGTCAAGCTATAGCACCCATGGGCTGCATAGGTGGCATGAAATCTCCTTTGTTCCTTCTCCTATTCATGGACTGTGTACAGGTTGGCCAAACAAAGCATCTGGCCCAAGGGTCTGCAAGATTGCCCACTCTTAGTACTTCACATGATCTAGTGCTTTGTTAGCCATTTTTCTGCAGAAATTAACATGTTCTTTTGTCCTTCTTGCCACTACCCATCCCACCATTGCATGATCAGTGTGCACAGGTGGTCCTCTAGGCAAGGTAATGAATTTGGAGTCCTAGGTTTTCACCCCCTCTCTGCTGCAGGCTTTCATTGTGAGCATGGGCAACTTATAGAAACTCTCAGTTCCCCCCCATTTATAAAATGGGGATACCGTTTTACTTGACAGGATGCTGTGTGGGGAATTTTGTTAATATTTGTGGAGTGCCCAGATAGGATGGTGATGGCCACTGCAAAAATTACTATAAATACATACTTGCATATGGGGGATGTAACAAGGAGCCTGGATCTCCTGTTACTTCAAGAGAGAGACTGCAACAGAAAGAGCCCCAGACAGTTGAACAGGAGTTGGCTGCAGAAAGGAAGGCATCAAGGGAGCAAATGCAGCCTAGTAAGATGCCCTTAAGGTGAGGGGACATACCTGCAGCTGGTCAGGAGAACACCTGTCCAGAAGGGGGAGGAAACCAGGGGATATAAGCCTCGGTTCCTGAGGCAGAGGGGCAGTATAACCCCGAACTCTGTTGAGAGAGGAACTCCTACTAGCTCAGGTTGGTGGGGAGTGGGAGCTGCAGGTCATGGCAGGTACTCCCAGGGCTGAGAGTGCCAGAGCCTGAGCCCAGAGGAGACAACATAGCACCCAGGTGCCAAGAGGCCTGAAACTGGAAAGGCCAGGCCAGATCCAGTGGGCTGAGTCAACAGTCAGAGTAACCTGCAGGTTAAAGCTAAGAAGGCTGAAGCCTATATAGAAGTCAAACTGTGACCAAGTGACACTTGCAAGGCATAGGCATGGCTATGGGGGCAGCAGGAATCCATGATTAAGAGCCCTAAAGTTTATATAAGGGCCATTCAAGCCACAGGTGGTGACCATTGGCACCAGTAGGTCCACTGGGGTATGGGAGACACCTGTGGAGAACTGCATGGTTTTAGAATAGTGGGCAGAGCACCCAGTGACAAGAGATCTGTCAGGTTAGGCAAACACCAGTGAGGGCAGCCTTCCAATTAATACTGAGGAAACATCTAGGTGTGGCAGGTGAGATACACAGTGTATGATAAATAGAGGACCCGGAATGTGGCCAGAATTAAGGTGGCCCTAGGGGGTGCCATAGCCACCCTGAGGCCCATCCTGCTGCAGGGGGCAATTCACTTACCCCTGCAGCATCAAGTACAGGCTACAGTCAGGGGACTAAATAGAGCAATAATACAATTTGGAAAAGGAGTGATTTGGCAACTATGTTCATGTCTTCATACAGTTTCTGGCTATAGCTTCTATAACAACGTACTACTTACTGACAGAGAGAGTAGTTTCCCTTTATCTCAAGAATTACAGGCCTTTGCTTTTGGTGCAGAAGGTCTTAGTTGGAAATCTGGCTGATTATCATGTACATATGAAGATGTCAGAAGTGAACTGGCTAAGTTGGCAGATGACAGCAAGTTATGGGGAAGCGTAGTCACTCTAGAGGATAGGCTGGCAATTCAGGCCAACCTAGACAGGCTTACAAGGTGGGCGGATCAAAACCTGACGACATTCAGCATGGAAAAATGCAAAGTGCTCCACCTCAGAAGAAAAAACCCACATCATAGTTACAGGCTATAGTGCTACACTCACTACCACCATGACTGAAAAAGACTCGGGCATCATGATTGACCACAAATTGAACATGAGCCACCAATGTGATGCCACAACTGGCAAAGCAAATAAAACTCTGGCTTGCATCTACCGATGCATCTCA
>NW_017728996.1:44580302-44585929 GCF_001723915.1 Gavialis gangeticus | reverse complement strand
CTAGCACCATGGCTGAAAAAGACTTGGGGGTCATGATTGACCACAAGATGAACATGAGCCACCAATGTGATGCCACAACTGGCAAAGCAAATAAAACTCTGGCTTGCATCTACCGATGCATCTCAATCAAGACCCAAAAAATCAACCTTTTCCTTTACTTGGCCTTGGTGAGGCTGCAGCTGGAGTACTACATCCAGTTCTGGGCTCTACACTTTAGAAAGGATATGGAGAAGCTTGAGGGAGTCCAGAGGAGAGCCACACGCATGATAAGATGTCAGGAGAACAGGCCTTATGAGGAAAGGCTGAGAGGCATGGGACTCTTTAGCCTGGAGAAGGCTCAGGGGTGACTTGGTGGCAGCCTATATCAGGGGTGTGCATCAGAAGCTGGGAGAACATCTGTTCACCAGGGCACCCCAAGGGAAGACAAGGTGTAATGATCACAAACTGCTGGAAGACTGTTTTAGATTGGACATAAGGAAAAACTTCTTTACTGTCTGAGTCTCCAGAGTCTGAAACAGACTCCCCACAGAAGTGGTGCAAGCACCTACTCTGGGTAACTTTAAGAAATGCTTGGTTACTTATCTTGCTGGGGTGATCTGACCCCAGCTGACTTCCTGCCCCTTGGGGAGGGGGTGGACCTGATGATCTCGTGAGGTCCATTCCAGCCCTAATGTCTATGAAATTGATACAATGCCAGGATATAAACATTTTCTGTAATGTTTGTAGTGTGACAGGGGGCAACTCCCCAGGCCTTGCCACCCACCTGTCTAGGGCAGTCTGCCCAGTCTCGTCTGCCACACCTTGTTGTTAGGATACTGGTTGTAAAAATTCAGGAGGCTTCCCATTTAAGACCTCAATGCCTAGGGGTGTACACATGACCTTGACCTTCCCTTATTGTGTCCCATGCCTCAGAGATGACATCCTTCAGTTGCTCTTTGCTTCAGCTTGTGGCGAGGCCAAACTCAACCTCTTGCTACACCTCATGCATCCGTCCTTTCACTCAATCCCATTGGGTCTCATTCATACCACCCACTGATCTAGTTCCCTCATTAGGGCTCCTGGATGATGTACTTGGGCTTTCTCTCTCCTTGGGCCCAGCTCTCGCTCTGACCCCATTCAGATTTCATAACAGCCTGCTAGCTGGCTGACCCCTACCCTCTTCGGCTGTGATGCCCCCCCCCCCATTGAAGAGACCTTCATCTCTTATGGGCTCTGGCCCTGCCTCTGGGCCATTCAGGGTGCCAAATAGTTCACCGTGGACCTGGCCTGCCCCTCACATTGGGCTTAATTGCCCTTTGGCCTTCTGGCCCTGGCCCTCTTGCATTGACCAGTGCAAGGGATCAGAAAGTCAGCCTAGCAGCTGCTGACCCCCATACTCCAGAGGGGTCCCTCCTGGGTCCTACCATAGAGCCCTCACCCTAATCCAGATTAGCCTACAATGCTGGTTGAGGCGTAGCTCAACTGGGCTCACCTGAGCCCCTGGCTTCACCCCTGCCAGATCTACTTGGGGCTTGCCTGCCCCTTTGTAGGCTTACAACCTGTTATCCCCATGCCTAGGCTACACCTTGCTTTTACCATGTCCTAGCCTTCTTCCAGGGGCTTAGGACCCCACTGGGCCCCCTAGGCACCTTTTGCTGTCCCCATAGTGCCTCCCTTATCTCCAAGGTGTTCCAAGCAGCAGCTCATCTGAGTGTAGTTGCTCCCTGGCTGCCAGCAGCAGACTGCTAGGTCAGCTCTGAGGCCTGAGCTAAAATGGAAGTTGCTCAGCCCTTGCCTCCAATCATATGGCCTGGCCCGTGGCCATGTGACTTTCTCATCAAGACTGGTCCACACCTGCCAGTTTGCCTGCTGTCTGCTCTCACCCTTAAAGTGGCAGGCACCCAAAGGTGCTCTGCCACAATAAGTATGTAAGACTCGTCAAAAGCAAGGATTGTCTCTATTATTTTTGGTGTACAGGTAAACAAGTCACAAACATGTGGCATTTTTCAAGTGGCATATTTTGGTCCTTATAAAACAGCAATAGCAATTTCTTTGGTTGTCATTACATTTTGCACTAATTCAGCATTTTAGAGCAAGAAGAAAAAACCCACACTCCCTTACACAGAGTAGCACCACTTGGAAAACAAAACAAAGAACTCCCCCCATGTAAACAATCACTCCTAACAAATAAGTGTGGGGGGAGATAAAAACAGTAAAGTCCTGCTTCCAAAAGGAAAAAGGCAAATGGGGGAGAGAACAGGAGCTGCAGTTAGTTATCATCTAGCATAGACTAATGGGAAAACTGCTCTCTGGGACTTTTTGATTTTCTTCCAAAGCAATTCAGTTCTTAAGGTTCCCCCTGGCCTACAAATGCTATTAAACAGGAGATCAAAAGGTTTGCCATTCTGTTTGACCATTTTGGTTTCCCTGCAGGAAATGCCAGGATTGAAGTTGCTTCCACTGAATGATGGAGTTCAGTTTCTAGGATTTATTTTGTTTAATTAACTACTTTATCTTACTCTTTTCTTTCTGGAACAAGCTCTTCATTCACATTCCAATGCCCACCACAGACCATTGGGTGGAAAGTGCTTTCCAGGCCAAGCCCTTCCCATGCTTGCACCTTAGACAGACATATTTGACCAGACTACATACAGCACCAGCCAGGGTAGGATTTGTCCCTTCAAGCACCAAATGCTGTGTTATTCCTCATCTTTCTTTCTGCTGGTCTCAGCTTCTAGACAGCTTAATTTTCTTTTCCATTTATGTCTGCCCCATGGAGTTGCTGCTGCTTATTGCCTTAATGGGAAGAAGGATTTGTCTATTGGCTGGAGTCCCAATTCATTCAGCACTTGAAGACTTAAGCATATGCTTCAAATTATATACATGCTTAAATGGTTTGCCGAATCAGGGCCTACTGCAAGAAATGAAGAAAAAAGTTCTCTTCCTGGCTCTACTCCTGCCTGACTCACTATGGGAGCTTGGGTAAAAACTGGCCTCAGTTTTCTCCATCTTTGAAATGGCAGTGATGAGTCTGCCCTAGTTCTCAGGGGAAAATGAATCCTAAATATGATTTCGTATTCTTGGAGGCAGGCTTTTCTATTCTATTGTTTTCCTATTTTGGTTGCATCTGGGCATGAAATTGGAGTTCAAGGACAGTTCTGATTTGAACTAGAATCCCACTTGTATCCCATAAAGTCTGTTGTGATTGGGCCAGGTGCCACAATCCAGATGATGGGCAGTTAGCCAGTTTTAAGGTTGTTTTTAAAAACGAGAGAGATGGGCTCAAAACAAAAGCCTAGGCTAGACCTCCCTGGATCTAAATTCTGCACCTTGGGACCATCTCTGATTAAAATCCTATCAGTGAGATGCTCTGAAAATGTAGACTGAGCAAAGAGGAGGGAAGAGGAGGATCAGAAAAATAAGTAAAGGAAGAAAGAAGCAATAAGCAAGGAAAGAAACATGAGCAAACGGAAACTGGAGAGGATTTGCAATCTCCATCTGTGCCAGTCAGTGGGCATGTTTCAAAAAAGAGGATGTGGAGCCAGAGATTGTACTTGGATCCATTTTTGAGGATCATGAGCATTTTCCTTTAATCCTCATTTTCCTGGCTGCCCAAGCATATTGTAATGCTGCTGGCAGCACTACATGTGCTTATACAGTATCTTTCAAAGACACGCATGTTCCATACATGACTCCCTGGCTAGGACCTGCGTGAAGGAGACAGACTACTGAAATGAATGAGAAACCAATGCTAGATGACACTTGAATTAATTCCAAAGGTGTCAGCTCCTTACACAGCAGGCAGGTTTCCTGGGGGCACATCAGGCAATTCAAGCAAAGGATTCTTCCCCTCCACCACAGCTGTACAGAGTCTGCATCTCCATGCTCATAACAGGGAAGTCTCATAGTGATTAATGTTTTATTGTGAGGGCTAGACGTTAGCTGCTTAGAGATTAACTTGATGGTGCTGCCCCGCAATGGACAGATGATGTAAAATCTTCATTCTGACTCTAGACAATATTAGGTTATAGTTTCTGTAACTGGCCTTTTCAGTAATCATGGACTTGTCTAAGCTGGGAAACCAAATCTGAAACTGATGAAACAAAGGGAATAAGAACATACAACACAGGAACATATCACTGAGGAGACCTCCAGAATCGTCAAGCCCAGTCTCCAGGTACCACAGCCAACCATGTGCTATCATGACATTCATTAAATGATCAAAGTCAGTCTTAAAGCTAATCAGGGTAATGCCATATTAAGATAAATGCAGTGTGTGGAAATGAAAATGAAACTGGCTTTTAAAAGGTTCTCTCACTTTTAATTAATGTAATACACTGATAGTCAAACAAGTTAAAGCTCGTGTTTTTACAACATAGCATTTTCAGATTGGTGCCTTTGAAGGCTGGTATTTTAATCTCAAAGTTAAAATATTTATATAAAGGAAAATTATAATTAAACCAAACATATGGATTTAAGAACATTGAGGTTAAGAGCTAAAGGAAAGTAGGTGTTGTTCAAATGCCCCACAGGTTATAAATGTCCGAATGTAAAATGTCACAATGAACATTCACCAAAATCCAGTATTCTTAATGTTGCCCCTAGGCGTGCGCTCTCTCAGCCTAGAGACTGAGGGGGAGTTTTACAAAAGTCTACTCATGCCCATTTACCCTCTATTGTGCCTGTAATGTGGGCTGCACAGGCATGGAAACCACCAATCACCCTTTTTAGCCTAAGAACCATTTTGTGGCCACCTGCCTATGATGCTAATATCTGATCCCCTCCTCTTTATATCACAGCATCTTTTCACTACGTTTATTCCTTTGAATGAGAAAGTACGCCTCCTAGTGGCATATCTCTATATATGAAATTACAAGGTGCTCTTACCTGTGTTTGTCACCAGTTTGTTCTGGTTCTGTGCATATGCACATGCAAACCAGGACACTGTAGTTTCTCCCCCAGGAAGACTAAAGATATTTCAATTCACACAACGCTTTTGGCACATGTAGTCCAAACCCCAAAGCGTTTCATAGAAATAGATCCTAAATCCAGAATCTCCTAAACTGCTCTGCTCCAATTTATACACCAACATACACAGCTCAGACAACCAGCCATGTATTGAGTGCTAAGTTCTTTGGAAAACATGGCCCTTGTTTCCTTAAATGTGAAAGCCTAAAAGCATTGAGGCTGAACTCCTAAAAATGTAGGTGTTCAGTTAATCATCCATATTTACCATCCTGATAAGCCAGAAACACAAGGCTACACACCCACTCTCACCCAATCCGTATGGTACTTCAAGCTTTGTGTACCTCACTCATCAAACCTCGCTAATAAATTCATATTTTGCTATGGAGAAGAAAAAGTTTTTGTTGACTGGTCAGCAGCCAACTGGTTCTGCAGGTGCTGTATTTGAATCCTGAAGAGCTCAAACATCTTACACAGCCAAAACTCCCAGTCATCCAAATTCCTGATTCTATGAAGGTTTCACATGCCCTAAAGACATTGTTAAGTCAAGTTGTACCTGTATTTTTGTCAACTTATAAAGGTTAGGCTGGTAACAAGCTGTGTGTCATGGGGTGGGGCCTATGGGCGGCCGTGATCCCGCTAGGCCCCCCCTGCCGTGCCAATTAGGAGATCCAGCACCCTCT
>NW_017728996.1:44576195-44579541 GCF_001723915.1 Gavialis gangeticus | reverse complement strand
TGTGAGGCCTCCTCACACCCCTACAGCCTCACCTGGTCCTCCGGACAATATACACAACAGAACCATAAGCCAACTGGCTGGAACCAAACAATAAGCCTACCGGCTGTAACAAAAACAATAGGCCTACTGGCAATACCAAAACAATAAGCCTGCCGGCTGTAACAAAACCATCAGCCTGCCGGCTGTAACAAAACCATCAGCCTGCCAGCCATCACATAAAGTCCAGGCCAAAGCCTCCTGGTCAGGCTTCTCTCTGCCTTCACCCTAATGCATCCCTCTATGTGCTCAGGCTGCACTGCTTAGTTTAACCCTCCTACAGTGCTCTTCCCCTCAGGTTGCCAGAAGGGAACTTCCAGCCAGGCTCCGGCCTGGCTATTTATAAGGGCCCGGCCCTGCTCCCTTCTGGTCACGTGACCACCCTGGTTGCTCCAGCAACCCGCACCTGAGCGGCCCTGGTGATTGGCAGCTCGGCCCATACTACCACCGCCAGTAGCAGGCACCGTGGTGCCCTGCTACACCTCTCCCCTTCCTGCGGTTGAGCCTCCTTAGGAGTGGGGCGCGGGAGTGCCCCACGACACTGTGATTGCTACTCTTGTCTCTCAAAGCACAGTGCACACCCTATTATTTTTGTCACCCTACCTCCTTTGCTCTTAACCTGCACATTTATCTCACCTAGGCTCTGGGACAGGGACTGTCATTTGCTATATTTATGCAACTGCTAACATGATGCCCACTTGCAACCTACATAGTCTATGTTCAACCACAACACAAATGTTGAATGTTGATACTTTGAAATGCTTTCTGGTAATATTTTTTCAAATACTGGGAGTTGGACACTAAATGTCCATTTAGATACACAGAACACAGATGCCCAGGAGTAGAGAGAAACAGATATCAAAAAACACAAACCTGATGTCAAAATCAACCTTCTGTCAAGGACCTTGCAAGAAGAAAGTTATAGCTTTAGATCAAAAACATGACACACTTTGTTCCAGCCTACCCTGTAGTTCCCCACAAACTCATTACACACACACAAGGAAACTTTAATACATGTTTTTCTTGAAGAACTAAGAATTCTTATGCGCAAACAAAACATGCCTATGAGTTTGCACGCAATGAGACATCTCTGGAGTTACTAGAATTTGGATCAAAGGTAGCAGTCAGGTATTTTAAATGGATGCTCACAGAGATGAGTTTTTAACCCAGAGGATCCAGGGGGGAAGAAAAATAGAGCTGAGGAGCACCTGTACAAGTGAATGGGGTTTAGTCCTTTGGGTTGAATTCTGTGCCCCCTAAATTGAAACCTCACCCTTTCAATTTCCTTCACTGTATGTACATGATTATCCTGCTGGCCACAGTAGCCGGCTGAAGGCAGAAGCAGTGAGGGGCCTGATCCTTTTTTTTTTCCTGAGGAGTCTGCCTACTTCTCCCACAGCCAAGAGGCCATTAACCCATGCCATTAATCTTTCAATTTACCGCCCAGCCACAGAAGAGATGGGCAAGCTCCACCAAAAAAAAAAAAAATTGGGCCCGCTACTTCTGCTTTAAAGTAGGCTCCTGCAGCTGGGAGGACACCTGGGAAGGGACCGGCTTGCCCGGGGCAGTGTGGGAAAGCGGCACTAGGGCAGCTGGGTTTGCTAGAAGCCAGCGAAGGCAGTGGGGATGGTGCACAGGGTGCTGGAAGCCCGGGCAGGCTGCTAGTTGGCCAGATGCTTCACCAGCTTGGAGGTGCCCGATTCAATGCTTGCCTGATCCTGCCCAGGCTTCCAGCATCCTATGTACCCTCACAGCTACCTTCTCCCAACCACTAGCATACTCCGCTTACCCCTGGAGCAGCCCAGAATGGCAGTAGGAGAGTAGCTGGGTGTGTTGGCAGCTGGAGAAGGTGGTGGGGATGGTCACAGGGTGGTGGAAGCCCAGGTGGGCTCAGGGAAGTGTTAGATTGGGCTCCTCTGAGTTGGGACAGCACCCAGCCAGCTAGTAGCTTGCTCTGGCTTCCAGTGCCATGTGCACCATCCCCATCGCCTTCTCTGTCTTCCAGCAAACCCAGCTGCCCTCCTTCATTGCCCCAGGGGCAAGCCAGCCAATTCCCAGGTGGCCTTAAGCATCCTGCTGGCTGTAGGAGCCTGCTTTAAAGCAGAAGCAGCAAGGAGCCAGATCCCTTTTTTCTGCAGCCTGCCTTCCTCTCCTGCAGCTGGGGCTGAGCTGGCTAATGGCTGCATCGTTCCAGATTGCATTGTGGGAAACTAAACTATATTAGGATGTAGTTTAGTTTGCAATGCTGGAAACTCATTTAAAACCCACAAAATTTGGGTACATGTAATGTGTGACATCATTAAGCCACACAGAGGAATTTTTGTCACTTGTACATCGTGACATCATGACATGTAGAAACACTGTTCTAGAAATGCTGGTTCCTGTTAAGGTTTCCATTGCCTAGGGGGCAGCTACAGAGAAAACAGGCCTTCATTCAGGGGGACAACTGCTTCTCTTTGAAACTTAGTGCAGGGAGAAGATAATTACAAGTCACCTCCAGATAACCAGGCCCTTTTTGATGCACAACAGCTGTTCCAGAGACTTGGGGAGCAGCAGGTGCTGTCTTTAGTGTCTGGATTGTCATTCTTCGGCTTCAGCACTGTTGAGGCATGTTCAGGAAGCCTGCCTGAACCAAGCAGAGCTTGGCAGGGCTTCTCCCATGCAGCTGTCTGCTAGCCAGGCACAGCCAGCCACTGCAAGGAGGGCTTTCGCGCTCTGCGCACACACGCTGAGGTAAGGAAGGAGGAGGAAGCAGAAGCAAAAGCAAAGCATCACAAGACAGGACGGGGAGGGAGCACACCTCTGGGCACAGCCCTTCCTCGGGGGACACATCACCACTGCTCCTAGCCTGCCCCGAGCCCTCAGCGCCAGCCTGGAAGGCACCGAACGGTCCCGCCCCAGCCACGAACCAGCCAATAACGGGAGAGAGCGCTGCCTGGCCCATGACAACGCGCCCCTGATTGGCTGCTGGGAGCACCAGTGGCAGCAGGAGGCGGAGGCCTGGAAACAACGTCAGCTCAGTCTGGTCAGTCTCCGAGGTGCACCCTGTCGCAGCCGCAGCCGCGCGGGGCGCCTCAGACGCTAGCAGGGGCGTCCCGGCACGGTGCCCAGCGAGGCAGCGGGGCTCGCCCATCCCCCCGGCCCCACACTGCCTGGCTGGGGAGAGCCCCGCCCCGCCCGGGGGACGCGGCTGAGCGCCCGCGGCCTAGGGCCCGGCGGAGGTGCGGGTGGACCACGGGTCTCGCAGCCCCGCTGGGCTCCGCTCTGTGCCGCGGGCGGGAAGGGCGCAAGGCGCCGCCAGGGGGCAGCC
>NW_017728996.1:44565485-44571195 GCF_001723915.1 Gavialis gangeticus | reverse complement strand
CCGCCAGGGGGCAGCCAGCCGCTCTAGCAGGTGTCTCGGTTGTAATATACGTCATCAGGAGGTGACCCGATTGCTGCGACGCGCGCGGAGCGGCGCGGGGGTACAGAGACGAGCGCCGGCGGCGGCCGGGAGCGGGGCGCGCGGGCTACTCAGGTGGGTGCTGTGGGGCCTGCGGCGGCCCCTCGCGGTGCCAGGGTGCCCGCGCCGGGCTAGTTCTGGCACGGTCCGCTGCCCACTCCTGACACCTGCCCGAGCGGGGCGGGGGGTGGTGCTGAGGGTCATAGAAGAGGAGGCGGCAGCGGCGGAGCTGCTTCTGCCCTCAGTGCTGCGGAGCCTGGAGTGGGCGTCGGTGTGTGCGGGTCTCGGGCTGCCGCTCGGAGCCCCGCAGCCGGGACCGCTCTCGCTGCCTGGCGGGGACCAGTGTTGTGGCCGCCCCCTTGACTCTCCTTTCCAAACGCCGCGTGTTTTGCTTCCAGAGCGTTTCTCGTCCTGGTGTACCTGCCTGAAGAAATGACTACCCAGGTAAAGATGTAACTAACCCGACTCGCTTCTGGCTGGGGGTAGGGGGGCAGTGTTGACCACTTGTATAACAGATGCTCTTCTTTCCCGTTTCAGTACAGCATTCTCTTCAAGCAAGAGCAAGGTAAGAGAGACCCATGGGCTTTTAGGCCATCCAGTTTTCTTACATAAAATTCTGATTTCCCTGAGAATTTATGTAACCAAAGAAACTCATGTAAAGTTTCAGGTGACATTCTTGCCAAGTCTGGATTTTGAGTGGATTTAAAAAACTCTCTAGCAGGATTTAAACTCAGGTGATGGGATGTGGCTGTAATGATGCAGCATTAGCCTTTGTTAACTTCAGTGAGTTTATATTTAGCCTCATGAAAACATTTTTCAAGCTGCCTTACTCTCTTCTTGCCTGGTTCAGGTACACTTGCAAATCCATGTATTCCCAAGAAAAGTAAAGCCCATCCCATTATCCACTTGGCTGATTACTGTAATCGTAGTGCTCTATTCTGTGGTGCCATAGCATCTTTCTTCACAATCCTTTACTTTCCTGAGCAAGTTCCAACTGCAGAAAATGTCCTACTTCATTCCTGACAGCTTTTCAATGCTCTTGTGGAGCTATTTATACTGACAGTTCATCTCGCAAGAAATTTAGAGCCAGTAAATAAATGAAGTGAATTACTTTCTCTGTTCTTTATTTCATCTTGAATCTAATTATTTTTAATATCCTTTTTGTGGGTTTTGTTGCTTTATAAACTGCTTCAAGATATTGTCTAATATTGTGTTAGCAATTTTCCCACTCTTATGTGGCCATAAAATAGGTATATTTTTGGCATGCCATAATTTTAGGTTTAACTGTGAAGCTACAACATCTATTGTCTGATTCAGGACACTGATATAGGTTTCCTGAGGCAGGAAATAAAAACAAGCAACTATTGTGGATAAATATATCTGCTAGATTTGAAGAGATAGTAGGTCTTTTTCCCTAATGTTAATGCTTTCTTTCAGCTCATGATGATGCCATCTGGTCAGTTGCATGGGGAAAGAATAAGAAAGATGGTTCTGAAACAGTAATCTCAGGGTCCTTAGATGATTTAGTGAAAGTCTGGAAATGGTAAGTGAGGTGCTCCGTAAGAACTAATTTAAAAATAAAAAACCCCCCCAGTGTAGACTACCTTGCCAAACAGTATTTTTCCCCCTCCCTTATTCTCAAGAACACCAGTATTGGTGTACTGCAGGGAACCTCTATGATGGAACTTAGTGCCATTCTGTTATTTGAGCCTGTTTTCAGTGGTGCGTTCTTAGTCAGTAACTGACAGCATCCTGATGTATGTTGAGAATTTGACTTTTCTAAAATGCTTAAGAATCAAAATACACTGGGATATTGTCCCTTACTAACAGGATGAATGACAAATCATGTTGTTTTAAAAAATTATTGACAAAATACCCTTGTCTTTGGAAGTTAAATAGAAGGAAGACCTAATGCAAAAGACTGCAAAAATAAAAATAATGCTTCCATTTTAAAGAGCTTCTTACAAGTCATTTATTATTTAGAGAAGTTTTCTCTTCATGAATTAACGCTTCATTGCAGCTATTTTTTTGAAAAGAGAACAATCGTTTTGCTAAAATAGTGCTTGGAGGGGGATATGCGCCCTCTACCTCCTCCTTACTCCGTTATAGGTTTTGAAAGCAGGTTGTGCTTAGCTGCCTGCCTTTGTCACTTGCAGGGTGGTATAGATTTTAAGTTGAAGGTGTGTTTAGTACTTGAAACTCCTCTTAACTAGTGTTTTATTTCCTTTCAACAAAAGGAATGATGAAAAATTAGACCTACAGTGGACTTTAGAGGGTCATCAACTGGGTGTGGTGTCCGTGGATATCAGCCACACTGGTTCCATTGCAGCATCCAGTTCCCTCGATGCTCATATTCGCCTTTGGGATTTAGAAACTGGCAAACAAATCAAGTCAATAGATGCTGGTCCTGGTAAGATCCCTGTGTTCATTTGGTAACCTGTAATTTCTGCAATGCATGTACTTTACATATAGTATACAATTAGCGGGCACTACACATGATATAGTAGTTCTCTTTGTAAAACTGCAGCACCATGTACATTATTTGATGGCAGCTACTCTGTTGATTTAAGGTAAATTGATATAGAACTATTTTAAACTAAGTCCATTCATGAGAGATTGCACTGATATATCAGTCTTTTTAAAAGTTGATTGTAGTTAAATTAGCATAATTTACAGAGGCAGGCAAGGTTTCTATCTAATCTTGTTTGTGTTACTTGCATGCTACCTCATTGAAAGGTCAGTTAGTGGTAAAGTGACTCATTCAGGGTGTAGAGAGAAGTGCAGTTCTCCACTGTAACTGAGAATGCTTTGCAGGAAGCGTTCTGAGTTGCAACAGTCTCTTGGAACAAACGGAAGTTCACTGTTGGCTCGCTGAGGGGAGGGAAATCTAGCTGCTGGTTGCAACATGCAGCCAGTTTTCCTCTAGGAACAGCCCCTGTGCCCTGCTAGGCTGCAAAGTTTTCAATGGGAATGGAGGGAGTTCATTCTAGGGGTTCCCCATCCAGCACTAGAGGGTGGGGTAGGGGAATTGGAGCCCCACACCTTAGCGGGGGAGGCAAGGGGACTCCAATGTACCTCCAGCAAGGGCTGAATACCCCCCAGTGTGCATTCCCTCTGCCTCTTTTTTCTCCCCTGCTTCCCATTCTGAAAACAGCTTGAGACTGGCAGGCAGCACAGACAGAAGTTACAGAAGACTGTTTTGAAATGGGTGAAAATTGTCACTTCTGTCTGTGCCCTTAGTTGAGGATGCATAAAGTGAAGTAAAAGTCAGTTTGCTGTTTCACATATGTATGAATCCAAGTATTGTTAATCAGAATGTGGCAATGGAAGAATGACCATTTAAACCCAGTGATACACATTAAGACTATTGATGTGCTAGTGTAGTGCATCCTCCTTCTACACACTTGATCTTACTGGAAACTTGCAATGTAACTCTTCTCATTGGGCCAAATATAATTTGTTTATGTGAATAATCCTACAAAAATAAATATTATTGGCTAAGAAATATAATCAATATATACTGTATTAAGTATTCTCTTTCTCTCTCAATACAGTTGATGCCTGGTCCTTGGCTTTTTCACCAGACTCCCAATATCTTGCAACAGGAAGTCATGTGGGAAAAGTAAATATTTTTGGTGTTGAGACTGGAAAAAAAGAATACTCCCTGGACACTAGAGGAAAATTCATCCTTAGCATTGCATATGTAAGAGACCTTAATTGATATTCTCTTTTATTATAGTATCATCAGTGCATTCTAGTGTAAATCAAACTTTCAGATTCTGTATTAGCCATTTTAACAAGAACTTAAAAAAAATAAAGACTTCCTTCTAAACATTTAATCACTAATTTCCTATACTGAACATTGCACCTATATTTGTAACCTTCATTGACCTTTCCTCTATGCATGCTGGTATTTGCTATAGCAGATCCTCTGCTAAAATTTATCCAATGTTGTGGCAATGCTTTATGGAAACATACACTTCAGTATGCTTGCACTTCAAGCAAAGACACCAAAATGATTAGATTACCCCTTAAATCTGAGTCCCCATAAGGTGGTGACCTTACTGATGGTAAAACTGAAATTTCATAAGATAAACGAGTTCTCCAAAGGGACAGAGAGAGAAATCTGAAATTCAAATAAAACACAACCCTACAGTCCCTTTTTAAAATAAATGTTTGCAATAGAAAACCCCTCATTACTACAGTAAACTGGAATGAATGATGCACCTAGGGTAGGAATAATCATACTTTTAAGAGCTTTAATTTCAAGCTGTATGATGATCTTTAACATCAGGAGAATGAAATGCCTGAAGAATAAAATTCCTAATATACACAAAAGTAAGATCCATTTGAAAAATAGAGTCCACACTGTTAAATATCTTGCCTTGCAGGCTGTCTTGATCTGTTTCTCTTCTTCACTCTTCCAGTATAAAATGTTAATATGATTATTTGTTAAATGTATAATGTGTATATTGTTGCAGAGTCCAGATGGAAAATATTTAGCGAGTGGAGCAATAGATGGCATTATCAATATTTTTGATATTGCAACTGGAAAACTTCTGCACACGCTAGAAGGTAAATACTTTGGAATGTTTGTAAGCTGCAGGTTATAGATCCATTCTTGATTTAAAGTGTTATGAAATGCTTGATCACTGTGTAATGAACTGAAATGTCAAGATAATTTTATTCCTGTCTTGGTTATTCATGCACAAGGATACCCCAATAGCTCTGTTTCCAAACCAGTGTCCTTTTATAGATCTATTCTGATTGAAGCACTGTCCCTTTCTTTGTAAATGTCACTGTCTAACAGTTAAAGTGTCCATAAATCCAGTTGTTAATCTCAGCATGTGTATAGGTGACAGAGTAGTTACCAACTGACTATGCCGATTCTCAATTTCAGGCCATGCAATGCCCATTCGCTCACTGACATTTTCTCCAGATTCCCAGCTACTTGTCACAGCTTCAGATGATGGATATATCAAAATTTATGATGTGTAAGTTATCATTTCACAAGATGCGCCTGATGGAAAAATTAATATTCTAAGAAATTTTTTTGAACTTTTAACATTTTGGAGGGTCTCTTCTTTTTAGCTTAGTAGTTACAGATGCATTGTTTTATAGTTAATAAAGCATCACAGAGTTAGATTCTTTAAAAAGGTGCAATGGTACATGGCAGACGTGGCTTAAACTGATGGCTTCTACATATATTGGGCGGGGGGGGGTGTGCGCACGCGCGCACCAGCCTTCAGCTTGCTCTTGTCTGGACTCTTGAGGTTTCCACTGCATGTTTAAGATGTTCTGTTTCGTTCGCAGCGTTTGCCCTTTATGCTCCAGTGACACTTGGTCTCTTTTATGCTGCCCTCCTGTTCAGTGATCTGTTGCTCTCCTGACTCATCTGGGCTCTCTCTTCTCATCTCTCCTTCTAGTGAAATTCCTTTCCAAATCACTATGCTCTGATCTTATAACTAAGTCGAGATTTACGCTGTAATCCTCACTGCCTTTCGCTTAGACATCCTGATTCTGTCACCTGCAGAAGGAGAGGCTCGGTCTTGAATTACAGTGACCTCAGTCACAGAAATTTGTAGACAATAAGGTACATTCCTTAGTTTCATAGTTGGTAGGGTTGGAAGGG
>NW_017728996.1:44552224-44560485 GCF_001723915.1 Gavialis gangeticus | reverse complement strand
TTGGCCCTCTTCCAGTCCTCTGGCACCACACCAGAGCACCACGAGTGCTCGTAAAGCTGTGCCAGGGGTCCAGCAATGACCTCTGCCAATTCCCTCAGCACTCTGGGGTGGAGATCGTCCGGACCAGCTGATTTAAATAGGTCCAGTCCCTCCAGAAGGTCCCTGACTAGATCCTCACTGACCCTAGGCCTGGGTGCACCTCCCCTGGGACCTGAGGGGGGCCCAGTGAGGGGGCTGATCTGGTCCCTGCTCAGGAAAATGGAGGCAAAGAAGTCGTTAAATAGATTAGCTTTGTCATCTGGTGTGACAACCAAATTTCCCAGTGTGTCTTGCAGGGGCCCCACGTTACTCAGTACCTTCTTTTTGCCCCCTGTGTATTTAAAAAAGGACTTCTTGTTGTCCTTGATCTGGATAGCCAGTCCCAGTTCCATCTCCGCCTTGGCCTTCCTGACTGCCCCCCTGCATCCCCGAGCAACCGCAGTATAGTCCTCCCTGGTGATGGCCCCTCCTTTCCATTGGGTGTATGCCTCCCTTTTAGCTAGAAGACATTCCCGGATGATTTTGGTGAGCCATGGGGGCTTTTGCGCCCTCCTGCTCGCTTTGATCCTTGTTGGGATTACCTCCCTTTGGGCTTGGAGGATCGTCTCCTTAAGGAGCAACCACTCTTCTTGGACACCAGGCTCCCCTCCCCTCCAGGACCTCAGTGCTTCCCCGACTATTCTCCTTAGCTCATTGAAGTCCGCCCTCCTGAAATCAAGGGCTGTTGCCTTGTTGCAGGCCTTTGCCACCTTGCGCTGGATGGTGAATTCCAGCAGGCAATGATCGCTGTTGCCCAGGTGATCAAGCACCCACAGCCCCTTCACCAGGTCGTCACCTGTGGCCAGCACCAGGCCTAACAAGGTACTGTACCTTAACAGATGGGCTGCATATTGAATCAACTTTTGAATAGCTTTTGAATAATTTTACAGAAAAATAGCAAAAGCAAGTGTTTAAAAGTGTTTACCTGTTCTAACTAAACATTTTTTCCCAGATCACTCTTTTGTCTGAGTTGCAATCTCTACTAGACTTTAAGAAAATGCGCATACAGCCCCCTGTAGGGATGATGAAAATAAGATGGCGGTTGAAGACCAAAGTGCTTCACAGATCTTCTCCAGCAACCTAATTCATAGTTTTAGACAGGATCCATTGTATACAACCTGTTATTCAATTGAGATGAATAATTGCACAGTTATAAATCTTGTTGGAAAAAAAATAACAGCTGTTACAGGCTGCACTGAATGCAGCCTAGTAGTTACTCACTCTTCTCTGGGATTTGCAAACTGAAGTTTAATATACTTTCATTAAGTGACTGCTAAATCTAAACTCTTTCTCCCACAGGCAGCATGCAAACTTGGCAGGGACTCTAAGTGGTCATGGATCCTGGGTATTAAATGTGGCATTTTGTCCTGATGATACCCATTTCGTTTCCAGGTATTTCTTATTTTTAGACTTTTTGGAAAGAAAGGTAATCTTTCATTTATAATGTAAACAGATCACAGAATAAATGTGTTTAGAAAAACAAAACAACCCCCCAAAAAACAAACAAACCCCAAAACATTAGAATTGCATGTACACTGACTGGAAAAGCCATTTTAAATTATTAGAGGGGAGACTGATATTATTTTGACAAGTACCTTATATCATCCCACTGAAGTCAGCAAGAGTTGTTTTTTTTGTGTGGTGTGTGGTTTTTTTTTTGTATTTGGTTGGTTGGTTGGTTTTGGTTTGGTTTTTTTGAGAGTGAAATACTTCTGAAAGTAAGGAAAGATACTGCACTCTTGCTACATTAAACTAGCAAGTAAATAACAAAATCTAGTAGGCTGTAAACATATTGCATTTGTTCCAGGATAAACCATTTTATCCCAGGACAAAGTGCAGTTGTTTAAACAAACATCCATATCTGTTCCAGGATAAATCCTAAAACAATTCATGGGATAAGAAGTACTAACAGTTTATCCTGGGGCATTGCAAAATGTGTCTGGTTATTCCAGGACTGCATTATTTAATCAGTGGCAGAAAAGTGGTAGTGCATTCAGTCACTCACTAAACCCTGATATAAAACCTTAGCCAGGGACATAAAGGCATGAATGCTCAAAGTGCATTGACAATTTAATTTGACAGTTGTAGCCTAATTTATAATCTGATGCTTTATGTCATTGTACTATAGTAAATCGTAAATCTAATGAAGACTTAAAAACATTCTTTAGAACAAGAATTTGTTGAATCTGATGCAAGTTGACTAAGAAAACTTCAGACTGTGCTTGCTATGCTTCAAATTCTCCTTCATTTACTATGTTCATATAAAAATAACTTAACATTGGTTTAAGAAATACAATTTCTGGAGTTTGGTAAAGATCTACATGTTATGTTGCTTCTCCCCAACTTCGATAGTTCTTTATACAGTGGTATGAGCTCTTTGGGCTGTTGATTTTATATTGCAACTATATTGTTACTAATTTACATATTGATTAACAATATTTTCCAGTTCATCTGACAAAAGTGTAAAAGTTTGGGATGCTGGAACAAGGACCTGTGTTCACACTTTCTTTGACCATCAGGATCAGGTATATTAAGAATGAATAATTGCGAATTGTGTGCATTCTTGCCTCATGCCTTAAGTTGTACTAATAGAACTTACACTTTTAGGTTTTGATTTTAGTGGGGATAGGATATTGGTTTGGCTTTAAAGGTAGTGCCATGGTATTTTACAGCTGAAAATGTATTTACAATATTTGAAAAATTAATATCCTAAAAATATTAACTTTTTAAAACTTTGGCTGATCTCTTTCTGTATAATCCTTTGTACAGCCACAAGCAAAAGGCAGTTACAAAAGGCAAAACGGATTCTCATCAGTCTATTAAATCAAAAGATCTTTGTACACACTCTCTGTAGTGCACAGAGCACATGTCCTTTATGTATTTTTTCCATATATACATGTTAAGAACAGGTCTGAAAACTGGTTTAGTGGCTTTTCCCTATTAAATATCAAGATCATTGGTTCTTTAAAAGACTTGAATCTGAGCACTGTAGTGGGTAGCTAGCTTTCATCAGGGGAGAGGAAGAAGTAGTTGAGTCTTTACCAAGCTAGTTTTTTTCCTTCCAAATTTTTTTGGACATAAATGTTGACAAACAGAGCCAGAAGTGTGGAGTTTTTGTTTGTTTTTTGTTTTTGTTTTTTTCCCCCCATGCTAGCAATATTTTTACTCTCTTGATACTCCTGAGCTGTTCATTCTTCTTATTCTTCAGTTAACCATAACGTTTTTGATGAAGTACAGTAAAATGAGATTTGGATTTTTGAACATAAATTGTTCTCTCTTTGAAAGTCTGTAGATCTCTTGTCTTTGGTGGCTGACAAGCACACTAATGACTCCTAGGAAGTGGGTGGTGAGGAATAACACTGCACGTGAAGAAAACTTCCGCAAACAGTTGTAGACCGTCTATTGCCCTTTTTGGCAACAACAAGCTAATGAGCTGTTTTTGTATTTCTTTTACAAGATATTCTCAGTAGTTTGTTCAGACGTTTGACCCTGTTAAGTCTCCCAGGTTCATAATGGTTCTGAAGTCCTGTAGGATAGACCTCTAGGTTACCTGGTGGTACAGGTAGCCATTCTTGTCTGGTGCACTCCTGCATACCTTCCAGCCTTGCATTTTTTAGACTTTTCCCTTTCTGAAATGAAAATGGCTTTCCTTTTAATAAGGTAATTCCTCTTGCCTAGACTTGCTCATGTAGCTTTTTACTCCTTCATCCATTCAATTAAATCAAGTCTAGTTGCATTGGATGGTGTACAAGGATGATTATTGGTTTGACAGGATTTGAATGGTAGCCACTGACAAGAATACCAGTGAAGATGTAAAGATGACTAATGCATAAGGACCTTATCAGACAAGTAGATAGCAGTGTCCTATTTCAACAGCTAAAGGGTAAATGAGTGACATAAGAGGGGATTAACTTTGCATTAAGAACAGTGGAAAGAATGACCTTTAGTAAATACCATCCACATTTCTTGTGTTCAGCAAACTTATGGACCACAAAGAATATGAAGAAATAATGTCTGATCTTGTTATCCGCTGTCATGAGCTATTGTTTATATATTTGTATTGGCAGGTCTGGGGCGTGAAATACAATGGAAATGGTTCCAAAATCGTATCTGTTGGAGATGACCAAGAAATCCATATATATGACTGTCCAATTTAAATACCCTGAAGCAATCCTGGCTGCCAACTGTAATCTACAGGTTTTCAGAAATACTGATTGCACTTCTCGTGTTGCCACTTAAATGCTTCTTATTTTGTTAATGTGATAACAACATTTTAATAACACTTTTCTGAATCTTGGACTCTGACATCAACAGAAAAATCAACATACTCATACCATTTATATGTATTTTTGTCTTAGGTTTGGCATGAAAGAATTTAAATTTTTAAATGAAATAACTATTGTAGCTACAAAATACTTTGTCTCAAATGCAGACACTGGAACAGTATGTATTTGGAAATATATACTTGTGTGTAGTATCTGCTCACTTAAGCTACCTGCATATCTTTTTTTTCCTCTGAACTATATAAATAGATTTGAGTCTGAAATTGTTGACTAGCTAAAGCTAATTTAGGAAACGTTTCTGAATCTTAGACCATGTACACATGTCAGCCACCACCCCTGCTACTGTTAAATATTTGTCTTTATGTGAACAGTTAAGTTAACACCTGTTTTAGCAATTGTGCTAAGGCACATGGTTCACTAGTCAGGGCCTAGTCTAAATTTTTCATTTTATTTTTGTTCCCCTCCCCCCCAATAAAGTTAATATACTTACTTCTAGTGAAGAAATATATAAACTGCTTTTTTTTTAAAAAAGATACTGCTTCTTAGTATGGTTTTGTAACGTGTTACCATGCAACAGAAGGAGGTTACTGTGGAAAAATCCTGCTGAATGCAGGGTGGGAGCTGCTTAATGTCTGAGATGTCTTTTCATTAGGAATGCTCTACTGTGTGCACATGTGCTGCATGCACCTTACCAGCTGTACCCATGTGACATTAGTATCCCCTGCCACTCCTTGTGCTTCACAGAGGCCATAAAAGAGAGTACTGCACCTCTGGCATGGACTTGTAGATGTGCAGGACCTTGAGAGAGAGTACTGAAGACTGGACTGAGAAATGTGCATATGGACAACAGGGTGTGAAGATCTCAGATTACTGAAAGGTAAATAGCTACACCCTGATGGTCTGCATGTTTCAGTTCATGATCTGTGGGTGACTACAAAGCAGTAACCAGTTACAGGAGAACAGCAGTTCACACATCACTTTGAATGGAGGCTTCAGTCTGCAGGCTTTAGAAACTTCATTGTACTTTTACAATTATGAGAACAGAGCTCCAGGTGGCTGCTTTTAAAAAAATCTCTGAGATAGATAAACACTGCTGATGCTGCCTGTGTTAATGTGTTAAGATGGAGAGTTGTTAGGATGGCAAAACCTAGGTTCTAACTGCAGGACCAGGGTGGATAGTCAGGAACCTGTCTTGAGGCAGGGAGCCAGAGATGTTGTGGCTCTAGTGACCTCAAATATGTCTGCAGGTTTGTTTTCTGGGTGTTCACTCTTGGGCCAAAGTTCTAGATTCTAAATTATATATATTGAAAAGCCACAGAAAACTTGCAGACTACTACTTTTTCAGTAGCCTGTCACTTAAATAAAGGTAAGCCAAAACAGTTTTCTCTGATGCATGGTGCTCTAATTGCAAGTGCATTGGTGGGTCAGTATCCTCAGGTAGTGATTTGACCCATCACTGACAGGTAATTCCTGTGTGGTGTATGATGGGTATGTTGAAATAAGGCAGCTTGAAGGCTGAGAGACTTGAACTAGTCCCTTAATGCCATGAGTGGGGTAATAGTGGCTAGTATCACTGTCCTGAATTCCAGTCTACTTACAGGCAAGTTTCCAGATGGAAAATGAGTTACTGCTGCTTTTTTTTTCTCTACTAGGGATTGTGTGGTAGCTACTCTAGAAACATCTTCTCTGGTACTGATGGGAACTGTCTTCTATGTTAGTGATGAGAGGATCAGTAGGACTTAAGTAATAGCTCATGAGAGAACCCTGAAGAGGGATGGGAATGGGGGAAATGGCTGGGAACAAGCCCTGGCTGAAACAGCCTAAGGGATTTCACAGCTGGAAATGAAATGTAATAGTCTGTGGTAACACAGGAGCATCCAGGCCTAAAGTCAGCCTGGTAGTTCCTGAAGGGAAGTAATCAATTCTGGGATTTCACAAGTTGGTTCTAATGAATTACATTTGCCTGTGGCAACACAGTCTTCTCAAAAGCAACTCACATCCATTAGTGGTAGAAGAAAACCCTCCCCACCATGTGATCCAACTTGCAGACCAATTGCTCTTTCATTGTTTACCTTTTAGATGAACAAATACAAAAGAAGGCATTTCACACTGGAATGTGCAGGTGCAAAGAGCAGTTTCTCTCTTAGTGCTGAACAGTTCCACCTCCCATAAGGTCAAGTTCTGTGCAGTCAGTCTACATGTAGCCAGAAGCCAGATCCTTGCTTTTGGGTAATTCATGTGTGCTGCAGCATGAAAAACGCTGTCTCCATAAAGCAGGAGGCTATAATGGTGGTGTTTAGGTCTGGCTGTTTGGCTGTTAGGAGGAGAAATTGCGCAAAACTGAAATAAAAAAAAATCTGTTTCATTTATCTTTAGGACCATGGTAACGTTTCAAGTTTCTCAAAAATAAACTGACCATTTCCAAATGGAATTGAAGGGATCTCCTAGATGTGGTTCTCTCCGTAAGCTGAAACTGGGTCAAATTCATTCAGCCCCATGGGCTGGATGAGTTGCATTGCCTTGTAAGCCAGATCCACCATGTGTCCTGGAGCAGCCAGGGTGGGCACTGTGCAATATTGCCCTGGTCCTACTACTCTAGGGGTGCGGTGTACACAGCTGTCATGTGCAGCACATCTTCAGAGCTGCAGTGGCCACTCCAGGGTCATCATTGCAGCATGTGGCAGCCACTCCATTGCTCCAGGATATGCTCTGGAGCAAGTGCTGTATGTGGTACAGCCCCAGAGTGCCACTGCCTCCACAACCTGTGGGTAGCACTAGAGGCCAGAACTGCCGTTAGTTCGGATAAGAGTCAGGTCATAACCTTGTTCCATACTAGGCACCTATACACATGCTCTGACACGTTTTGATTAGAACACATCAGAGCAGATGCTATTAATCAAGTCAGCTGGAGCATTTTAATCAGAACGCTCCCACATGCTGCAGCATCTCGTGTATTCAGCATCCCCACGTTTTAAAATGTCAGTGGAGATGCTTTAACTAAAGCTCATCAAGCAAGTTTTAGTTAAAGCACCCCCACTGCCATCTTGAAACAGGACCCTGAAGTTGCGGGTGCAACTTCGGAGCGGGAACTGGGCTTATTTAGTCTGCAGAAGAGAAGGCTGAGGGGATTTGATAGCAGCCTTCAAATACCGGAAGGGTGGTTACAAAGAGGATGGAGTTAGACTAGTGGTCTCCAACCTTTTTAGGTTCAAGATCACTTTTGGATTTAAAAGGAACTCAAGATCTACCCCCCTCCCCCAGCAGGTAAGTCTGTGGGCAGGGAGGTGGGGAAAGGATTGTGGGGGGGGGGAGGCAGGGCAGATTGAGGCCCTAGCCCCAGCCCCCACTTCCTCACAGCTGTGGCCTTGATGTGCCCCTGCCCGCCAGTGGCAGCGAGGGAGGAAGCACATCTGACACGACGTGGGGGAACAGAGCTGTAAGTGGCTTATCTGAGGGCATGGGGGGGTCACGCAGCCCAGGAGGGCATGGCTGGAGGTGAGGCATGTGCCCCTGGATGTGCCTGCAGGCTGGGCTGCAGGCAGAGAGCACTGCGCTGTTTCTGGCTAGGCTGTACTCAGACCAGGTGGCGGTAGCGCTGCTGCAAGCAAGGCCACAGAGGGCAGCCATAGCCCAACCCCACCCCCTGCTCCTAGTGCTGTAGCTGCCTGCTGGCCTGACAGGAGCAGTCTGGCACAGCCTCTCAGCCTGCAGCTGTAGCCCCCGCTCCCCCAGCAGCCCCAGGCCCCCATGTCTGTGGGGAGGTGGGGTGCTGCACTAGGCTGTTCTACCAGGCCTGGCCCACACTGTGCTTCAGGGGGTGCGGGGGCTGGGGGTGCTACAGCCCCTCTCCGTGGCCTCGTGCAGTGCTGCCGTCTGGCTTAAGCACAGCCTGGCCAGGAG
>NW_017728996.1:44542431-44552063 GCF_001723915.1 Gavialis gangeticus | reverse complement strand
GCCCATCCCGTTGGCAGATCTGGGGGCACGTGCCCCCCATGCCCTCCCAGGCTGTGTGCTCCCCCTCCCTCTACCCCCTGGATGAACTGCTTGTGGCTCTGCTACCTACCTCCAAAGCTGCAGCCGTCAGTGCTGCCCTGGGTTTGGGTGGGGGGGGCACGTGTGGCAGAGAGAGCTCCTGCTGCAGGCTGGGCTTTGTGCCCTAAGCCCTGCTGCATGTGGCACCCCAGCCTCTGCCCCTTCCCTCCCTCCCTGACTTGCTGGGCTGGGGGAGGCGTGCGCATTCATGCATGCGTGTGCTCAACCCCAACCCAGGATGGGCCTCAAGGGGCTCTGGGATTTACAAGCTGATTGCGATGGACACTTGGTGCCTGAGTTCCTGTTCCCAGTGACTGCAGATGACAGAACAAGGAGCAATGGTCTTAAGTTGCAGCAAGAGCAGCTTAGGTTGGATACTAGGAAAAACTTCCTCACTAGGAGGGTGGTGAAGAACTGGAATGGGTTATCTAGAGAGATGTTGGAATCTCCATCCTTGAAGGTAATTTTAAGGCTGAGCTGGACAAAACCCTGGTGGGGATGATCCTGCTTTGGGCAGGGGGTTGGCTTAGATGACCTCCTGAGGTCCCGTCCAACCGCAACTTCCTGATTCTAATTAAAAAGCTCCCCACCCCACCTCAGAGCATGTGTAAAATGCCCCTTAGGGCATTTTAAATCTTATCATAGATTCATAGATTCAAGTGTCAGAAGGGACCACAGCGGGCCATCTAGTCTGACCCCCTGCCCCTGGCAGGCAAGAAAAGGGTCACCAAACCTGATGTTTAAGCCTCTACTTAAATAATTTTGAAACTTAGGAGAAATTTTCTTACATCTTTTTACATTGAAATAGAGTACAGCCTTCATATCAGGCTGATACTACCCTTACCATTATCAACTACATTTCACAGTATGCTGCTGTTGTCTTCATAGTTTCATAGATTTAGGGTTGGAAGGGACCTAGTAGATCTTCTAGCCCAACCCCCACCCCAGGGTGGGAGAACAACAAAACCCCAAAACAAGAAACGGGACTCAAATGAGTCCAGCCAGGTAGGCATCCAGCCTCTTCTTAAAGACCCCCAGGGTAGGGGCCAGCACCACTTCCCTTGGAAGTTGGTTCCAGCTCCTAGCCGCCCTTGTATGTAATTGGATTTCAGTTCCAGAATGATGGCTTTGCCAAAATTTAATACTACAATTTGGTAAGGTGGGAGAAAATCCTTCCATCATTTTTCTTCTTTTAACTGTCTTACCACCACCCTCTACTAGTTAAGTCCCTACTTCTAGCCTTAGTGAATAATGAGGTATAGATTTTTAAAGTACACTGTGTATTCAGAGTAGCTTGCCCACTAGCCCTTGTGTTACCTTTTTAACTAACATACCAGGATGCCCCAGCAAGTACAGGAATGAAAAGTATTTTGATTAACAACAAAAATCTTGCTTCAGACTAGCAAAAATCAAGAACTTGCAAAAGTAATAACACTCACTGAATAACTGTAACATGCCAAGACACTAAAGGTCAGTTCTTAATAGAATATCCAAGTTAGAATTTCAAAGTCTTTCTGAGTTGAAACTGGAAAAAGGCCCCTTTTCCTATGCTGAATCATTGTCCTATTTCCAGAGGAAATAGAATGGAGGTAGGGAGGCTATACTAGACAGATTACATTTTGTAAAAGGAGTTGCCTTTTCAGACCAGGCTTGGATATGGCCCAGACTTTTATACAACACAGTCTAGATTTTAGTGCTTCTTGTTCCTTCTCAGGGTCAGAATTACTACAATTTGCTATGTAAATTCCATTATATACAGCTGCACATTAAGAAGTAGCACTAGTGAAAATAACGTTCAAATTTAGTTCTAGCCCCTCCCAGTTTATGCATTTTCAAACTATGTACCTGTCTGAAAAATACAATGCATGTAGCAAACTATTAGAATTGAAAAAAGTTTATTTGCAGGAAACATCCATTAGGGCTGTGTAAAATGAACAGTGTTCCATTTCCAATTTTGTTTAAACTTAAAACAGTTTTGCCATTTCAATGCTGTTTCAATCTTTTGCCCATAGGATACACTGGGGAAGGTCAAAACAGCCTATAACTGTCATTTCTGGCTTGGTTTGGATGAAACTTGCAGGGATGGTAGCCCCTTCTGAGGGCATGAAGCCTGCCAAGTTTGAAGGAGATAGGTGCAGGAGGTTTGGGGAAACTGCACCCCAAAGTCTTGAAAGCAAAACTCCTGTCACATGTATGTGTTAAGCCACAGCAGGGTCAAAACTGCAGGCATGCTAGCCCCTGCTGAGGCCACAAAGCCTGCCAAGTTTCAAGGAGATAGATGTGGGAGGTTCAGGGGAAATTGCACCTCAGGCTGTGGACAGACAAAACTTGCAACATGGATGCTTGTACAACTGAGTGTGTCTGGCTTGGGGCAGAGGGGGTTGAAAACTACAGGTCTGTTAGGTCTTGCTGCAGCCACAATGTTGGCTACAAAGGACCAACTCACAGGATCATCAAAATTCTAGTTTATTAGATGGATGTGAAAGTCAGATCATAAACCTTGGGGCTGATCTGCTCAAATACACATATTCACGCATGCGCGCGCACATGCTCGCAGTAGCTAGCTATGAATACTAAGCACTGGTGTCAAGATATACCTATATCCCCAATTACTGTAGTCTGCTGTCAATGGCCAGTCAAAGATTCTTTCAGTGCAATGTTGCTTCAGAAGGGGGTTGCTGGCTGGTCCTTCTGGCTGGACAAGCAGTGTGCTGGTCAGGTAAAGAAGGGTGCCATTGGGGGTCATTCTTCACTGCCTTTTATCCCTCTCCAGCAGACTTTGGTGACTCCCCGGTTCTCAGGCTTACCCAATCCAGGGGTCATTGACCTCCTGGGACATCCCCCTTGGTGGCTGCTGGATGGTAGCCATCAGCCCCAGGAGTCACATCCGTAAGTACATGCAGTCTCACAAGTCTGTTGATGAATTTTGATTAATTCACTGCTGTAATACGACTCTGGGAGCAGTTGATCAGCAGGTATTCAAGAGTCAGTCTCCAGCATTCATTAGTTCATACAGGGGCTTCTGTGAGAGTGAAGTTTCAAGGAGTTCCTGGCTCTGTATTGATTCTTTTCTCTCCTTAGTTTGTGGTTTCCTAGGTGTTAATCCTTGTGCATTAACTCATTATCATAGCTAGCTCCTGTGTTACACAATCAATTTGATTCACTCAGGGCCCAGCTCAAGGCAGGGAGGTAGTGGTCCAATTCCTGCCACATCCACTATTCTTTTACTGTGAATCCCTCATCCCTCACCAATTCAACCAAGTGTTAGTGTAACACTATGGTGCACTTAAAGTACTACATGTTCAGGTAGGTTTTTCTTAGGAGCCTACAACTACAAATAGGAATTCTTGTATCCTAGTATAGCCAAACGGTCTGAAATGTATAGAACCTCATTCTGAATTACAGTTGCTTTGAGGCAAGATTTCCTCTTAAGACATGACAATCCCAATTTTGATTTAGTGTCTCTCAGTAAACTTCAAAGCCTAGCTTTCAAACTTCTTGAAGTTTGAAGTGAGAGAGGATATATGGTTTGTAATAGGTAACCTCCAACAAACAGAGGCTGGAGGAGCTGGGAGAAACAGAGTAAGATTTACAGGTTGTGGAAGAGCTTGTTAAAGCTTTATACTAGAGTAAGAAACCTAGGGCTGTATTACTGCAACTAGAGTACTTTCCCCTGGTAAGCAACAGAAAGAGGGATAAGAAAGTCTGAGTTAAGCACAAGTGGCAAAATAACTGTAAGTTAAGTTCACAGGGAAATCAAGAGCAAAGGTTCCCAATTAGGTATCTAAACTCCCTTGTAGAAGTAGTTTAAAGGAGCTGGTAGATCTGGTATTTCCAAATCTATGGCAAGTACCAGAAGTACTGGAGTTGCAAGAAACAGGTTTGAACTTTTTTTCCCCTTCCCCTAATTTAAAAAGGTAAAAAGCACAGCAGCAGTTAGTTTGGACTGCTGAGAAAGTGATAGAATTTGTTAAACTCCCTTGTTAAAGGTTTTTAAAATGAGACCAGCTATTAAATTTCAAGGGTCAGGAAGTATTGCCATGGGTAGCTCATTACTGCATAAGATCAATGAAGTTACACAGATGTAGTGCATAAGCAGCAGCATCTCACCTTTGCCTATTAAGAACATAATAGAACCAAAAGCAAAAAAAGTTCCCCAAAAAGTAAGGTGGAATCTCTTCATGCATGTTTGTGCTTCCTGTAAAGTAAAGCATTTCACAACAGCTCCAAGTACTACATTAAGTAGGTTTAAAACAAAAAAAAAAAACAAACAAACATACAAACACATTGCTGTGTGAAATTTGATGCATCTGAACCTTAAGACTGCTGCACCCAGAAGGCTTTCTACAGCTCTTCCTGTCTAGAAGAGAAGTTTCCCAATTTACTTACTGGTCCAGAAATTAAGAGGTTGCTTTTGCCCTCTGCACAGACTAGGGGTGGCTAATGCAGCTTCTGAAGAACTGAATACATTCTTTTGGTCTGTTCCTTATTTTGTTTAGTTTTCTTCAGCTGTTATCCTTAGAGTCATTATTGCTGCTTGAGAATTGAACAGCTTTTAAAGTAGTATGCATCTTGCAGCTAGATGGGTTAGGAAGTCTGCCATCCCAGTACAGAACATGGCACAACTACCTCCAAATGTAAAACTGCATTGTGCTATTTAAATGACAGTATAGAAGCATCACTTAAAAAAGTAAAACAAAAACACCACAACCAACAAGTGAGGTACAGAGCCCAACTGTCCTTTGGAAATGTGTCTAATTTTTACCTCAAGTTTAAGTCTGTTACAGAACATGAGAGAAAATGGGGGTGATGAGAAGAATATTCATCTTACTAGATGTGCTGTTTTTGTTTATACCAGTTTTATAGTACATTTCAAAGTCTAAAACAAATGGATGGAGGTAAGGGCATTCCATACTGGTTTGATTGTCAAGGATTAGATATGTATTCAGAGGACACATTGTTTGACAGCAGGTGAGAACTTATCCAAGACTTACATTGGTACAGGCTAAGGTATGAATTTAGCTTCAGAGCCTGACTCTGCTGCTTGCTCCAAATAAAAAAATTTTTGATTTAGCTTCTAATTTTGGAAAGGAGTAAACTAAACTAGGCCATTTATCAGAAACAGGTCCATACAGGTAGGTAGGTCAGATAAGCATCTCAGGTAGATAAAGCATGGTATTGAAGAACTTAAATACAGGTACTGTAGAATTAAATGACAAACTCCTATTTTATATGGCAAGACACGCAAATCATTTTGTTGGTTTAGTAAATAATTCATGCAACTTTCCATGTGCAACAGTATCTGTTCAATCCATTCTTCATTTTACCATAGCAGTTTGCATAAGACTGTAATTAAGTAAAGAAAACAGACAGTTAAAACTGAACATCTGATTAATTCTAGAAGGGCTGGAATTGAGTGACTGATGAATAGACCAACTGACTTCAGTACATCTCTTGGTTCTGGGCTAGCACAGAATAAAACAGGTATTTATGTACCCCCACCATAAATGGCAAGTATGGATGACAAATAATTTTTCTGACTGAGAAGTTCAGCAACATGCTTGGAATTGATTTTTATTCTAGGAAATTAACTTTACAGCATGAAAAGTATTTACACAAGATACTAAGTTAGCCTAAACTGGTATTGCAGGAGTCTTACATAAATACAATAGATTAAATCACTTTGCTTTTAGTGGCAATTCAGTTTATTACAGTTGCTTACAAAGGTTCACAAATGTCTAACAAGTCCCTTTGTTCTCAGCTGCATAACCTGGAAGTGTTTAAGTTGCATGTGAAAACTACATGAACACACTTAAATAAAAAACTATTATAAAAGTGATGGCGCAGCAACTCAATTTGCTGAACACAAGGAAAAAGAAACAAGACTAATGGCTGTTTAAGCCATGTAGTTTTCCATTATGAAAAATGTATATCCATTTTACATCACTTCAAGATGTCTGGCATTGCACTCCTGTTCTAGGTCCTTCTTCATCATCTTCATATGCTTCTCCACTATTACGGTAGGCTTGCTCTCTTGGGTCAAAGTCTACAAGATCTACCTGATCCATGTCATCTGTAATCATGACTACTTCTCGTGGAGGAAGCAGACCTTCCAGCATATGCAACTTCTCCCTTGGAAGCCAATGGTGCTCTGGAAATTGGACCTACAATATATGTTATTCTGTAAGTAATTATTCCTTAGCTGAACTGCTACACAAGGCATGAATGAGAATAAGACAATAAGCTTACCAAGAACTGTACAATTAGACAACCTCTGTCCAATGGAGATTTGTAAGTGGGCATCCCTTCATTGTTGATACATTTTAAGTCACCATGCTTTATCACTTCTCCTGTCCAGAGAGAGGTATTAGTTTATTAAGCCTGAAAACTAGTACCTTTACATTCACTTTAAAACTGTTGGGCTATAAAGGAAGCATTCCTGTTTACATTCCTATCTGGAGAACATCTCTCCATTTTGTGAAAACCCAGGCAGAAATAGCTGTCCCCACCATGTTGATGTCTAACAGTAGGTGGGAAAAAAAATTCTTTTAAGTTTTTTTGTTTTGTTTTTTTTTAAAAAAATTCTCCTTTGAGAATATTCTTTCAATTTATCTGCTACATATAGATTCACTAAATTCCTAGTTATTTGGTCCCAATGTCAAGCTTCTGAGAAGCTGACATCTTATAGAGCGTATGTACCCACAGACAACACCATTGTGCTAGGCAACCTCACCAACTGAGGGCTGACTCAACTTCTGGACACCAACAAATTGCATTTTGAAAGCCAAAAAAAAAATGCAAAGACGGTTTTTGATTAAAGCCATACACAGAGCTAACATTTGCCAAAAAATGTAACTGCTGTAACAAATTCAGAACCACAGCAGGACCTTCAATAGAAGCAACTGCATCAATATTTAAAACCTACCTGGTCTAGTAGATACAGTAAGGATCCTATTATCCAGCGTTTCAATAGTCTTTCTGAAGCCACATAAAGCCTCACAGAGTTGGATTCTCATTTTCATAATTAAATCATGTCCCCGTCTCTGAAAGACACTGTGATCCCTTTGATCAAGCACAATAACAACATCACCAGGTTCCAGGTCAGGTTCTTGATCACCTTCTCCATGAAATACTATTTTTTGCCCATCTTTCATGCCTGAAAAGAAAAAAAAAAGTTACAAAATTGGTTTTGTTAAAACACACAACAAAAACCAAAAACTTAATACTTCACAGTCTATTTAGAGTCCCTAAAATTTTACAACTCAGTTCCTTTGAGTTAAGAAACAAAACTAGTTGCAAGATTTTCAGGCTAGACTTGCTTAATTCTTACCTTTATCAATATGAACTTCTATGATCTTTTTCTCTCTAACAACTTTACATCCATTGCAGTTTTCACACCTATCTTTTGGATTTATTCTTTCACCTTGGCCTTTGCATTCTGAACACACAGTTTGAATTTGCTGCACCATGCCAGGTCCAATCTGCTGAACAATAACTTGCATTCCTCTTCCTTTACACATGGGACACTTCTCTATGGCTCCTCTCTTTCCACCATATCCTTGATAGAGAAAAAAAAAAGAATTAACCTGAAGCAAGAGTTTAAAGGAAAGCTAGTCACTCAGCAACACCGGACTGAAATTCCCTACAAAGTCTCTAATTCTTTGCCTCTAAGGGAGGGAGTACATTTAGGATAGGCTAGATCCCCAGGAAATTCTGTAAAAACTTGTGAAAGTTTAGTTTTTGCATCATGCATCTGTCTCTCACAGTTATTAAAATCCCCATCAAACCAGATTTTAGATATACTACCAGATTGCTCACTGTCAGCTTTATCCCTCCTTTCATATCTAAGCCGTTTTTGGCAAGGGGTCATAAAATTTTTAATGTGATTACAGCTTTTTGAAACCATGTCATTTGCTAGATTTCTTTAAGCCTAGGTTGTTAGTATTTGCATATAATCCAACTTGTTCTTCCAGAGGTAGAGAGAGAGCCACATTAAAGTGGTCGTGTGACATTATCCATATGACAAGACAACAAACCTCAAACTTTTACCTGAAGCAAGTCAATAAGAGGCAGCTTAAAGAACACTCCTAGCTGTAGAATATTCTATAGCTCTTAATTTGATTCTTGTCTGTAAGAATCGTGAACTCTAGTCTCTATTAATATGCAAGTAAGATAATTGCTTTGATATTAGAGCTTTTTAATTAGTGACTGGGTACCACAGCAATTACTCAGAGGTTCATATAAACCACATTTTGAAGTACAAACTAGTTGCAAAGAAGTGAGGATTTTCTCTTTGGTGTTAAAATGCTTACCTTCACACTTTGCACAAATCACATTCTTCTGTAGTGCCAGTTTCCTTGTGACTCCATTATACAAGTCTTCAAGAGATACGCTTAACTGATGCACAACGTTCTTCCCTTTAAGGAAAAGAATTTTAAAAAAGGTCAATACTGGGACAATTATAATTATCCATGACTTCTTATAAGGTTTCCAAACAGATTGCTTGTTAGTGCAAGACAGTAGCATAAGACTGGGTATATTACACATGCAACAAATACTAGAGGGCTACATTCAACCCTCTCAAATATGCATGACCTAACAGTTTTCACCATTTCACTCGCACAGGAATATAGTTTGACTTTACATCAAGTAATTGTCATTAATCCCATTTGCCAACTTGGTTAAGTCAGAAAGAATAAGGGCACTATCAACTTGATATTTGATCTTAAAAAGTTTTTTAATTAGACCCACCTTCAGATTTTCAAGCAGTGGCATAAGCAGGGTTTTCCTGGGTAAGCCCTTCTGGAGTGTAAGGCAGGGGGCTTGGGTTCCAAGAGCAGGCATCCTCTCCCCACTTCCCTCTCCAGCTGCTGCTTCAGCCACATGTGTTCCACTTACCCCCCCAGCCCATGCTCTTAAAAACAGCAGCAGCATGGTGCCTGTGCACCAGCTGCTGCAGCTACAAGAACATCACTATGGGGCAGCTCTTATTGCTGGGGTACAGACTATGGGGATGAGGGGTAATTTTGGCACCTTTTAAGCTATGCCAAAAACTATGGTTTTCATGCCACTGCCACAGCATTAGTAACAGGAAAAAGAATGTTCTGAAACCATGTACTAAGCTGGCAAACAGTGGTGAAACAGTGACAGTGCTACCAAAAGCAAGACATGAGCTCAAGTAAAGTTTGAATGAAGTCATTTGTAGTAACCCCAGATATTACCATCTTATGACAGTAGACACATATAGCGAGTGATTTTTCAAGTTGATGGTGCCCTTTGAGGCTATCTGCCTGAAGTACATCAGTAAGTCAGGGATTTGACTTGTAAGTCTTACCCACAAGTCTTAACTCCCCATTCCTCTATCTAGTAACTTTCTTCTCCCAATTTCCATGTCCCACTTAAGAAATAGTTAGCAATATGTCTTAAATCACATTATCTATGTTGTTAGACTCTAGTTTCTATAGAAAAATGGATCAGTTCATACCTTGCAAAAGTTGCTGTTACAACAGATAACATCTACACTATGTTCATTTAGTAATTATACTAAAAAAAAA
>NW_017728996.1:44518003-44537431 GCF_001723915.1 Gavialis gangeticus | reverse complement strand
AAGAAATAGTTAGCAATATGTCTTAAATCACATTATCTATGTTGTTAGACTCTAGTTTCTATAGAAAAATGGATCAGTTCATACCTTGCAAAAGTTGCTGTTACAACAGATAACATCTACACTATGTTCATTTAGTAATTATACTAAAAAAAAAAAAAACAAAAAAAAAAAACACACTTGCTTCTTATGCACTAGTGTGTGGTTAAGTTCTAGAACTTGTTTAGAACTATGTACCTCTTCTCTCTCTATTCATTCGGCCTCCACCACCAAAGAACATGTCAAAGATGTCCATGGGTGAAGAGAAGTTGCCGCCACTCAAGCCTCCTTCTTTAATAGCCTGTTCCCCACCCTGGTCATAAAGGTCCCTTTTCTTTGGGTCCGACAGAACTTCATATGCCTGGGATATGAGCTTAAACTAAAAAAAGAGAAAGAGAAGCTCTGAGCAACTATGACCAATAGCACAAATAACCTGCATAACTGGATTGGTTAACTGCCTCAGGATTTGAACTGCAATCAAAAAGATTTCTTGCAGCACTTGCAATTCATTTATAGAAAGCTTTTTAAACAGTTTGTAAACATATGCAAGAGAGACTAGCAAGGTGCTATTACATTAATCAGTCTGTATCAATTATGTCTTGCCCACCCCCAAAAATCAAATACATACAGCCTGTCTTAAAAGTGAGTTTAGGAATCCAGACTTTTACATTTATCATCATGAAACGTGTGTATAATTTTGAATGCATCTTTTATATTTTGCCTTGAACTTTAAATGAACTACAAGACTGACAAGCATGAACTAGACTATACTTTCACTGTATTCCACAGAAAGCCTATCAATCCTATTATCTACTCAGTTTTTCTTCTGACCCAGACTCCACTGTGAAGCAATTACATTTCTAAGATCAACAGCTCAATTTCCTCTTTAATAAATTATCTGCACATAAGAAAAGCATTCCCTACATGGTCTCCAAAAGGCATTTTTCCCACATTTCTGTGGAGCGGAACATATGAAGCAAACATTGGTGTATACAATTAGAATCCTCTGGTTTCATCCTAGTGAAAGCTTCAATGAGTTGTGCTATTAGTAGGCTAGACCCATCTACTATGCATCCTGCACACTGACTGATAAAGCTGCTTTAGAATTACTTGGAAGTAGTTTTCAGCTTCACCAAGTTTGTGAGCCCATCACTCAAACTATGATTAACTTTCACAGCTTTCTTATTACACTGCCCTTTTCTCAGGTGATGGATTAAAAAAGGAGTTCTCTTTTTTACTATCTACTAGAGGTTAGCAAAACCTTTTATAAAATCCAAAGACACCTAAAATGGCTCCCTCTGGGGTTACCTTGCCCATCAACACCAGCCTTTTCCATGCAAATATCATGTTCTGAAGGACAGCTCCACCACTTCAAAGCAACAGGATATAAATACATACTAGGGGCAGCTGCCAGCACTTTTATACATTATTAATTTTTACTGAAGTTTATACCATCCAATCACTTAGGCCTTCTCTTTGTTAAGGCTTGGAAACTCTAGGAACTGAAACAAAACTTAAGGGGGGGGGGGAGAAGAAGGGAGGAAGAGGGAATAAGAAATACCGCAAGTCAGGCCAGATCATAATAGCCAGCTCTGACAGTTAGCCTGTTTCTTCCACAAGCTAACTCCCCTAATTAGGTAACCTGAAGTTTGACAGCTGAATTAGCTATGCTCCCTTTAAGTCCAGCAAACCAGAACAAGCTGCAAAAGGAAAGTTCCACTTAAATAATTATTTCCTCTCCAAAAGGCCTAAAAGATTCATTATACTTAGTGATGAATATAGTGGCCTCCAAGAGCACTGTGGTACATTCATCTACTTAATCTAGGGCAGAATTAAGAAGAGAACACCAAGGACTATATAACACCATACTTTACACTTGTATAAAGTATCTAATGCTTGTGCAGGCTGTAATCACCCATGCGCAAGCAGCTAAATAAAGTCCCTAGCTTCTCACCACCAAGCTTAACACCCGGGGCTCCTGGGATCTTATTTTGATAACAATGCCGTTTCCATAGACACGGAGTCACAGCTCCGCAGGCCCTGGCACAGCTGCGCCCCGCACTCGCGGGTCTGGAGGGCAAACAAGGTCTCCGCGCACGGCCCCCGGAGGCCGCGCCGCTGAAGCCAACGCGTCGGCTCCGCCCAGCACGGAGCGGGCCCCGGTTACAAGGGCTCATGTCTCCCAAGACCGCTGCACCGCCGGCGGCTGCCTGGCCCGAGCCCGCCCGGCCCCTCCCGCGGAGCGCAGCACAGTGCAGCACTCCGGAGGATGCCGCCCCGCCGCCCCGCACCTACCCGCTCGCCCTCGCTCGGGTTCTTGTCGGGGTGGTACTTGAGCGCCAGCTTGCGATAGGCGCGCTTGATCTCGTCCGAGCTGGCGCTGGGCTTCACCTGCAGGATGTCGTAGTAGCCAGTCTCCTTCACCATGGCGCCTGCAGCACAGCGCGGCCGTTGGCGCGCCCCCCGTACTAGCCCCCACCCGCAAGCACTGCTCCGCTTGTCCGCTCACGCACGCCCCGCCTGTCCCGCCGCTTTTATAGCGGCAGCGCCGAAGCTTCTGGAATGACGCCGCCCTACGCCACAAGCTGTGGAACGGTCTAGAATTCCCGCGCGTGACGTCACGGCCACCCCCCCAACCCCAGAAGAGGAGCCGGGGCGGTGCTTCGCTTGAGTTCTGAGGGTAGGGTTGTGCTCTGCCGCGCCCAGTGCAAGCAGGCTCGTTTTGACACGCTCGGCGTGTCCCGCTGCTTTCCGCAGGTGTCTTCTTGCTGCCTCGTAGCTTCTCTCCTTGCAGCGACGCAACCTCCCGTGCTCCTCGCTCGGGCAAGCCCATGCCCGGCCCCCCTCCGCGCTTCCCACCCGCCTCTGCTGCTGCTGCTCCTTGAATTGTAGAAGGTCAGGGTTGGAAGGGACCTCAGGAGGTCATCTAGACCAGTGTTTCTCAACCAGTGGGACATGAAAGTCACGTAGGTGGGACTTCAGCTCGTATTAATCATTAATGGAAATTTTCAAATAATACTAAAATTCATGTAAATGTACAAATGCACTTCTTGGGAAAAGTGCGGTTTTGCTTGCATCACGGTTTTTTGGGACCAGGGTTTTTTGATGAAATGGTTGGTGGGAGGTAAGGTGCAGAAGGTTGAGAACCTGAGCTAGTCCAACCTCCTGCTCAAGGCAGGGCTGTCCCCAGCTAATCATCCCAGCCAAAGCTTTGTCTATCCTGGGCTTACAAACATCTAACGATGGGAAAGTCCACAACCTCTCTGGGTAACCTGTCACAGTGCTTCACTACCCTCCTAGGGAGAACGTTCTTCCTGAAGCATCCAGCAGAGCCCTGCCACATCCTTACACACTCACTGCTGTTCCCTATACTCCCCTTTGCACCCCCAGACATCCATTGGGGAAACTGGGACCTAAAGAGTCTCTCTGACCCCTTGGCTCCCCTCCAGCCAAACAAAACATCCTATTAAGATGCTCCCTGCTCAGCCACCCCCAGCAAGTACCCAAGGTACCTTTCTCCCCTGGCTCCCCATCCTCAGGGTCCACAGATTCTGTCTTGGTGCCCCTGCTGCAAGGACAAATTTTAAGGTGGGTGAACCTCAAAACATGACCTCGCTAAGGTAGGTGCTTGGGTGGTGTTTCCAGGAGGTTGAATCAGGCTGTTTAACAGTGCAGACCTATGCTGTCAAGTGGGATTTCCAGCCTGACTTGAGTTGATAATGGAATAACAAGGAAGCAGTGTTGAAAGGTGCAAACACAGAGAGGATTTATTACGGAGAACAGGTAACAAAGGGAAGAGGGGAATTTTAATGAAGCCAAGGGGAGAACGAACACTAACAACAGGCGGCCAATATACTTTCCACTGTCATCTGTTCTTAGTTTGGTAAAAGAACAACCCAGTATCAGCAAATGCAATTGGCAAACAGCAGTGACAAATCCAATAGGCGCTCACTCCAAAGGTCAAAATCTAATATACGTGGCAGGAAAGTCTCTCAAAGGACTGGGCTTCTGAGCCACAGTCTCACTAAGACACCAGCCCTGCCAAACCTCACATGCTAACAAACACGTGCAATTTGAACACATATTAATAAACCAACTTCCACATACAAACATGCACTGCCAGGACCACACTCTCTGCACACAACAGCTCCAAGCTGCAGGTTTTAAAGGCCTCAGTCACTTCACTTTCATCAACCAGTCATCTGAGGTAAAGGATCTGTTGATCAATGCCAACCAAGCAGGATCCAACCATTTCACTCGATTCACTTTCACACTATATACATTCACCTGTCAGTCACAGCAATCTCCCATCTATACCCCAGAACATACACTTCACAGTCCTGCCAAGCACTCTCTCAACTGTGCATGCCCAACTCTAATATCTGGGGCAGCAGTGCAAAAGGTCAACAACTTCTGGAACTTCAGATGGCAACACTTACTGCATGGGGTCAGTAATGTCAACTTTAACTTTTACGTACTGAATCAAAACTCTTGCTACACCCGCAGATTTTTGGTGCTTCTTGAAGCTTCATTGGCCTTCTGTGCCACCCATCCTACCCAAACAGCAAATTAACTGCTGTCATGACACACCTTGTACACCACTGTGAAGCTACTTCCCACACGACAAGGACACACTGAAGGAATACCTCAAGAAAAAGAAACAGAGCTGGAAGGAGCTGGCTGCCAACCAACTCCAATCTTATCACAACCTCAGGCAAGCGGCAGTGTCTTTCCAGGTAAAGCATCTTGCCCTCAAAGCAGAAAAGTGAGAACAGAGGAAGGAAAAGGAAAGAAATAGCCTACAGCATAAACTCTCCCCTGCGGAAAGACCTGCAACTTCTGCAGACAGGTCCATGGCTCAGGGAATCAGACTCTTAAGTTACCTTAAGGCCCATCAACAAGCCATAGTGGAGAGATCATCCTCAAATCAAGGGACTACTGACAACCACAACCTCCAAAACGGTACCCCTTATGTTATACTGTTCCTTGTCTGTCCATTTCTCTCACCATTTTAACTAAGCTACCACATCTTTTATTCCTTTAGCATGCATTACTCCCAGTTCCACCACACTTCTGTACCTCAGTTTCCTCAATGGTTGTGCGACTAACTTCCTTTTTACAGACAATGCGTACATAATGGGCCACGCACTTTTCACATGTGAATCATAACAAGCAACAATAAGCTCTGCTAATATTATTTGGAGAGATAGAAATAGTGCTGAAGAGGGAGCTATTTCCAATTCAGTGTTTTACCATTTGGCAGTGTTCCTTCACTTGTTCCTTAGCTAGCAAGGGGTATAAATAAAAGAAGTGAGCATGCAAAAAAGAAATTAGGAGAGTAGAAGGAAGTTACTTCCTTAACATATTTTTAACATTGTGCACAAAGGTTATTTTGAATGAGGAATCAAACAGCCAAAAAAAAGATTAAATTGATGGTTTACTAAAACATGCAACACACACTAAAATTTTCACTCACCTGCTAATATTTCCAGCATGGACTAATAATACAAGACAAGACATCCTAGGGCTATTATGGAAAGGCAATAGAGGTGGACTTATTGTAGGCTTGCTGGAGGCCAGTTAAGCATCTGGTACAGGCTAAAATGAGCCCTGGGTTCTGATAGCTGGGTAACAGCCAGGGTGTGGGGCAGCCTGAGTTCTGCCCACTTCTGCTTCCCTCTCTTCAGCCTAATCTTTAACCACTTCTGATCTGCTGTAAAATGTTCCCCAGGGTTTGAATTACACTTTGACTGTTGGGGGGCTATAAAACAAAATTGGGCTGACCATCACGATGCCCTAATAAAATCCCCTGGAATTCTGACCCCCCTCAGGTTATGATTATCAAATCTTACAGGGGGGCTCTCATCTCTTATGGGGGGGCTCCCACATATTTGAGCCTGGATATTCCGTGTACCACAGGCTTATGTGGTAATGGCACAGATCTGGTTGGGATTATCTCAGGGGTGGGCAATTATTTTAGCTAGAGGGCCACTTAATGAGTTTTGGGGACCTACCGAGGGCCATATCCATCTCTCCCCTTCTCCTTCTCCCTCTTCTCTTTTCTTCTCTTCTCCCCAGCCAGAGGTATAGTTCGCCCTGAGCTCTGAAACTCAGCTATGGACCCAGGTGGGGACTTCTGCCTTGGCAAGTGGGTGATGGTGTCAGCTGTGGGCACAGCCAGCAGGTTCTGGAAGCCCAAAGTGGAACCTGCCAGTGTTGTCACAGCTGACACTGATGCCCACCTGGCGTGGCAGAAACTCCTTCCTGGGTCCACAGCTGACATTGCTGGCAGGTTCTGATTCAGGGCCCTGGGTGGGCGCTTCAGTGGACAGTGGTGTCATCTGTGGACCCCATTGGTAGTTTCTACGTCAGGGCTCTGGAACCTGCTGGCTGCACCCACAGCTGACACCACCACCCACCTGCTGCAACGGAAGTCCCCATCTGGGTTTGCTGCTAATGCCATTGTGTCAAAGGCTGATGCTGCTGGATGGAAGCGGTCCTATCCTCCCACTGACCTGGCACCACACATTGGCCAGAGCCACCAGCCGCCCTTGGGCCAGGTTCAGTGAGTTGGTGGTCATCCACCCTCAAGCTGGATCAAATCTGTTGGTGGGCTGGAGCTGGCCTGTGGGCCATATTTTGCCCACCCCTGGATTATCTTGTGCTAGTTTGTTCCCTAGTGAGGCTATGCGGTTGGACAACAGCAGCAAATCAGGTCCCTAACAACCCATTCTGCTCTCAGATTAGACCACTATACATCCAAAAAGACTCCACTGAAGTCAGTGGAACAGAGAGGAGTTTTGCCCTTGTGTGTATAAAGTGTTAAAAAAAATCACAGTTATTCCATCGATTAATACTCATTAATACAGGATTGTAGATTTTCTAGCAGGGTTATGAGTGGAAACAGCATAGATAAAAAAAAATCCACGGAAAATTGTTAATGTACTCAAACTAGAAAACTACTTCTGGGACATATGCTTAACCAGCCCAGGCATATTAAAGCATATACGGGTAATTTACATGCCCAGGTAAAATTAACCAATGGAGCTTGAATTTTTAATAAAGACCTGGCAACAAGCCACTAATTTGGTACAGACTAATTACTCATAGACTTCAGCAGTAAATAATTCTAGGTAAAATCTGTAGAAAACCAAAACGTACTCACAAACAATTCATAAAGAAGAAAAACCAACCTTTATAAAATTATTCACTACAAATAGGCCGCAGCACTAATCTTATAATAGATATATAATACATCTTGTAAACCATTGTTTCTCAAGAATAAGGTACAACCCTGAATCTAAAGGCAGGCATGCAATATCACTGAATACAGTAAGATCATAAATGACCACAGTTTATGGCCTAAGAATATGGTGAGCATTTTGAAAGTTGCCTGTAAAAGTTGTGAGAGCTAAAGATATATTATGAAAAACAGACTTCCTTGGAACATGCATGCTGGAGAGATCCTGAAGGGGCAAATGTGTAAATCAGGGCACTGCACCTAGCAAATAAAAGCCTGATAGAAAAGCAGACCACTCACCACAGGCTAGTGAAGGTTACTGTGGAAGTCCACAGTAGCACACATTAAATAAAAGCAGAGACTATCTATAGCAGTGGAAGAAAAATCTGATACTGTGCTTTGGTAATGGCAGTGGTGTGCACTGCCTCGTCTGTGGTACATCCTTGTTGGGTGTTCAAGTCCGATTGAGGACCGCTTACGGTTTCCATGGTAACTCTTGTATCCCTATTTTTTATGCTGTCTCATGTTTGTAGTCTGCTACATAAGATGTTAAAACTTGGTCACACCAATGGTCTTCTGTGTTTTACTTTATTTCCTAATGATTCTCTAGTTTGATCTGGACAGTGTTGTAATGATGTCCTTTCCAGTCCTTGGACACTTCCTTGTAGGAGATGGCTGTTTGCTTGAAGCAGTTGTTAGCAAGCCTATTTGAGGAAGATTACGGTTAAAGCACAAGATTGAGAATCAGGAAAACTAGGCATGTCTGCATGAGATGCTATGAGCTTCTGCACCATAGCACTGGCGGGAATGAATTGTGACAGCGATAGTACTGCGCAGTAGTAATGAGCTACTGTGCAATAGCTTAAAAAAACACCTGTGCGGGGACAGTACTGTGCAGTAATGCTGGTTATGGTGAAGTCACTTAGTACTTGGCCAAGCAAGTACTAAATGGCTGCACAGTAACAACTGTGCGGTCCTCCACTCACGTAGATGTGGCCACTGGGTTCTATTTCCGATTTTGTTACAGAATTTGCTTTGAGGCAGTAACTTCCGCTCTCTGTACCTCAGTTTTTCCACTTGTAAAATTGTGAATAATATTATCTATTTACCTTGCTTGGCAGTCCCTCTCAAGCTACTGCTGCCTTCCACCCCACCCACACGGGAGGAGAGCATGGGGCGGGGCCACGCCTCAGCCTGCGGCCAGCACACTGAGCCAGGGAAGGGGTTTTAAACTCCCTCCCTAGCCCCAGCCCCCAGCCAGGGTTTGCCTGGGTGGGGGAGTCCATCTCAGGCTTTTTGCACCCCCCACAGCAGCAAGCAAGAAATAGCCTGGCAGAGGGCTGCCGTGCCCCTGCTAAGCAGACCCTGGTTGAGATCCCATGCCTGTGGGAGAGGGGGTTTAAACCCTACTCCCTCCCCTCCATCTGAGCCTACCAGCCCACACCCCCACCCTCTCCAGTCCAGTGGGGACAAATCTGGCAGGGGCTCCCCTTCCCCCCTCCCGGCAGAGCCAGCTGTGGTCCCCAGCTGGGTTTCCCACCCTACCCCCTTGTCAGCCAGCCCTCACTGCTCTGGCTATAGAGCAGAGGGGTAGAGCCATCCCAGACTGTGGCCTGGAGCTTTGAAATGGGGACTAATACCCAGAAAAGAGCCTGGAGGAGTTGAAGCTCCAAAGAGCAGCTAGATGGATGAGAGGAACGGCCTGGAAGGGTTGGGGCCCAAAAGGTGGCTGGACATGTGAGAGTGACGAAGGACCCCCTCAGGTTGGGACATGAGGATGGGAGGGCAAGAGTGTGGGATTCCCCCTCAGATTAGGCAGCCTAATAATGAGCCAACTGGTCAAGGCACTGAAAGCTGGACTCTGATTCTCTGAAGGCAGCTTCCCAAATATTTTAACTTTGACATCAAGGTGTGTCAGGTGAGAGTGAGGCCAGGTTGGGGCGTGGGCATAGTGTGGCCCCAAGGGAGTGCAGCTGTTCTGGAAGCAGAGCCCATTAGTGAGCTATTTCAAAGCCTTGTTACACCTTGTGCTATGAGCTGCACACATGTTCATCCGTGTTAGCGGTAGCTCAAGTTTGGAGCAGTTGCACTTCAGGCCAGCAGAGGTCTGGAGGACTGAAAAGTAACATCGCTTCTCCCCCCCACCCCCCCTTGCCCGGGGTTCCCCAGGTTTCATGCTCGCTCCTGCCCCTTGGGGTTCCCTCCTGCCTCCACATGCCCCCAGGGCATTACTTACTTGTGAGGGCCTGGCTAGGCTGTTTGTTCCAGGGGAGCAGGCACAGAAGGGTTAAACTGCCTGCCCAGCTACCTGCTCCCCTGGGACAGAAACAGCACAAGCAGCTACATTAAGTGGGGGAGGAGGGATGGGATCTTGGGTACTGGGAGGGCAAGTGGAGGCCTGATTTGGGTCAACAGAGCTGGGGGTGGTGCGTGGGATGTTTACACTAAGGTGCGGCCTACAGTTGCTATACCTGTAACATGAGCTGCGTAGCACTGATCGGAGAAAATCCTATCCTGGAGTGGTATAATTTTGAGGCACATAAGTGCTTAAAACTAGTTTTAGGTGTTAATGCTTGGACACTCCAGGAGCAGCCTAAAATTACTGTGTAACAAAGTCGTAAGAGAAGTGCCTTAAATATTGTCGTACTGGTACATGCAATGCAATACAGTCTAGGTAACAAAACAAATACTATTGGACTATTATAGAGGCATGGAAAAAACAGCAGTCCTGAGTTGAACATAGATATTGAAAGATATTAACTGGTCAGGAAAGACAGAGATAAAAGCTAAAGATTTGAGAATGTCATTTTAATGTCATAATCTGATAGACTACAGAAATAAGAAACTACTGCATAGAGAAAATAGGATCTATGTGCACCAATATCACAATGGGGGAAAGGAAGGTAGGAAGGGGTATTACTGGGCAAGACACTGAAGTTTGTTATAGATCCTCAGCATCGGCGATGTGTAAGGGGTGCACATGCTCCCCCTGAGATTGGTGGTGCACCTGCTATGAAAAGTGCCACCGATGCTGCTGGCAGCACCTGTGGATGATGGCCGCTTACCACCCCCTGCCCCCGCCCTCCCACTGATGACACTGCCAGCAGTGTCTGCAGGCAGTCTGCGATTGCTGCTGGCCACCACCGCTGCCTGCAGGCAGTTGCCTTTTTTTCCCTATAGTAGCAGTTAAGATTTCAACTTTGAATTTAAGACTGCAAATGTTTTAACTAGACTAAAAAGTACCTTCTTTGTACCTGTAGAGGGCCTCACATCCATTTAAAAGCTAATGTGGGAAGTTAACTGACTTAGTGAACACAAAAGAAACTTCCTTTTCCCTTCTGAGTGAAAATATTTTATGGGATCTATTCTCCTCTGTCAGCTACGAGGGGTGTATGTATGTCAGTGTCATTCAAGTCTAACATAAGGCCTCTTGATATTGCTATTGAAGAATTACTAGCACCTCTGAAAAATTATTTTGGGAGCTTGTGTTTGACTATTTGCTAATATATTCAAACTTTCCCTTATTTATTAGGAAGCAACAGTTATGCCATGTGGTAATGGAAATTAACACAAATCTAGTACATTAGTATAAAAATTGTAATCTAGACACTTTCCTATAACCAGACTTCCAGTGGTGCCTATACTAGATGCATGTTTTTCATTGGTGTGTTTTTTCATTCTCCCTACAATAGCTGAGATGCCTGTGTGACAGGCCGGCTGGCAGTGACCTGGCCCAGGGGTTTTGAAAGGGCAAAAGATGATTGGAGGACTTGGGATTCCCTTTCCGCACCAATCTGGTAATGATTTGGCCCAGGGGTTTTGAAGGGGTAAAAGATGATTGGAGGACTTGGGATTCCCTTTCTGCACCAATCAGGCCCCGGAGACTCACCCCCCTGTGTCCCGATTGGCCCCTTGGGTCACCTGGAGGGGGATAAAAGGGGCAGAGTGGGCTGACTCAGGGGAGAGACTAGCAAGGGACAACAAGGAAGGGGTTTTACAGAGCTGGGTTAGTGGGGCAGGAGCAGTGCCCTGAAAGAGCAGGACCTGTAGGCAGCAGTGAGACCCTCAGCAGTGCAGCGTGTGGCTGGCAAGAGAGGCTCCTACTGAGCTCCAGGATCCCCCAGGAGAGGCTGCAGCCAGCAGGAGAGACTCCCCAGCTCCAGGAAGGCTCTGAGCAGTGACCTGAGATGTTCCCAGCTCTGCATCCAGCTTCTCCAATCAGAGGCTAAACAGCTCAATGTGAGGCTGGGCTCTGGGAAGGTCAAGACCCCTAGCAGGCTGGAGTAGTGCCACCAGTGATGGTTGTGTGGTAGTGTTCCTGCCTACCTTGTGGGAGATCTGGGTTTAAGTCCTAGCTGAGGTGACTTGGGGTGAGTGAGATAACAAGAAGCAAATCTTCTTGCAGTGGAAAAGGGCCATTATGTTTTCCCCCCTTCTCCCCCTCCAGGTACCAAGGCCCTATGTTTCCTTGTCATTTGACATTTTGCTTCTTGTGCCCCTTGTATATTTCACCAACCCATACTGTTTGTTCTGTTGTTTGTATTTTATATTTTGTTAACCTTGTTTTTGTCAATGATTGCATCTAACCTTTGTTGAATCCTGCCCCCTTGGGGCATTGTAGTGTCCACTGTACTCTCTGATTTATGCCTGTTACGTTCCCAGTATTAAAAGGTATATGGTTAAGTCCCCATTGGTGGTCTGGCTCTGCTCTAGAGGGGAGGAGAGTCCCTACACCTCCCACAGCACTTGTGCACCTGCTTTGAGCCCTTGAATTGGAGAGGGGGTACCTCTTGGAGTACCGCCCGGGTTACACCTGGATTGATTTTTCACCTTTGCCCAGACAACTGTGAATAATTTACTGTAGAAATGTACAGTGTAGTTAAGAAACCTTTTCACTGACAAAGCATACAAATTTCACAATTGAAAAGGTGAGGGTAATTCATAAAAACTAGATGTTGTAAGACAATCCTCATTCAAAACTAAGAGTGAAAATGCTCACAAGATTGTTGTATTCTAATGAAAAATAGCTTTTTAAATTCTGAACAAGAATTTTTGCTCTTTTTCCAACCTGAGTTCACCTCACAGCAGTCTATACGTTAGAGCTAAAAAGGTTATCACTGAAAATCTAAAAACGGCATAAGCGAAACATTTCAGATGTTTTGGAGCTCTTTAGGAGGCAGGCTTGCAGGGAAAAATGGGGGAGAAGGACTCTCTGATATCTGTAGCTGGCCAGTGACAATGATCTGTCCCTGAGGTCCCTTCCAATCTCCATGCTGGGGAATTGACCTGGGGGCTGGGGGCTGTTCAGGTCACTGAACATTCCCCCAGTTCCTGATTTGATTCTCCAGTTACCTGATCTTTCCCCCAGCTCTTCCCTGGAGGGTGCAGGCACCCAGATGATGCAGGATGACAGCTGGCTGCCACTGTCAGCTGGTGATGGCAGCTGCTCTGGGCTACTTCCCCAGCTGGCAGCAGCAGCCTGCTGAAACCCTGCATGCAGATCCAGGGGCCATGCCCCCTTGGAAAAGCTGGGGGAATGATCAGAGAGCTGGGGAATTGAACTGGGAACTCAGGCTGACAGATGGATCTGCCTCAGCTCTGGGATAGTGTGTGGTGCCCTGCTGAGCCATGCTGTACCCACAAGATGGTGCAGGGGGTGGGGGATGATCCCTGCTGCTCCCCGTTGCCCTGTGCTGTGTGGGGGAGCTCTGCCACAAGCTCTCAGAGGCCCCAGTACCCGCTGCCAGAACTGGTGAGTGCGGGGCTTTTTTTTTTTTGTTTTTTTTTTTAAGCTCTGCAATCACTGGCTGCGGAGCATGTGGATGACAGCATGCTACTGCTGCTGCTGGCTGGGGCTAGCACCAGCACCCAAGTCTGCCCAGCGCAGCTCATGCTGAGTGCCAGGAAGAACCCAGTGCTGGTGCTGGCCCCAGCCAGCAGCGGCAGCTTACTATCATCTCACATGCAGATCCGGGGGCCTGCACCCCTCAAGGGCTGTGGGGCTGTGCCAGACTCCTCCCGGTCCGAATCTGCATGCGAGATGACAGCAGGCTGCTGCTGCTAGCAAGTGATACTAGTTTTGCTTTGAACAGTTTGAGGTGTAGTTTCACCCAAACCCCTGCACCTATCTCCTTGAAACTTGGCAGGCATTATGGCCTCAGCAAGGGCTACCATCCCTGCAGTTTTCATCCCACTGTAGCTTACACACACAAAGTCACACATGGGGATAGTGACAATTGATTGATTTAATTCACTATCCAGAGAAAGGTAGGTAAACTAACCAGCAGGGCTGAAGTGCTAGAATTCAGAAAGGCTAACTTCAGTGTGTTCAGGAGATTAGTTAGTAAGGTGTTAAAGCTCAAGAGCATTGGTGAAATTGGGGTCCAGGAAGGGTGGTTGTTCCTCAACAGAGCAATCCTATGGGTGCAGAAGGAGACAATTCCATTGCACATCAAAGGGGCTAAGAAGCCCTCTTGGCTGAACAGGGAAGTCCAGGAAAGCCTAAGGGCAAAAAAAGAGGTATACAGGCTGTGGAAACAAGGGGTAGCTACGAAGGAGGAGTGTACCTCCCTGATTTGCACTTGCAGGGAATCAGGAAGGGCAAAGCAGGATTAGAACTTAGGCTGGAAACAGAAATTAAGGACATCAAAAAGTCCTCTGGCAAGTATATTGGGAGCAAAAGGAAGGCTCAGGATAGCATAGGACCCCTACAGGACAAACTAGGGCAATTGGTGACAGAGGGAGGGGCCAAAGCTGAGCTCTTCAATGAGTTCTTTGCATCTGTATTCCTTGACATGGACCAAGACAGATCTCCCAGTTGGATCTGCCTCCCCTCCCAGAGAGAGCCTAGAGCTGATGATGGATGCTACAGGACCTGGCAGGTCAGCCAGTGGTCTTGGCGTGCCCCTGAGGCAGTGCTCGTGTGAGCCTTGGTAAAATACGACTCTCTCCCCAGAGAGCTGCATACCACCTTCCTGGGACCAGCTGCGCATGGCCATGCCTCCGCTGTCACATTCTGCTTGGCACAGGCTCCTGTCTTGCTCCATCTGGAGCAGCCGGGCAGTCCCCGAGCCAAACCCTGCCAAGAGGGGTCACAGCTCCCCACTGGGACTGTCAGAAATGCATAACCATCCGCCCCACCCTGAGAAAGATCAGGCACCTTCAAGCCGGTGATCCTGACTGGGAGTGTGCGGGTATCTCAGTGTGCCTGCCCCTCCCGGCTCCTGCAGCAGCCTGTGGCCAGGTTGGGTGGGTGCAGCGGTGGTGTTATGAAAAATGTATCTTGATGAAAGTGGAAACATTTTACTTTTTTAAAAAAAGGTAGCTATTATACTAGGATTGAGATGATGATGATTTCTTTTTTTTCTTATAAGTTTATTACTGACTATATACTTGCTGGCTGTTCTGGCAAATAGCCAGGTTTCAAATCACATTGTGAAGATTGGTAAGAATTTCATTTCAAAGCACAATATGGTTTCTGTCTTTCTTTCCTATAAAGGAATAGGAAAGATACAATGTGGTAAGTGGATACAATCATTTCAGTTTAGATTTTGGATAAACATGAACTCAACGATAATAATTTAAACAATATTCACCGATCACAGTTATCTGTCAGCAGGATGGTCTGGCAGCAAACTCCATCAGTATTTAGCTTGAGGCAGAGAAATTTTGTTTTGTTTTGTTTTCTCCTGTACTTCTAGTTAAATAATGGAAAAGTCATTTTTTTCTTGTGGCTATCAAGTTATGTATGTAAACTAGCTTGTTTTCAGACTCAGGTGCTTATGTCTTAGTTTTACACGCAGCACAGAACCCATCTTCCAAATTTTGAGGAAGACTATGTAGGGCCAATTTCCTGAATCCACTCTGCTGCAACAGTTCCAAGTTCCATATAGCTCCTTTTTAATTAGCTGCATCTCATGTATCCATCTGCTTAGAATCTGGAATTACTCGCCTACCAAGACACATACAATATTTTAATCGTAGCAGCTTTTAATTTTTAACTGTCTCTGATCAGGCAACAGCAGAGAGGAAACCCTCTGATGTAAATCTCAACAGCCGTAGCTTTCTCTAAACTTCTAGTAACATTTTCTTTTGTTCCACAGACTAACCTGATGGTACAATACTATTATAACTACTAGGTTTCTAACTACCATTTTAGATCTAACTACTGATGAAATGTTTCTCTCTTGAAGCACCTTTACTCCACAAGTCTTCTAATATCTTAGTGACTGCTTATCTTCATAGCAATTATCCACTTATCATACTTCTTTCCCTTCTTGTTTCCTGCAATATTATTAGACCCTCAATCTGATGAAGACTATCTTGCATTTGAAAACTTGTCTAACTCTATTCAAACTAAGCAGTTGGTTCAATACACCAGTGTTTCTCCATCTTTTAAGTAGCAAGTACCCCCTAACTTACAAAAATTTTAATAAGTACCCCAACACTCAATTTTCCAGGGGATTTTATATTTACAGACTAATGTGTGCCATATGTTGGAAGAAGGGCTGTGTATGTAAGGCTGTGATATGATAGATGTCTGATCTGGTGTGGGTAGGGTTGCCACCTTTTACACTAGGAGTGCACAACTCAAGTGTGTACCTGGGCTTGAGGTGATGTTGGCCAAAGCTAGGAGGGCTGAACCCAGTGCCATGCAATGCGCTGCACACCAAATTTTATGCCATAGTTTTGAAAGGAGGAAGGGGCAAGAAAGGGAAAGAGAGAGTGTTGGGGTAACCGTGTACCCCCTGCCTGTATCTCATGTACCCCTAGGGGTATGCGTACCATAGGTTGAGAAACTATGCAATACATCATATCATCCTAACATCCTTGAGTCTCACTTAATTTCTGGACCATCACAGTTACATCACTCTTAAACTACTACTTCCACATTACAAATAAAGAGAACTGGGAATAGGAAATAACTAGTAGCTACTAAGTTTACTTTCAGGGACTCTGTTTTCAGGTTCCAATGTACTGTATCTTTTATAGTTAACAAAGTCATGACGCCCTCTCACTCAGGCCGTGAAACAACCAGAGTTTTCTTTATATTCCCCACTACTTAAAAAATTCTTCCTGTTCGGGGTTTCTCTCCTTTCCCTTAAGTGACATATAGGCCTCAATCCCGTTACATTTCTGGATTGCTTGATGATTAGTTGAATGCTGATTTGGGGAACTTCCATCAGCAGTACCTGTGTTAGACTAGGTGGCTTAGATTAAGAGGTGGGACCAAATCACAACCCATGGTGACTTGAAACCTGAATCTGCAGTCAGTTAAACTGACTTCACATAAACTTGTCTCTAGTGGTTGCTTCATAGCAAGTAAAGTGAAATCAGAATCAAGGCTCTGGAACCTGCCCTGCTGTATGACTGAGTGTTTCTGCAGCCCAAAGCCAAACTGGTGTAAAACTTATTCTAGTATTCTGAGGAGGGTGAGAAAGACAGTTTATGTTGTTTTCCATCTATGATAGTTATTAGCCTCAATTTGAGGAGGCTTAATGGGACTGTAACAAGAAATACTTGACAGCTTCAAGTGATAGAAGCTATAACTATATACCGAAGGTGAAGAGGAGCATGTGCAACACCAAAACCCTCAATCACTGGACGGAGGTGCTGGTGAACAGAGTCAGGAGGGCAGAAGGGCAGAGGTGGGGGACGTGGAAGAGGGGGATCCACTGTCCTGAGCCAGCACTCTAAGCACCAGCCATTCTCTTCCACCACAGCCACTGCCAGTGTGGGCCAAGGGCATGGCTTCAGTGTTGGGGTCCAGAGCCACCAGGCCCCATCTGGCACCATTCAGCAGGTAGCACAGAGGCCTTGGTGGCTACCTATCTTGCTGAGGACACGGAGTCGCTGCAGTGTGACTCCTTGGCCTACCGGGCAACCCATAGCCAGATGTAGCAGGATCTGGCTATGGTTGCCCGGAAACACCTGTCCTGTCCACTGACCAGTGTTCCAAGCGAGATGGTGTTCAGCATTGCTGGGGATGTTGTGACACCCTACCACACCTCCTTGGATCCTGGTTTGGTGGAACAGCTGGTGTTCCTGAAGGTGAACCTCCTGCTGCTGGGGTTCCCCAAGCTCCACATACAGACAAAGTGAGTGCCACCCTCCTCACTCCGCACCAATTTCCTTTCTTTAGTTGCTTTCACAACCATTTAATGCCCTACTCTCAGAGCTGGAGGGGGCAGTTTAGTTTTTCACCAGCCAGCAGGGGAAGAACATCTCCCTGATGAGCTCCCATGCCAGGACAAACTTGGAGGTATTACGTGGGTGTATGGGGAAGTAGGAGGCCCCAGGTCCTGGGCATGACCTAAACTGCAGCCTGCCAGGGTAGGGAGGCCTGGTGGGACTGCTGGCAGTGCAGCAGCCCCAGGAAATGCCAGGACCACTAACCTTCCTGGTAAAAGGCAGGTAGGGGGTGCCTGATATCCTCCAGCCACCACACGCACGCACAGTCCTGGGTGGGGAAAGCGATCTACGAGGCATGGGCCTCAGTGTAGGGGAGCTACAGAGCTGCAGAATGGATGTCACCCTTAGATATCAGGGGCCTAAATTGGCAGCCTCCCACCTGGCTAACATCTGAATCAGTTTTCCATCAAGGTGTGGCAGGAGAAAGAGGAGCAGGCGGTTGGCCAAGAAACAAGTTGGCAGGCTGAGATCTAACCGGCACCAGGAAGGTCCCCTGTTATAAGCTACTGTCCCTGCTGCATTCATCCCACTCTGCCTTAACACACACGAGGCAGACAAGGTTCTTTGGGTCAATCTGATATCTTTTATTAGACCAACTGAATAGTTGGAGAAATATATGTTAGCAAGCTTTCAGGTTTAAAAACCCTTCATCAGGCTGAGGAAACAGCTGCAGTTGGTGTGTGCGCACTTTCTGGATAGAATGAATAGTAAAGAAGCCAGAGGCTGGGCTGCAGGTAAGAAAAAGCCAGTCAGTGAAAATGTAAATTGAGGCATCGGGGGTGAGGGGAATGGGGATGTAGCAGCTAGGTAAAAGTGGAGAGGTACATGGGGAGTCAGATGTCAGGCAGGTTATAGTGTGTCATAAATCCAATGTCTATATTGAGTCCGTGAGTTTTTATATCCAGTAGATTTATGAAATGAAGTTTGTAGGCTTGTGTACAAAAGGTGTTTCTAAATTCCCTTTGAGGATCAGGACTGAGAAATTGGAGAGAGTGGTTTTCTTGTGAGAAATGTGCCCCCACTGGTAACTGGGTGTTCTTGTCTTTAATAAATGTCCAGTGTGCATTCATTCTGGTGCACAGTTGTTTGGTCTCTCCTACGTATTTTCCATTAGGGCATTTGGTGCACTGGATGAGATTTATAACGTTTCTGGAGGTGCATCTGTAAGATCCAGGAAGGGTGATGGTTCTTGTTGTGGGGTGTAGTAATTGCGGGGCTACTGAAGATATGTTGGCAGATTTTGCGTTTCTTGTCATGGCATGGTCTGGATCCATTTGGGGTGTTTTGGGCTGTAGGAAGTTTGCTTCTGGTGATGAGGTTAGTGAGGTTTGGTGCTTGTCTGAATTTACAAAACACCTTTTGCAGACAAGCCTACAAACTTCACTTCATAAATCTACTGGATATAAAAACTCATGGACTTAATATAGACGTTGGATTTATGACACACTATAATGTGCCTGACATCTGACTCCCCAAGCACCATTCCACTTTTACCTGGCTGCTTCATCCCCCTTCTCCCCCCGCTTTTCTCTCACCACCTGATGCCTCAATTTACATTTCCACTGACTGGCTTTCTTACCTGTAGCCCAGCCTCTGACTTCTTTACTATTCATTCCATCCAGAAAGAGCACACACCAACTGCAGATGCTCCCTCAGCCTGATGATGGTGTTTTAAACCCAAAAGCTTGCTAAAATATATTTATTCAACTGTTCAGTTGATCTAATAAAAGACATCAGGTTGATCCAAAGAACCTTGTCTGCCTATGTCCTTAGACCAACATAGCTACAACTTAGGGGCGCACAAAGTGGGCCGTATTCAATTCAGATTCGGATTCAGCCTGCTTCAGGGGACAGTGATTCTGTTTGTGGATTCAGATCACTGTCCCAATTTGATTCAGCCAAATCCAAATCTGAAGATCCGATGCCGATTCAGAGAATCAGCGATTTGGCCATAGACACAG
>NW_017728996.1:44505307-44517992 GCF_001723915.1 Gavialis gangeticus | reverse complement strand
GCTTTAAATGTTTTTTCTACATACCTCAAGGTACCAGGTTAGTGAATGCTGAGATGATGGGGCAGATGGAGCATCCCACAGACTCGTGGGGGCCTCCTCCATGCGTTAGGCAGAGGACCACCCCTGCGCCCTCCCGGCTCAGCGATCGGCCATGGGGGGACCCCAGGTGCCCCCTCCCAGACCCAGGAGGCACCAGTTACTGAGCCAGAGGGATGGGGGGGTCCCCCACACTCCACAGCAAACCCAGAAGCGGACTGGAAGTGCTTCTGGTCCACTTCCGGGTCTGTCGCTGAGTGTGCTGGGGACCCACCCGTGCATCTGTGGGATGCTCCATCTGCGCCACCATCTCAGCATTCACGAACCACACTTGGTACCTTGAGGTATTTAGAAAAAACATATAAAGCTGTTGTCCCGGGAGAGAACGGGGGGAAGGACCGCGAATAAGAAAGGAAAGTTATGGGGAACAGAATGGACAGGATGGGGAGGAAACAAACATAAAAGCTAAAATGAAAAAAAAGCTATTCACCCACAGCAGGAGCCGCGGCGCAGCAGGAACAGGGAGAGAAGCCTGCGTGGCTCATTAGCTGTGTTTTTTTCCAGCTAAGGCTGGCCAGTGACATCACCAGCAGTCACTGTCCGGCAGGGATACAAATGACCGATGGCGGAGGAAGGGAAGGAGGGAGAACGGAGCCAAGGAGTGCATGGCTGCAGGACCCACTCTGGGTATCCGTCAGGGAGGAAGGAGCACCGGAGGAGGAGCCAGAGGAGGCTCCTGATGCTGGTCTTGGCAGCAGCGGCAGGGAGCAGATTGTCAGTGCTGGAGACGAGCCAGGAACAGTCCCTGCAATCCACGAAGGCAGCAGCAACAGAGGAAGCCGAGAAGGGTACACAGAGACGCACACCATAACAGGTGGGAGTACTGGGAACAGTTGGGAGGAGGAGGAATTCTCACCACTGGGAGAGTCCCGGCAGGAGCAGCAGGAAGGGCTACAGAGAAACAGGGCACTTACCCTGAACGCAGGAAGTAGCCAGCCATACGCTGAGGAACTACGAGGCACCCAGAGTGGGACGCTCCGGAAGGGAGAGAAGCAGGGCAGCACCAGGCTCGCAGAAGGAGTGGAAAAAAGGGAAAGGATGACCCGAGCAGGAAGCCACGGGTACGTGGCCCCAAACAGGGGTCATCCCCTGGCTAGACCATAGGGAACTAGGTACCCGGTACCCTGACATAAGGGATCAAGGAAGGGGACTACCCAGATTCCCAGCGATGGGGTAACTGTGTTGTTTTGTGCTTTTCTTTTGTGTTTCCCCATGTGAAGAGGTTGAGAGATAGGAGGGGCCTACATAAATAGAATAATTGGTGCAGGGCTTCACATTGGATTCAGGCTTTAGGGCAGGAGTCCACCCTAGGCAAATACAGGCTCCACGATTGGGACCTCCAAACGTAGACAACCCAGGACGAAGTCAGCGAATCGTTTGCAGGAGCGGATATCCAGGACAGGAAGAAACTCGAGAGGCTCCACAGCTATGTGATAAGGGGGACATGGCCAAGAAGACTGAGCAGTCCCTTGACGTGGCGTAAGGTCGGGATGTAGGGGTGGCGGAGCCCCACAAGTGACTGTCAGGCAGACCGCATGCTGCAGAAGGACCCCAAGTAGTCAACCTCCCACTGGGAAACATTCAGTGTCATGGCAGGAGAGATAGGGGAAGACTACTCGAGGAGTGAACATCTACTCGGCAATTTACACCACCCATTTGCTCGAACCAAGGCTGCACATGACCGGGTGTTCGAGACCCAGCGGTCACAGCTGTGTCTATGTTCTGAATCATTGAATCTCTCCGAATCAATTTGGAGGGTTCCGATTCAATTCGGAGAGATTAAGGAGTCTCCTGATTCGATTGGATTCAGAGATTCAGCCACCGAATTGGGCTGAATCTCTGCCAAATTGAATCAGCGACCAAAGCTTCGCACAGCCCTACTACACCCCATAACACACACAAATGATACAAGTTTTGCTTTCAACCATTTGAGGGCCACTTCCACAGAAACCCCTGCACCCCTCTCCTTGAACCTTAGCAGGCTTCATGCCCTCAGAAGAGGCTACTATCCCTGCTGTTTTTATCCAAATTGGCAAAAAAATGACAAAGTTATAGTTATTTTAGTGATTTCCCATTATATTCTATGGCTGGATCTCCAAATCTGATTCAGCTGAATTGAATCAGGACAGTGACTTGAATCACCTAATCGAATCACTGTCCCACTGAATGGGCCAAATCCGAATCAAATACTTAACTGCTTTGCATAGGCCTAGTATGTAGGTAACAGGAGGAAAACCAGTGGAAGTATGGGAGCACTGCTCAGCGCATCTGGACATCTGATCACTGACACCAAAGAGAAAACTGAACTCCTGAACAAATACTTCGCATCTGTATTCCACCAGTCTAAGAGTGATAGCCTGCCGAATGCAAATATGACACAGAATAGTCACAGTAGGGATGATCACGTACCAACAGTCAATGTTAGGACCACAACCAAAAGGATCCTGGGGGGACTCATAATTGACCATAAAATGAATGAGCCACCAGTGTGATGCTACAGTTAGCCGAGCAAACAATATGCTGACATGCATCAACCAATGCAGCTCAAGCAAAACTAAGGAAGTTATTCTCTTGCTCTGCTCGGCATTGGTGAGGCCGCAGCTGGAGTACTGTATCCAGTTCTGGGCGCCACACTTCAAGAAGGATGTGGAGAAGGTTGAGAGAGTCCAGAGAACAGACGCTCATATAATTACAGGCCTGAAGAGCAAACTATACGAGGAAAGGATGACAGATATGAGGGACTGTTCAGCCTAGAAAAGAGAAGACTTCAGGATTTAGTGGCAGCTTACAAATATATCAGGGGTGAGCATCAGGGATTAGGTGAACAACTATTCACCAGAGCACCCCAGGGGAAAACCAGGAGCAACAGTCATAGACTCCTAGAAGAAGGTTTCAGACTGGATATAAGGAAAAACTTCTTCATGGTTTGTGTAACCAGACTCTGGAATAGATTCCCAGTGGGGGTGGTGCAGACACCTACCCTGGAGATCTTCAAAAGGAGACTGGACATGCGCCTTTCTGGGGTTATTTGACCCCAGCAGTCTTCCCTGCCAAGAGCAGGGGGCCTGAACCCGATGATCTCACCAGTTTCCTTCCAGCCCTAAACTTCTGTGAATCTGTAAAAAGTAGTGTGAAGTGTATTCCTCACAGTTGGGTCTCTTAATAAGCTAACCATTCAAAGACAAGAGGAGAAGGACCCATTTGGTTTGCGATGGCTTCCTATTTTGTTATATTTTACAGTGATAGTTTTGTCTCTGAGCTGAAACCAGCCACAAAATATCTCAGCCTAGATGATATGTTTTTCTTTGTTATGTTTCTGGAAAACTCTTGTAAACCTGGGCATGACACTACCCACACCCTCACCTGAATAGTAGGATCCTGGGGTACCCGGTAGCCACTGGCCCTGCCCAGCTCCCTGGGTAGCTACTGCAGGGTCCCCAAGAGGAGAGCCTCCCCTTGCAATCAAACAACCTTACAGACAGTTATAAAACTATTTACAGGATTTAATTATTTACAAGGTAACATAAAACCAATGCAATAGAACAAATGTTACACCAGGTGACCTGGTGATGGTAGCTTAAGGGTTAATGCTTCTTGGATCCATTTTACACTAGGGGAAGGTATGCAAATTACCCGTGATACATAAGGAACCAATACATAAATACATTGGTATTCCAACTAATAAACCATCAAGAACGTATGTAGACAGTCTATAACTTGTACCCTGTGTACTGAGGACCCTGTGTGCACTGCCCCGGTGGAGTCTCCAGGACGAGGACTGCGTCTGTGTCCTGCCTGGCATCCCTGCCGTGAGCTCTAGGGATCTGGGTGCAGCAGGTGGTGGCTCCTCCCCTGCAGTCCCTGCAAGAAAGCTTATTCTTACCCAGACCCCTTTCCTGGCTCGGCAAGCAGTGTCTGGGCTGCAGGTTGTAACAGTTTCCCCTGCCCAGCACAGTCTCACAGCATCCAGCAAATGCAGCCCCTCCCTGGTGCCTTCTCACTCACAGGGAAAAAACTGAGGCAGTCTCCAGCATCTTCTCCTGGCCCTGCATCCTGCTCCCCTGCTGTGCTCACCCAGCTACACCAGGGCTTGCAGAAGGGTCTTCCCAGGCTTGGAGTCTCCTCACAAGCAGCTCCTCTCTTGTCCTGCCGGGCAGGGGAAGGGAGGGAATAGCACTCTGCCCTGCCACCTCTTGCTACTTCTGCAGGGTTCTGCCAGGGGCTCTTGGAGGGAGGGCTGTGAGTGGTCTCCAGCCTGTCTCTCACCCCCTCCTTCTCGCCTTTGTTCTCCACCCTGAGAAAACTACTCCTCTCTTTTAACCAAGCCTTTCAGCCAATCCCAGGCCAGGGCTCTTCCCTGGCTTTTGCTAAGGTCTCTCATTCAAACCCTGCTGGGGTTACATCACCCTTCCCATTTCCAAGAGGGCTACCTCCAAAGCGGCTTCACTCGCCATCAGGGCAAATGGTGTCCATACTGGGACAAACTCTGTCTCTTAGCACTCTGTCCCTCTGCAGGGCAGCCCTTCCTATTCCTTCAGGTGGGTCCATTTTTAGTGCTGCTACATCATTATGCTCAAGTGGTCTCTCTAGGTCTAGGAGCTTGTCAAGTGCATGTAAAGAATCTGTTACCAGGCTTAAGAGAGAAGTTGGGAGATGTGATTCTGATGGAATTAAGGCACTGCTAACGAAGACAGGTCTTGGTCCCATATAAAACATGCTTCTTTTCTCTTTGAAATGCTGCATACTTCACTATCACATACTTTCCAACAAATTTCTGAATGTAGGGAGGAGAAGCAGCCTGGGACCCCCCTTCAAGGCTCTCTTCCTTCCTTTAATTTAAAATTGCAAATGATAGAATCAATCTTACTGAATCCTGTGCTACACTGTCAATGTACTCAGGATATATTTCAGACATTAAATAAAATATAATTATTTTTAGCAAATAGGATAATACGAACTTAGGAAAAGGTCAGTATATGTTTGTTGATGAAATGGCCACTACAGCTTTCATAAGTTTTGACAGACAGTTAGTTTACCAATTAGTAGAATCATCTTCAATATGTATAAGTCTGTTTCTGTGAGCTGAAGTCAGTGAGTAAATCAGCATTCAACTTTTGTAGAAAACACTAAGCCAGCTGCAGTATTGGGTTGCATATGTGTCATTGGCTTGATTATAATATAATTGCTCTACATTTTCTTCAAGAAAATAGCTTACTTTGAATGCTGTCTTTTGAACTAGCGTTAATAAGAAAATCAGAGTTGCTTTGATTTGTTTAAACTTTAAACTGATTGGTTATGTATCCTACAAAAGAAAAGATTTGCATCTAAAAGCACAGTGGTCTCATTAAAATTCTTCTCAGGGATAATTAAAGAAAAGTTTTAGCAATAAGCAGCTCAAAGTCACTGAGACATTTCAAGCATGCTAAAATCAGAGAAACCAGTAGGTTTTTTGGATCTGTAGTCTCCTCCTCTTTCAATGTGTCTTTATTTGAACAAACACCCAATTATTGTTGGTTTCTTCAGTGATCCAATCAGCTTATTTATGCCTGGCCCACACAGATCTTTAAGGTATTTGTGACCAGATTTAGAGTTTGTCAGCATGCCTGACTGTGAAGAGACCCTCAAGAAAAAACCACAAGATAAGAATGCAATGAATATTACAGAAAGCTATGAAAACAGGTACAGTAACTTGAGAATTTATACTAACAAACTATCTCCAGTTTAGTCTTTTTCAAGATTAAAGTCCTGATGAACTCCTTTCAAACCCGTATTTATCTAATGTTGACTCTACTATTTGGTACAAAATATACAGTCCTTTGTTCAACATAAAAAGATTTAAAAAAATTTGACAGTGAATATATATTTCCATAATTTATTTTGCCAACCCATAGATTTGTTGAATGTTAAACTGGATAGCATTATTCAATGCAGACGTTCTGTTCTTCACATCCTGATTCTTCTCATGCAACACAGTCTGTTCAAGAAGTAACACAAACTGTGTCATCTTGTTGCTGTTCTTTTCTTATAAGAAATGGCCATTATGCACGTTTGCCTTTATTATTTTTATTTTTTTAGATCCATGTATCTAATAGTAGCATTCACTAGATAGCATGGGGACTAATAACTGTAGAAATGGATGCATTAGAAATTTGAATAACCATGGTGACCTGAACATGGAATGAAGATTTGTAGTTTTGAAACAACAACAAAAAATCTTGAAAAAACGGACATAAAGTTGAAAAAAGAATTGAAAATGAATCTAGCTTCTGGGCGACAGTGACTCCTCGTTATATTGTGATCTTTTTTCAGTATATATATTTGGGAAACAAGGCAAATGGTACTATAAAACTTGTAGCTGTAATCATAGTGCTAAGAGCCAGTGTGATTTGAGTTTAGAATTCCTGTAACTATATTCTTCAGCACATAAGGAATCTTTGTTTCCAATGGGCACTTCATTCTAAACTCACATGAACAAATCATTTTCTGCGCCTAAAGATTTTGTGTTTAAATATGATTTCTTTCTTAATTCTTCTCACTATCTTATATTCTTGCTTATGTTTCATTCTGATAATTGGGCTGCTAAAACATTTGAAGTGGTGTTAGGAGTACTGCTGAAGCTGTAATGTAACAGGAAATACGTGAGAAGCAAAGTTTCTTTGATAACATATTTTATTGGGCCAACTGTATAGTTGGGAGAGATCTTAGGCAAGATGTGAGGAAGGGCATTTTGTGCCTATAATCTTGTCTAAGATAACAACGTAAGAAGTGCCATACTGGGACAGAACAATGGTCCATCTAGCTCAGTATCCTGTTTCTGACAACAGCTGAAGTGGATGCTATGGAGGGAGAGTGCTGAGCTGGATATATTTTGAGTGATCTATCTCCTACTCAGTATACTCCCTGGCATCCACCATTATTAGTTTAGAGATGCCAGCAGCCAGAGGAAACATCTCCAACCATTCTATTTAATAGCAACTTATAGGTCTGTAGACTCAAAACTTTGAATTTTGGGAAAATAAAACTCTGTTATCCCTTTCAGGTAATGAAGGAAAATCAGAATGACATTAAATATGGGGTAGAGTTTCACCATGTTCAAACCACAGACTGGAGTGCCTGGGGGGAGGCAGGCAGGGGAAACACCTGGATAAATCTCAGAAAAAGATGAGGGGGTGTCGGGATATCACCATGTGTGGGCGTGGGCCTTTACATCCCATTGACATTCACTGGCCTTCTTCTTTCCCAGTGCCAGTCAGTACAGTTGGGTCGATCTTCCTCACTGTTACGTTGCCTGCCACAACTTTGATGACTTGGTTATTTGGGGAGGGGTGATGACTCCCTGACCCAGAGCTGACTGTCAGTTGCCCCAGTGCCAGACCTGGTACACATAAAACAAACAAAAAAACCTCTTTGCAAAGGGAAAAAAAAAAGAAACTTCTTGTCCATTCAGTGGTCCTCCCCTCACTGCAGGAAATTCTGATGCTGCATCTCTTCCATTTGTCTTCAGTCAATGCGTACTTAATCGCCAGAGCTGCAATCAAGCAGGTTTTGGAGGGGGGTGCGTTTTCTCTTCCAGTAATTGATGTCCTGCCGGCTCAATTGACTGCCCTCAGCAACCAATTAATGCAGAACTGTTTGGTTTTTTTTCCTCCGAGCTCTGAAGACCTTTTGGGTCTATTGGCCCATTCCCAGGCACTGAGTTCTGGGTGGCAGACAGGCATTTACCCTCTCTACCTACCCCTTCTCTTTCCTCTACTGTCTTTCCTTATCCCAGCTCCTGGAGCCGGAAATAACCCCCGGCAGCTTAATTAACCCAATCCACTTCACCTGGCAAGATGATAAAGCTACACCAGGGTGGATTGGGAGATACCTTCGGAGCGTCGCCGTGCCGCTGTGGCTGGGCGGACTCACCTGGCCAGGGTCATCCAAGTACGTATTCTTGATCTTTTCACATACCTTCCCCTTTAACTCGCTGTTAGGTGGATCCTCTTTTGGAACCAGTGGGGACGACATAGGCAGGCAAGGTGCTTTGGGTAGATGACTGTGATATCTTTTATTAGGCCAGAGGTTTTCAGCCTTTTTGGATTAGCGTACCTCTGGTGGTTGGACATGGAGCAGTGTATCCCCAGCAGCTGGACATGGAGCGTGGGGGTGCATGCGGCCAGATGTGGAGCAGCATGAGAGTTTCCCCTGTATCCAGATAGGCAGGCAGCGCCTGTGTGACCATGCAGGATGCTGCATGGCGGTGCTCTGTCCCTGCCTGCCCGTGCATACCCCCTAGGGCCTTCTTAAGTACCCCCAGTTGACAACTCGTATATTAGACCAACAGAGTAGTTTGCAAAAAAGTTCTTAGCAAGCTTTCAGAGCCCAGACCCCAGGCAGCAGGAGGGAAGGGGAAGTGGGCCCGGATGGGGTGGGGCCTGGGGATCTGTACTTGCCCGCTTTACCCCCCAAGGATTCTTGATGGGCAATTGCCTAGTAACTCTATAAAATGGAATTGGGGTGTTCAGTTTGTTTGAACTGATTCTACCGAATATACTCAAGTTATAAATTTAAAAAAATAAAAACTTATGAAGATCTGTTATTTGTTCTCCTTGAATTGGACCATCACCAGTAACAAAGGTTCCTGAGTCTCAGTCAGGCCGTTGGTAACACCAGTGCAATTCCTTTATCTTATTACATCCTCAGCATCCCATGTGCAAATTGAGTGGTTTCACTGTGTTTGCAAAGATGGAACCAATTAAACTGAGCTAGGCATAAGCAGGTAGGGTTAACTGAAATTATTTCTATTTGATTAAAGTAGCTATTCCATAAAGTAATGGAGTTACACAAAGCAGTTGTATTACCAGCTGATGACTTTGTGCTAAGTTGGCAGGCTTTATCCTACAACAATTGATGGGTCAATCATTATGAATTAAAAGTACCACTACACATGAATTAAGGCTTTTTGTGTGTGGACTGAACCTTACTTAAAAGACTGAAGGTATAACTTCAATAATTTCTATAGTGAAGTCAGGCCTGTGGTTATGTTGCCAATTAATCATGTCCAAACAGTCTGACCTCCATCTTCCTCTTTAGTGTCTGAGCTCTAATTGATTGGCATTATGTGACATGAATGCACAACAGCTTGTTCTGGCTGGTTCACGCCAGAGACCAAGATGGAGTTCCTTATATCTCTATTCCCCAGCCAAACATATTAATCATAACTAATCAATATTAGCATCATACATAATTTAACATACATGCAAAAAACCTACCAATTAACAATATTCAAGTAGTCTCTAAGGTGTTTTGCACTGTCACACAAACTTATTATGTCAGGTGGCAGTAAGTCTCTTAACTTTGGTTGTTTTATGTTTCAGCTATGTCAACAGACTGTATCAAACCTCTTAAGGCAAAATGGCCACCTCAGCAACCTGTATCTCCCACTCTTGGAATATAGAAGAGATCTTGTGTATTACTTTGTGCTATTATGCGTCTCTCTGGTCAAATTTATATGACTAAACTATCTTTTGTGATACCACCTACTGCTGTTTCTGACTGTTTTAATTGTAAATATATGCAGCTTCACTTTAATTAATTGACAAGTGCTGAGAGCTCCAATAATATTAAGTTATTTTTGGTTTGCTTTATCTGTTTCTGTATACAACCCTAGATCACCACTGGAGCTGTAGACCCCAGTGACTGAAATACATTTTTAAAAGTACAAGCATTCTTGTTTTCAGCTGAACAAGTTGTCAGCAGTAATAACTTATTCTTCACTGGTGTCATCATGCAATTTGTCACTGACAAAGAGACCAGAGTCCAGCTCCACAGTCTTTAATAGTTTAGCACTTTTATCCACCAACCTATTGGATTGGGGGTGTTGGGGAACTATTGTTGACATGCATTAAATCAGTATTTCACTATAACTGCTTAAATTCATATTCATTGAACTGTGGTCCATTGTCAGGTATTACTATATCAAGTATTCATGTGTGGCAAAAATGGATTCAATTTGCACAATCACTTTTTAAACTGTGGTATCTTCTAAGCAGGCTGTCTCAGAGAAATAAGGATAATAGTCTAGGACAGAGGTGCTGAACCCCCACCCTGCAGGCCCGCTGCAGCTCCCAGCACTATGTTATCCAGCCCACAGGTTCATGAACCCCACGTGTCATGGTTCTGCATGCTAAATTGGGTGTGCAGGGTGGCATGGGGCCCTGATCTTAGTGTGTAGGGCCAAAAGTTTGAGCACCACTGATCTCAGTCTTGGGAATTTAGTTAATCAGTTAAAAAGTTGAAGAAATGGCTAACTTTTAACTTTAACTAGTTAAGTTTTTCAGCTGTCAACTTTTAACTTTAACTAGTTAAAGAAAAAGGTTAACTTTAACTTTTTTAAAGTTAAAAGTTAAAAAAATTGAAATCTGGCTTTTCCAGAGTTTTTCCTGGCACAGCCACTCAGTAGGGCTTGCATGGAACGGTATTTCTTTATTGAAACTCCAGGACTTCTTGTTTGAGAGACAGAGAGTAGTGCGCCTTCCTGTGAGATATGGTCTCTTAAGAACCACGAGTCCCAGAGTTCCATAGTTCATGCTGGCATTTTCTGTGCATTTGCAGAAGTCAGTAGAGCAGCCAGTTGGCTGCAGGACAGGGAACAAGCACAAGCAAGCAGAGACATTGATCCCAGTAAGAGTGGGAGGAAGTAGTGAGGGTGAAGCAGATGATGACTTTTTTAATTTTAATGAAGATCAGAACCACCAGCCCAGGGCCCAAGAAACTGAGCATTACTTCTCATCTATGAGAAACTTACCTGAGATGTCACCTACTGTGAAAAAACTATTCATCCGTTATAACACAAGGATTCCCTCATCTGCCCATGTAGAGCGATTGTTAATTAGTGGGGGCTTAGTTTTGCAGGACAGAAGAGGAAAATTGTCAGATGTAAATTTCAAAGCTTTTGCCAGAGGGTTAATTTATCCTGCACTATTCTCCCTCTTTTCTTAAAATGTTGTCTGTATCTGACAAGGTTTAATAGCTTCTCTGACACTTCTCACAGACTTTTCAACTCCTACATGACCTTCATGTATTCTGTTTTACATGTTTATAACACCTTTGGAATCACAATCCTGGTGCTTTTTAAGAAAATTCAGCCTAGTACTGAGAACTCCCTTTTGTATTGCAAATAAGGGATGAGAATACAGGCCATGTACAGGCATTCAGTTTTTCCTGGGAGAGTCACTGGCCTCTTAGGAGAAATCATCAGTATACAGATGTTCAGGATTTTTCTCCAAGATAATAATAAGGAGGATAATAACCTGGGAACAACCAGAGTTAAATCATTCCCAAAAGAGTTTTTCTTTTTCCTGGGAGAATGAATGTCTATACATATTCATAGCTTCCTGGCCATCTACAGCTAATAGGCTTAATTAATGTAGGCACCATCTAATCCTCAGTAGTAGCTCAGTAGTCCACATTTATGGAGAGTTTCAATTCTGGTGGGGCTTTTAAGAGCTTCATTCTTTGACAGGGGTTATTTCATTTTTTGGGCTTTGCTCCTAGTACCATATGTTTCATCAGCAGTCAGAGATAAGGAGTCTAACAGAAGTCTGTTTCATTGTCTGTGTCTAAGTTTAAATTGATCATCTTTGTGTAACATGGACCTCTGCACAATACCACAACCTGTTCAAAACTATTTTAGAGGAGTTTAGAAATGCACACAAACATCAGCTGATATGACTAAATATACATGAGTAATTGAAAAAAAAAAGCCTTTTTTTATTTTTTACTTCTCAGATTAGAAGAACACTCAAACTCTTTGGGAATATCCTTTTTAAATACATTGAACTACTCACCTTAGCACCAGTATGATTCCTACAGGCATATAGCTCACGCAGAGATAACAGATATTTGCATGCTGAAGTAGTATAGTACGGATCCTTGAGTTGGATTATCTAGTACTTGTTGCATTCCATTTCTAATTTAATGGGATCATTTAGAAAAAATACTATAAATCTAGGCCATATCTTGTACCACAAAGACACAGACAGGAATAACGACAAAAAACCTCCCGAAACACAGGTCTTTCCATACTAAAAATTCACTGAGGACAATATTTGTTGAGAATTCTAGGTAGAGTTAAAATGCAAGACCTTGAATTTCATGTACAATGTGTTTTTCTTGCTACAATTCAAGGCTGTTCAAGTGTCAGCCCACAAGCCACATGAAGCCCATGAAGGGCTTAAGTTGCAGCTCCTGTGCTCTCACCCAGCCACAACTCCCCACATTGCTCTGGCTGGAACAGCAGGCAGAGTCTCTGCGCTCCCCCTCTCTTCTTCAGGTTTGTGTTCTGCACCCACCCCAGGGGGTGATGCAGAACAGCACTGTGTGGTACATGGTACAGCTGCATGGTGCGTGGTACCATTGTGGGGGTGGTACCCATGGGCATGTGCAGTACAGTGTTAGGGGGTTAGGAAAGGGTCCACACAGGGTCATTGCAGCAGTGGAGGGAGCATCCACATGAGCACATACTGCAGCAAGTCGGGATGCATCCATGCAGCATGACCCATATTGGTGTGGCTCGTGGGGGGGGCGGACCCTGCTAATGCAGCCT
>NW_017728996.1:44491728-44500307 GCF_001723915.1 Gavialis gangeticus | reverse complement strand
AGTGGAGGGAGCATCCACATGAGCACATACTGCAGCAAGTCGGGATGCATCCATGCAGCATGACCCATATTGGTGTGGCTCGTGGGGTGTGCGGACCCTGCTAATGCAGCCTACTAGGGTGTGTGGGCCTCAGCCACTTAGAAGTTGGACAGCTGTGGTCCAGTATTAAGTAGAAAGCTACTGGTTAACACCTACATCCAGAAACTCTTGAGATAAGGCAGGAGTTGAATTATTTGCTGGCCCATGAACAGTAACAATGATTTAGATATACATATCTACAATGTGCAATATTACCTGGTGCCTATGGACCTAGACTCAAGAAGCTTATTGATATTTTTATATCTATGGTTTTGATATTAATCTTAGGTTTTAGAAAAGACTCCTTTTTGGCATTGTGAATGTTCAAAATACCAGGTTGAACAAATTGCAGCTGAAAGAAATAAGTGTACTAAGAAGGTAATTTACAACATGATCGTTCCTCAAATTTTGTTTGGAAGTATAAAGAAAAGTACAAGATCTATAGGCCTGGAAGCTATTTGAACTTCTTAATTCCTAATGAACTTCCTGATTCTTAATTTCAAAGCTAATTTCCATTAACATGGAATTTCTGATGTACTTCTGATCACATCAGCATTTTTCTGAATATTCTTTCTTTTTACATGTATACAACGGTGACATTCAGTTACCTTTTTATTAAGACAGTTTTTGTCTTAGTGTAATGAAAATAGATTTAAGTCTTGCCATTCAAAATATATTTAAAGATGGATGAAGAATGTTATAGAGTAACACATTTTTAAGCATCAAACGTGACTTATTTAAATGTGCCAATAAAAACATTATGAGACTAGTAGCAACACATTTTATCCTGAGGTTATGGTAAAATACATAGATTTATAATTTGTTCTTAGCTGGTAACTATTGTATTGACTCTAATCCAATATGAGGTTTTTTCCCCTCAATCAGCAAGGAGGGAAAAAAAATCTCAGAACTCATATCTGTTATGGTATATAAAATTGCTTCTTGGTAATGTCTAGGGACAAGGTGAACTATGATCATCACTACTGACTGGCGTAGGATTGCACACAACCAATTCTATTTCTTAACTTTTGTTAAGAACTATATTTCTTAACACTTTGTCCTGGTTTATTTTGTTCTCATCTATTAAGTCTTGTCTTTTGGATTCTACACTTCTCAGGGCAAGATCTATCATTTTATTCACATACTGTCCTCCAAATAGGACACAGCTCATTTTGGGAAGGCAGAATAAAGGAAAAAAAATTCCTTTGAACTAACCTGTTCAGAATCAGTTTCTTCAGTTAAGTCACACACCCCAATTTTCAATCAGTACCTTTTGGGGAAAAAGTGAGTGTGGTCTGTGAATAAATAAATCAGGTCTGTACAAAGTGAAGGCTTTTATTTAATACCTCATTGTGAATGGTAAGTCGATGCAATGTTTTCCAAGACTGGCATACACTCATTCATTTTTCGATGAATTACAGTTGTCAGTATAAGAAACAAATAGTTGCTGATATTGCCAGTGAATAATAGAACCAAATACTTGGTCTGAGTTTTATGAGGATATTTGACATTATGGTATATCCTACATATGAATATTTTGTTTGTTTTTTATGTACTTGACTTAGGATGAAATGAGTCCGCTGTGGGGAAGGAAAGACACTTTTTTGGTCCAATGCAGTGGTGGAGGTGGTGAGATGTTACAGTGCTTTCTCTGATTCTGTGGAGTGTAGATTCAGAAACACATCTTGTTTATTCCTTCATAAAACTGCATTGATTTCTGTGCTATCCTGTTGGATCTGCCTAATAGGGGTGAGGATGGAATAATACTAAAACTTGAATGTACTTCTCTCAACAGGTGTTTCATAGGGGTGTGCAAAACGGGCCCTACTCAATTCAGATTGAGATTCAGCCCAAATCAGGGACAGTGATTCAATTAATTGGTTCCGATCACTGTCCCCAGTTTGATTTGGCCAAATCCAAATCTGAAGATTCAATGCTGATTCAGAAAACATAGACACAGCTTTATACACTGAGGTACCAGGCACGGCTCATGAATGCTGTGATGGTGGGATGGATGGAGCATCCCACAGGAGCATGGGGGGGCCCTCCACGTGCTCGGTGGTGAACCCAGAAGTGGACTGGAAGTACTTCTGTTCCATTTCTGGGTCTGCTGGGGAGGGAGTGCGCTGGAGGGCCTCCCACCCTCCCGGCTTGGCAATCAGCCACGGGGGTCCCTGGTTGCCCTCCCAGACCCAGGAGGCACCAGTCACTGAGCCAGGAAGGTGCAGGGGGGCCCCCCAGTGTGCTGTCGAGCAGACCCGGAAGTGGACTGGAAGTACGCTGGTCTACTTCTGGGTCTGCTGCCAAGTGCACTGGGGAGCCCCCTGCACTCCTGTGGGACACTTCATGCACCCCAGCATCTCAGCATTCACAAGACACCTGCTACCTAGAGGTATGTAGAAAAGACATTTAAAGCTGTGTCTGTGTCCGAATCGCTGAATCTTTCCGAATCTCTCTAAATCAATTCAGAGAGTTCTGATTCGATTTGAAGAGATTGAAGCGTCCTCTGATTCCAGGGACGATGCGTAGGGGGTGCACGTGGGTGCATGAGCACCCCCTGAGCATGGCGGTGTACTGCCTGCAAAAAGCCACCGCCAACACCCCAACGCCAACACCACCAGTGGCATCCACGGGCAGTCTATGTCTGATTTGATTCAGAGATTCAGCCACTGAATCAGGCCAAATCTCTGTGGAATTGAGTCAGGGACCAAAGCTTCACACAGCCCTAGTGCTTCATAGAAGATCTGGAACTGAGGGAGACAATAATGCCATTAATGATATTAAGTTTGGCTTAAAACTGTTCTAGTAATATTTATAAAACAATACAAGAACCAAGCCTTCTGGTCACTACTCAGGGTAGTCTTTCCTTTTTCTAAGTATAAATTAACACACTATTAGCAGGTACTTCCTGGACTACTATAACGAACAGCATCTAAGCAATATACAGGGGCTCTAAATACATCAAAGTCACCTATTTAATTTTGTTTTGGAGTCCACTGTTTTGTGGGTGTGCAGAATAGACTCTTTATATTGCTGTAATAAACTTTTGCCAGAGGACTGAATTTCAGCCATATGACGATGCTGTTTATGTCGTTTTGACAAAGTTCTACATGGTTTGTGATTCATTTTCAGATTACTTGTACTCCCCCCGTCCTTTTTGTATCCCTTCAACAATGTCATGAAGACACCAGCAGTTAAAGTTTTCACATAGTCTGACACCAATCCACTGTCAGCTTGATAAAGGCCAGACAGATAATTAATTCTTTATGATCATACACTTTTTTGCTTTTCTGTCAAAACCGGCAACAGTACAGAAATTAGTGCCCAGTGTGATAGCTGGTGTTATGCTAACTTTATTCAGTAGGTTTAAGACTGAGACTTCATTCCCTTATTTTATATAGCACAGCACATCGGCACCAGATAGGAAATGCTTTCAGTCAGGAACTTGTTTTACTGGAACTGGAGCAAGAGGTTAAAGACGCTCTGGTCCTATGAACCATAAATTCCCTCCATTTTGTATTAATTTGCACTTCTCAACTGGATTTGTGAAAGCATGCTGTAGATTGACTAATACTTACTAACAGTGTATGATAACTTTTAACAACTGTATCTTTTGTTTTAGAACATTCACAGATGCACAGGACATCTCAAAAGAATTGCCAGTTAATTCTGGGAAGATCCAAGGCAAGGAACCCATAGGTCAGTATATGAATTAAGGTCTTTGCTTGAAAACTTGGATTATTACATCCTTGTTTCAGATGTTCCAATCACAAAAAGTGATGGGAGAACTCCATGACTTTCTGCATATTTATTGTGTAGGGAAAAGGAGCAGAATTGAGAGAGAAATTTGCATTAGAAAGTGATAGTTTCTGTTCCGTATCTAAGGCTGAAGCTAGTTTTACATTACTCTTTTTAAGAGATCCTTTTCTAATAATCTCATAATAATTTCTTAATATGGCCTTTGCATATATTTTTGCAAATTATACTGAATATGTTTTAAGGATGGATAGACAAAGTGTGTCAGATAGGTGTTGAAGCTCAAATAGAAGTGAATCAAGACAGCTAAAAACTGCTAAGATTGTGTAAATTCAAATGAGCTTTAGAGTTTTCTGTACTTATGTTTGAGGGGCTTCCTAGATAAAAGTGAAAATAATGTATCTAATCCTAGATAAATTATTTAAGGAAATCTGTGTTAATTTTGTCTATACAACCTATTTACAATTTTTTTAAATATTTGAAAGTGTGTAACTCCAGTGTGGTATAGAGATATTCAGACTGGGTTCTGAATATCACACACATTAATTAATGCGCCATAGTTACTGCACATTAAGTTTAGTGCTTGCATAATGTTTCGTTCTATAATAAAATATTCAAAGGGTTTCCATATGCTGAACTCTTTTAGTGTTTTAGAGTCTAATTGAAAATAGTTTCTGCTGTTTGTTAAATCTCTTTTCTTTCAGAGGTTAGAAAACCTTCTCTATAGTATTCCCAGCTCCAGGGTTACAATGGGGTAAGAATAAGATAGCAATACAGGCCAAAGGGAATGTGCAAGGACATGAGGAAAGGGAAGAATAGAGGCTGGTGTGTAGAAAACAGAGTATTCTTTCATGGGTCACAATTAGGCTTTGTCAGACTATTAAGCCTCATGCTTTGTAGTGGGTTTCCTGGTTTTGTTAATCAGACCATTTAGAGGCAGAATGATGGTAACTTGTTGGTTAAACCCCAGTTCTAAATGTAACAAGAGTTCAGTTATAATGGCAGCTCTGTCTCAGACACCCTGTGTGAACTTGGGCCAGTCCCATAGTTCCCAGTCCTGCTTCCATTCAAGTCGATAGTAAAGCTCATATTTACTTCAAGAATCCTATTTTTATTCCATGCCTCATTTTTCCTATCTGTAACATAGTTTGATACTGACTATATCTGAATGCTGAGTCTAATTTAAATATTACTTAACATGTATTGAAGTCCTTGGATGTTAGCTGTTATAGACAAATAAATACTAATAGTATTTCAACAGTCCTCAGCATCATCGGAGCATTTCATAAGTAGTTATAAATATGCACGGCGATGAAGCATTTGTGTGCGTGTGCTGGTATCTGTGTATGTGTATTCATGCATGTGCTCTCTGTGGCAGAAGGCCACCTCTTTCTCTCCCCAAAAACTCTGCTTTGTGACAATTTGGTTAATATGGGGCCTGCAGAGGGCAGACATCCCATCTCTTTTAAGTAACCTGAGTTGGATACATTCCTGAGGGAGGGGGGCATCACATACCTGGGTGAGGGGCTTATGCTCCCTATTGTTCTAAGCAATGCCACCCTGACTGGGAGCAGGGGGGACTAGAGACCCTGCCAGTGTGCCCGGCAACCAGTGATGCATTTCAAATTGGTTGGCTGGCAGCCAACAGGTGCTGGCCTCCATTGGATCAGGTAAATGAGGTCATAAGTTCTATATAAGTTAAGGACTGCCCAGGAGGGGGAGCAATAGCCACGATGAAAACTCAGAGCTGGACCATCTGAAACTTGTTCTCTCTCTTGAAACTCATGATCAATGAACTGCCTGCCTCCAAAGGGAATCTCCACCTGCCTCTGGATGATACTTGTGAGTAAGCTACCTGAGATCTAACTAGATATATAGTTTGCAGTAACTCAGATGCGTGATCAAAGGCTCCCCAGCCATGCCAGTTTGCTCTATGGGATTTCTCTGATATTGCTCTACTCTGTACCCTATTCCAAACCTACTCCTTGTAACCAATAAAGTTCTCCTTTGTACCTAGCATGGGAGCCTTTATTGGGAGTGGGTCTAGATTATTCCTTGGGGTCCCCTTGGTTCGGCTGACTAAGGGAGACCACTGTCTGTGCTTCAGTCTGAAGGAAGCCTCCAAGTTATTAAAGTGGGTCAAGTACCCTCAAGGGCCACTAGGTCTGTGTTTCCCAGAAAGCACAGTGCCAGGATCAGGCCAGACCCTGGGTGTTGGCAGCACTACTCTCAGGCTAGCAGGTGTGCTCCAGGAAGGGGGTCGGCCAGACGTGAAGTGTCCCCAGGGAGGTACTCAGAGCCTGGAAGGTGGTCGGTCGCAGTGAGGTGGGTGGCTTAGCACAGGAGCACCCCCTACTGGCCCGCCACACTCTCCAGAGGCTTCTTATTACATCTATTTCTGGAGTCAGTGAAGAGAGTAAACATGCATAAAAATGTCTCACTTATATTCCTTTTTAACTACACTGTTATTTCTGAATTTATTTAAGCTCAAAGATCCAATATGCCATCAAAGGTCCAATTATCATCTTCATTATTCCATACAATTGGAAGTTTGAAGCAAAGGTTGCTTCAAAATCAATCCAAATTTAACCCTGGAAGAAGCAGTATTAAAGTTGGAGCAGTTTTGCTATATTTGTATTGTTTCCTATTTGTCCACAAGTAACAACTAGAATCTAGTATGTTGAAATGTTCCCCTTCTGAGACAGCTCCAAATGCACATATGTCCATAACCATATAGACAGAGTACACAAAGCTCTTTACACTACAGCACCCCCAACTCAAATAAACCCAGGGAAAGATACTGATTCTTCTGCTTTGAACAAACAGCAGATTCTGAAGAAAGATAAACTTCTGATTCTACTCTGGGAGGATATGATCATAGGGAAGTAGGACTGGAAGGGACTTCACAAGGTTATCTAGTCCAGCCACTGCTCAAGGCATAATCATCCCTGACTAGACCATTCCAGCCAACTGTCTGTCTAACCTGCTCTTGAAAATGTACAAGGATGGCGGTTATACAGTTTCTCTAGGTAGACTGTTTCAATGCTTCACCACCCTCAGGACACTGCTACATCTTAGCTATATTACATACTGAACTAGTTAATTGAGCAATAAAATTAGACTGGCCACATGTGCAAATTAAGACCAGCCACACATGCAAAGTAATTATCACACCATAAAAATGACTATCCAACTATTAAAAGAGCCAACCAGCTACAAAGTTAGTGCTTGAAAATGTGTAACAGGCCTATAGCTGGTTTCCAGCTTTAATTTGAACATGTAGCAAGGTCTTCATAGTTAGAAACTTCCTTCTAATTTCTAATGTACATTTCCCCTGCTGAAGCTTGAGGCTATTACTCCTAAACCTGTACCTTAGAGCTATAGAGAAAAACCCATCTCCATCCTCTCTGTAATCAGCTTTCAGGTATTTGAAATCTGTTATCAAATCCCACCTCGGTCTTCCTTTCTCCAGACTACATATCCCAAATCTTTCAGACTTTCATCATAAGTCTTGTCTCCCAAGCCCCTAATAATTTTTGTTGCTCTAAACTGGGCTCTGAACGTTGTTGGTGAAGCTCAACAACTTATTAGAATGTTGGCAAGGCTTCAGCTGAATTGAATTTAATTCAGTTAGATTATTAGAAAAGTGATGAAAGAGGAATAGATATTTAAAAAGATGTTTTTGATTCCTGATTGAAGCAAAACATAAAAATTCACCAGCCAGTAAACCAGTTTCTAGCCAGTTTTTTTAAATATTAATGTATGTTACAGAATGTCATATTTACATACATGATCATTATAAGAAATGCCATTTACTAGGTCAGACCACAGGTTTATCTAACCTAGAATCTAGTCTTGCATGGCAGCAGAGTGGATGCTGAAAGACAGAGGTGAATAGAGCATGTCCAGAATTGTCCCACTCTCTGTTCTTCTCTCATTGCAGATTATTATTATATTCATAGTGGAAATGAAAACATATAAGACTTGTTGTATATTATTTCAAGAAGGGTTTCTCCAAGTATGTCAGTAGCAAGAGGAGGATCAGGGAAAGTATGGGTCCCTGACTGAATGGGGGAGGCAACCTTGTGATAGAGGATGCAGAAGAGGCTGAAGTGCTGAATGCCTTCCTTGCCTCAGTCTTCAGAGGCAAGGTCAGCTCCCAGACTGCTGCACCAGGCAGCACAATTTGGGGAGGAGGTGAGCAGCCCTCAGTGGTAAAAGAACAGGTTAGGCCTTATGTAGAAAAGTTGGACATGTACAAGCCCATGGGACTGGATGGGGTGTACCCAAGAGTGTTGAGGCAGTTGGCTGATATGATTGCAGAGCCATTGGCCATCATCTTTGAAAACTCATGGTGATCAGGAGAAGTCCTGGATGATTGGAAAAGGGCAGACACAGTGTCCATATTTAAGAAAGGGAAAAAGGATCCAGGGAACTATAAACCAGTCAGCCTCACCTCAGTCCCTGGAAAAATCATGAAGCAGATCCTCACGGAATCCTTTTGTAAGCACTTGGAGGAGAAGGTGATTAGGAACAGTCAGTATGGATTCACCAAGGACAAGTCATGTCTGACCAACCTGATTGCCTTCTGTGATGAGGTGACTGTCTCTGTGGATGCAGGGAGACCAGTGGATGTGGTATACCCTGATTTTAGTAAGGCTTTTTATACGGTCTCCCACAGCATTCTTGCAGGCAGGCTAAGGAAGTACAGACTGGATGAATGGACTGTAAAGTAGATAGGTCAC
>NW_017728996.1:44486449-44486728 GCF_001723915.1 Gavialis gangeticus | reverse complement strand
TGTGATGAGGTGACTGTCTCTGTGGATGCAGGGAGACCAGTGGATGTGGTATACCCTGATTTTAGTAAGGCTTTTTATACGGTCTCCCACAGCATTCTTGCAGGCAGGCTAAGGAAGTACAGACTGGATGAATGGACTGTAAAGTAGATAGGTCACTGGCAGCAACATTAGCCTTAGAGGGTAGCAGTCAATGGCTCAATGTCTAGTTGGCAGCCAGTATCAAATGGAGCCCCCCACAGTTCAGTCCTGGGGCCAGTTTTGTTCAATGTCTTCATCAGC
>NW_017728996.1:44473363-44486438 GCF_001723915.1 Gavialis gangeticus | reverse complement strand
AGGTAGTAAAACACTGGAACAGGTTACCCAGAGAGCTGGTGGAATCTCCATCCTTGGAGGTTTTCAAAACCTAGCTAGACAGAGCTTTGGCTGGGATGATCTAATTGGTGATGGTCCTGCTTTGAGCAGAGGGTTGGATTAGATGACCTCCCGAGATCCCTTCCAATCCTAACTTCATATGATTCTTTGATTCTTGTCACTGCCTGTCTCACAATACATGGACCCATATGTGAACTTTGCATGCACTATGGAACAATACTGTCACAGCTTTTAATCTTTGTCTGCATCCCTCTCCTCCTAGACATCAACAGCCATGGCGTATTTCCCTGAAAAGGGCAGGTTGGCTTGCTGGCAACCAGAGACAAATATGGTGTGAAAATAGTGAGAGCGAGCAGTGAGTGGGAGAATTTATCCTACTAGCTGCATCTGTACATGTGCTGAGGTGTTCCATGTAGAGGCAATTTTCCAAATCCCAGCATTTGTCAGTTAATACATTCATTTTTCCCCTAATGTTTAATATTATTCTGTGAAGCAGTTTTGTGAAAAGGCTCTAAGTTTAATAGCAGCTCATGAAAGCTAGCTTAAGACTTTGCTTTCTGCTTTGTTTTCTTACAAACCAACCAGGCTCCAAAAGCATTAAATCTCTCTCATGTGCAAAGAGCTTATCTTGTTAAATTTTTGTTTCTTAATCTTTATAAGATAAATCACTGCGTGTTAAGATTTATAACAATTCATGCCAGAAGCTAATCTGTTGTTCAGTTTTAATCCAGTGCTAGGAAGAGTGTGGTCTTGCTTACACACTCTCCATTTTCTTGGGTAGTACAGTTGTTTCTAACTTAAGAGCACTTGTTTTAAGAAGCAAGCAACTCTTCTTTAAGATGGAATTAGCTGCTGGAAACATTATGCCCATGAAATGAATGAAGAAATTACTTATTACTGTATGTATGTCATGATGCACATGCATCAGCATATGATATGAACAGAATAAGAGAAAATAGGCAAATAAGTTAAAATATAATAATAAATTAACTGACAAACTAAATTAACATAATCCTATATAAAGTACAAGAGGCAGCAGCAGCTCCAAGATGTAATTATGAATGTAATTATGAATATAAGAGCATTATTCTAGATAAGTACATCTGTTAACACAATGTTTTTAACATAGCAAGTCTACACGTTAAAATGTGGCAACAACTCTAGATTAATTATAAGTACAAGTGGTTACTGGTTAAAAAATCATCAGTACCCTAAAGGTTGTTTTTTTACAATGAGATTTCTGTTTCTGTAGGTCAGTAGTTCTCAACCTTGTTAAGCTTAAGACACCCCTGGTTAGATTTAAGGCTCCCTTTGTTAAATGTCTCTCTCAGAAAATGCCATCTCTTAATTTTCACTTTTTTTAATAACAGAAAAATAATAGAGCAATTCTTCTGTTGCAGAAAACGCATCAGCTTAGCAGCAGGAGCAGTTCTGGGGCTCCCCCTGTACCTGGGTCAGCCAGGGACAGCAGCAATGGCAGAAGGGGAGTGCAATCACACCACTGTGCCCCTCTGGATCTGCCTAAGCTGGGAGAATGATGGCATCATGTATTGGGCAGGGAGGAATGGACAGGGGCCAAGGGAAGAGTTGGTGAGGGACAGGAGCAGGCACTGGGGAGGGAAGATAAGGACAGAAGAGAAACAGGAGAAGCTCGGAGGGAGACGGAGAGAGTGTCTGTTAGCAGTACAACATACTCCCTTTCACATCCTGGATGAAACCATTAGTCTTTAGTCTGAACACTACTTTGATTTTCCAGCAAATACCTGTGAAAACCATTTGCAGTTTGTGTCTCAGTCCTCCCACTTGTTTCAGGTCCACATACAATTGTTTACTTCCACTCTTATGTCAATTAGTAGAGGGTTGTGCAATATACCTAATGATCCTGCATCCTGTGACTGACTCATGAGGGGCAACAATATGGCTTTACCTAGTGACATTTTTGTTTCTTCAGTTCTTAAGTTTTCTAACAAAAATAAACACATAAGAATATCTAAGGTTTCAAAGTCAAGCTCTCAAAACTTCCTGTGTGATCTTATTTCCTTTGCCTTCTTCATGTACATTAAGATACAGTCTTTATATGACCAGATGCTATTTTTTACTCTGATGTAGTATTGTATCTTGATAATGCTTTGCCTTTCAGAATCATTATGGACTACATATGCCAATGGTGTGGTCAAACTAAGAATAGATCCATCCTGTTCACAAACTCCACTAACAGTTCATCAAATGTTCAAAGAGTCCATGGAAAAATATGGGCCTCTCAATGCTTTGGTCAGCAGAATGAATGGAAAATGGAAAAAGATCACATTTTCAGAGTATTATAGTCTTTCTCGGAAAGCAGCTAAAAGCTTCCTGAAGGTAAGAGTAAACATATTAAAACAACAAATGCCTCAGGAGGAACATTCACTTATAATAGGTTAAAGGCAGGGTGGCCTTAGAGACTAACTCATTCAGAAAGGCATAAGCTTTCATAGACAATAGACTACTTCATCGAATGTTAGCCTATTAATGAACTAATGAAGTTGGCTGTCACATACAAAAGTTTACACTTTTCTGAATGAATTGGTCTCTAAGGTGCCACCCTGCCCTGCTTTCTGCCTGACTTCTGCCTGACTTATGTACTTTGTGATAAATTGAATATTTATCACAGCAATTCCCATATATTATCCTGTCCAGACACAGCCTTCTTAGATTAGCAGCTACACTATTCAACCACCAGAGAGAACTTTTCAGACTATTACAGAAAGGCTTTTATCCTGAAATATCTCATTTTATTTACTTTCCTTGTAAAAGAGGTACATCTGATGGCCCTAATTACCTCAATATCCCAATATTTCTAAATTGCATAGCAACTTCAATTTCTGTGATTGACCAAACCAGTAAGAAGCAGCTGAGAAATATTTAATAGATTATACTTTTTAGTTGTACACATGATAGCTATTTTTATTATTATTTTTAATGGTAGCTGATGGTACTGATAACTGTGGTTGCAAAGATGTTAGAAGAAAAAAGTTACAAAGGCAATCGGCAAGAAACCAGCTGGGAAGTTAGTTACAGCTGGTGAAACAAGGATGTTATTCACAGAGAGGGGATGCTAGAGTCCATGTAAAGTTCTTTCTGGACTCTATACCACAGATTGGTGGCATGGGCTTTAGATTTTTTTCAGGTGCTGAAATGTAATGTAGGTTAGTTTTTAAAATAGGATAGAATTTAGTACACACTTTTTGGAAAAGTCCAAAGAAGAATAAATCCAGCTATGTTTGGCACAGGTACCATCAGGTTGGTGGTGTATAATACCAGGGAAGGTTGCTTTAGTACCTCCCTTCCATTCTGTTCTTTTAGGGCCAAAGGGGAGGGTGGAGAGTGGACATGGAACTTTTTCTCTTTGAAGGCCCTTACATAGAGACAGGGCACAACCTCAGACATTTTGCTCTTGAGCATAAAGAGAACTCAGTTTTACCATCCTTAAGAATATAAATTAAAACATCAGTGAAGGCTTTAATTCCAATGCCAGGTCTTCCCAAATTTATGCTAGCCCAATGGGTAGGTTGAGCAAGCAGAGGGAACATATTGCATCATTCCAAAGAAAGTGTTCAGGGAACACACTTCACTCTGTTCCTCAGAGATCCTGAAGTACAATTCCTTCAAGAACGGTATCCGGGCTATGTAACTTTGTCACCGTCCTCCCTCAGAGCAACGTACAAAATCCATGTAAATCTAATCCCAAGGAAAAAGAAATATATAAGGATTTGGGAAACATTATAAGTAAGAGATGATCTAATATTAATTGTACTTCTAGTTCATGTTACAGAATCCTATTTTGCAATATTTTTTCATAGAATCATAGAAAATTAAGATTGGAAGGACCCTCAGGAGGTCATCTAGTCCAACCCCCTGCTCAAAGCAGGACCAGTCCCAACTAGATTATCCCAGCCAAAGCTTTTCAAGCAGGGTGTTAAAAAACTCCAAGATTCCACCACTTCTTTAGGTAACCGTTCCAGTGCTTCACAGTCCTCCTAGTGAGAGAGTTTTTCCTAATATCCAACCTAAATGTTGGATTTGAACAAATGTTTTTTTTCAGATCTTCCAAGGAACAAGGTTGAACAAATGGGTAGGGAGTTCAGGGGTACGGGAACTGCAGACATTGCTTTCACTGATATTGTGTACACGTTCTATTATATTTTGCAAAGGTGCCTAGAACTATGGACAGGCACTTTTAAAATATGTAGATAATAAATAGATCAATTTTTTCCTCTGCATATATTTGGGTGTGGGGGGTATGTGCATGTGTACAGGTGCACTGAATCTTTCTCTCCAATATGCTTGCATTAACTATCCCAGTGTTTACTGTTTCATTTTAAGCTTGGTCTTGAACGATTCCACAGTGTAGCAATTCTTGGATTTAACTCTCCAGAATGGTTCATTTCAGCAGTTGGAACTGTTTTTGCTGGGTAAGTATAACTACAAGGATAGAAACATTGTGGATTACAGTGCCCAAAGGTCTGAGTTAGTGTTCCCAAAAGTTGTCTTATAGTATTGCCTCATTTTGAAATGTAACCATGACGTAAATTATTCTAGATCCTATTGTGTAGACAGTCACATCATGGAGCTCTATTTCTTTCCCTCTGTGCTGTGTAAAGTAACCCAAAACCCAAGCAATTGAACTTATTTAATACAGGTTCAATTATGGTAGTCACACAGAACGTTTAGTATAGTACAGTCTCTCATCTCTAATCCTAGAGAACCTGCCCGTATGCTGGTTATGGCTTGATGCCACAGCAGAATATGACACGGCTGAAATGACAAAGGAAGCACAGACAAACCTACATTTATCTTCCCTGGTGTCTGTCTGTATAATCCCAATAACTGCTGTTTTTCAACTTAGTTTATCTTGGATTGTGCCTACATCAGCAAAATTCAGACTGGCATTTCACCCTCAGTGGAGCCCTATCAATAGCAGAAAGTAGCAGAGGCTGTAGTATAAAGAGGATGTAACCCTTTTTACTTCATGGTCTAACCATACTCTCAACTGTGGTAGGTAAAATATTGAGCTTTCCACCATTGCCTCTGCTGTTGTTGCCTTAGTGTTTTTAATTTAGGCAAACTGGACACCTCAAACAGCCACAGTGATGGTGCTGGTTTTTTGCTAAGTGCTGCATTCTACTTGGCTGCTGATACTCATGTGTAAAATACCAAAGTAAATAAATAAATAACATTTAACAGCCATGACTGTGCTATACCACTGTGCTTACATGTGGTTTTCATACAGTCTCCAATTTCACCTCCCTTTTGAACATGTATACTATAAAAGGCAAAGTGCATCGTGTGCTTAGTATTTCCTTGCTTATCCCCCAAGTTTGCTTTGTTACAGAGGAATTGTCACAGGAATTTATACGACCAACTCACCAGAGGCTTGTCACCACATTGCTCATGACAGCAAAGCCAATATCATTGTGGTAGACAGTCAAAAACAACTGGACAAAATAATGCAGGTATGAAGAGGTTGCTATTGTAACTTGTCTTGTAGTTCCACATAAAAACATAAGAATTGCCATTTACTGGAACAGATCATAATCTGTCTTGCCCAGTATCCTGTGTTGTACAGTGTCAGAGAATGGAGGCGGAAAGGGAGAATGAACAGGGTATGACCAGAGTTTTTCCCTCATTCCTCTCCCACTTGCAGCCTCCAGCATTTATGGTCTAGGAAGCTCTGAATTAGAGGATGTACCCCTAACTCTCATAGTCAGTAGCTACTGATAAACCTTTCTTCCAAGAATTTGTCTAGTCCCTTTTTGAACCTGGTTAAACTGTCTGCTGCCCCAGCGTCTTGTGGCAGTGAATTCACATGCTATGTGAAAAAACTTTCTTTTCAGTTTTAAACTTACTACCTACCAGTTTCCTTTTACAATCCATAGTTCTTGTATTGAGAGAGATTAGTAAATAATACATTTCTATTTACTTTCTCCTTGCCATTTAGTATTTTGTAACACCTTACATCCTTCCTCAAGCATCTCTTTTCTAAACTGAATATGAGCCTAGACTCTTTAGTCACTTCTTATATGGAAACCCTTCCATATGGCAGGGCTAGTTATTGCTGTTGTCCTTCTCTGAACTTGCTCTAGTTCTTCTGTGTGGGCGGAGCGGGGAGACGGGACAAAATACAACCTGTGGGCCAGGTCCAGCCCACCAAGCGATTGGATCCGGCCTGCAGGCAGGCACGCACCAATTAACTGGATCTCGCCTGTGACTGCTCCTGCAGTACTCTGCATGCGGCCAAGTCCCACCTGTTCCCTCCCAGGGCACTTGTGCTGCACTCCAGCCCATGCCTCCCAGCCCCAGCCAGCAGGCATAGCTTCCTGGTGGCACTCTACTTCCAGTGGTTCCTCCTCCTCCTGTCCCTACTGTGCTGCTCTGGGCAGAGGAGGCAGCTTCAGCCAGACTACTCCTGACCCGGTGCACAGGGTTCCAACTCCTGGTCACTTTCTACCCACTAGGCCACCCAGTGGGATGAGCAAGCAGCCACCTGTGGGTGGAGTGGGTGGAAGGCAGCCGGGAACTGGAGCTGGAGCCTTGTGAGCTGAGGCAGGAACTGCCTGGATGCAGCTTCCCCCAACCTAGAGTGGTGCAGCAGGGGCATGAGGAAGAGGAAGAGGAGGAGCTGCTGGAGACAGGGGGAGCCACGCAACACCCAAGCACCTGCAGCTGCACCAGGAGAAGCCCTGCCAGGAAGCTGTGCGTGCTGGCCAGGGTCAGGAGTGACAGGCATGGGTGGGACCATGGCATGGGCTGCCCCAGGCGGGAGCGGGCAGGGCTTGGCCCCATGTAGAGCGCCACAGAGTCAGCTTCAGGATGGACGGGGGGGAGTGCAGACTGTACCTGCACTGCCCAGGTAAGCTCTGCGGCACACTGCTCCTGCCCCTGGGCAGTCCCCAAAACCCGCACCCCCCCATCTCCCCACACACACCCCCATTCCTCACCCCCACCTCCCACACACAATATACAAGAGTAAAAATTTATTTTGAGCTATTATGCAATCACCTCTATGTACTCTACTCAAAATACATAAATCAGGACATTTTTAAAAATAAAATTAAAATATGTTATCTGTTTGATTTTTAGTATAAGTTTTGTTCTTTATCTGTAATTTATTAAAATGTTATTTTCTGAAAGATTTTAAATGTGCTCTCAGCAGTTCACTAAAACTCATTAAGTGGCCCTCCAGCAAAAATAATTGCCCATCTCTGTTCTGTATCCTTTGAGGATTTATCAGAAGCACTGACAGCTTGTCTATACTTTGGAGAACAAAAATATCAAATTTATTGTTGTATTGCGGCAATTTAGAATTTCTCATTAGGGCAGGGAAAGAACTAAGATTTTTTCTTGAATAACAAACATTTATGGGCATTTGTACATGATACAGGGGTTTAATTCTCCCTAAATTGGAGCGGGGTTTTTTAAAAACCCCGCTTCAATTTAGGGCAAAGTAAACCTTTGTGTCATGTACACCTGTGTCCGCCTGATCCTTACCTGCCTCTCCAGCAGTGGGGAGAGGAGAGCGAACTGCTGGCAGTCAGAGCAGTCCCTGAGCTGTGGGGTGGGGGGGGCCGGTGCTTCCCTCTGCAGCAGTAGTTGCCCCCTCCCCGACCCCAGGCGGCACCTGCCCACAGGCACCCAGCTCTGGCAGTGCCAGGGAGTGCTGCAGCCACAGAGGGAAGCACTGGGCCCTTGTGCAGCTCAGGCAGGCAGGCAGGCTCACCACTTTATTTTTTTCCTTCTGTAGAGCCTGTCTTCCTGGGCTGCTGCCAGGCTGCCTGCGTGGGCTGCCTGCACAGCCCCTGAGCCGCACGGAGCCCGGTGCTTCCCTCCGCAGCTGTAAGGTAGAAAACTAAAACTCCATGGAGGTGTTTTACTTTGCAGCACCCCAGTCATTTGCTGTGTCCCAAAGTCATTTAAGGCACATTACACTGCCAAATGTGCTACAGCAGCTGGAATTAATGCGCAATACGCTGCCGAACGTGCAAACAGCAACGCCATTAAAGTGGTGCAAAAGACATTTAACCTGCTTTAAAGTGTCATCTACAAACGCCCTACAACATTAGCTACTCAAGAACCTGAATCATTGTTACAAGCAGGGCACCTGTAACACTGGGTTGTGTAGTTCGGATTTTATCTGGTAGAGAATATCATTACCAAGTTATATGATAAATAATTATCTTCTGGTGACTATAGCATCATGCCCTAATTCTGTTTCTGATGTCTTTTCTCTGAAAATGGTTGAGAGGGTACAAATTAATTTCAATTCCAATTTCACTAAATTACTAATAAAGATGACTAGTGACTGACATGATGAGCCTTCATCATGAGCTTACCCACTTCATGTGACTTGGGTTTGGGTTTCAGGGAGTACAGTGAAACCCTCTTATAATGAAATTAATACTTCACAATACAACTCTGCTATCATTAGAGATTCACTGAAATCACACACTGCTTATTGTAGGAAAATAAAGTGGGGCTTTCATTCAACCTGAAATGAACATATAATAATTACAGCTCATCACAGAAAAGGTTATCAAAGATTTTTTAATATATACATTAGATATGTCTTTCCTGCACTTGTGAAATATAATTTATCTTTATCAGTTGTGATATCTTGTACTATAATATTTTCTTTTGACTGAATGTGTTTGCCACAATTCATGTAGCAGAGTAGATGATATGGTTCTGGTTATTAGTTACAGTGCAGATAACACCTGAGCCAGCAAGAACTGTCAGTGATTTAGAGCTTTTTAGTTTTAGCTGCTAGCTTTTCCAAAAGGAAACTGAGACTCAAATTGTTTTTAAGACTGTAGGCGTATTATTTAATAATATAAAATAATAAATGTAATAATGTTACATTTTAGTTTTCCATGAAGCAGTAGTGACTCAAATTGTTTTTAAAACTGTAGGCTTATTATCTTAGTAATATACATATGATGGTTAGCATGGACGTACTAAGCAATTGCTGTTTATACTGGTCTCACCAGTTCAGTCGACCATAGTTCAGGTCAAAAGCATAGAGGGCTATGGTGGGTAGGCCACTGAGAAGCAATTCAATGTTCTTACAAGTAAAAGCAAAATATGAAGAAGGGAAGTGAAAGAAGCAGTTATTAGCATCTACCTGTGAAACTGTAAACTACAGACCAAATCCTAGACAGATATTCAAGCATGTAATGCTTTTCTGCTTCTCAGAAATTGTCAAACGGCCTTTTAAAACAGTAAATACATTGTGTACACTTATGTATTACATAATATATCTTAAATATAATAAAGTAGGAATTCAGGAAGAATATTTTCTGTAACCAGCTTAATGAAAGTTTGGTTGAGGCCTGGTCATTTTAGAGGTCATTGGTGTCTGTGAGACAAACACTTGCAATCAGCTCGCTTCTTGTCCACAAAGCACTGCTCTCATTGGATGTAATGTAAAGGAAAAAGGTGTTTTAAATAATCAGGAACTTATTTTGCACCTTTGTCCAAGGCAGTCTGGTTGTGGTATTATCCAGATGTGAAGCCTATTTCTTGTCCCAGTTTTTTTCCTGAGAGGTTAGGCTGACTTCAGTATGGATGGGTGTAAGGATGAGGATCTTGCAGGAAGCTCAGAGGTTTCTTTGTAGACCTCTGTCTAACTCAGTATTTTGGAAGATTTTGTTTGACCTTTTTCTTTAAATAATAAATGCATAATAAATTATACACTTTTTTTCTTAATCCAACAGATCTGGAATCGTTTGCCACACTTGAAAGCTGTTGTGCAATACAAAGAATCTTTGCCAGAAAAACATCCCAATTTATATACAGTATGTGAATCCTAGAACAGAGTTATAATTCATAATGATTAATTTATTATATACATTAATTTTATTTATTTATGACTTTCTTCTATGTTTTTCTCTTTGCAGGCAGATAAGAATGTTCTTAGGTGTGTGTACTCTTCAAAATACTTCAGTATAATTTTTTATTGATTTCATTTGCCCTGTGACTTGCTAATTGATACTTGATATTTGAAATTAGAGCTGCATTGTTTAGCATGTGTATTGTTTCTCTTACTTGACTAAATTAACTTACCGGGCTTCTAGTGAAAATACATACTTATAGGACTGGGTTGTTGGTTGTATTTGTGTTGGTCTAAGGACATAGGCAGGCAAGGTTCTTTGGGTAGATGTGAAATCTTTTATTAGACCAACTGAATAGTTGGAAAAAAATTCTTTGCAACCTTTCGAGCACGAACACCCTTCTTTAGGCATTGGAAGACTCGGCTGTTGTCCTGTTGTTGTTCTTTTATTCTGAGTTCTCCAAGGTTGTTCTGAGTTCACCCCTCCATCAGGCTGTCTCTTAAATACTCCAACGCCAACATTTATTTTTGGACACCATAATCAATATCCAAAATGGTAAAATACAAACCACCATATACAAGTGTGGAAAACTGGAAACTGCTTACCCAGGGTGTTCCCCTGCCCAAGAGCACATGCCCAGCTGTCGCAGCATAGCCACGCTACAGCAAGAGCTCCTGATCCGCCCTGGCTCCAAGTGAGACAGATTGGCGCAATTAGGCGGCCGAGTCTATTTCTGGGATGGAGTGGGGAACTGGAGGGGAGAGGAGGAGTGAATGGTGAAGACAACACGGGGAGGTAGGGCCATAGCCACCCACTGCCCGAGACTGAAGTCCCCGGGAACAGGACAAGAGACCAATATGGTCTTTTGAGCTCAGAGGAGCTCTTAAAAAAAAAAAAACCACACCTAGGAAAGGAGGGAGAAGAAGGAGAGACACACTCTCTTTACCATTTTTTTTTGGTGTTAATTGGCTGCTGCGGGTAGTCAGTTAAGCCAACGCAGCGGCAGTTATGAATGGAAAGAGGAAACCCCTCCGCTCGCTCACGACTCCAGCACCCAAGTGTTCGGGATAACCCGAGTCAAGTGGAAAAGGTGTCCTGAGCCCTCTTTGTGGCGAGGTGGACTTCACTCAGGCCAGCTGTCACTGGCTTCCCACCTGCCTCTGGGCTGCCGCCTGCCTGTCTCGCCTGCCATGCCTTGTTGGTAATTTATTCATAGATGCTAATAAGCAGGAGGCTGCCCATTTCTTACCCCGATGCCAGGGGCGCTATCTGCGGCTCTGATCCTCCCCTACATTGCAGCCCAAGCCTCGCAGATGGCATCCAGATGTTAACAAGCACCCCAGCCCCACACTGGGCTCCAGAATCATCCTGGCAGGACCCTTCTTTGAACCCTCCATTCAGGCGGCCTATGTCACCTTCCTCCGGGCTGCCAAGCTCCTCGTAGCTGGCTCCCCTCTCAGGCATGGACCCCCACTTGGAACGTTCAGCCATACACAGGCCCTGGCCTCATCTCAAAGGCCACTCAGGGTCCCAGGCCCCCAACCCTGGGTGCCCCTTGCAGTGGGTTCCTGGCCCTTTCGACCTTGGTCCTGGTCCCAGCATGGGCCAGTTGAGGGGGCACTCTACCTCCGGCCTCACTAGCCCCACACTCTCTCCGGGTCCCCCTTCCTGGATGTGGGGAGCTGGGGTACCTCACACCACGACTGGTGTCCCAGGGTCTCACAGGGGACTCTCACTCCCCCCCTGGGGCAGCAGGTCATGGTGCTACTACAGATGTTACATTTTGACCCACACTCTGCCTCCCAGCAGTGAAGGACTTACTGGGGTCAGGACTCGCCTCTCTCACACTGGGGCTGAGCCCCTGTTCACTCGGCCTCCGGCCCAAACCTCGGCCTCAGGCATCCAAAGACTTAGCTGGGCCTACTCCCCTTGCTTGAGGCTCCACATTGCCCCCCTTGCTTGGAGCTCCAACACTCTGCCCCTCACTTGGGGCTAGCACACCGCCCCTCACCTGGGGCTACTGATCTCGACCCACTTCCCTGGGGCTATCCCCCTCACTGAGGTTCCGCAACTCAGCCCCCTTCACTGGGGCCCCAGGGGGGTGGGTTTGCTCCCGGGTGGGCTCAGGTGGCTGTAGCCATGCCTGGCCCCAACTCTCCCCCTCAGGGTTTCGTACCCCCGCAGGGCTTAGGTGGCTTCGGCTGTACCTGTCCCCACTCTCCCCATCGGGGTCTCGAACCCCTGCAGGGCTCAGGTGGCCGTAGCCATACCTGGCCCCAACTCTGCCTCTCGGGGTCTCACACCCCCTCAGGGCTCAGGCGGCTTCAGCCGTACCTGGCCCCCAGCTCTCCCTCTTGGGATCTGACACCCCCGCAGGGCTTAGGTGGCCATAGCCAGGCCTGGCCCCCACTCTCCTCGTTGGGCTTTGCACCCCCACAACTACCTCCGATGAAACGCAAACCCACTGAAGGTGAGGGCTAGGGTTAAGGTGCCCCTACCCGCCTTTCACCGGGGTGGTAACTGGCCTGGAATTTCCTGGGGGCTCCTGCACCACCAGGAGCCCTACCAGATCACCCACTCCCAGCAGGGTGAAATTTTAGGTCATGCCCAGGACCAGGAGCCTCCTATCCATCCCCTACAGCTCCTGCCTTTACCTCCAGATGATACCAGCAGCCCTGCAGCCAGGCGATCTTGTTGCCTGGCCTGCAGCAGCAAAACTGCCTTGTTTATATGGGCAGCCCCAGGTTCAAAATGGCTGCCCTCATCAGGCACCTGGCAGCTGCCAGCGTTAGGCTCTTAAAGTGGCAGGTACCTACGGTGCCCTGCCACACTCTTCCAGAAGAAGAGATCTCGGCATTAGAAAGGAAGAGAGAGATGTTTTCCTTTTGTCTATTTCGTGGTGTTAATTGATTGTTGCAGGCAACCAATTAAGCCGGTGCAGTGGCAGTCACGAAAGCAGGAAAAAAAGAAAAGAAAGAGGCCCCGTTCACCCGCAAGGCTGGCAGCTAAACCTGAAGACAGGTGAGGAGAAAGGGCTGTTGTGAGTCCTGGCAGTCGGAAAGGGAATTCAGCGTGGAAGGCAAGTTTATTTTTCTTTTCCTTTTTTTTTTTCCTGCCGGAACTGGCCCTGGCAATGCGAACCAGGTGCCAGTCGTTGTTGGGTTGGGGAG